>NC_090409.1:18727102-19405436 GCF_036365525.1 Heterodontus francisci | reverse complement strand
TCTCTCTAGTTCTCTCTCTCTATTTCTCTCTCTGTCTCTCTATTTCTCTCTCTGTCTCTCTCTCTCGCCCTGTCTCTCTATTTCTCTCTCTCTCTCTCTCGCTCGCCCTGTCTCTCTATTTCTCTCTCTCACTCTCTCCCTGTCTCTATATTTCTCTCTCTCTCTCTCTCTCCCTGTCTCTATATTTCTCTCTCTCTCTCGCCCTGTCTCTCGATTTCTCTCTCTCTCTCTCTCTCTCTCTCTCTCTCGCCCTGTCTCTCTATTTCTCTCTCTCTCTCTCTCTCTCTCTCGCCCTGTCCCTCTCCCTCTCCATCTCTCTGTCTCTCTCTCTCTCTCTCTCTCTCTCCCTCCATCAGCCTGTCTCTCTCTCTCTCTCTCTCTGTCTCCCTCACGCTTTCTCTCTCCCTCTCCCTCCCCGTCTCACTCACAGTCTCTCTCTCTCCCTCCCACACACTGTCTTTCTCTCTCTATCTCCCTCACTCTGTCTCTCCCTCCCTCATCCTGTCTCTCTCTCTGTCCATAACTGTTTGTGTCTTTCTCACACCATCTCTCCCTTTCTCTCTCTCTGTCTCTCTCTCTCTCTCTCTGTCTGTCTGTCTCTCTCTGCCTCTCTCTCTCTCTCTCTCTGTCACTGCCTCTCCCACTATCACTCTGTCTCTCCCTCTCTCTCTGTCTCTCCCTATCTCATTCTCTCCATCTCTCTCTCTCATAAGAACATAAGGACTAGGAGCAGGAATAGGCCGTCCGGCCCCTCGAGCCTGCTCCGCCATTCAATAAGATCATGGCTGATCTTTTCGTGGACTCAGATCCACTTACCCGCTCTCTCACCGTATCCCTTCATTCCTTTATTGTTCAAAAAGATATCTGCCTTAGCTTTAAAAACGTTTACTGAAGAGGCGTCAACTACTTCACTGGGCAAGGAATTCCATAGATTAACAACCCTCTGGGTGAAGAAGTTCCTTCTTAATTCAGTCCTAAATCTGCTCCCTCTAATCTTGAGGCTATGCCCTCTTGTCCTAGCTTCACCTTCCAGTGGAAACATCCTCTCTACTTGCATCTTATATATTCCCGTCATAATTTTATATGTTTCTATAAGATCCCCCCTCATTCTTCTGAATTCCAATGAATATAATCCCAATCTACTCAGTCTCTCTTTATAATCCAACCCCCTGAACTCCGGAATCAACTGAGTGAACCTCCTCTGCACCCTCTCCAGTGCCAGTACATCCTTTCTCAAGTAAGGAGACCAAAACTGCACACAGTACTCCAGGTGCGGCCTCACCAGTACCTTATACAGCTGCAACATAACCTCTCTGCTTTTAAACTCAATCCCTTTAGCAATGAAGGACAAAATTCCATTTGCCTTCCTAATTACTTGCTGTACCTGCAGACCAACCTTCTGCGATTCATGCACAAGGACACCCAGGTCCCTCTGCATAGCAGCATGCTGCAACTTTTTACCATTCAAGTAATAATCCTTTTTACTGTTTCTCCTACCGAAATGAATGACTTCACATTTATTAACATTGTATTCCATCTGCCAGACCTTTGCCCACTCACTCAATGTATCTATGTTCCTCTGCAAAGTTTCACAGTCATCTCTGTGTGTGTCGATCCCTGTTTCTCTCGCCCTCTCTGTCTCTCTCTCTCCCTCTATATCTCTCTGTCCCTGAGGCACTCTGTTTCTCTGTTTGTGTGTGTTTCTCTGTGTGTGTCTATCCCTGTTTCTCTCTCCCTCTCTGTCTCTCTCTCTCTCCCTCTATATCTCTCTGTCCCTGAGTCACTCTGTTTCTCTGTTTGTGTGTGTTTCTCTGTGTGTGTCTATCCCTGTTTCTCTCTCCCTCTCTGTCTCTCTCTCTCTCCCTCTATATCTCTCTGTCCCTGAGTCACTCTGTTTCTCTGTTTGTGTGTGTTTCTCTGTGTGTGTCTATCCCTGTTTCTCTCTCCCTCTCTGTCTCTCTCTCTCTCCCTCTATATCTCTCTGTCCCTGAGTCACTCTGTTTCTCTGTTTGTGTGTGTTTCTCTGTGTGTGTCTATCCCTGTTTCTCTCTCCCTCTCTGTCTCTCTCTCTCTCCCTCTATATCTCTCTGTCCCTGAGTCACTCTGTTTCTCTGTTTGTGTGTGTTTCTCTGTGTGTGTCTATCCCTGTTTCTCTCTCCCTCTCTGTCTCTCTCTCTCTCCCTCTATATCTCACTGTCCCTGAGTCACTCTGTTTCTCTGTTTGTGTGTGTTCCTCTGTGTGTGTCTATCCCTGTTTCTCTCTCCCTCTCTGTCTCTCTCTCTCCCTCTATATCTCTCTGTCCCTGAGTCACTCTGTTTCTCTGTTTGTGTGTGTTTCTGTGTGTGTGTCTATCCCTGTTTCTCTCTCCCTCTCTGTCTCTCTCTCTCTCCCTCTATATCTCTCTGTCCCTGAGTCACTCTGTTTCTCTGTTTGTGTGTGTTTCTCTGTGTGTGTCTATCCCTGTTTCTCTCTCCCTCTCTGTCTCTCTCTCTCTCCCTCTATATCTTTCTGCCCCTGAGTCACTCTGTTTCTCTGTTTGTGTGTGTTTCTCTGTGTGTGTCTATCCCTGTTTCTCTCTCCTCTCTCAGACCCTTGGTAAAACTCCACATTCATCAGTTTTCCATTTGAAGTCAGCTGCTTTTGGTTTCACTGCATCTGCAGAGGTTGCACTTCCTTATGCAGGCTGGTAAGAAACCTGTATTCCGCAGTTGGCTCCAATGTTCCCGTGAAAGTTTAGATGTTGTGCGTGTCCAGTTTTTTTTCTATCAGCTGTCCCATGAAATTTTTGAAGAATCTTTGAAGACGTGTGCTATTTATTGTGGAACAGGATCTGTGTGGGACCTTTGAGGCTGCTGCACGCAGATTTGCAGGAACACTGACTGACACTCTCCCTCCTAATCTCTTCCTCATTCTCTCTGGTACTCTCTCTCCCCATTGCTATCCTTCCCTCTCTCTGTTACTCTCCATATCTATCCCTGTCTTTCTCATTGTTACTCTCACCATCTGGATGGAGGAGGAGAAAGAGAGGCCTAAATAGAGTCAGATTTACTCTGTATCTAACCCTACACTGTACCTGCCCCCTAGTTCTGGACTCCCCCACAAGGGGAACATCCTCCCAGCATCCGCCCTGTAAAGTCTCCTCAGAATCTTGTATGTTTCAATAAGATCACCTCTCATTCTTCTAAACTCCAATGTGTATCAGCCCAACCTGTTCCACCATTCCTCAAAGATAACCCCTTCATCCCAGGAATCAGCCGAGTGAACCTTCTCTGAACTGATTCCAATGCATCCAGGCCTGACCATTTATCCACTAGCAAAGCTGCCAAACACCTTAATATTTCCCCTCTGACTCTGTTTAATTCCATCCAATATCTCACATTCCTCCTCTTTAACTACAATGTCTGCATCGTTCCCCATCTTTTATGAAAACAGACACAAGGTATTCATTAAGAACCATGTCCACATCATCCACCTCCACAGGTAGGAAGAAGGAGGAGAGGCAATCTAAACTAAAGGATACAGTTATAAAGGGGTTAATGTTATATGCCTTTTCATTGCTGTAATTTATCTTTGATTTCTATCGTTAGTGCTCGGTATGATTCCAACCAGTGGAGAGCTTTCCCCCTGATTCCCACTGACTTCAGTTTTACTCGGGCTCCTCGATGCCACACTCAGTCAAACACTGCCTTGATGTTAAGGTCAGTCTCTCTTCCCAGTAGCAGACAGGAGTGAATCGTTACCTTTGACCCGTTGTGTACTGAACATGCTCTGCTTCTTCACAGCCTGATACAGGACTGTACACGGCCGATTAATGTAGCCCATCAAACACTCCCAGAACAGGTTCAGCACAGCTTCGGAACAGAGTACAGTTCCTTCAATATTCTCTCTCTGTCTCTCCCTCCTGCTATCTCTGACACTACGAGAGACATAGAGGGAGAGAGCGTTAGATATGAAGGCAGAGAGAGGGCTGTAGAGAGGGACAAAGTTGGAGGGAGAGAGATTGTTGAGGTGGATGAAAAGGATAATGTAAGATATATTACTTTGATTTAATCCTTCACTGCTGTGTGCACAAACATATTCGAGATAGGTATGGAGAGAAAAAACTTTGGGAGAGGGAGAAGTGCAGATGAAGTTGGCGCCCAGGCAGACACTTTTGATGATCCACAAGGAATAGCCTCCATTATAAACATCCAGCGAGCTACTCCACTGTGGAAGCCATCACACCGTCGTGATATTGGTTCTGGAAATTTCATACTGGCTTTTTGGTTAATTTTAAAACCTGTGATTGATAGATTCTTGTTAACCAAAGGTATTAAGAGATAAGGGGAAAATGCAGGATATATGGTGTAAGTTAGATCACAGATCAGCCATGATCTCATTGAATTCCGGAACATGGTTGTTGGGTTAAATTGCATCCTCCTCTTCCAATATCCCCTGTTAAATATCCTTCTTCCTCTCTCAGTCACCCTGTCAGTCTATGTCTCTCTGTTTCTCTCTTTCTGTCTGTTTCGGACAGTGTAGAGTGAGATTCACTCTGTATCCACCCCATGATGTTCCTGCCCTCGGAGTGTGCGATGGGACAGCAGAGAGGGAAATTTACTCTGTCAAACCCAACATTGTGCTTAGCTTGGGAATGTTTCATGGGACAGTGTAGCTGGAACTTTACTGTGTATCCCTGGAATTTAGAAGGTTATGGGGTTATTTTGTGAATGTTTTCAAGATGATAAGGAAATAATAGGAAAAATGAGAAGATACGGTGGTGCAGTGGTATTCCCCAGGGCTTTGCATCAGGACCACTGATCATTTTGATATATATTAATGACTTGGAGTTGGGTTTACAGGGCATAACTTCAACATTGTGCCATCTGCAATGTAATAAACAGGGAAGAGAATAGTAATAGACTTCAGGAGGATAGAGGCAGTCTGGTGAAATGGTCAGACACATGGCAGGTTAACGTCAATGCTGAGAAATGTAAAATGATGCCTTTTTGAAGGAAGGCTGTGTAGCAAACGTGTTCGGAAATGTGTCAAAAGCTGTTTCCATTCAGACTTTCCTGCATTGGGGAAGTGTGAGCTATCTTTACAGAGACAGGAAATAGGTGTGTTGGAATGGACCTGGAGCTTTCGTTTGATGCAATCAGGTGAGAATTGGAATTGTGTCCCTTGCAGATACACAGAATCGAAGGTATTTACAGAACACCACATGAAGTAGTTTACCAATGTCTGACAAACTTCAAAAACTTCAGACATATGGAAGTAGAGGAGAAGGGAACAATATACAAAACCTGAGACAGTCAGACAACAGCAATAGGAAAGCGAATCTCTTTTTATGGGTTTTAATTTGAAGGCCTGATCTGATGATTGAAAAAGTAGGAGTTCAAATCCCACACTGGGCTGTTGTGAATTTGAATTCTCTTTTTTCTAAAAAAGAACATAAATCTGGAATTAAAAAACCTCTAGGATGGAATGATTCACTCCTGTCTACTAGTGCAAAGCCCGTGTGTGTCTCAGTTTTGCTGTATTTATTGATGATTTAAGATGATGGGGTAGAATGCAACATACCCAAGTTGCCAATGACACAAAAATTGGCAGCATTGTAATCAGTGTAGCTGGAAGCATCAAATTACAAAGAGATATTAATATCTTAAATAAATGGGCAAAACTGTGGTAGATAGATTTCAATATCGGCAAAAGACCAGAACAGAGTACTGTATAAATGGTGAAAAACCAGAAACACTGGAGGTCCAATGAGTCTCGGGGGGGGGGGGGTCTCTGTCCATTTGAGTGCAGTGTAGATTTACCGGAATGATAACTGGACTCCAAGGGTTATATTACGAGGTGATATTACACAAACTACAGATGCATTCCCTGGAACTTAGGAGGATCAAGGTGATTTGTTCAAAGGTGTTGAGATATTAAGGGGAACTGATGGCGTAGTTTGGGAGAAACTATTTTGGCAGCTTGGGAACATAGGAACAGGAGTAGGCCATCGAGCCTGCTCTGCCGTTCAATACTGTCATGGCTGATCACCCACTTCAATGTCTTTTTCCCAGAATGAGCTGCCACAGCCCACTGGGGGAGAGTTTTCCAAAGATTCACAGCCCTCTGAGCAAAGACATTTCTCCTCATCTCTGTCCTAAGTGGCTTCCTCTTATTTTGAAATTGTGTCGCCTGGTTCTAGACTCCCGAACCAAAGGAGACATCTTATCCTTCAGCCATTTGAAACACTTTCTCTTTATTTCCTCGATCTAAAGCTTTCATGATTTTAAACACCTCGATCAAATCTCCTTTTAATCTTCTCTGCTCTGAGGAGAACAAGCCCAGCGTCTCCAGTCTATCAGTGTAACTGTAATAATCTCATCCAGGAACCGTTCTAGTAAATCGCCTCTACACATTCACCAAAGCCCCCATGTCATTCCTAAAGTGTGGTCCCAGAATTGGACGCAATACTGCAGCTGAGGACAAACTATTATTTTATAAAGGTTTAGCATCACATCCTGACTTTTACACTCTAGACCTATTTATAAAGCTCAGGATCCCATCTGTTTTAGGAACACATCAGCAAAGGGGGAAATTCTGCCAGAACAATTGACCAGTTCCCTTCGACATGAATCGGTGAGTCTTTCCAAGGCTGGCGGGAGGGTTTAGAGAGAACCCCAACATGGTCATTTTTTTCAAAGAGAAAACCATCAATGCATTGGCAGGGATATTAATATAGCCGTTCGGAAGACAGGAGGAGGCCATTCGGCCCCTCGAGCCTATCCTGCCCATTCACTCAGGTCATGGCTGATTTGCTCCTTCTCCACATCGAGCTGTCTCGGCTCCGTAAACATTAATACCCTTTCCTAACAAATCTCTACTGACAATCAGGAATTAATGTCACTGCCTGTTAACACTGGGGAATTTCTTCCCTAAACCTTTCCGTCTCTCTATCTCTCATTCCTGCGTAAAGACATTCCTTAAAACTAACCACTTTGACCAAGCTTTTGGTCATCAGCCTTAATCTCGACGTCTGTGGGTTTGGTGTCAGATTTTGTTTTATAATGCACCCTGCGTAGTGCCTTTGGGACTTTTTATTCCTTACCTTCTCCTTCACTCCCTCTCTCTCTCTCTCTCTTTCTCCCTCTCCCCCCCCATCTCTCCCTCTCGCTCTCTCTTCATTCCCCCACCCCACACTCTCTCTCTTTCTACCCCTCACCCCCATTTCTCCCTATTTCTCTCTCTTTATCCCTCCCACCCTCTCTCTCTCTCTCTCTTTCTCACCCTCACCCCTGTCTTTCTCTCTCTCCTTCTCTTTCTCCCCCCCAACCCCCCTCTCTCTCTCTCTTTCTCCCCCTCACCCCGTTTGTCTCTCTCTCTTTCTTTCTCCCCTTCACCCCTATCTCTCCCTCTCTCCTCCTCACCCCGAAGACACGTATATCCTTCCTTCAGTACTGAGACCAGGATTGTACACAGTACTCCGGGTGTGGGCTCACCAAACCCTGTATCATTACAGCAAGACTTCCTCACTCTTGTACTCTAACCCCTTTGCAATAAAGGCCAACACTCCATTTGCTGTACCTGCATGTTAACTTTCTGTAATTTGTGTACAAGGACACCCAAATCCCTCTGAATACTAACATTTGATAGTTTCTCACCATTTGAAAAATGTTCTGTGTTTCTATTCTTCCTGCCAAAGTGAAGAACCTCACATCTCTCCACATGATATTCCAGCTGCCCCTTGCCTGCCCACTCACTTAACCTGTCCATCTCCCTTTGCAGTCTCTTTGTGCCCTCCTCACAGCTTACTGTCCCACCTAACTTTATATCATCAGCCCATATAAACCTAACATAGGCCGTGTTTGAGAGAGGCACTTTTGTCCTGACAAGTATTAAGATACAACTTCTTGATATTTTGTGAGGATATTTTGTCAATCTGATTTCACAGGGACCAGGAGAATTTTTGCTTTCCTTTTCTTGTCTTTGGGGTCAGGGGGTCATGGGTCAATCCCAGTGTCTGTGACCCCTGACTCAGCGCTGAGACGCCGAGGGGGGTTGGGGGGAGCAGGGAGAGGTGCAATCCCAACACCTTGAAAGGGACCCCGCACCGTCAGAACTGCTCCTTCGGATTAAACCTTCGAGTGAGTCAGTAGGAGTTTGAACAAGGATGGGAACAAAGTCTTTCTGAATCTTCCAATATTTATTTATTCAGTGATGTCAATAAACAGCAAATTATCTGTCAAGCCCACATTCACACAAGTAATATTGTGAATTCGAATTAATAATTTTAAAGGAGAACCTGTTGTTAATTAATTCCATTTCATTTGTCAAAAATATCATCAGGACCTTGTTTAGTTCAGGATGTAATATTAATAAATCCCTTAGGAAGACAGGAGGAGGCCGTTCGGCCTCTCGAGCCTGTCCTACCTCTTTGAGACATTTTCCTCCTCACCCTCTCTCCCTCTTTCTGTCCCTCAGCCAGACTCACTCTCTCTCCTCCTTACCCGTTACTCTCCCTCCCTCATTCTGTATTTATCTATCTCTCTCACCCCGTCTCTCTCTCTCTCTATCTCTCTCCCTCACCCCATCTCTGTATCTTTCTTTTTCTCTCTCTCCTTCACCCCATCTACTCTCTCCCTCACCCCATCTCACTCTCTCTTTCTCTCAGAAGAGGACCATGGAATCATCGAGTGCTATAACACAGGAGGAGGTGATAGGATCAGTAATCTTAAAGGAGAAACTATTGTAAATTAATTCTATTTTATTTGCCAAAAATATCATCACGACCTTATTTATTTCTGGGTGTAATAGAAATAAAGCTCTTAGGAAGACAGCAGGAGGTGTTCGGCCCGTCGAGCCTGTTCCATCCCTTTGGCATGTTTTATTCCTCTCCCTCTCTGCGTGTGAATCTCTCTCTCCGTCCCTCACCCTGTCTCTCTCTCCCTCAGCCCATCTATCTCTCCTTGGCCCGATCTCTGTATCTCTCTCTCTAACTCATCTCATCTCTATATCTTTCTCTCTTGCTCTCTCCCTCTCCATCTCTCTCTCTCTCTTGGAAGATGACCATAGTATCATAGTATACTATAACACAGTAGGAGGTGATTCGACCCATTGAATTTGTGCTATCTCTTTTGAAGAGCAGTCCAGTTAGTCGCACTCTCCCGCACTTCCCCCATCACTTCATTTTTTTCTGTCATTGACTGTCCATATCTTGTCTTGGGAATGCAGCATATAGCACACTCCATAGCGATGTCTGTGAAGTGTTTATTTGTACAAGTGAATTGACCATTTAATATTTTTAACTTACTTATCCCTTGTGTTCCCATAATGATCAAGCGAGCAAATTCAACAGTGTCCACTTTGACTTCATCCCATCGTGTCTTACGTACATTCTCACAGGATAGCAGGTATAACTGTAGTCATAGTATTCAGCAGAAAATTCATCAGTTACTTTGTTATTTCAGTCCATATTTACAGTACACACGGTACCTTATTGTTGCAATAAGTTCGTATCGTATCTATTCATCCCACTGGGGCAAAATGTCACTGGCTCAACATTCTCACGAAACACTGAAGCATTCCAGAAAGCGAGGCAAACAAATTCAACACAAGTTTCCTTTTTTCGATTCTCACTGGCCTGTTCTGATTCTCTGAGGGATTACTGATAGTTATCCTCCACATGAGCAGTCGTCCTAATCCCGTGTGCCTGTCCCGTTCCCAAACCCGGCATCCGCTTACATTAAGGCAAGTGATACAGGAGCGTCTCAGTGACTGAGGCAGGTGAGACTTGAGCCTGAGCCGGGCACAGTGAGTGACCCGGGTTAATCCGACACTCCAGGAAAAAGGTAGTAGTTTGGAACGTGTCTTCTGGACAAGCACATTGATGCAAAATCAAATGTCATTTTTAAATTGAAGAGTGATCTCATCAAATGCCTTTTGAAAATTGAAATATTCTTCTTTCGCTCTCTGTCCCTGAGGCACTCTGTTTCTCTGTTTGTGTGTGTTTCTCTGTGTGTGTCTATCCCTGTTTCTCTCTCCTCTCTCAGTCCCTGATTCACTCTGTTTCTCTGTTTGTGTGTGTTTCTGTGTGTGTGTCTATCCCTGTTTCTCTCTCCCTCTCTGTCTCCCTCTCTCTCCCTCTATATCTCTCTGTCCCTGAATCACTCTGTTTCTCTATTTGTGTGTGTTTCTCTGTGTGTGTCTATCCCTGTTTCTCTCTCCCTCTCTGTCTCTCTCTCTCTCCCTCTATATCTCTCTGTCCCTGAGTCACTCTGTTTCTCTGTTTGTGTGTGTTTCTCTGTGTGTGTCTATCCCTGTTTCTCTCTCCCTCTCTGTCTCTCTGTCTCTCCCTCTATATCTTTCTGCCCCTGAGTCACTCTGTTTCTCTGTTTGTGTGTGTTTCTCTGTGTGTGTCTATCCCTGTTTCTCTCTCCTCTGTCAGACCCTTGGTAAAACTCCACATTCATCAGTTTTCCATTTGAAGTTAGCTGCTTTTGGTTTCACTGCATCTGCAGAGGTTGCACTTCCTTATGCAGGCTGGTAAGAAACCTGTATTCCGCAGTTGGCTCCAATGTTCCCGTGAAAGTTTAGATGTTGTGCGTGTCCAGTTTTTTTTCTATCAGCTGTCCCTTGAAATTTTTGAAGAATCTTTGAAGACGTGTGCTATTTATTGTGGAACAGGATCTGTGTGGGACCTTTGAGGCTGCTGCACGCAGATTTGCAGGAACACTGACTGACACTCTCCCTCCTAATCTCTTCCTCATTCTCTCTGGTACTCTCTCTCCCCATTGCTATCCTTCCCTCTCTCTGTTACTCTCCATATCTATCCCTGTCTTTCTCATTGTTACTCTCTCCATCTGGATGGAGGAGGAGAAAGAAAGGCCTAAATAGAGGCAGATTGATGCTAAATCAATTGTTCATTTTTAAATCTAAGATTGACCTTCTCGAATAACTTTTGGAAATTGAAATTTTCTTCTGACTCTCTCTGTCCCTTGGGCACTCTGTCTGTGTCTGTGTGTGTCTGTCTGTGTGTGTCTGTCCCTGTTTCTCTCTCCTCTCTCAGAATCTCAGTAAAACTCCACAGACATCAATTTGCCATTTTAAGTTGGCTGGTTTGGTGATACCACAGCTGCAGAGGGTACACTTCCTTATGCAGGCTGGTGAGAAACCCGTATCCCGCTATTTAACAGCATATTCTGTATGCTTTGTAAACTGTAATTAATTAATCCCTAATAATTGATCAAATCTGACATTGATTACTGTTTGAATGTCTCAAGGTTTACTTTCCTCCCAGGGCTGATTAAAAGTTCGAGTTTCCCTCAGTGTTTTGGAAATATCGAACCCTGATCCCACACCCAGCAAAGTATTTTATATGATGGGACGCTGCAAATGTTGTTATACTCAGTACGCACGGAACCTTCATGTTGTAATAAGATGTTATCATCTCTATTCAGATAACTCTCATCTCACAGGGGCAAAATTTCACTGGGTCAACATTCTGACCAAACACTAAAACATTACAGAAAGCGAGGCTCACAAATTCAACACAAGTTTCCTTTTCTGAGTCTCACTGGTCTGTTCTGATTTTCTGTTGGGTGGCATCAGCCTAGATTTTGTGTTCAGACCTGAACTCACAAACGTATAACTCAGAGGCAAGATTATTACCCACTGAGCTCTCTTTCCTATTTGAAGACGCTCCCTCAAACCAACCTCTGATCAAGTTTTTGGTCGTCTAGTCTGATATCTCCTGAAGTGAAACGGTGTCACATTTTAATTTTCTTTATTCATTTGTTGGATGTGTGCGTTACTGGCCAGGCCAGCATTTATTGTCCATTCCTAATTGCCCTTGAGAAGGTGGTGTTGAGCCTCCTTCTTGAACCGCTGCAGTCCATGTGGGGTAGGTACACCCACAGTGCTGTTAGGAAGCGAGTTCCAGGATTTTGACCCAGTCACAGTGAAGGAACGGCGATATAGTTCTAAGTCAGGATGGTGTGTGGACTTGGAGGGAAATTTGCAGGTGGTGGTGTTCCCATATGCTTTTACTGTTTGTTTGCTCTCTCTCCCCCTCCTTCTTTCATTACCTCCTTGTCCTCCTGTCCCGCTCTGTCACGAGAACCGAAGAACAGAATAAAATGGATGCAGGAACAGCGAGACCTGGGGATATCTGTGCACAAATTGAAGGCGGCAGGGCTGGTTGAGAAAGTGGTTAAAAGGCATATGGGATCCAGGCTTTGTAAATAGAGGCTTAGAGTATAAAAGCAAGGAGGTTATGTTGAAGCTTTATAAAACACAGCTTCATCCTCAACTAGTATTGTGTCCAATTCTGGACACCGTACTTTAGGAAGGATGTGGGGGCATAGGAGAGGGTGCAGAAAAGATTCACTAGCAAGGTTCCGGTGATAAGAGACTTCAGTTACGTGGATAGATTGGAGAAGCTGGGGTTGTTCTCCATGGAGAAGAGAAAGTTGAGATTAGATTTGATAGAGGTGTTCAAAATCATGAGGGGTGCGGACAGAGTAGATGTCGGAGCAGGAATGCAGCACATAGGACATTCCAGACCCATTTCTGTTCAGTGTTTACTTAAAAAAGTGAATTGACCATTTAATATTTTTAACTACTTAACCCTTGTGTTCCCACAAAGATCAAGCGAGCAAATTCAACAGTGTCCACTTTGACTTCATCCCATTGTGTCTTACGTACATTCTCACAGGATAGCAGGTATAACTGTAGTCCTAGTATTCAGCTGAAAATTGATCAGTTACATTGTTATTTCAGTCCATATTTACAGTACACACGGTACCTTACTGTTGTAATAAAGTCATATAGTATTTATTCATCTCACTGGGGCAAACTTTCACTGGCTCAACATTCTCACCAAATAATAAAACATTCCACAATGCGAGGCTCACAAATTCAACACCAGTTTCCTTTTCTGAGTCTCGCTGGTCTGTTCCGATTCTCTGAAGGATTACTGATGCTTATCCTGCACATGAGCAGTCGTCCTAATCCCGTGTGCCTGTCCAGCTCCCAAACCCGGCATCCGCTTACATTAAGGCAAGTGATACAGGAGTGTCTCAGTGACTGAGGCAGGTGAGTCTTGAGGCTGAGCCGGGCACAGTGAGTGTCCCGGGTTAATCCGACACTCCAGGGAGAGTTTAAACCGAGCTTTACTCTGTATCTAACCCGTGATGTACCTTCTCTGTGAGTGTTCACTGGGGCAGTGCAGATGAGGGGAGTTATTCCTTACCCATTTTAAATATGGAGAGGTTATTCCTTCAAGTACATATCCAAGAGATTGTTTTAAATGTGATCAGGGTTTCTGCCTCGACCATCTTTTCAGGCAGTGAGTTCCAGACACCCATCAGCCACTGGGTGAAGAAACTAATGATGTGTTTCGTTCAGTTAATTTTGATGTCAATCTTTCCCCAGGATGTTGATGTTGGGGATTCAGCGATGGGATAATGTTTTGAATGCCAAGGGGAGGTGGTTGGATTTTCTCTTGTTGCATTTGGTCATTGCCTGGCACTTGTGTGACATGAATGTTACTTGCCACTGGTCGGCCCAAGCCTGAATGTTGTCCGGGTCTTGGTGCATGTGGCTATGGATTGCTTCATTATCTGAGGCAAAATACTGTGGATGCTGGAAATCTGGAATCCATCGAGCTGAATCACTAACTCTGTTTCTCTCTCCACAGATGCTGCCTGACCTGCTCATTATTTCCAGCATTTTCTGCTGGGATTTCGCCATCTGAGGAGTTGCGAATGGAACTGAACACTGTGCAATCATCAGTGAACATCCCCACTTCTGACCTTACGATGGAGGGTAGGTCATTGAGGAAGCAGCTGAAGATGGTTGGGCCTCGGGCATTACCCTGAGGAACTCCTGCAGTGATGTCCTGGGACTGAGATGATTGACCTCCAACAACCACAACCATCTTCCTTTGTGCTCGGTATGACTCCAACCAGCGGATTCCCACTGACTTCAATTTTACTCGGGCTCTTCGATGCCACACTCGGTCAAACACTGTCTTGATGCTAAGGTCAGTCTCTCTTCCCAGTAGCAGACAGGAGTGAATCGTTCCCTTTGACCCGTTGTGTAC
This sequence comes from Heterodontus francisci, assembly GCF_036365525.1. NCBI lineage: Eukaryota > Metazoa > Chordata > Chondrichthyes > Heterodontiformes > Heterodontidae > Heterodontus > Heterodontus francisci. The sequence continues at coordinate 19,391,358 of NC_090409.1, read as the reverse complement.
TGAACATGCTCTGCTTCTTCACAGCCTGATACAGGACTGTACACGGCCGATTAATGTAGCCCATCAAACATTCAAAGAGCAGGTTCAGCACAGCTTCGGAACAGAGTACAGTTCCTTCAATATTCTCTCTCTGTCTCTCCCTCCTGCTATCTCTGACACGAGGAGAGACAGAGGGAGAGAGGGTTAGATATGTAGGCAGAGAGAGAGCTGAAGAGAGGGACAAGATTGGAGAGAGAGAGAGATTGATGGGGTTGATTGAAAGGGAGAATGTCAGATATATTAATTTGATGTCATCCTTCACTGCTGTGTACACAATCATATAGAGAGAGAAACATCGGGAGAGTATCCAGAGGGAATATCCTCCATTTTAAACATCCAGCAAGCTATTCCACCGTGGGAGGCATCACACTATCATGATGTAGGTTGTGCAAATTTTGAAATCTATGTCCCCGCTTATGGACCTCTGTGCTGAGAGAACTATTCCTTCCTATCCACTCTTTCGAGTCCCTCATAATTTTATACAGCTCAACTTCATCTCCCCTCAGCCTCCTCCGTTCCAAAGAAAACAACCCCAGCCTGTCCAATCATTCCTTTGAATTTCTTTGTAACTGTGGAACTCTCTTCTGCAAACAGGAATTCATGCTGACTGAATTGTTCATTTTTAAATCTGGGATTGATAGATTCTTGTTAACCAAAGGTATTAAGAGATAAGGGGCGAAGGCAGGATATATGGTGTTAGTTAGATCACAGATCAGCCCTGATCTCATTGAATGCTGGAACAGGGTTGAGGGGTTAAATTGCCTCCTCCTCTTCCTATGTCCTATGTTCAATATCCTTCTTTCACTTTCAGTCACCCTATCTGTCTGTCTCTCTCTATTTCTCTCTCTCTCTCTGTCTGTTTCGGACAGTGTAGAGCGAGATTCACTCTGTATCCAGCCAATGATGTTCCTACCCTGGGAGTGGTCTCTGCTTCTGCTGCGTTTCACCTGGTCTCAGTTTGTACTGCAGCAGACCATTTCTCTGTTTATAATACAATAGTCCCTGCCTTTACTCTGTATCCAACCCCATGCTGCCCCTGTCCTGGGAGTGTGTGATGGGACATTGCAGAAGAAAATTTACTCTGTGTCTAATCCCACACTGTGCTTGGTTTGGGAGTGTTTAATGGGACAGTGTAGATTGAGCTTTACTCTGTATCCCTGGAATTTTGAAGGTTAAGGGGTGATTGGATCGAAGTTTTCAGAATATAAAGGGAAACTGATCGGGTAGACAGAGAGAAACTATTCCCACTGGCTGCAGAGTCTAGAACTTGTGGACATAGTCTAAAAATCTAAACATAGTCTAAAAACATTCAGGAGTGAAATGAAGAAATACTTCAACACACCAGGTGTGGTATCAGTTGGGAACTCTCTTCCACAAACAGCAATTGATGCTGAGACACTTGTTAATTTTTAAATCTGAGATTGATGGATTTTTACTAACAAAAGGTATTAAGTGATATGGGGCAAAGACAGGTATATGGAGTTAGATCACAGAAATGTGAAGTGATTAATTTTAGTAGGAAGAACATGGAGAGACAATATACAATAGAGGTTACAATTCTAAAGGGGGTGCAGGAGCAGAGAGACCTGGGTGTATATGTGCATAAGTCATTGAAGATGGCAGGAAAGGTTGAGAGAGTGGTTCATAAAGTATACAGTATCCTGGGCTATATTAATAGGGGCATAGATTACAAGAACAAGGAAGTTATGTTGAACTTGTATAAGACACTAATTTGGATTGTAACCAGAGAGGATTGGAAAATGTTGGTCGGAGCCTCTGCTATTTCCTCCCTTGATCCTCGTAACAATCTGGTGAATTATCAGCTTTCAAAGATGTTAAACCCCTTAATATTTCCTCTCAATATATTTATCCCATCCAATATTTCAAACTGCTCCTCCTTGACGATAATGTCTGTGTCGTTCCCCTCTTTTGTGAAGACAGATGCAGTGTATTCATTCTGAACCATGTCCACAACTTTCACCTCCACAGACAGGAAGAAGGAGGAGAGGCAATCTAAACTAAAGAATACAATTCGAACAGGGGGTGCAGAAACAGACAGATCTGGGGGGTATTTGTGAACCAATCACTGAAGGTGGCAGGGCAGGTTGAGAAAGTGGTTAAAAGGCATAAGGGGTCAGTCCTGGAATTTCTAAATAGAGACATAGAATATAAAAGCAAGGAAGATATGATGGATCTTTGTAAAACACTGGTTTCACCTCAACTGGAGTATTGTCCAATTCTGGACACCACTTTAGGAAGGATGTGGGAGCATTAGAGAGGGTGCAGAAAAGATTCACGAGCAAGGTTCCAGGGATGAGGGACTTCAGTTACGTGGATAGATTGGAGAAGCTGGGGTTGTTCTCTGTGTCTCTCTGTGTCTTCCCCTCTCTATCTCTCCCTCCTGCTATCTCTGACACAAGGAGAGAGACAGAGGGAGAGAGGGTTAGATATGCAGACAGAGAGAGAGGGCTGTTGAGAGGGACAAGGTTGGAGTGAGAGAGAGATTGTTGGGGTGGATTGAAAGGGAGAATGTAAGATATATTAATTTGATGTAATCCTTCACTGCTGTGCACACAAACAGAGAAAGATCGGTGTGTAGAGTGAAATATTGGTAGAGAGGGAGAAATGTGGATGAAGTTGGGGCCCAAATGACCGTTTCTGATGATCCAGAAGGAAAACACTCCATTGTAAACATCCAGCAAGCTATTCCACTGTGGGAACCATCACACTTTCATGATATTGTTTTGGAAATCTTGAAATCTATGTCCCTGGTTATTCACCCATCTGCTAAGGGAAATGGGTCCTCCTATCCACTCTATCTAGGCCCATCAGAGCTTTACTCTGTATCTAACCCTGTGCTGTACCTGACCTGGGAGTGATTGATGGGGACAGCATTCTCCATTTTCACTCTCTTTCTACGACTCTCTACATCTTTATCTGTCTCTCTCTCTCCCTGTACTTGGACCCCTCCCTCTGGTCTCTCTAGTTGTGATTCGGTGAGTTCACAGTGAGTCTTCGATCTCATTGAAAAACTCTTTCCTCTGGTTTGTGATTCTCCCTCTGAGCTTAACCCTTGGAGTCGAGGTATCATTCTACTCTCTTTATACCATCCAATATTTCACACTCCTCCTTAACCACAATGTCTGCCTCATCCCCCTCTTTTATGACTATTTCACAATGTTGTTGCTCCTGTGATTAAAGGGACAGTGACAGAGGGGTTACGACATTGGGTAAGAGACAGAACACAGAGAGTAGTGGTGAACGGTTGTTTCAGACTGGAGGGAGGTATAGAGTGGTGTCACCCAGAGGTTCCTATTGGGACCACTGCTCTTTTTGATGTCTATGCATGACCTGACTTGGGTTTACAGAGCAGAACTTCAAAGTTTTCAGATGACACAAAACTTTGGGCATGCAGTAAAAAGGGAAGAGAATAGTAGCAGACTTCAGGAAGCTATTGGCAGTCTGGTGAATTGGACAGACACATGGCAGGTTAACTTCAATGCTGAGAAATGTGAAGTGATGGATTTTGGAAGGAAGACTGGGAGAGGCAATCTAAACTAAATGGTGCAATGTTAAAATGAGTGCAGGAACAGAGAACCCTTTCACATCCAGGAGCTGACAGTGTCTCTCTCTCTTTCTCTCCCCCCATTTCACTCTCTCTCTTTCTCTTTCAATACTGATCCTGACTTTTCTCGGAATCCTTCTTGGTTGAATAGTACCCTGAAATGTTTCAGTCTCACTGGTACAAGGAACAAGTCACATTTCTGTGGTATTTTCAATATCTTAATGATTCAATTTGGAGCTTGGATTGTGTCCGGTAAATGTGGTTTCTCATTCAGACATTCCTGCATTGTGGAACTGTCAGTTATCTGAGCAGGGACAGGATATCGGGGTGTTTGAATAGAGTTGAAGATTTTGATTGATTGAATAGGGTGTGAATTAGATTGTGGATTGTGTCCCTGAAGGTATTTAAACCGATGTCCTGAGAGAATGAAGTGGTTTACCAATGTCTGAATAACATCAAAGTCTTTAGACACATGAAAGAACAAGATTGGGGACAATATACAAAAGCTGAGACAGTCAGACAACAACAGGAGGAAGGTGAATGTCTTTTACAGTTTGTAATCTGAAAGCCTGAGCTAATGACTGAAAAAGCAGGAGTTCAAATCCCACATTGGGCTCTTGTGAATTTGAATTTCTCTGAAAATAAATAATAACTCTGGAATAATAAATCCTCCAAAATGAAATGATTCCCTCTCACTGCTCTGACACTCATTTACCTTCAAGTAGCTTTTTCCAGTCCACTTTTTCTAAATCACCTTCCACCGGACCAGCTTCATTCCCTAAAACTAAGTGGAAAACTGACCCATCTCTTGTTGTCCTTGCTACGTACTGGACTAAAAAGGTTCCCCTGAATGTATATTCAGAATGCTGTATCCTCGATACCTTTTACACTAGTCTCAGTTATCAATGCACTAGTTAGGACTGCACTAGACCCTGTCTCTCTTTCAATTACACATGGCCCTGTCTCTGCTATAAAAATGGCTTAAAAAGTGGAGAGAAACCCCTCCATTTTATACACAAGATCTGAAGAGATAGGAACAGGAGTAGGCCATTCAGCCCATCGAGCCTGTTCTGCCATTGTCTAAGATCATGACTGCTCTGATTGAGGCCTTTACTCCACTTTCCTGTCTGCCCCCCATAATCCTTGACTCCCTTGTCGATCATAAATCTGTCGAACTCAGCCTTGAATATATTCAATGACCCAACCTCCACTGCTCTCTGGGGAAGAGAATTCCAAAGTCTAACCAACTACTGAGAGAAAAAAAATTCCTCCTCATCTTTGTCATAAATGGGAGACCCTTTATTTTTAAACTGTGCCCCCTCGTTCTAGACTCCCCCACAAGGGGAACATCCTCCCAGCATCCTTTTTTTTCATTCATTCATGGGAGGTGGGCATCACTGGCCAGGCCAGCATTTATTGCCCATCCCTAATTGCCCTTGAGAAGGTGGTGGTGAGCTGCCTTCTTGAACCGCTGCAGTCCATTTGGGGTAGGTACACCCACAGTGCTGTTAGGAAGGGAGTTCCAGGATTTTGACACGGCGACAGTGAAGGAACGGTGATATAGTTCCAAGTCAGGATGGTGTGTGACTTGGAGGGGATCTTGCAGGTGGTGGTATTCCCTTGTATTTTCTGCCCTTGTCCATCCAGTTGGTAGAGGTCGCGGGTTTGGAAGGTGCTGTCTAAGGAGCATTGGTGCATTGCTGCAGTGCATCTTGTAGATGGTACACACTGCTGCCACTGTGCGTCGGTGGTGGAGGGAGTGAATGTTTGTAGATGGGGTGCCAATCAAGCGGGCTGCTTTGTCCTGGATGGTGTCGAGCTTCTTGAGTGTTGTTGGAGCTGCACCAATTCAGGCAAGTGGAGAGTATTCCATCACACTCCTGACTTGTGCCTTGCAGATGGTGGACAGGCTTTGGGGAGTTAGAAGGTGAGTTACTCGCCTCAGGATTCCTAGCCTCTGACCGGCTCTTGTAGCCACGGTATTTATATGGCTACTCCAGTTCAGTTTCTGGTCAATGGTAACCCCTCGGATGTTGATAGTGGGGGATTCAGCAATGGTAATGCCATTGAATGTCAAGGGGAGATGGTTAGGTTCTCTTGTTGGAGATGGTCATTGCCTGGCACTTGTGTGGCGCGAATGTTACTTGCCACTTATCAGCCCAAGCCTGGATATTGTCCAGGTCTTGCTGCATTTCTACAGGGACTGCTTCAGTATCTGAGGAGTCACGAATGGTGTAAAAGATTGTGCAATCATCAGCGAACATCCCCACTTCTGACCTTATGATTGAAGGAAGGTCATTGATAAAGCAGCTGAAGATGGTTGGGCCGATGAACACTACCCTGAGGAACTCCTGCAGTGATGTCCTGGAGCTCAGATGATTGACCTCCAACAATCACAACCATCTTCGGTGACTGCAGCGTGGATAGCAACGGAGGTGCGTGAACGGGCTTACTGCTGTGAAGTCAATTTCAGCGTAAGTTTAAAAGTGAATTCCCTTTTGTTTTCGGAGGACCAGGGGACTGCTGGGTAAGGAAAAAGGTATATATTTGTGCGGTTTAGAATCTCTTTCTTTTAGTTTCGGTGACTGCAGCGTGGATAGCAACGGAGGTGCGTGAACGGGCTTACAGCTGTGAAGTCAATTTCAGCGTAAGTTTAAAAGTGAATTCCCTTTTGTTTTTGGAGGACCAGGGGACTGCTGGGTAAGGAAAAAGGTATATATTTGTGTGGTTTAGAATCTCTTTCTTTTAGTTTCGGTGACTGCAGCGTGGATAGCAACGGAGGTGCGTGAACGGGCTTACAGCTGTGAAGTCAATTTCAGCGTAAGTTTAAAAGTGAATTCCCTTTTGTTTTTGGAGGACCAGGGGACTGCTGGGTAAGGAAAAAGGTATATATTTGTGTGGTTTAGAATCTCTTTCTTTTAGTTTCGGTGACTGCAGCGTGGATAGCAACGGAGGTGCGTGAACGGGCTTACAGCTGTGAAGTCAATTTCAGCGTAAGTTTAAAAGTGAATTCCCTTTTGTTTTCGGAGGACCAGGGGACTGCTGGGGAAGGAAAAAGGTATATATTTGTGTGGTTTAGAATCTCTTTCTTTTAGTTTCGGTGACTGCAGCGTGGATAGCAACGGAGGTGCGTGAACGGGCTTACAGCTGTGAAGTCAATTTCAGCGTAAGTTTAAAAGTGAATTCCCTTTTGTTTTCGGAGGACCAGGGGACTGCTGGGTAAGGAAAAAGGTATATATTTGTGTGGTTTAGAATCTCTTTCTTTTAGTTTCGGTGACTGCAGCGTGGATAGCAACGGAGGTGCGTGAACGGGCTTACAGCTGGGAAGTCAATTTCAGCGTAAGTTTAAAAGTCAATTCCCTTTTGTTTTCGGAGGACCAGGGGACTGCTGGGTAAGGAAAAAGGTATATATTTGTGTGGTTTAGAATCTCTTTCTTTTAGTTTCGGTGACTGCAGCGTGGATAGCAACGGAGGTGCGTGAACGGGCTTACAGCTGTGAAGTCAATTTCAGCGTAAGTTTAAAAGTGAATTCCCTTTTGTTTTCGGAGGACCAGGGGACTGCTGGGTGAGGAAAAAGGTATATATTTGTGTGGTTTAGAATCTCTTTCTTTTAGTTTCGGTGACTGCAGCGTGGATAGCAACGGAGGTGCGTGAACGGGCTTACAGCTGTGAAGTCAATTTCAGCGTAAGTTTAAAAGTGAATTCCCTTTTGTTTTCGGAGGACCAGGGGACTGCTGGGTAAGGAAAAAGGTATATATTTGTGTGGTTTAGAATCTCTTTCTTTTAGTTTCGGTGACTGCAGCGTGGATAGCAACGGAGGTGCGTGAACGGGCTTACAGCTGGGAAGTCAATTTCAGCGTAAGTTTAAAAGTCAATTCCCTTTTGTTTTCGGAGGACCAGGGGACTGCTGGGTAAGGAAAAAGGTATATATTTGTGTGGTTTAGAATCTCTTTCTTTTAGTTTCGGTGACTGCAGCGTGGATAGCAACGGAGGTGCGTGAACGGGCTTACAGCTGTGAAGTCAATTTCAGCGTAAGTTTAAAAGTGAATTCCCTTTTGTTTTCGGAGGACCAGGGGACTGCTGGGTGAGGAAAAAGGTATATATTTGTGTGGTTTAGAATCTCTTTCTTTTAGTTTCGGTGACTGCAGCGTGGATAGCAACGGAGGTGCGTGAACGGGCTTACAGCTGTGAAGTCAATTTCAGCGTAAGTTTAAAAGTGAATTCCCTTTTGTTTTCGGAGGACCAGGGGACTGCTGGGTGAGGAAAAAGGTATATATTTGTGTGGTTTAGAATCTCTTTCTTTTAGTTTCGGTGACTGCAGCGTGGATAGCAACGGAGGTGCGTGAACGGGCTTACAGCTGTGAAGTCAATTTCAGCGTAAGTTTAAAAGTGAGTTCCCTTTTGTTTTCGGAGGACCAGGGGACTGCTGGGTAAGGAAAAAGGTATATATTTGTGTGGTTTAGAATCTCTTTCTTTTAGTTTCGGTGACTGCAGCGTGGATAACAACGGAGGTGCGTGAACGGGCTTACAGCTGTGAAGTCAATTTCAGCGTAAGTTTAAAAGTGAATTCCCTTTTGTTTTCGGAGGACCAGGGGACTGCTGGGTAAGGAAAAAGGTATATATTTGTGTGGTGGCTGTACCCGAGACACTACACGTGTAGTGTCTCCCACCCAGCCTCCTCCTCTAACCATAAAAAAAGGACTCTGGTGTGTTGATAAGGTAAGCTTTTTATTTAGGAAGTTCTGTCCGTTGGATTGCTAACCTAACAAGTTTTGACTTTTTGTTTTTTTTGGTTTTTCAGTAGATTTGTTGGGAATTTGGAATAGTGGGAATGGAGGTTAAGGCAGTTGCATGTTCCTCCTGCAGAATGTGGGAGGTAAGGTTCGCCAAGAGTGTCCCTGCTGACTGCATCTGTGGGAAGTGCACCCAACTCCAGCTCCTCGAGAACCGCGTTAGGGAACTGGAGCTGGATGAACTTCGGATCATTCGGGAGGCGGAGGAGGTTATTGAGAGGAGTTATGGGGAGGTAGTCACACCTCAGGTAAAAGAAGTAGGTAGATGGGTTACCGTCAGGGGAAGGAGAGGGAACCAGCAGGCAGTGCAGGGATCCCCTGTGGCCGTTTCCCTCAACAACAGGTATACCGTTTTGGATACTGTTGCGGGGGACGACTTACCAGGGGGAAGCAATGGGGTACAGATATCTGGCACAGAGTCTGTCCCTGTTGCTCAGAAAGGAAGGGGGAAGAGGAACAGAATATTAGTCATTGGGGACTCCATAGTTAGGGGAACAGATAGGAGGTTCTGTGGGAACGAGAGAGACTCACGGTTGGTGTGTTGCCTCCCAGGTGCCAGGGTTCGTGATGTCTCGGATCGTGTTTTTGGGATCCTTAATGGGGAGGGGGAGCAGCCCCAAGTCGTGGTCCACATAGGCACCAACGACATAGGTAGGAAGAGAGATGGGGATTTAAGACATAAATTTAGGGAGCTAGGGTGGAAGCTTAGAGCGAGAACGAACAGAGTTGTTATCTCTGGGTTGTTGCCCGTGCCACGTGATAGCGAAGCGAGGAATAGGGAGAGAGAGGAGTTGAACACGTGGCTGCAGGGATGGTGCAGGAGGGAGGGTTTTGGTTTCCTCGATAATTGGGGCTCTTTCTGGGGTGGGTGGGACCTCTACAAACAGGATGGTCTTCACCTGAACCAGAGGGGTACCAATATCCTGGGGGGAGGTTTGCTAGTGCTCTTCGGGGGGGTTTAAACTAATTCAGCAGGGGAATGGGAACCTAAATTGTAGTGCCAGTGTATAGGATGTTGAGAGTAGTGAGGTCAGGGATCTGAGTACAAGGACGCAAGAGGGCACTGGCAAGCAAGAACCTGGTTTAAAGTGTGTCTATTTCAACGCCAGGAGCATCCGGAATAAGGTGGGTGAGCTTGCAGCATGGGTTGGTACCTGGGATCTCGATGTAGTGGCCATTTCGGAGACATGGGTAGAGCAGGGGCAGGAATGGATGTTGCAGATTCCGGGATTTAGATGTTTCAGTAAGAACAGAGAAGATGGTAAAAGAGGGGGGGGGTGTGGCATTGTTAATCAAGGAGAGTATTACAGCGACAGAAAGGACGTTTGAGGACTCGGCTACTGAGGTAGTATGGGCTGAGGTTAGAAACAGGAGAGGTGAGGTTACCCTGTTGGGAGTCTTTTATAGACCTCCGAATAGTTCCAGAGATGTAGAGGAAAGGATAGCGAAGATGATTCTCGACAGGGGTGAGAGTAACAGGGTAGTTGTTATGGGGGACTTTAACTTTCCAAATATCGACTGGAAATACTATAGTTCGAGTACTTTAGATGGGTCAGTTTTTGTCCAGTGTGTGCAGGAGGGTTTTCTGACACAGTATGTAGACAGGCCAACCAGGGGCGATGCCACATTGGATTTGGTACTGGGAAATGAACCCGGCCAGGTGTTAGATTTAGATGTAGGTGAGCACTTTGGTGATAGTGATCACAATTCGGATAGGTTTACCTTAGCGATGGGCAGGGACAGGTATATACCGCAGGGCAAGAATTATAACTGGGGGAAAGGAAATTATGATGCGATTAGGCAAGATTTAGGATGCGTAGGATGGGGAAGGAAACTCCAGGGGATGGGAACAATCGAAATGTGGAGCTTATTCAAGGAGCAGCTACTGCGTGTCCTTGATAAGTATGTACCTGTGAGGCAGGGAGGAAGTTGTCGTGCGAGGGAGCCGTGGTTTACTAAAGAAGTTGAAGCGCTTGTCAAGAGGAAGAAGAAGGCTTATGTTAGGATGAGACGTGAAGGCTCAGTTAGGGCGCTTGAGAGCTACAAGCTAGCCAGGAAGGATCTAAAAGGAGAGCTAAGAAGAGCAAGGAGAGGACACGAGAAGTCATTGGTGGATCGGATCAGGGAAAACCCTAAGGCTTTCTATAGGTATATCAGGAATAAAAGAATGACTAGAGTTAGATTAGGGCCAATCAAGGATAGTAGTGGGAAGTTGTGTGTGGAATCAGAGGAGATAGGGGAAGTGTTAAATGAATATTTTGCGTCAGTATTTACAGTAGAGAAAGAAAACGTTGTTGAGAATACTGAGATTCAGGCTACGAGGCTAGATGGGATTGAGGTTCACAAGGAGGAGGTGTTAGCAATTTTGGAAAGTGTGAAAATAGATAAGTCCCCTGGGCCAGATGGGATTTATCCTAGGATTCTCTGGGAAGCTAGGGAGGAGATTGCAGAGCCTTTGTCCATGATCTTTATGTCGTCATTGTCGACAGGAATAGTGCCGGAAGACTGGAGGATTGCAAATGTTGTCCCCTTGTTCAAGAAGGGGAGTAGAGACAGCCCTGGTAATTATAGACCTGTGAGCCTTACTTCGGTTGTGGGTAAAATGTTGGAAAAGGTTATAAGAAACAGGATTTATAATCATCTTGAAAAGAATAAGTACATTAGAGATAGTCAGCACGGTTTTGTGACGCGTAGGTCGTGCCTCACAAACTTTATTGAGTTTTTCGAGAAGGTGACCAAACAGGTGGATGAGGGTAAAGCAGTGGATGTGGTCTATATGGATTTCAGTAAGGCGTTTGATAAGGTTCCCCACGGTAGGCTATTGCAGAAAATACGCAAGTATGGGGTTGAAGGTGATTTAGAGCTTTGGATCAGAAATTGGCTAGCTGAAAGAAGACAGAGGGTGGTGGTTGATGGCAAATGTTCATCCTGGAGTTTAGTTACTAGTGGTGTACCGCAAGGATCTGTTTTGGGGCCACTGCTGTTTGTCATTTTTATAAATGACCTGGAAGAGGGTGCAGAAGGGTGGGTTAGTAAATTTGCAGATGACACTAAGGTCGGTGGAGTTGTGGATAGTGCTGAAGGATGTTGTCGGGTACAGAGAGACATAGATAGGCTGCAGAGCTGGGCTGAGAGATGGCAAATGGAGTTTAATGCGGAAAAGTGTGAGGTGATTCACTTTGGAAGGAGTAACAGGAATGCAGAGTACTGGGATAATGGGAGGATTCTTGGTACTGTAGATGAACAGAGAGATCTTGGTGTCCAGGTGCATAAATCCCTGAAGGTTGCCACCCAGGTTAATTGGGCTGTTAAGAAGGCATATGGTGTGTTAGCTTTTATTAGTAGGGGGGTCGAGTTTCGGAGCCACGAGGTCATGCTGCAGCTGTACAAAACTCTGGTGAGACCGCACCTGGAGTATTGCGTGCAGTTCTGGTCACCGCATTATAGGAAGGATGTGGAAGCTATGGAAAGGGTGCAGAGGAGATTTACTAGGATGTTGCCTGGTATGGAGGGAAGGTCTTACGAGGAAAGGCTGAGGGACTTGAGGTTGTTTTCGTTGGAGAGAAGGAGGAGGAGAGGTGACTTAATAGAGACATATAAGATAATCAGAGGGTTAGATAGGGTGGATAGTGAGCGTCTTTTTCCTCGGATGGTGATGGCAAACACGAGGGGACATAGCTTCAAGTTGAGGGGTGATAGATATCGGACAGATGTGAGAGGTAGTTTCTTTACTCAGAGAGTAGTAAGGGCGTGGAACGCCCTGCCTGCAGCAGTAGTAGACTCGCCAACTTTAAGGGCATTTAAGTGGACATTGGATAGACACATGGATGAAAATGGAATAGTGTAGGTCAGATGGTTTCACAGGTCGGCGCAACATCGAGGGCCGAAGGGCCTGTACTGCGCTGTAATGTTCTAAATTCTTCCTTTGTGCCAGGTATGACTCCAGCCAGCAGAGGGGTTTTCCCCTGATTCCCATTGACCTCAATTTTGCTGGGGCTCCTTGATGTCATACTCAGTCAAATGCGACCTTGATGTCAAGGGCAGACACTCTCACCTCACCTCTTGAGTTCAGCTCTTTTGTCCATGTTTGAACCAAGGCTGTAATGAGGTCAGGAGCTGAGTGGCCCTGGCGGAACCCAAACTGAGCGTCACTGAGCAGGTTATTGCGAAACAATTGCTGCTTGATGGCACTGTTGATGACACCTTCCATCACTTTACTGATGTTTGAGAGTAGGCTGATGGGGCGGTAATTGGCCGGGTTGGACTTTTCCTGCTTTTTGTATACAGGACATACCTGGGCAATTTTCCACATTGCCGGGTAGATGCCAGTGTTGTAGCTATACTGGAACAGCTTGGCTCGGGGTGCAGCTAGTTCTGGAGCACAGGTCTTCAGTGCTACTGCCAGAATATTGTCAGGACCCATAGCTTTTGCAGTATCCAGTGCCTTCAGTCGATTCTTGATATCATGCGGAGTGAATCGAATTGGTTGAAGTCTGGCATCTGTGATGTTGGGGACTTCAGGAGTAGGCCGAGATGGATCATCAACTCGGCACTTCTGGCTGAAGATTGTTGCAAATGCTTCTGCCCTATCTTTCGCACTAATGTGCTGGGCTCCCCCATCATTGAGGTTGGGGATATTTGTGGAGCCACCTCCTCCAGTTAGTTGTTTAATTGTCCACCACCATTCACGGCTGGATTTGGCAGGACTGCAGAACTTCGATCTGATCCGTTGGTTATGGGATCGCTTAGCTCGGTCTATCGCATGCTGCTTACGCACTTTGGCACGCAGATAGTCCTGTGTTGTAGCTTCCCCAGGTTGACACCTCATTTTGAGGTATCCCTGGTGCTGCTCCTGGTATGCCCTCCTGCACTCTTCATTGAACAGGGTTGGACTCCTGGCTTGATGGTCATGGTAGAGTAGGGGATATGCCAGGCTCTGAGGTTACAGATTGTGTCTCTTTCTGTCTGTCTGTCTCTCTCTTTCTCTCCTCTCTCTGAACATCAGTCAGCTATTTTTATTTTCAGTGGCCATTTTATGTTACCACAGCACTGGGACATTTATTTCAGAGACTGACTCCTCACTAATCTAAGGTTGTGCTTTAAGTGTGACAGAGAGGCAGATCCTGGTATTCAGTTGAATGCAGCTTCTCATCTTGAAAAGTGTAAGCAAATGTGTTTTTCAAATCAATTCAACAACCTCAACAGGAGAAAAAACACCAACAAATGCAACAACAACCTGAACAGGAGGAAAAGCATCAACAAATGCAACAATTTCAACAGGAAAAGAACAGCTTCATGAGGACAAACAAAAACAATTAAAACAACAACTTCAGTAGGAGAAAAGCCACTAACAAATTCAACATCATCAGAAGGGGAAAACACACCCATCAATAGGGCAATGGCACAAGCTGTTGGAGGGTCAGGAAATCGTTTACGAAGGGAGAGAGTATCTGATCACACCCAGGATGGTGTAATTGTTACTAACAAAGCCCATTTCACCCTGCAATATGAAAAGGAGGGATAGAGAGCTGAGAGGGAATGAGTTGATTTTGACTGAGTTAATGAGGGGGCAATGGCGTCATGCGGCTCCCACAATGCCCAGCGACTGGGAAAGGCCCCTATCTGTAGGACAGGCCGCGCTGCACCCTGGGAGGAGGCTCCGCACATGCTCAACAAGCGCGTTGAACGCCGCTTTTTTTAAATCAGACTTTCAAGTTTCCTCCATTGAGATCGAAAACTGAAGCCGCTTCTCCTTTTCCTTTCAGCTGCTTTTTTACGGAAATAAACGGCCGGCAGGAGACATCACGCAAACATGGCGGCTGAGGACGCCTCAGTCCCTCCAGGGCGTCACTGAGCTCTGATTGGCTGAGTCGCCCCACGTGTTTGGAGGTGAACGGGTCAACAGGTCCCTCCAGCCTCTGCGCAGCCGCGGTTTGGGCGACATGTGACCACCCGGGGTGGGGGAGGGGTCAGCACCAGACTCTTAAAGGGACCCTGCACCACCAGAACGGTCCCAAACTCTTAAAGGGACCCAACATGGACAGACAGAGCAAGAGAGTTAGAGAGCAAGGAATAGAGAGGGAAATAGACAAGAGAGAGTGATGGAGTGAGAGAGAGAGGGAAATGAGAGTGAAAGAGTAATAGAGAGATGGAGAGACTGAGAGAAAATAGGTGATAGGGAGAGAGTGAGAGAGCAAGAGATGGTGAGAAATGGAGGGAGAATCTCCTCAATTGGACAGAGATGGAGAGAGTGTGATAGAGAGATGTGAAGAGAGATCAAAGAGAAAAGAAGGTGGAGAGTGAGGGATAGATAGAGTTTGAGAGCGAGGGAACAGATAAATGGAGAGATGAAGGTGAGGAGAGAGTAACAGAACGAGAGAGAGAGAGAGATGGAGAGAGTGGGAAGGAAAATGAGAAATTAGAGGAAAAGAGCAGACACAGGGTGTACAGAAAGAGCGAAAAATGAGAGATAGAGTGTCCGTCAGAGAGAGAGGGAAAGACCGGGATAGATGTGGGCAGAGAGAGAGGCAGATAGTGTGTGAGAGAGAGAGGGAGAGAGATCAGCACACGTTCACAGTGAAGAAAGTCTTGCCGTGTCAAACAGACATTTAATTGGGTGCACAACCAGACAAAAGTAACTTTATCCCCGGGAGAATGAGTGGAATCAGACATATAAAAACAGATAAAAACAGATATATTATATATTATATAAAAACAGATTGCAGGTTAATACCCAGATAAGCTTTATTGAAGATTAAAAGTTGCAGAGAGAAATCACCCAGTAATCCTGGTTGCAACCCATTGGACTCAATACAATGGTCCAAAAATATTATCACTGCCAATCAAACAATTTCATCTGCTCAACAGCAATTAATGAAATGATCGATAAACTGCAGTGTTCAATGATTCGAGGAAGATTACACAGCATGACTGAGAACATGTAGATAGACACAAAGTATTTGTTTAGTTTCTCTGCCATTGTCCTATGATGAGAGGCTGAGTAAATTGGACCTGTATTCTCTGGAGTTTAGAAGAATGAGAGGTGATCTCATTGAAACATATCAGATTCTAAAGGGACTGCATAGGGTCGACACTGAGAGATTATTTCCACTGGTCGGGAAATGAAAGTCTCCCTTATCCCTTCCTAAACAGCTTATCCACCTGTCCTGTCAGCCTCAGGAATCAGTAAACATTCACTCCAAGGTCCTGCTGTTCACAGACACAGAGAGAATGTTGGAGACAGTCACATTGTTAGGTTAGATCGAAAGGGCAAATGTCAAATATAATCATAGTTTGTGTACACAGACGTACAAGAAATAGGCATAGAGGGTGAAACATCAGGAGAGAGGGAGAAATATAGATGGAGAGAGGGTAACAGTGAGAAAGGGAGAGATAGGCATGGAGAGAGAAGTGGAGAACTACTCTTACGGTAATATAAAAGCAAAATACTGCGGATGCTGGAAATCTGAAATAAAAACAAGAAATGCTGGAACCACTCAGCAGGTCTGGCAGCATCTGTGAAAAGAGAAGCAGAGTTAGCGTTTCGGGTCAGTGACCCTTCTTCGGAACTGGTTACTCTTACTGGTAATCTCTCTCCATCTCTGTCTTCCCATCTCTCTTACTCACTCAATCACTAGTTCTCCTCTCTGCTACTCTCTCCATGTTTATCTCTCTCCTCTTCTCTCTCTATCTCTATCTCCCTCTGCACCCTCTCAATCCCAATCTCTCGCTGTGTCATACCTTCAACGATGCTGCACACAGCTTTGTGGGAACATTGACTGATACTCTCTATCGCAATCTCCCTCTGTTTCTCTCCCTCTCTGTCTCTGTCCCTGTCGCTGTCTCTCTCATTGTCTTTCCCGATCACTGTCTCTGTTTCTCCATCTCTCTCTTTCTCAATCCCTCTATCTTTCTCAATCCCTCTCTCTGTGCTTCTGTCTCTGTCCATGACTCTGTCTGTGTTTCTATGACACCATCTCTCCCTTTCTCTCTATCTCTCTCTTCATCTCTCCCTGCCTCCCTCTCTCCCAGGACAGCAATGCTTTCAGCCATTTCTTGGTTAATTTTGAACCTTTAACTCTTGCCCTTGTTGAGAATGTCACTGCAGTTTGAAAATATCGAACACTGAACCAACACTCACCCCTAAAACACTCACACTAAACCCGCAACACAGGTCATGGTGCATGCGGCTATGAACTGCTTCATTATCTGAAGCAAAATACTGTGGATGCTGGAAATCTGGAAACCATCGAGCTGAATGGCTGATTCTGTTTCTCTCTCCACAGATGCTGCCTGGTCTGTAAATGGAACTGAACACTGTGTAATCATCAGTGAACATCCCCACTTCTGACCTTACGATGGAGGGCAGGTCATTGAGGAAGCAGCTGAAGATGGTTGGGCCTCGGACACTACCCTGAGGAACTCCTGCAGTGATGTCCTGGGACTGAGATGATTGACCTCCAACAACCACAACCATCTTCCTTTGTGCTCGGTATGATTCCAGCCAGTGGAGAGTTTTCCCCCTGATTCCCACTGACTTCAACTCTACTCAGGCTCGATGATGCCACACTCAGTCAAATGCTGCCTTGAGGTTAAGGGCAGTTACTCTCACCTCACTTTCTGATCTATTGGATCATTTGAGATACATACGGGTCATAGAATAGCAGACAAGAGTGAATGGTTCTGTTTTACCTGCTGTGTTATCATCTTCACAGCCTGGTACAGGACTGTGAACGACAGATTAACATGTCCTATTAAACACTCCCAGAGCAGGTTCAGCATGTATTAGATAGAGTACAGTTCCTTCCACTCTCTCTCCCACTCACTCTCTCTATATCCTGCTCTCTCTCTCTCTCCTGTGAAACATCGGGAGAGAGAAATATTGATGAAGAGAGAATAACAGAGAAAAGGAGTGATCATAGTGAAGAGAGTGCTGGAGATTTGTGTTTCTGGTAATCTCTCCACCTCTACCTCTCCTTCCCCTGTCTTTTACTCTTCAAGCCCTATCTCACCTCTCTGTTCCACTTCATCCCTGTTACAAACACTGGACTTTGTCTCCCATCTTCTCTCTTCATCTCTATTCCTCCCTCTCTGTTACCCTCTGAATCCCAGTCTCTCCCTCTCTGTTACCCTCTGAATCCCAGTCTCTCCCTCTCTGTTACCCTCTGAATCCCAGTCTCTCCCTCTCTGTTACTCTCTGAATCCCAGTCTCTCCCTCTCTGTTACCCTCTGAATCCCAGTCTCTCCCTCTCTGTTACCTAACTAGAGCTTTATAAATGTTCAGTATAACCTCCCTGCTTTTGTACTGACTGTATACAGTGTACATTGTGGTACAGGGGTATTCCCCAGGGCTTTGGATTAGGACCACTGATCTTTTTGATATATATTAATGACTTGGACTTGGGTTTACAGGGCATAACTTCAACATTGTGCCCTCTGCAATGTAATAAACAGGGAAGGGAATAGTAATAGACTTCAGGAGGATTGAGGCAGTCTGGTGAAATAGTCAGACACATGGCAGGTTAACTTCAATGCTGAGAAATGTCAAATGATGCATTTTGGAAGGAAGGCTGAGGAGAAGCGATCTAAACTAAATGGTAGTGTTAAAATGGGAGCAGGGACAGAGAGATCTGGGATTTCATTTGTGTCACTTTTTATATCTTAAAAATTCAATTTGGGGCTTGCAATCTCTAAGTTGAATTTAGCTTCATCCTGAAAAGTGTAAGCAAACGTGTTGGGGAATGTGTCAAATGCTGTTTCCATTCAGACATTCCTGCATTGTGGAAGTGTGAGCTGTCTTTGCAGAGACAGGAAATAAGGGTGTTTGAATGGACCTGCAGGTTTTGGTTGATGCAATAAGGTGAGAATTTGAATTGTGTCCCTTGCAGATACACAGAATTGAAGGTATTTACAGAACACCACATGAAGTAGTTTACCAATGTCTGACAAACTTCAAAGACTTCAAACACATGGAAGAAGAGGAGAAGGGAACAATATACAAAACCTGAGACAGTCAGAAAACAGCAGTAGGAAAATGAATCTCTTTTTAAGTGTTTTAATTTGAAGGCCTGAGCTGATGATTGAAAAAGCAGGCGTTCAAATCCCACACAGGGCTGTTGTGAATTTGAATTTAGTTTTTAAAAAAAAAAACTTATTAAGATGGAACGATTCACTCCTGTCGACTAGTGCAAAGTCCGTATGTGTCTCAGTTTTGCTGTATTTATTAACAATTTAAGATGATGGGGTAGAATGCCACATACCCAAGTTTACCAATGACACAAAAATAGGCAGCATTGTAAGCAGTGTAGCTGGAAGCATCAAATTACAAAGAGATATTAATATCTTAAATAAATGGGCAAAACTGTGGTGGATAGATTTCAATGTCAGCAAAAAAAACTAGAACAGAGTACATTATAAATGGTGAAAAACCAGAAACACTGGAGGTCCAAAGAGACTTTGGGGGGTCCTTGTCCATTTGAGTGCAGTGTAGATTTACCAGAATGATAACTGGACTCCAAGGGTTAAATTACGAATTGATATTACACAAACTAGGGATTTATTCCCTGGAATTTAGGAGGATCAAGGTGATTTGATCAAAGTTGTTCAGATATTAAGGGGAACTGATGGGGTAGTTTGGGATAAACTATTTCAGCAGCTTGAGATCATAGGAACAGGAGTAGGTCATTCAGCCCATCGAGCCTGCTCCACCATTCAATACTATCATGGCTGATCATCCACTTCAATGTCTTTTCCCCAGCCTGAGTTTCCACAGCCCACTGGAGTAGAGAATTCCAAAGATTCACAACCCTCTGAGTAAAGACATTTCTCCTCATCTCTGTCCTAAGTGGCTTCCCATTATTTTGAACTTGTGTCCCCTGGTTCTAGACTCTCCAACCAGGAGAAACATCTTACCTACATCGACCCTGTCTATCCATAACGTTACCCCAGGGTCTCCACACAGCCTGTCTCCCCGTCCCCCTGCTTCTAAAGTGTCTCAGGGTCTCCTGGCACTTTCTATCTCTCTGCTTCTGTCTCTATCCCTCACTATCTCTCTGTTCTCTCTCCGTTTCTATCTCTCCGTTTCTATCTCTCTGTTACTCTCCCTCTGTCTCTCTCTCTCTCTGTCTATCTCTCTCTCCCACCATGTTGGTTATCATTAGGGGTCGAGTTAAATCAAACACTTCTCCTGTCTGCCCTGGAATAAATAGCAAAATTTGTGGCTATTTTATGTCTGTATTCAGACAATATAGACAGCAAATTATATTATATGATGGGATGCTGCAAATTGATTGACACCAGTACGGTAGGACAAACAACTTAAAAACAATTATTCACAAGTCTAGTCCAACGTAACTACAGATTCCACCCGATAAGGTAATAAATGCCAACACTCTTGAGTTTGTTGGAATACCTTAAGTTTTACTCTGTCTGGTTTTCAGAAATTAAACATTACACATGCACTACAAGATTAAAGATTACACGTAGGTTTAATAACATAGAATTCCAGTAAAATAGCACTAAAATCCCAGTGAATATTCCTGGAAAAACCAATGCCTGAAATGAATTGACTATTTAAGACTTTTAAATTAATTAACCCTTGTGTTCCCACAAAGACCAAGTTAGCAAATTCAACAGTGTCCACTTTGACTTCATCCCATCGTGTCTTATGTACATTCTCACAGGATAGCAGGTATAACTGACCAGTGGTGTACCGCAGGGATTGGTGCTGGGACCCTTGCTGTTTGTAGTGTACATTAATGATTTAGATGTGAATGGAGGAGGTACGATCAGTAATTTTGCAGATGACACGAAAATTGGTGTCGTAAATAGTGAGGAGGAAAGCCTTAGATTACAGGACGATATAGATGGGCTGGTAAGATGTGCAGAGCTGTGGCAAATGGAATTTAATCCTGAGAAGTGTGAGATGATGCATTTTGGGAGGACTAACAAGGCAAGAGAATATACAATGGGTGGTAGGACCCTAGGAAGTACAGAGGGTCAGAGGGACCTTGGTGTACTTGTCCATAGATCACTGAAGGCAGCAGCACAGGTAGATAAGGTGGTTAGGAAGGCATATGGGATACTTGCCTTTATTAGTCAAGGCATAGAATATAAGAGCAGGGAGGTTATAATGGAGCTGTATAAAACACTAGTTAGGTCACAGCTGGAGTACTGTGTACAGTTCTGGTCACCACACCATAGGAAGGATGTGATTGCACTGGGGAGGGTGCAGAGGAGATTCACCAGGATGTTGCCTGGGCTGGAGCATTTCAGCAATGAAGAGAGACTGGATGGCTAGGGTTGTTTTCCTTCGAGCAGAGTAGGCTGAGGGGGGACCTGATTGAGGTATACAAAATTATGAGGGGCATTGATAGGTTAGATAGGAAGAAACGTGTTCCCTCAGCGGAGGGGTCAATAACCAGGGGGCATAGATTTAAGGTAAGGGGCAGGAAATTTGGGGCAGGAAGTTTAGAGCAGATTTGAGGAAAACATTTTTCACTCTGAGGGTGGTTGGAATCTGGAACACACTGCCTGAAGAGGTGGTAGAGGCAGGTACACTCACAACATTTAAGAAGTATTTAGATGAGCACTTGAAACACCATAGCACATAAGACGACAGGCCAAGTGCTGGAAAATGGGATTAGAATAGTTAGGTGCTTGATGGTCGGCACGGACACGATGGGCCTGTTTCTGTGCTATTTTACTCTGACTCTAACTGTCGTCATAGTATTCAGCTGAAAATTGATCAGTTACATTGTTATTTCAGTCCATATTTACAGTCCACACGGTACCTTACTGTTGTAATAAAGTCATATAGTATCTATTCATCTCACTGGGCAAAATATCACTGGATCAACATTCTGGGGCGGCACAGTGGCGCAGTGGTTAGCACCGCAGCCTCACAGCTCCAGGGACCCGGGTTCGATTCTGGATACTGCCTGTGCGGAGTTTGCAAGTTCTCCCTGTGTCTGCGTGGGTTTCCTCCGGGTGCTCCGGTTTCCTCCCACATGCCAAAGACTTGCAGGTTGATAGGTAAATTGGCCATTATAAAATTGCCCCTAGTATAGGTAGGTGGTAGGGAAATATATAGGGACAGGTGGGGATGTGATAGGAATATGGGATTAGTGTAGGATTAGTATAAATGGGTGGTTGATGGTCGGCACAGACTTGGTGGGCCGAAATGCCTGTTTCAGTGCTGTATCTCTAAACTAAACTAAACTAAAACATTACAGAAAGCGAGGCTCACAAATTCAACACAAGCTTCCTTTTCTGAGTCTCGCTGGTCTGTTCTGATTCTCTGAAGGATTACTGATGCTTATCCTGCACATGAGCAGTCGTCCTCATCCCGTGTGCCTGTCCTGCTCCCAAACCCGACATCCCCTTCCATTAAGGCAAGTGATACAGGAGTGTCTCAGTGACTGAGGCAGGTGAGTCTTGAGGCTGAGCCGGGCACAGTGAGTGACCCGGGTTAATCCGACACTCCAGGGACAGTTTAAACAGAGCTTTACTCTGTATCTAACCCGTGATGTTCCTTCTCTGAGAGTGTTCACTGGGGCAGTGCAGACGAGGAGAGTTATTCCTTACCCATTTTAAACATGGAGAGGTTATTCGTTCAAGTACATATCCAGGAAATTGTTTTAAATGTGATCAGGGTTTCTGCCTCCATCATCTTTTCAGGCAGTGAGTTCCAGACACCCATCAGCCACTGGGTGAAGAAACTAATGATGTGTTTCGTTCAGTTAATTTTGATGTCAATGTTTCCCCAGGATGTTGATGATGGGGATTCAGCGATGGGATAATGCTTTGAATGCCAAGGGGAGGTGGTTGGATTCTCTCTTGTTGCAGATGGTCATTGCCTGGCACTTGTGTGACGTGAATGTTACTTGCCACTGGTCGGCCCAAGCCTGAATGTTGTCTGGGTCTTGGTGCATGTGGCTATGGATTGCTTCATTATCTGAGGCAAAATACTGTGGATGCTGGAAAACTGGAAACCATCGAGCTGAATCACTAACTCTGTTTCTCTCTCCACAGATGCTGCCTGACCTGCTCAGTATTTCCAGCATTTTCTGCTGGGATTTCACCATCTGAGGAGTTGCGAATGGAACTGAACACTGTGCAATCAACAGTGAACATCCCCACTTCTGACCTTACGATGGAGGGCAGGTCATTGAGGAAGCAGCTGAAGATGGTTGGGCCTCGGGCATTACCCTGAGGAACTCCTGCAGTGATGTCCTGGGACTGAGATGATTGACCTCCAACAACCACAACCATCTTCCTTTGTGCTCGGTATGACTCCATCAGCGGATTCCCACTGACTTCAGTTTTACTCGGGCTCCTCGATGCCACACTCGGTCAAACACTGCCTTGATGTTAAGGTCAGTCTCTCTTCCCAGTAACAGACAGGAGTGAATCGTTCCCTTTGACCCGTTGTGTACTGAACATGCTCTGCTTCTTCACAGCCTGATACAGGACTGTACGTGGCCGATTAATGTAGCCCATCTAACACTCTCAGAGCAGGTTCAGCACAGCTTAGGAACAGAGTACAGTTCCTTCAATATTCTCTCTCTGTCTCTCCCTCCTGCTGTCTCTGACACTAGGAGAGAGACAGAGGGAGAGAGGGTTAGATATGCAGACAAAGAGAGTGCTGCAGAGAGGGACAAGGTTGGAGAGAGAAAGATTGATGGGGTTGATTGAAAGGGAGAATGTAAGATGTGTCAATTTGATATCATCCTTCACTGCTGTGTGCACAAACATTTAAGAGATAGGTATGGAGAGAGAAACAGCGGGAGAGATCCAGAGGGAATATCCTCCATTTTAAACATCCAGAAATCTATTCCACTGTGGGAGGCATCACACTATCATGATATTGGTTGTGGACATTTTGAAATCTATGCCCTCGCTTATGGACCTCTGTGCTGAGGGAAATGTGTCCTTCCTATCCACTCTGTCGAGGTCCCTCATAATTTTATATACTAATACTCAATCTCCCTTCACCCTCCTCTGTTCCAAAGAAAACAACCCCAGCCTGTCCAATCATTCCTTTAGATTTCTTTGTAATTTTGCAACTCTCTTCTGCAAACAGGAATTCATGCTGGTTTAATTGTTCATTTTTAAATCTGGGATTGATAGATTCTTGTTAACCAAAGGTATTAAGAGATAAGGGGCGAAGGTGGGATATGAGGTGTTAGTTAGATCACAGATCAGCCCTGATCTCATTGAATGCTGGAACAGGGTTGAGGGGTTAAATTGCCTCCTCCTCTTCCTCTCTGCTATGTTAAATATCCTTCTTTCACTTTCAGTCACCCTATCTGTCTGTGTCTCTCTGTTTCTCTCTCTCTCTCTCTCTCTGTCTGTTTCGGACTGTGCAGAGCGAGATTCACTCTGTATCCACCCCATGATGTTCCTGCCCTGGGAGTCGTCTCTGCTTATGCTGCATTTCACCCGGTCTCAGTTTGTACTGCACCAGACCATTTCTCTGTTTATAGTAAAGTAGGCCCTGTATTTACTCTGTATCTCAGCCCATGCTGCCCCTGTCCTGGGAGTGTGTGATAGGACAGTGTGGAGGGAAACCTACTCTGTGTCTAATCCCACACTGTGCTTGGTTTGGGAGTGTTTAATGGGACAGTGTAGATGGAGCTTTACTCTATATCCCTGGAATTTAAAAGGTTAAGGGGTAATTAGATCAAAGTTTTCAGAATAATAAGGGAAACTGATAAACAGCGAAAAACTATCCCCACTGGCTGCAGAGTCAAGAACTTGTGGGCGTGGCCTAAAAATCTAAACATAGTCTAAAAACATTCAGGAGTGAAATGAAGAAATACTTCAACACACCAGGTGTGGTTTCAGTTTGGAACTCTCTTCCACAAACAGCAATTCCACAAACACCATCATGATATTGGTTGTGGAAAATTCATGCTGGCTTATTGGTTAATTTTAAAATCTGAGTTTGATAGATTTTTGTTGTTAAAGGTATGAAGAGATCTGGGGCCAAGGCGGGTATATGGAGTTAGATCACAGAGCAGCCATGATCTTTTTGAATGACAGAACAGGGTTGAGGGGCCAAATGGCCTCCTCCTCTTCCAATATCCTCTGATAAATATCCTGCTATCACTCTCTGTTTCTGGGTCACCCTCTCGGTCTGTGTCTCCCTCTTTGTCTCTCTTTCCGTCTGTCTGTCTCTCTCTCCCTCCTCTCTCAGAACGTCTGTGGATATCCACAAACATCAGTCAGCCATTTTAGGTTTGTTCACGGTGGCCATTTTATGTTACCACAACACGGGGACATTCATTTCAGAGACTGATTCCTCACTATTGTACTGTTAGCGCTTTAAACGTGACAGCGACACAGACATGGAGACACTGAGACACACAGTACCAGACAGGAGTCAATCATTCCCTTGTCCCCATTGTACTGTATGTGTACAGGCGCTGACACTGTATTAAATTCATTCCCGGGATCTGGGCATCACTGACAAGACCAGCATTTATTGTCTAATTTCCCTGAGAAGGTGGTGATGAGCTGCTCCCCTCATCGACCCTCCTAGTTACCCCACAAAAAAATACAGTCAAGCTAGTCTGACACGATCTTCACTTAACAAATCCATACTGACTGTGTTTGATTAATCTGCACCTTTCTAAATGACCATTACAACTGTTTATCAGAATTTATCCCAATCATTTGCCCTCCACTGAGGTCAGGCTGAGTGGCCTGTAATTACTCAGTCTATCTCTTTCTCCCTTTTTAATCAATGGTACAACTTTAGCAGTCCTCCAGTCCTTTCCTTCTTTAATTCTCCCTGGTCTCTCCATCTCTCTCACATTCCCTTTGTCTGTCTCTCCTTCCCTCTCTTGGTGTTCTCTCTCCCTCCCTCTCTGTTTCTCTCTCTCTCTGTCTCTCCCTCTTTCTCTGCCTTTCCCTCTCTCTTTCTTTGCCTCTGTCCATGACTCAGTTTGTCTCTCTCTATTTGTTTCTCTCTCTCTGTCTCTCTCTCTCTCCCTCTCTGTCTGTCTCTTTCCCTCTATATCTCTCTCTCCCCCCTCTCTGTCTCCCTGTGTCGCTGTCTGTCCCTATCCGTCTGTCTCTGTCTCTCCTCTCTGTCTCTCTCCCCTCTCTCTATCTCTCTCTCTCTCTCTGCAGTACCCCACTAGTCACCGCCTGCCGACCTGACAATGACCAATTTATTCCTACCCTCTGTTTCCTGTCCATTAACCAGTTCTCAACTCATGCCAATATATTCCCCCCAATCCCATGTGCTCTAATTTTGATTACTAACCTCTTGTTTGGGACCTTATCAAAAGCTTTCTGAAAATCTAAATCTACCACATCCACCGGTTCCCCCTTATCTATTCCGTTAGTTTCATCCTCAAAAAACTCCCAACAGGTTTGTTAAAGATGATTTCCCTTTCATAAATCCATCTTTACTCTGACCAATCCTACCATTGTTTTCCAAGTGTTCGGTAATCACATCCTTTCTTCAAGATTCGAGCATTTTCCCTATGACTGATGTTAGACTAACAGGTCTGTAGTTCCCCATTTTCTCTCTCCCTCCTTTTGTAAATAGTGGGGTTACATTTGCTACCTTCCAATCTGTAGGAACCATTCCAGAGTCTATTGAATTTTGAAAGATGACCATCAATGCATCAACTATCTCTACAGCCACCTCTTTCAACACTCTGGGATGGAGATCATCAGGTCCAGGGGATTCATTTACTTTAAGACCCATTCATTAGTCGAGTACTTTTTATTACTAATATTTATATCTTGCAGTTCCTCATTTACACTGGTTCCTTGATTCTCCATTATTTCTGGGAGTTTTTTAATATTTTCCTCTGTGAAGACAGACACAAAGTATTTGTTTAGTTTCTCTGCCATTGTCCTATGATGAGAGGCTGAGTAAATTGGACCTGTATTCTCTGGAGTTTAGAAGAATGAGAGGTGATCTCATTGAAACATATCAGATTCTAAAGGGAATGGATAGGGTCGACACTGAGAGATTATTTCCACTGGTCGGGAAAGGAAAGTCTCCCTTATCCCTTCCTAAACAGCTTATCCACCTGTCCTGTCAGCCTCAGGAATCAGTGAACATCAGTGAGCTTTACTCTGTATCCCTGGAATTTAGCAGGTTAACAGCACTGTTGGTTCCTAAGAGCACTGTGGGTGTACCTACCCCACATGGACTGCAGCGGTTCAAGAAGGCAGCTCACCACCACCTCCTCAATGGCAGTTTGTGATGGGCAATAAATGCTGGCCTGGCCAGTGATGCCCACATCCCTGAATGAATAGAAAAACGCGTATTTAGACTGTTCTTTTTATTTGGAAATGATTGTTTGGACTTCATTTGATGTTGTATTTCTGCATTAGCCTTTCATCACTCAAAATAATTTCCAAAGAGGAACCTGTTTAACCTTATAAGTGTTGATATAGTTAGAAAATTGACATTTAACAGAAATTGTCATTACATTCTTAAATTAAGCATCTCGAGGTTACATAAAGAATCACATTCGCACAAACTTAAATTCCTGCAACTTCGAGCAAATTTTCAAACTCTCTCACACAGAATCTCCCCATCAGCAATGGCTTGGCATCTCCACCTGCTGGTGTCCCTGTCTCACTGCAGTTACTGTCCCCTCTCACCATTTCCATCTGCTGGTGTCCCTGTCTCACTGCAGTTACTGTCCCCTCTCACCATCTCCATCTGCTGGTGTCCCTGTCTCACTGCAGTTACTGTCCCCTCTCACCATCTCCATCTGCTGGTGTCCCTGTCTCACTGCAGTTACTGTCCCCTCTCACCATCTCCATCTGCTGGTGTCCCTGTCTCACTGCAGTTACTGTCCCCCTCTCACCATCTCCACCTGCTGCTGTCCCTGGCTCACTGCAGTTACTGTCCCTCTCTCACCATCTCCATCTGCTGGTGTCCCTGTCTCACTGCAGTTACTGTCCCTCTCTCACCATCTCCATCTGCTGGTGTCCCTGTCTCACTGCAGTTACTGTCCCCTCTCACCATCTCCACCTGCTGGTGTCCCTGTCTCATTGCAGTTACTGTCCGCTCTCACCATCTCCATCTGCTGGTGTCCCTGTCTCACTGCAGTTACTGTACCCTCTCACCATCTCCATCTGCTGGTGTCCCTGTCTCACTGCAGTTACTGTCCCCCTCTCACCATCTTCACCTGCTGCTGTCCCTGGCTCACTGCAGTTACTGTCCCTCTCTCACCATCTCCATCTGCTGGTGTCCCTGTCTCATTGCAGTTACTGTCCCCTCTCACCATCTCCATCTGCTGGTGTCCCTGTCTCACTGCAGTTACTGTCCCCTCTCACCATCCCCATCTGCTGGTGTCCCTGTCTCACTGCAGTTACTGTCCCCTCTCACCATCTCCATCTGCTGGTGTCCCTGTCTCACTGCAGTTACTGTCCCCTCTCACCATCTCCACCTGCTGGTGTCCCTGTCTCACTGCAGTTACTGTCCCCTCTCACCATCCCCATCTGCTGGTGTCCCTGTCTCACTGCATTTACTATTCCCCCTCTCACCATCTCCACCTGCTGGTGTCCCTGTCTCACTGCAGTTACTGTCCCCTCTCACCATCTCCACCTGCTGGTGTCCCTGTCTCACTGCAGTTACTGTCCCCCTCTCACCATTCCCATCTGCTGGTGTCCCTGTCTCACTGTAGTTACTGTCCCCTCTCACCATCGCCATCTGCTGGTGTCCCTGTCTCACTGCAGTTACTGTCCCCCTCTCACCATCTCCACCTGCTGCTGTCCCTGGCTCACTGCAGTTACTGTCCCCTCTCACCATCTCCATCTGCTGGTGTCCCTGTCTCACTGCAGTTACTGTCCCCTCTCACCATCTCCATCTGCTGCTGTCCCTTTCTCACTGCAGTTACTGTCCCCTCTCACCATCTCCATCTGCTGGTGTCCCTGTCTCACTGCAGTTACAGTCCCCTCTCACCATCTCCATCTGCTGGTGTCACTGTCTCACTGCAGTTACTGCCTGCTCTCACCATCTCCATCTGCTCGTGTCCCTGTCTCACTGCAGTTACTGCCTGCTCTCACCATCTCCACCTGCTGGTGTCCCTGTCTCACTGCATTTACTGTTCCCCCTCTCATCATCTCCATCTGCTGGTGTCCCTGTCTCACTGCAGTTACTGTCCCCTCTCACCATCTCCACCTGCTGGTGTCCCTGTCTCACTGCAGTTATTGTCCCCTCTCACCATGTCCACCTGCTGGTGTCACTGTCTCACTGCAGTTACTGTCCCCTCTCACCATCTCCACCTGCTGGTGTCCCTGTCTCACTGCAGTTATTGCCTCGCTGATCAGCTCCATCTGCTGGTGCCCCTGTCTCACTGCAGTTATTGCCTCGCTGATCAGCGCCATCTGCTGGTGTTCCTGTCTCGCTGCAGTTACTGTCCCCTCTCACCATCTCCATCTGCTGGTGTCCCTGTCTCACTGCAGTTACTGTCCCCTCTCACCATCTCCAGCTGCTGGTGTCCCTGTCTCACTGCAGTTACTGCCTGCTCTCACCATCTCCACCTGCTGGTGTCCCTGTCTCACTGCAGTTACTGTCCCCACTCACCATCTCCATCTGCTGGTGCCCCTGTCTCACTGCAGTTACTGCCTGTTCTCACCATCTCCACCTGCTGGTGTCCCTGTCTCACTGCGATTGCTGTCCCCTCTCACATCTCCATCTGCTGGTGTCCCTGTCTCACTGAAGTTACTGCCCCTCTCACCATCTCACAATCACTGTGATTTGCAGCTTTGTCCATTTTGCTCTGGGTCCAGGGTGGGTTTAGGTGAATCCGGCTGAGCTTTTTAGTGATGCCTTTTTGAGAAACATTTCATGATTCTTCTGCAGGGCCAGTCCCGCATCAATAGGTCAGATTATCGATAAAATGTAATCTCAATCAGATTTAAATTCATTTCAGGGCTCAGTGCTGTGAAAATAAGATGTACTTTGTCCTGTGGAGAGTGTAGAGAATGCAATATGAAATGGGATTTCATTCTAGTGTTAAAAACCCTTCAGTTCATTCTATGATTTCACTAAATTAGCAATGAGATTGAAAGGGTATGTCGCCGCCTTCTTCAGTTCCTGTCTGTATTTAGTCTGGGTCACAGTGTAAATACACGTGTTGGTGCAGGAACTGAGAACCTGCAGCATATTTGATGTGTGTTTTGTGATAAAGAGAGGGTCAGTGTAGGAGGAATAATACTGAATATCTGCAATCCGCCTGGAAATGATAAACACAACCAGTGTCACCCATAACAATATAAAACTGCCGGATATAGTGAAGAGCAAAATAATTGATTTTCTGCGATTCTCCATCTCTGGGTCCTTGTGATTCTCTGCATTGCTGTGGGCCCGGAATCCCCTGCGGACTTTACTGGAGAATAAAATCCATCTGACAGTCAGAACATTGAGCAGCAAAATCAGAAAGACCGGGACGCAAGGGGTTAAAATGTAGTGAAATAATTCAAATGCCCCCCATGTGGGGGAGGTATAGAAGCTCACTTTAAAGACACAACTCATGGGAACATTATCAATAATTTTTTCTTGTTCCTGTGTAAAGTACCAGGGGAGAGATTGTAAACAGCCCAGCACACTCACTGTTCCAACAACCACAGCCGCAGTTTTCTCGCTGCAATATTTTGTTTTCAGCTTCTCGCAACAAATGGCCACAAATCGGTCAAAGGTGAAAGTAACTGTGAGCCAGACAGAAACATTAATGGCAGCAGAAAGCAGAATACCAATGAGAGAACACACAGGAGTAATTCTCAGGAATGAATCTGGGAAGTAAATTAAAACAATCCATTTCAATATGGGTTCAGTGATAACGACCAGGAGATCAGACGCTGCCATTCCCACCAGGTAGACAGTGATACATTTGGAGAGACCGCACTTTCCTTGGGACAGAATCACAATCACCACCAAGTTAACTGGAAGAGAGAGAAGGAAGCAGAGAAATTACTGATCAGACCTGGAGACAAAGCAGCAGTTTGACAGGATCTGGGCTGAAATTTCCAGCTCTGTTGCTGCATCGAACAGTGGAATCTGATTCATTGACGTGGGCAGTGCTTTGCCACAGGGAAATGTTTGAAACACAATTATTAATAATGAATTGGGAAATTAATATAGGGTTGTTTTCCTTGGAGCAGAGAAGGCTGAGGGGGAACCTGATTACCTGATTGAGGTGCACAAAATTATCAGGGACATTAATAGGATAGATAGGAAGAAACGTTTTTCCTCAGCGGTGGTGTCAATAACCAGGTGGCATAGATTTTAGGTAAGTGTCAGGAGGTTAATAGGGGATTTGAGGAAAAGATTTTTCACCCAGAGGGTGGTTGGAATCTGGAACACATTACGTGAAGGGATGGTAGAGGCAGGAACCCTCATTACATTTGGCTACAGGCCAAATGCTGGAAAATGGGATTAGAATAGATAGCTGCTTGATGGCCAGCACAGACATGATGGGCCAAAGGGCCTGTTTCTGTGCTGTATAACTCTATGACTCTATTGATATATAAAGTGAATAGAGTCAGCACCAGATCGACTGGAAGTACCGGTGGGGAAATGAGAAGGGGTTTTATAGAGATGGAATCCAATGGGTTAATTGGGAATTTGTCTCCAGACTGTTGGTTGGGAAGGTTTGTGGAGAGCGGGATGTGCAGCTGGTTTGTTGCTCTGGGTTCAGAGAACAAACAGGGAATATTACCAAACGGGAAAATGCTGAAAACTACATTGCTGTGTTTGAGTGCTCATGATCTAGAATGGCAGAGCAGGCTTGAAGGGCTGAATGGCCTCCTCCTGCTCCAATGTTCCTATATTCCTATCAGGTTGGACGACGCAGCTGGAGGTGGAGCCAGTGAGTGAGATTGGGAGGGAGATTAGGAAAAGGACATGTTGGAGTTGGAGGGGAGACAGGAGCAGATGGTTTGGGAAAGTAGATAAACTGAAGCATTGGATGAGGAGACTGAGGATTCAATACAGTGAGAGGAGAGGCTGAGATTCACAGGGAGAGACTGCAGCAGAGTGTTAGAGGAAATCTAATCTATAGATCCCAGTAACACAACTCAATTAATACATTTAAACAATAATCCCTGTAGTTATTGGTGTTAGGGAACAGTCCATTGATTATACAATGTATTCAATGTATTTAGTTTGTACAGGCAATTAAATAGCAATTAAAATATATTTCTGATATCAACCTCGCTCTTTATTGAACTCAGCAGTCACAGAGATTTTAAAGTGCAGTATTTAAATAATGAATTACCATCAGTCAGTAAGTAAGCAATAGGAACTTTCTCCAAAGAAAATGAGGAGCTGACAGAAATCAACACAGAGGATCAAGTCCAACAGTAAAATGAATGCAATCTGGACATTCCAGCACTTTATGATAGTTAATTATTTACACTGCTGCTTCTTTCTCCTCTTTAGTTCTGCTTATCTCTTTCCCTCGGTTTCATTCTCCCTGCTCCTTTTCTCCTTCCCTATCTCTCTGGTGCACTCACACCCAGCAAACTGTTAGTTAATGCAGCTTTTCATAGACGATTTATTCCTAACATTCTGCGCCGGTGTTCATTTCACGTGCCCCAGGTTCAATGATTCTATTCTCAGAGTCTGTTTGTTCAATGAAGAAGCCTCTGTGAATAGTTTTCTGCATCTACAGAACATCCAAGTCTCCATCTGTTCACTTACGCTCTTCACTTCATCTACAATGCATGGAATAAACAGGATCGAAAGCATCTCAATCATTTAAATTCCTTCTCCTGAAATTATCAAGTATACCGTTAGAATGTGGGATTGTTTAATTAATAGAACACCAACATCAGCGCTGCAACTGATAATCTACAGATAAATGGAAAGACTCTTGATTCCAATTGATAGTGCGTAAACCAATAAAACATCACATTAATATTTTCTATTTTACAATGTAGTCCAGTGACAGTGAAGGCTCCACAATGAAGCAGAGAAGGAGATGTGAAAGTGTCAGCAGCAAACTCAGTTCAGTAGCCAGACTTCTGAAGCAGCGTCAGACACACACAGAATGAAATAATATTTGATAACTGTGATAACCAAAAAATACATTGAAATGACAGGTACACAACTCAAGCAGTCTCTGTCCATTCTCATTCATCCTTAGAATGCCATAGCGCCCAAGGCAGTGGGGCCATGAGTCATGGTCAGCCCCAACACTGGTATTAAAGTCCCCCAGCAGGAATAGACATTCGGTGTTGGGGATGCTACTAATGATATTAGAATTAGAATTGGAACATTACAGCGCAGTACAGGCCCTTCGGCCCTCGATGTTGCGCCGACCATCTGACCTACACTATTCCATTTTCATCCATATGTCTATCCAATGACCACTTAAATGCCCTTAAAGTTGGCGAGTCTACTACTGTTGCAGGCAGGGCGTTCCACGCCCCTACTACTCTCTGCGTAAAGTAACTACCTCTGACATCTGTCCTATATCTTTCACCCCTCAACTTAAAGCTATGTCCCCTCGTGTTTGCCATCATCATCCGAGGAAAAAGACTCTCACTATCCACCCTATCTAACCCTCTGATTATCTTGTATGTCTCTATTAAGTCACCTCTCCTCCTCCTTCTCTCTAACGACAACAACCCCAAGTCCCTCAGCCTTTCCTCGTAAGACCTTCCCTCCATACCAGGCAACATCCTAGTAAATCTCCTCTGCACCCTTTCCAAAGCTTCCACATCCTTCCTATAATGCGGTGACCAGAACTGCACGCAATACTCCAGGTGCGGCCTCACCAGAGTTTTGTACAGCTGCATCATGACCTCGTGGCTCCGAAACTCGATCCCCCTACTAATAAAAGCTAACACACCATATGCCTTCTTAACAGCCCTATTAACCTGGGTAGCAACTTTCAGGGATTTATGTACCTGGACACCAAGATCTCTCTGCTCATCTACACTACCAAGAATCTTCCCATTAGCCCAGTACTCTGCATTGCTGTTACTCCTTCCAAAGTGAATCACCTCACACTTCTCCGCATTAAACTCCATTTGCCATCTCTCAGCCCAGCTCTGCAGCCTATCTATGTCCCTCTGTACCCTACAACACCCTTCGACACTATCCACAACTCCACCGACCTTCGTGTCATCCGCAAATTTACTAACCCACCCTTCTACACCCTCATCCAAGTCATTTAATAAAATGACAAACAGCAGTGGCCCCAAAACAGAACCTTGCGGTACACCACTAGTAACTAAACTCCAGGATGAACATTTTCCATCAACCACCACCCTCTGTCTTCTTTCAGCTAGCCAATTTCTGATCCAAAGCTCTAAATCACCTTCAACCCCATACTTCCGCATTTTCTGCAATAGCCTACCATGGGGAACCTTATCAAACGCCTTACTGAAATCCATATACACCACATCCACGCCTTTACCCTCATCCACCTGTTTGGTCACCTTCTCGAAAAACTCAATAAGGTTTGTGAGGCACGACCTACCTTTCACAAAACCGTGCTGACTATCGCAAATGAACCTATTCTTTTCAATATTATGGAGTTCCTCATAGAACTGGTCTTTAGCTTCATGTGCGGAGCAGAGTGTTGGAGCATAGATGCTGAGTAGGTGTACTGGATCAGAGGCGGTGAACAGTCGGATGGACAGTATGCGTTCCGAGCCATTTGAGGGTGGCTCTATCATGCTGAGCAAAGAGTTTCTGATGGCGAAGCCCACTCCATGCTGTCTTGGTTCTTCAGGATCCCTACCCTGCCAGAAGAAGGTGTGTCTTGCTCTCTTAGAGATCAGCTCACAGGGAGGCGTGTCTGCTGAAGTGCTGCAA
Organism: Heterodontus francisci; assembly: GCF_036365525.1. Taxonomy (NCBI): domain Eukaryota; kingdom Metazoa; phylum Chordata; class Chondrichthyes; order Heterodontiformes; family Heterodontidae; genus Heterodontus; species Heterodontus francisci. The sequence continues at coordinate 19,357,154 of NC_090409.1, read as the reverse complement.
TGTCCACATTGAGTCTACTGAGCTCATTATTAATGATTGCGGTCTTCCGAGAATCGTTGACTTGTGTAAGGTCTTCCAACAGGCCAGGACACATAGTTCTGACGTTCCAGCTTTCAAAATGAAGGGCTGGTACCTTCTTTCCTTTTTTGGTTGTGCTGTTTGGTGCGGTGTTACAGTCCACTTGTCGGGCAGAGACCCTGAGCTCCAAGCACACATTGAAGCAGGTGGACTGTGGAGGGACAGAACCTTACTGACCGAGGGCTGCCCGGTTTGAGGCAGGCAGTAGCTGTCCAGTGAGATGCGATGACCTCTCCCACTGACAAAGGCAACCCGTGGCGCCCAATCTCTACGCCAATTTAGCTGGACTTATAACCGTAACTGCTGCCTTCCGTGTTGTTTTGGTTGCTGTGAGGCGACTATGGAGTGACCTCTCCATGGCGCATGCCTGGGCGGATGTATGGAGGTTGTGTGTTTCCCAAGCATCAAAACCCCCCTCTCGGCCTTCCTGGTGGGGTCCAAAGGAGTGCAGGGCACGACGTTTGGCTCCAGTATGGCTGCAGGAATTGCATGTGTCAATCAAGCGGGCTGCTTTGTCCTGGGTGGTGTCGAGCTTCCTGAGTGTTGTTGGAGCTGCACCTATCCAGGCAAGTGGGGAGTATACCATCACACTCCTGACATGTGCCTTGTAGATGGTGGACAGTCTTTGGGAAGTCAGGAGGTGAGTTACTCGCCGCAGGATTCCTCGCCTCTGACCTGCTCTTGTAGCCACGGTATTTATATGGCTACTCCAGTTCAGTTTCTGGTCAATCGTAGCCCCTAGGATGTTGATAGTGGGGGATTCAGCGATGGTAATGCCATTGAATGTCAAGGGGAGATGGTTAGATTCTCTCTTGTTGGAGATGGTCATTTCCTGGCACTTGTGTGGCACGGATGTTAATTGCCACACAAGAGGGTGCTGCAGAGGTTTCGGGTTCCTGGGATTGGTGGTAATATATTACCATGGATTGAGGATTTGGTAAAGGCAGAAAAACAGGCAGAGTAAGAATAAGTGCATCAGTTTCAGCTTAGTAGGTTGTAACTAATGGGACGTTGCAAGGTTCATTTCTTGGTCCTCAGCTATTTCCAACTATAAAAATGAATTGGGTATGTAATTTATCTTAGTTTTCTGACAATACAACGCGAGGTGAGAAAGTGAAATGTGAGGAGGACGCAAAGAGTCTGCAAACGGATATAAACAGGTTATGTGAGTGGGCAAGAAGGTGGCAGATGAAGTATAATGGAAGGAAATGTGAAAATATCCACTTGGATTGGAAGAATATAAAAGAAGATTTTGTTTAAGGTGAGAGATTAATAAACGTTTTTATTCCAAAGGATTTAGGTGTCCTTGTACAAACAATTAGGAAAGCAAATTGTTTGCTACACTTCAACGCCCTTGAAATAGCGGCTACGGTTAAGGAAGTTTTTCTGCAGTTATATTGGGATTTGGTGAGATCACACCTGGACTACTGTGTACAGTTCTGGTCACCTGGGCGGCACAGTGGCGCAGTGGTTAGCACTGCAGCCTCACAGCTCCAGGGACCTGGGTTCGATTCTGGTTACTGCCTGTGCGGAGTTTGCAAGTTCTCCCTGTGTCTGCGTGGGTTTCCTCCGGGTACTCCGGTTTCCTCCCACATGCCAAAGACTTGCAGGTTGATAGGTTAATTGGCCATTATAAATTGCCCCTAGTATAGGTAGGTGGTAGGGAAATATATAGGGACAGGTGGGGATGTGATAGGAATACGGGATTAGTGTAGGATTAGTATAAATGGGTGGTTGATGGTCGGCACAGACTCGGTGGGCCGAAGGGCCTGTTTAAGTGCTGTATCTCTAAACTAAAACTAATAGACCTACCTTAGAGCAGATGTAATAAAGGTTCATTGTGTTGATTCCTGAAGGACACATTTGCCCAAAGAAGAGAGATTAAGCAGAATGTATTTATATCCTCCAGGGTTCAGAAGCATGACAGGTGATGTCATTGAAATCTATAAACTTTTTCCAGGACTTGACAGTGCAGATTCTGATAGACTGCTAACCCCCAGCTTCAGAGTCCAGAACCAGCGGTCAGGGTCTCGTTAAAAGTGTTTTGCAATTTAGGACTGAGAAGAGAAGGATTTTTCAGTCACAGGGTTAAGCATTTTTGGAATTCTCGACCTGAGAGGGCTGTGGATATTGAGTCCTTGAACGTATTCAACACTTATACTGATAGTTTTTTTAACACTCAGGAGCCAAGGGATATTGAGCTAGGGCGATAACGTGGAATTAATCTAGAACATCAACTGTGAAGTTATTGAATGATGAAGCAGGTTCCATGGGCCGCATGGACACCTGCTGCTATTTCCTATGTTCCAACACACCAAGTTGTATTATAATACCTTCAACTCCATAGTTGTTCTAATTATCTAAAAAAAAAATCTTAACAATCTGAATGTCACAGGATATTTCACCATCTTCTTTAACTCCTCTCTGAATTTAGTCTGGGTCACTGCATAAATAAAAGTGTTGGTGCAGCAGCTCAATAACAAAAGCATATATCCGGTTTCTTGCAGGATATAAAGAGGGTCATTGTAACCTGTGTAAGAGTAAGTCTTAGTAATCCGATAATACATGTAATGGATCGTGTACATCAGCCATAGCAGTATAAAATTGCCGGATATACTGAAGAGTAAAATTATTGATTTTCTCCTGTTCTCCATCTCAGGGTCAGGATTATTTACAGAGCTGGTGTTGCCCCGCAATGTCCTGCGTGCTCTGCTGGCCACTAATATATATCTCACTGTCAGGGCATTGAGCAGCAAAATAACACAAAATGGCAGAAAAGGGGTCACTATGCAGTCGAGAATAGAAAATGCCAGCCAAAGGGGTGAAGTATAAAAGCTTGGTCTTATCCGGCAATACCAGGGCAATTTGTTAATTATGTACAGAGGTTCATAAAGAAAGTAACACGGGACGTTTTTCAAACAACTCAGAGCGAACACCGTGCCGACAACGGCAGATGCTGTTTCTTTAGTGCAATATTTAGTTTTCAGCTTCTGACAACAAATGGATATAAAGCGGTCAAAAGTGAAGGTGACGGTTAACCAGACAGACAGGTCTCTGGTTGTATAAACCAGGGCAGTTTTTGTCCGACATATCGGAGTAAGAGACAGATAGTTTCCAGGGAAGTAAATGTCAACGATTCGATGCAGTATGACGCCAGTGATGACAACCATTGGATCCGCTGTTGCCATGGCCACCAGGTAATAGGTGATGCATTTGGAGAGACCGCACTTTCCCTGGGACAGGATCACAATCGCCACGATATTAACTGTAAGGAAGGTAGAAAGCAAGAGAATTGTTAGCCTACTTTAATGAAAAGAAGCAATGTGCGTGCACATTAGATATTCGCCCTAGATATTGACTGTAATTGATAATGCAAAATGATGAAGGCGAGTAGAAAACCTGTTTTAAATCTCTGTCCATCGAAGTCTATGGAATTAAAACACAGCAGCAAAGTAAATCAGGCTGACAATTGACTATCACTGGTTTTGCATTAGTGCAGTGACAAAATCTACTTGTAACTGCATCCAACGAGGAAATACATTTTCTAAGTAAATGTAATTTTCGAATTATAACGTTTATACATTATATCAAAGATCTGGGCTAATGTAGCATGCTATTTGGAAGTCTTAAGAATCAAGGCTGATCTAGAAATTATTGGTGATGAATTAGAAATAAGTTTTAAAGTAAAAATGAAACCCACAAATAATTTCTGAATTGAGACTTAAATAAAGTTAGGAGAAATCGTTATCAAATAAATAACATAATTAAGAGCATCAAATCAATTAAACAAAGTATAACATGCAGCTTCATAGAAAAAAAAGAGTTTCAGGTTTGCAACTGATAAATAATGAAGCAGAAATTGTTCAGCTACAGTAGTAAACTTCGGGAAGAACAGACGCCTGGATGGCTCGCCCCCAGCCCCAACACCGCCCTGCACTGCAGGTTAACTAAACTGATTGACTACGGGATGTGGCTTCATAAAGGCAATGGAAGCATCAGATAAGGCCAGAAGATTTGGGGAGCAGGGAAATGCCGCAAACTGACCAGCACTGCTGTACCGCCCCAAGGGCATTTGGCACGTCACCAGTTATTCAAACAGGCAAAAAATAGTTCTTGTGGTCTTATGGGCAGAAAAAAAACAGGGAATAGGAAGGACAGTAAAGAGTGAGCGAAGGTTAATGAACATAGTTAAGAGTATCTGATGTGATATAACGATTGGGTGACTTAGGGCAATGTTTGGGGATCTAAATAACTGAGCTCCCTTTGGAAATCAACTTCATAATTAACACTTCATGGAAGGGATGGTCACTTTGGCTTGTCACTTCCCTGAATAATAGATAAGTTGTGAAATCAACCGAATATGTTATTGGATTTCCAATGTAGGATGATCGTGTTGACAAACGTTTTGTCAAACATCCAGTGTTGGACGATTCGCAACTTCCACTAAATAAACATTTGGAAGACTGAAACCATTGTCTTTGGTCAGGAACAAACTCCGTTCCTCAGACACAGATCCTATAGTGTGGCGACCAGAACTGTACAAAGTACTCCAGCTTTGGCCTAACTAGCATTTTGTACAGCTCCATCATAACCTCCCTGCTCTTATATACTATGCCTTGGCTAATAAAGGCAAGTATCCCATATGCCTTCCTCACCAACTTATCTACCTCAACTATTGCCTTCAGTGATCTATGGACAAGTTCACCAAGGTCCCTCTGACCCTCTGTATTTCCAGTGTTCCTAATAAGCATTGTATATTCCCTTGACTTGTTAGTCCTCTCAAAATGCATCACATCACAATTCTCAGGATTAAATTACGTTTACCACTGCTCTGCTATACCATATTACCAGTCCATCTATATCGTCTTGTAATATAAGGCTTTCCTCTTCACTATTTACGACACCACCAGTTTTCATGTCATCTGCGAACTTACTGATCATACTTCCTATTTACTTGTCTAAATCATTAATACATGCCACAAACAGCAAGGGTTCCCGCACTGATCCTTGTGGGACACCACTGGTCACAGGCTTCCAATCGACCATCACCCTCTATCTCCTGCCACTAAGCCAATTTGGGATCCAATTTGCCAAATTGCCCGGGATCCCATGGTCTCCTACCTTCTTATCCAATCTCCCATGCAGGACATTATCAATGTAGAAATGTGGGAATCCTCATTGTCCTATCTTTCCATTGATTTCAGAGGTTGTGATGCAGGTTATAGAACCAAACTCAAAGATGCCAGTGGAGGAAGTAACATCAATCAATGTCCTTCCTTATGACCATAGTGAGCTTAAAACTTGAAAGTGGGACAATCTCGTGAGGACAGCATCTAGCTGATGTATTAACTCACCTATGTTATCAAAAGACTGATAATTCACCCTATTGGAGTGTGTATGGGCAGATTTTCATCGGTTGAAAAAGCATTGGTATCTGATAGCAGAGTAAGAGAAGATAAATGAAAACAATAGTTTCTTCCAAAAGTTCAATATTCCTACATTTGGACTTTGGATATCGATTTACATCCAATAGAAGATTAAGCAAAATGCAACACATATCAACATAGATTTGTAATCTAATGTACAGTTCAATCTGAACATGAGATAGCAAGACAGTTAGAAAGACTGCTTGAAAAATGCAATCCATGTTGAGGATGTAATAACTATCATTTTAATAAAATATTATCTTGAATGTCTAATATAAACATAGGATAGTTTAGGCAATGAGTGGTGACCACAGGATATGCGATTATTAGGTAAACCATTCTACCCAGACAGATTAAGTTACTAGATATGGAGGAAGAATAACAAGACATTTTATCATCGGCGTGCACAACTGGTAAGGTTATCACTTACCTGGGACACCAACAGCTGCAAGAATCGGATAGTAAATTGCATACACCTGACCAGTTGCTGGCTGATGCATTTTCTGTCAGAAGAGGTTACGGCTCAAATGCCACAATACATGGTTTACAGTAGAGTTAATATATAGGTTAAGGAAGAGTCCCATGAGACAATTAGCTATGATAATTACGGATGTTACTTCCTCTCATTTGCACAAACCAACCGAGTGAGTTGTTTTTATTTCATTTTTAGTGAAATTGAATGTTGTTAAAGTTTATTATACGTTTTCTATGGGAAATACCCAACAGACCAATTATTAATTTGGTAACATTTCTTCCAAAAATAAAATTGGAATGTTATGCAAGCACTGTCTTCAGCTGGGTCTCAAGCCCAGATTCTATCTGTAATGTTTTCGGAATTAGCTGAGCTATCGATAGAGTGATTGTGGGTATCGTGAAACAGCTCACAAGCTGGAAAGGCTGAAACTCAGCCCGCATTTTAATGATTGCAGAAAAGATCATTAGAAAGACACAGGTTGCAAACGGGGGGAAAGATTCTTGTCAAGCTTTATTTTGGAAAATTACACTCTGTTTTAGCTGCTTGGTGAATATTAAAATAGATATTTCTGAGTGATAAATAGCCTTCAGGCAAAATCGCCACCTACTTCGTGTACAGATGTTGGAATAAGAATTTAATTTAAAAATAACGGTCCCCTGCAGCATCATAGGAAGCTATGATGACCGTCATGTTAATGCTGTTCTCTGACAGTCTTATTAACATCCTCCTGCAGTCCTTCGCTTTCACACAATGCTGCTGCCATACCTCTTCCGGAGGCAAGGAGTCGCTCTCCCCAGCATGCATCCACCCCTCCCAAACACGAACTCGTCCGTCCAACCCACATGCATCCATTTGCAACCACCAATGCTCTGAACGGAACATGCTCCCTGATATAGATCCATGCATGGGACCCATGACCTGTTATGTTGTGAAGAAAATGTAAGGAGGGTACAAATGGATATAGATAGGTTAATTGAGTGGGAAGAAATGTGGTAAATGAAGTATAATGTGGGAAAATGTGCAATAGTCCATTTTGGCAGGAAGAAAAAAAAGAATCATATTATCTAAAAGGTGAGAGATTGCAGAGCTCTGAGATGCAGAGGTATTTAGGCGTCCTAGTGCATGAATCGCAAAAGGTTAGTATGCAGGTTCAGTAAATAATGAGAAAAGCTAATAGAATTTCATCATTTATTGCAAGTGGAACTGAAAATGCAAACGTCGGGAGGTTTTGCTTCAGTTATACAGGACACTGATGAGGCCACGTCTGGAACACTGTGTACAGTATTGGTCTCCTTGTTTAAGGAAGAATGTAAATGCTTTGGAAGCAGTTGAGAGAAGGTTTACTGGACTGATCCCTAGAATGGGCGGGTTGTTGTATGAGGAAAGGTTGGACAGGCTGGAATTGTATCCGGTGGAGTTTAGAAGAGTAAGAGGCGACTTAACTGAAACATTTAAGATCCTGAGGGGTCTTGACAGGGTGGATGTGGAAAGGATGTTCTCTCTTGTGGGATAATCTAGAACTAGGGGTCACTGTTTAAAAATAAGGGGTCACCCATTTAAGACAGTGTTGAGGATATGTTCTTTTCGCGCAGAGGGTCGTGAGTCTTTGGAACTCTCTTCATCAAAAAGCAGTGGAAGAAAAACTTTGAATATTTTCAAGGCAGAGATAGATAGATTCTTGATAAACAAGGAGGTGGAAGGTTATTGGGGATAGGCAGGAATGTGGAGTTGCGGTTACAATCAGATCAGCCATGAGCTTGTTGAATGGCGAGTGGCCTTCTCCTGCTCCTAATTCGTATGCTTGGATCTTCAGAGAAACAAAGAAAATAGGAGCAGGAGTAAGTCCTTCGAGACTGCTGCACCATTCATTATGATCATGGCTGATCATCCAACTCAGTAACCTTTTCCCGCATTTGCCCCATACCCTTTGATCCCTTTAAACCCAAGAGCTATATCTAACTCCTTCTTGAAAACATGTTCTTATACTGCGTGTGCCTCCGTGCCACATGGCTGGAAGGCCCGGTACTGAACCTGGACCCTTTCTGTTCTCTTTGGGTCCCAATACCATACACTGTGCTTGCAGCAGCTTTGGTTGGAATCTGAGTTAAGGCATGACTTGTTGTACCTGGCTTGCCGCCTGCACCACACGGCACACTTGAAATTCGAAATTTGCACTGTCTCAATTACCTGTGCCTGCTGCTCCGAAATTCAAAACTGCCTGTTCCAGCATCTTTTTCTCGCTTCCACAATTAATCGACCACGTTTGCTCCCCTCTCTTCCCTTCAGTGACACCTAGTTGCGGCAATAACAGCTTTCTCACACCGTTAGACTTGTTCAGTTCCAACCTTTGTGCTGTGGCACACGTTTCTCAGCTGCACCAATCATCTTTTCTGCCTTGACCTCAATGGATGCATCATTACTCGATACAACACTGTACACATATACTGTAGAGACTAGACTATGTATCTTCACAGGGAGCATTACTGCCAACCAGAGGCCAGGAGATAGGGGAGGAGAATAGAACACTACAGTTAGCAGTTCACCAGTGGGTACGATCATATACTAACCCTGCTGCAGAGGAATTCAAGGGCCAAGGCTACTGGGGAAGGCTGATGGATATATATGAGTTAAGTCATTTACACTGGGCATCCTGCCAGTGAGCTTGCATGCAATTGCTCCCAACGTGAAGGAGTCCAAGTCTTCTGGCAGAGCATGGAGATACTTTTGTGCAACATGGGACGAATGGTCACTTCCATGCAGATAACATTGGCGTCCATCATGATGGAGGTCCTGCTTCCAACTGTCTCTGTTTCCACGGCAACTCACCCTGCATTCTCAGCGAATTCTAGAGCATCACATCTCTCCTGTTCTCTCACGGAGCTAGGATACCATCCCGGGGGCAGGGTCCTGAATCCCAGGGAGAAACACTCGCTAGCCCCCTCAGAATATTGTTCGCATATTAACCTAATGAATCAGTTAAAAATTCATGAGAAACTTCTTCACTCAGAGAGTGGGTAGAATGTGAAACTCCCTGTTATGTGGAATGGTTGAGGTGGATAGCCTAGATGCATTTAAGCAGAGGCTAGACAAGTACATGAAGGAGAAAGTAATAGTTAGATGTGTTCATATGGTTAGATGAAAAGGGGTGACAGGAGACTCTTGCAGCATATAATCATCGACATAGATCACTTGAAATGAATGGCCTACTTCTATGCTGTACATTCTGCATACTCTCTTTCCTGTGCTCTCCCCTTGAGGTTGCTGTCCCTTAGATCCTTGTTAGGCAAGGGAATCAAAGATTATCGGGGGTAGATGGGAAAGTGAAATTTGAGACAGAAACAGATCAGCCACGATCTTAATAAATGGCGAAGCAGGGTCGACGGGCTGAATGGCCTACTTCTGCTCCTAATAATATGGTGGTATGGTCGCTGCTGCTGGAGTTACTTTCCACTGAGCCTCGAGATATCCCAATATCTCAGCGAGGCCACCATTTCCTCAGCATGAGCTCAGCGAATCAGTGACCATTTACTACTATATCATGGGGAAGGGGTCGCGGGTGGCAGCGGGTCACGCCAGGACTCTCCCCTGCCTTCACCACCCCAAGTTCACTTCTCAGCCGGGACCAATGGATTGTCATGCGGAGGAATTTCACTGGTTGCTCTTTCTGCGTTTGTAGAATGGGAATTCGAAGCTAAATGATAATTCAAATGAACATCTGTCAGAAAATCTCAACGTAGGTGGCTATCAAATATAAAATAGAATTTAGAATGGGATATAAGGAAGAATGAAAATAAACTAATTAAAATAGAAGTGGCAACATAAAATCAGTGCATCCACACTTTTCTGATACGCCTCCCACAGCGTGCCATTGAAATCAACCGGATTGTAAATGAGACAGTTTCCATTACAGGCACTCGATCAAGCAACCAGTCTAAATTAGATTACTTAACTTCAAACAGACGTGATAATATTAGGACCATTTTATATGTATATGACCGATGGACGACAATTTTGTTATGCAGAATAAAAGTCATAACAATGTTGGGTCGTTGACACTGTGAGAATTTACATTCACTCCACTGCATTTAATCCAGCAAATATACACAGTATGTTTGTTCAAATGAATGTCACCGACATCAGCAATGATGTGCCATAATTGACTCACTGGAGACATCCCTGAAGTATATATCAGGAACGTGTTTTCACTGCATCACGGTGCATTTCCCTGAACCGTTGTCGTCACAGCCTCAATCTAACAGAAAATGCATGAACCAGTAACGGGCGCAGTGTATGCTGTTTATTATCCAATTCTTGCTGCTGTTGGTCTTCTGGGTAAGTCATTTTGTTGCCATCATCCAAGTAATTGTTTACCTCAGTCACGTCTCTTGCTGCGTATGTTATGTATATTGAATTTACAACACAGTAACAGTCCATATTCCCAAACTGGTCTCCACCAGTGATTATGCTCCCCACTACCCTCCTGCTATCTCTCTCCATCTAATGCCAGCAGCATAACCCTCTATTCCTTTCTTCTTCGTGTGTTGATCAAGCTTCCCCTTTAATGACTCAATGCTACTTGCCTCAGCTACTCAAGTGGTTATGAGTTCCATATTCTCACCACTCTGCAGGTGAAGAAGTTTTTCTGGAAATCCCTAATTCATTGATTAGTAACTATATTATTCTAATCTCTCCACGTTGTTCCTATCCTCTAAGTATACCAATATCAAACATTTTGATATAAAGACCTCAATCAGCCTTAGCTTTCCCAGAAAACTATTCCCAGCATGTTGAATCTTTCCTGATAGTTATACACTTCCAGTTCTGGTATTGTCCTTGTAAATCATTTCTGCAACTTCTATATTCTTTCTTATAATAAGGAGACCGGAAGTGTGCATGGCATCCGTAGTTATACTTTATTGTCTATACTGATGCTCTTTTCCCCCTCAATCTTTCATTTCGACACGTCACATCCACAACAACACGGAAAAAGCTCCGGGAAAATAATGGAATAGCTGTCAGCGTTGGTAAGGTCTCGGCTCATGCATGCATTTGATAGAAATCGTTCCAGTTGATTGCAAGCGAACAATAATAAAGAAGGAAATATTTTTAAATTGCTTGCTGAGAGGTAACATTAAGTGATTTTGAATCTAGTTACAGTGAGAGAGTGACAGTTACAAAATGGTAAATAAAGCTATCAAAATCATTGCTTCTGAACCCGAAATTCATCTACTCTGTGCCCGCTACCCATTCCCCTGTTTATTGCCTCTTTTTGGAAAATGTACCCAGTTTGATGTTGAATCTATTATGAATTTGGCGTGAACCTTCGCCTCTCACTTTATTTCAATTCCTGTCACCACCACCCGTCTCCTCTGCAAAAAATAAACCTTTCCTGCGGTTCTGAGGTGATGATTATATATTTTAGTTCTATATTTATACAGACAAATATTTTTGTCTCTCATTTGTCTCATTCAATCTCTCAGATGTCGTGTAACAGATGTTTCCTATTTTTCAAATTTTCCTGCATCCTTTGACAACTAAGGTCACCCATCCTCGATATTATATTCCTGGATTTCTTCGGCACCCGCTCCATGGCGTTTAGATTCTCTCTAAAGCAGAGTTCAGTTAACTCACCACAACATTGTACATTTCCGACTGGTCATTGGGAATGTAATGACATTCTAGACCAACAGCTCCTTGTAGAAGCAACACGATTTTCATTTCTATTTTTGTTCATAAAACATTGCGGGTGGTCTGTCTGAAAATCGTCGCTGCTCCATTTCTAATTTTCCACCTCTATTTCAATAAGTTTCATTTCATTAATCCACCCCAGCCCATTAATTACATTTTAAATATTATTTTACCTTTCACAGTCACCGAGGTTGAGTTTGTTTTTTAAAATACACGTTTGAATTATTACTTACCTTATTTTGGAACTAACCTAAGCAGCAGTTGGATAAAAGATGGCATCGGGTGCCTGATGGAAATGAATGCAGAATAATATTAGTCGATGCATTACCTGTTTTTTTACAGTTAATATAATGGCAATTGTGGTCCTGCGCCGTGGGAAGTGCGGTCTCTCAGAATGCATCACCCAGTATCTGGTGGCCATGGCTGCAGTGGATCTACTGGTCGTTATCACCGGTGTGATATTGAACCGTGTCATTGGCATTTACTTCCCAGTTAGCACCTTGTCCATTACTCCTGTGTGCCGTCTGAAAACAGTCCTGGTTTATGCATCCAGAAACTGTTCTGTCTGGTTAACAGTCGCTTTCACCTTTGATCGATATGTCGCCATCTGTTGCCAGAAGCTCAAAGGGAGATTCTGCACCAAGAGAATGGCAGCTGCGATTGTAGGCACGGTGTTTGCACTGAGCTGTTTGCAAAATATCCCCTGGTACTTTGTATTTGAGCCAGTGTATTTTATTAACAACGTGCCAATGTACTGCGGCATCAAACCCAACTTCTATACTCTAACCCCGTGGATAGCATTTTCCTGGACTAATCACATTTTAACACCGTGTCTTGCAATTGTTCTAATTTTACTGTTCAACCTGTTGACAGTACGACATATATTAGCCTCCAGTAGAGTTCGACGGGCATTGAGGGGCAGCGGCACTGCTGGAAATAACATTGATTCTGAGTTGGAGAACCGAAAAAAGTCCATCATTTTACTCTTCGCTATATCCGGAAGTTTCATCATGTTATGGGCGACATACACCGCACATCACCTATACTACCGAATCACAACCACTTATGTCTATACAGGTTACAACGATCCTGTCTTTATCCTTCAAGAATCCGGCCATATGCTTCTCCTTTTGAGCTGCTGTACAAACACTTGCATTTATGTCGTGACCCAGAAGAAATTCAGGGAGGATTTGAAGAGAGCGGTGAAATTCCCACTGACACTGATAGTCAAATTGGTGAAATGATGGAGAGATATTGGATCTCCTCATTTGAGTGTTCAGCTCGCCATTTCTTGCAGTCATACGGTTTCTCAAATGGACGGAAGGGCCGGTCGATTGTAGATATATTACACTGGGAGTAGTTTTGTTCATTGACGTTTTATATTCGCTGCCTCTGTAGTCTCTTGATGTGTCCTACAAAACTGACTCGATTAAAACAACCTCACTATAACTCAGTGGTAAGAAATGTTTAAGAATGGTATTGGTTGATTGTACTGTGGTGTTGACTTAGACATCTTAGAAGGTTCTCAGGAGGAAATAATAGGCTGTGCTCGTAAAAGTTGCATAACACAGTTACCTCTTACTGAAGAACACGCAATTTCCAATCTGATCAACCCAGCAGAAAGAAAGAATAAGAGTTTTAAAATAATCCAGGTTGAATATGATCCATCATAATATTCATGGTAAGATAGTTGTACTCCGTGTACAGGAATTCATGATGCTTATGGGTTCCAAACCAGTAAATCAAGAAATTCGCATCCATTAATTTCTCTCAGTTTAATGGGAATTTTTTTTTTACGGTTTTCAATACATACTTGATATTCAATCCCAGAAAATGTAATTGTAACTTGGCAACAATTATCTCTCTGGAATGAAGATAACAATTGTGTCGGAGGGTGTGCCAGGCGCAGCACCGGCCATACCTAAAACGAGATGTCAGCCTGGTGAAGTAACAACACAGGAATACTTGCAAGACAAACAGTGAAAGCAGCATCTGGTAGACAGGTCGAGGCGATCCCATAACCAACGGATCAGATCTACGCCCTGCAGTCCTGTCAAAACCAGTTGTGAATGGTGGTGGACAATTAAAAAAAAACTAACTGGAGGAGAAGGCTCCACAAATATCCCCATCCTCAACAATGGGGGAGCCCAGCACATCAGCCCAACCACAAGAAAAGGGAAGCAAAAATTCTACTGGTCCCTGTGAAATCAGATTTACAATAAATGTAAACCCCCAGAGGGAAATATGAAAGGTGAAAAGAGAGATTTTGATGTTTGTAAATACATTATTTACACAGAGGGAAGTGTTTGTGTTTATCTGTTCATCTGCCAGTGTTTATTTGTCTGTCTTTGTGTCTGTGTGTGGGTTTGTGTCTCTCTGTGTTTGTGTTTCCAATTCCGGATGTGAGGGTGGGAGAGGACACAGAAGGACATTCTCCAATCTCTGATTAAAGATCTTTCATCTTAACAACCCCAATGAATAAACAGAAATATCCTATACAGAATATCAATCAGTTGCATCTTAATACTTGTCAGGACAAAAGTGCCTCTCTCAAACACTGCCTTGGGTTTATATGGGCTGATTATACAAAGTTAGGTGGGACCATAAGCTGTGAGGAGGACACAAAGAGACTGGAAAGGAATATGGACGATTTAAGGGAGTGGGCAAGAAAGTGGCAGCTGGAAGATCATGTGGAGAAGTGTGAGGTTCTTCAATTTGGCAGAAAGAATTGAAACACAGAATATTTATCAAGTGGTGAGAAACTATTGGTGTGCAGAGGGATTTGGGTGTCCTTGCACACAAAGCACAGAAAGTTGACATGCAGGTACAGCCATCAATTAGGACGGCAATGGAGTGTTTGCCTTTATTGCAAGGGGGTTAAAGTTCAAGAGTGAGGAAGTCTTGCTGTAATGGTAGAGGGTTTGGTGAGCCCACACCTGGAATATTGTGTACAGTCCTGGTCTCAGTACTGAAGGAAGGATATAATTGTTTTAGAGGTGAGGAGGAGAGAGAGAGAGAAACGGTGTGAGGGAGAAGGCGAGGAAGAAACAGTCTCAAAGGTACTATACGGGGTCCATTGTTAAACAAAATCTGACAGCAAACCCACATAAGGAGCGATTAAGGGTGATGACTAAGAGATTGATCAAAGAGGTTAGTTTTAAGGAACGTCTTTAAGCAGGAATATGAGGTGGAGAGGCGGAAAGGTTTGGGGAAGGAATTCCCCAGTGTGAACAGGCAGTGACATTAATGCCTGATTGTCAGCAGATATTTGTTAGGAAAGGGTATTAATGTTTGCAGAGCCGAGACAGTTCGATGTGGATAAGGAAAAAATCAGCCATGAACTGAGTGAATGGATAGGACAGGCTCGAGGGGCCGAACGGCCTCCTCCTGTCTTCCGAAGGGCTTTATTAATGTCTCTGCCACTGCATTGATGGTTTTCTGTTTGCAAAAAAAGATGATCAGTTTGGGGTTCCCTCTGGCCTCCCCCAAACCCTGCTGCCAGTCCTGGAATGATTTATGGTTTCAGGTCTAAGGGAACTGGTCAATGGTTCTGGTCTAATTTCCCTCTTTGCTGACGGGTTAATAAAGCAGATGGGATCCTGAGCTTTATAAACAGGTCTAGAGTGTAAAAGTCAGGAAGTGATACTAAACTTTTATAAAATAATAGTTTGTCCCTAGCTGGAGTACTGTGTCCAATTTTAGGAAAACACTTTAGGAAGGACGTGGAAGGTTTGGTGAATGTACAGAAGTGATTTACTAAAATGGTTCCAGGGATGAGATTATTACAGTTACGCTGATAAGATGGAGAATCTGGGATTGTTCTCCTTCGAGCAGAGAAGCTTAAAAGGAGCAAAACCAAGAAATGCTGGAACCACTCAGCAGGTCTGGCAGCATCTGTGGAAAGAGAAGCAGAGCCAATGCCCCGGGTCAGTGACCCTTCTTCGGAACTAGCTTATATTTGCTTATATATTAATATCGTGAAGCCGCGAGTGGCTCTCTAGCAGAGCAAGACTACACCTTCTTCTGGCAGGGCAGGGATCCTGAAGAACCAAGACAGCATGGAGTGGGCTTCGCCATCAGAAACTCCTTGCTCAGCATGATAGAGCCTCCCTCAAATGGCTCGGAACGCATACTGTCCATCCGACTGCTCACCACCTCTGGTCCAGTACATCTACTCAGCATCGATGCTCCAACACTCTGCTCCGCACCTGAAGCTAAAGACCAGTTCTATGAACAACTCCATAACATCATTAGCAGCATCCCCAACACCGAACACCTATTCCTGCTGGGGGACTTTAATGCCAGGGTTGGGGCCGACCATGACTCATGGCCCTCCTGCCTTGGGCGCTATGGCGTTGGAAGGATGAATGAGAACGGGCAGAGACTGCTTGAGTTGTGTACCTATCATAACCTCTGCATCACCAACTCGTTCTTTCACACTAAACCCTGTCACCAGGTTTCATGGAGGCACCCAAGATCACGTCGTTGGCACCAGCTAGACCTCATTGTCACAAGGCGAGCCGCCTTAAACAGTGTTCAAATCACACGCAGCTTCCACAGTGCGGACTGCGACACCGACCACTCCCTGGTGTGCAGCAAGGTTAGACTCAGACCAAAGAAGTTGCATCATTCCAAGCAGAAGGGCCACCCGCGCATAAACACGAGCAGAATTTCTCACCCACAGCTGTTACAAAAATTTCTAAATTCACTTGTAACAGCCCTTCAAAACACTCCCACAGGGGATGCTGAGACCAAGTGGGCCCACATCAGAGACGCCATCTATGAGTCAGCTTTGACCACCTACGGCAAAAGTGCGAAGAGAAATGCAGACTGGTTTCAATCTCATAATGAAGAGCTGGAACCTGTCATAGCCGCTAAGCGCATTGCACTTTTGAACTACAAGAAAGCCCCCAGCGATTTAACATCCGCAGCACTTAAAGCAGCCAGAAGTACTGCACAAAGAACAGCTAGGCGTTGCGCAAACGACTACTGGCAACACCTATGCAGCCATATTCAGCTGGCCTCAGACACCGGAAACATCAGAGGAATGTATGATGGCATGAAGAGAGCTCTTGGGCCAACCATCAAGAAGATCACCCCCCTCAAATCTAAATCGGGGGACATAATCACTGACCAACGCAAACAGATGGACCGCTGGGTTGAGCACTACCTAGAACTGTACTCCAGGGAGAATGCTGTCACTGAGACTGCCCTCAATGCAGCCCAGCCTCTACCAGTCATGGATGAGCTGGACATACAGCCAACCAAATCGGAACTCAGTGATGCCATTGATTCCCTAGCCAGCGGAAAAGCCCCTGGGAAGGACAGCATTACCCCTGAATTAATCAAGAGTGCCAAGCCTGCTATACTCTCAGCACTACATGAACTGCTATGCCTGTGCTGGGACGAGGGAGCAGTACCCCAGGACATGCGCGATGCCAACATCATCACCCTCTATAAAAACAAAGGTGACCGCGGTGACTGCAACAGCTACCGTGGAATCTCCCTGCTCAGCATAGTGGGGAAAGTCTTTGCTCGAGTCGCTCTGAACAGGCTCCAGAAGCTGGCCGAGCGCGTCTACCCTGAGGCAAAGTGTGGCTTTCGTGCAGAGAGATCGACTATTGACATGCTGTTCTCCCTTCGTCAGATACAGGAGAAATGCCGTGAACAACAGATGCCCCTCTACATTGCTTTCATTGATCTCACCAAAGCCTTTGACCTCGTCAGCAGACGTGGTCTCTTCAGACTACTAGAAAAGATCGGATGTCCACCAAAGCTACTAAGTATCATCACCTCATTCCATGACAATATGAAAGGCACAATTCAACATGGTGGCTCCTCATCAGAGCCCTTTCCTATCCTGAGTGGTGTGAAACAGGGCTGTGTTCTCGCACCCACACTTTTTGGGATTTTCTTCTCCCTGCTGCTTTCACATGCGTTCAAATCCTCTGAAGAAGGAATTTTCCTCCACACAAGATCAGGGGGCAGGTTGTTCAACCTTGCCCGTCTAAGAGCGAAGTCCAAAGTATGGAAAGTCCTCATCAGAGAACTCCTCTTTGCTGACGATGCTGCTTTAACATCTCACACTGAAGAATGCCTGCAGAGTCTCATCGACAGGTTTGCGTCTGCCTGCAATGAATTTGGCCTAACCATCAGCCTCATGAAAACGAACATCATGGGGCAGGATGTCAGAAATGCTCCATCCATCAATATTGGCGACCACGCTCTGGAAGTGGTTCAAGAGTTCACCTACCTAGGCTCAACTATCACCAGTAACCTGTCTCTAGATGCAGAAATCAACAAGCGCATGGGTAAGGCTTCCACTGCTATGTCCAGACTGGCCAAGAGAGTGTGGGATAATGGCGCACTGACACGGAACACAAAAGTCCGAGTGTATCAGGCCTGTGTCCTCAGTACCTTGCTCTACGGCAGCGAGGCCTGGACAACGTATGCCAGCCAAGAGCGACGTCTCAATTCATTCCATCTTCGCTGCCTTCGGAGAATACTTGGCATCAGGTGGCAGGACTATATCTCCAACACAGAAGTCCTTGAAGCGGCCAGCACCCCCAGCTTATACACACTACTGAGTCAGCGGCGCTTGAAATGGCTTGGCCATGTGAGCCGCATGGAAGATGGCAGGATCCCCAAAGACACATTGTACAGCGAGCTCGCCACTGGTATCAGACCCACCGGCCGTCCATGTCTCCGTTATAAAGACGTCTGCAAACGCGACATGAAATCGTGTGACCTTGATCACAAGTCGTGGGAGTCAGTTGCCAGCATTCGCCAGAGCTGGCGGGCAGCCATAAAGACAGGGCTAAATTGTGGCGAGTCGAAGAGACTTAGTAGTTGGCAGGAAAAAAGACAGAGGCGCAAGGGGAGAGCCAACTGTGCAACAGCCCCAACAAACAAATTTCTCTGCAGCACCTGTGGAAGAGCCTGTCACTCCAGAATTGGCCTTTATAGCCACTCCAGGCGCTGCTTCACAAACCACTGACCACCTCCAGGCGCGTATCCATTGTCTCTCGAGATAAGGAGGCCCAAAAGAAGAAAGAAAGAATATTAATATCCGTCATGTGCCAATCTTGTGAAATGGGCTCGTAGGGAATCGGCAGACACTTACAGAACCCGATGATTTTCTTTTCCAGTCACTTCAGTTTTATACAGGGTGCTTGTAAATCTCTCCAAGACCTTAACATCCTTATTATAGCTGTGGTCCCCAATATTGGACACAATCCTGTGGCTTAACCAATGTGTTTAGAGAGGTTTGTAATAACTTCCTTGCTTTGTTTTCTAGACTTCTATGCATAAAGGCAAGACCACACCTGCTTTTTTTTAACATTCTTATCAGCTCGACCTACCACTTCAAAGATTTGTGTATATATACTCCCAGGTCCCCTGTGCATGCACCTACTTTTTAAGTTTGCTCTTGGCTGTCCTCACTCTTCCTACCAAAATACATCACTCACATTTCTCTACCTTACATTTCATCTGCCATCTGACTGCACATTCTATTTCCTCTCTCCTCCATATTGCAAATTAATTGCTAGTTTTTGCCAGAATCCGGAGAGTTTTTTGTGTGCCTCTGTAAAGGAATGAAATTGGGTTCAGTCTGTTTCTGACAAGCATAAAAAAGACGAAGTCAAGTAAACACAGTATACACTGAATTTGAGATGAGTTTGCATCATGATTATTCACACTGAGGATCCTCATTCCTCTTTGCTCTGCTCCGATGTTGGATGTACCCACATCTTACTGGTGTGCAACATCTTGGGCGGTCAGTTTAATTTGGTTGATACCATACTGGCCACCCATTTTATGCTGTGCCTATTTGTCCCTTGCAATGACCGGAAAATTGAGCATGCTGCATTATGGGTGACTAAGTCGATATTGCCATTTAAGACTACCACCCAACATTAACATTATGCTCTTTTCTGGATCTCAACACATCCTGCCGATAAACAGAGAGAGATGACAATAACCACTATGGTGACACATCCCCTATGTTTCACCCCCTTTGGTTCAAGTGATTGGCATTGCTTCAATGCTTTCCCATGGTGACAAGGATGAGTACAGGAACTCACACATTGATTACGTCAATGGCTGCGCTTGACTGTGATCTTACCTTTTTTTAATTCATTCATGGGATGTAGGCATCACTGGCCAGGCCAGCATTTATTGTCCATCCGTAATTGCCCTTGGGAAGGTGGTGGTGAGCTGCCTTCTTGAACCGCTGCAGTCCATGTGGGGTAGGTACACCCACAGTGCTGTTAGGAAGGGAGTTCCAGGATTTTGACCCAGCGACAATGAAGGAACGGCGATATAGTTCCAAGTCAGGATGGTGTGTGACTTGGAGGGGAACTTGAAGGTGGTGATGTTCCCATGCATCTGCTGCTTTGTCCTTTGAGGTGGTATAGGTCGAGCGTTTGGAAGGTGCTTTCTAAGGAGCCTTGGTGTGTTGCTGCAGTGCATCTTGAATATTACATAGAATTTGCAACACTAAAACAGGCCATTTGAACAAATTATCTATTCCGCACTACTATTTCTCTCTCTCTCTATGGCATATCCTAATATTACTTTCTGCCTCGAGTGCTATCTAGATTCCCCTTAAATGCATCTATCCTGTTGACCTCAATTACTCCATATGATCGGGAATTCCACATGCTCACCACTGTGTAGCTAAAAAAGAATCTTCTGCGTTCCCCATTAAATTTGCTGCTGACTACTTCATGTAGATCGCCTGCAGTTGCAGACTCCCCCACATATGAAGCATCTTCTTTACAGCTACCCAAGAAACCATTTCACAATATTGAACAGATCAATTGGGTCACTCCTCAGCCTTTTCTTTTGGAAATAAAATACCCAAAGCCGTTCTGTCTTTCCTAATAGGTACAAGCTCTCAGTTCTGGTGTCATCATTTTGAATCTTTTTGTACGTTCTCCAGTGCCTCCATATCTTTTATTTTAAAATGGAGACCAGGAACTGGCACAGTATGATCTAAGCAAGGTCCTGAACAAATTTTACACAGCCTTTCTGACTTTCAGTTCCATTCCTCTACAAATGAACCAATACGTTGTTTGCAGAATATTGGTTTAGAGTTACATAAGGTGCAATATCGAAAGCTGGTTTTGTTCTGTATTGTGTTACAATATATTGGCAAAGCTAACTTTCTACTTTCTCCTTTTTTTGTGATCGATCTTTCAATCGTGCAAGTGGAAGTGCAGTGATCTTGGAAATAAAGCATATCAGAGAATGTTGAATAGATCCAGTCACCCATCCACCTCCTAAAACAAGGATTAACTCCACCAAAAACATTATGGCAGCAAAAAATGGTTATGCCTGGCCAGTAAAAATGTCACGATATATTCCCAGCAACCACTCACAACTCAGAATCCATACAGCTCGCAATACAACCCCTCAATCTGAATAGTTAACACCAACTCAGCATATCAGTGCAAAAGATAAGGATGAAGCGTTTGTAACCACATTCAGACAGAGATGCCAAGTGTATAATCTATCTTGGTCTCCTTCTGGGGTCCCCAGCATCACTATGGCGGCAGTCAGCCAATTCAATTCACTCTACATGATATCATGAAACATCTGAGTGCACTGGATACAGCAAAGACTAATTGCCTGGATAATATCCATGCTGTAGTGTTGGAGATTTGTGCTCCAGAGCGAACTGTGCTTCTAGCCAAGCAGTGCCAATACTGCGACAACACTCATCTACCTCACAATGTGGAACATTGTCCACGTATAGCCTGAACATAAAAAAAAAGGACAAATCCAATCTGACCAAATACTGCCCCATAAATCTACTCCCAATCACCATGATAGTGATGTAAGGTGTCAACAACAGTGCTATCGAGTGACACTTCCACACCAATAATCTGCTCACAAATGTTCGCTTTGGGTTCCATCAGGACTACTTGGGTCCAGACCTCATTACAGCCTTAGTCCAAACATGGACAACCGTGCTTAATTCCAAGCGTGAGCTGTGAGTGAATGCCTTTAACAACAAGGTAGCATTTGAAGCTGTTTGGTATCAAGAAGCCAAGTAAAATTGAAGTCTATGGGAATTGGGGGAAAACTCTACATTGGCTGGTGTCATACCTAGCAGAAAGGAGGATTGTTCTGGTTGTTGTAGGCCAATCATCTTAGCCCAGGGCATCATTCCAGGAGTTCCTCGGCAGTGTTCAACCATCTTCAGCTGCTCCATCAATTACCTTTCCTCCATCATATGGTTCAGAGTGAGATGCTCACTGATGACCACACAGTGCTCATTTCCATTCACAACTCCTATGATAATGAAGTGGTCAGTGCCCACAGACAGCAAGACATGAACAACATTCAGGATTGGGCTGAGAAGTGGCAAATAAGATTTGCACCACACAAATTCCAAGCAATGACCATCTCCAACAGGATAGAACAAAAGCATCTGCTCTGGGCATTCAGCGGCATTACCATTGCTGAGTCCCCACTATCAAAGTTCTGGTGTTACCATTAACCACAAACTTAACTGAGTCCGCCACATAAATACTGTGGCTGCAAGAGCTGGTCAGAGGCTGGGAATTCTGTTGCAAGTAAGTCACTTCTCCAAAGAAGCCTTTGCGATTTTACTACTGTCAGGGAGAAATCTCCATCTGTTTCCTCTGCCTTGTGTAGCTTTTACTCTACACTGAACAGCAGGCTTCCTATGATCATGATTTGTATTAGAACTGTAAGAATGTCCTCAAACAATAGATTGTCTCCTACAATGACTTTCCTTTCCTGCAGAGTTTGCAAATGTAGGGAATTAAGCAATTTACGTCAGTTTAATTTTCCTCACTTTAATTCTAATGGGAGTTCTATCCTTTTCTCTTTTCGTTTCACCTGTAGGTTTCTGCACAGACTATTGTATCAGTGCCATCGTTGCAGTAACTAGCCGAAGGACAGGGTGAAAATGGCAAACGCAGCTTTCCACCTAAACTGTCATACCCTGGTAGCACGGCCAGGTCAGCGCCTCAAAATGCAGACGGGTCATTGAACGTGGTGTTTCTCCTGGTTTTCAAGCATTCAAATGCGAAGAGGCTTTGATATAGTAAATGAGGAGAAACTATTCCCATTGGCAGGAAAATCCGTAACCAGAGAATAAACATAATTCAGATAAGCTTGAAAAGGACTGGAGGAGAGATGAGGGAGGAAATAAGTAGCGAGTTCTTGTGAAATGGCATGCACGGCCTGAAAAGAAGCAGGGCTATGTGGGAAGAGAAAGGAAATGGGACGAGCTGAATACCTTTTTCAAAGGCACGATGGGCCGAATGGCCCCACTTTGTGCTGCAACGTTGTAAAGGGAGATTTGTATCAATACTGTAGCAATGCCTGTTTTTAGCTTTTGTTTGTTGTATAGGGAAGCACAGTTCTTAAATTGTAATATCTTAAAATGGTTAGAGATCACAGGCACAGAACAGGCAGAATTGCTCCCTTTTCTCTTTCATTCAAAAAGAGGCTGTGAAGATAAGCTCCTGCCTGAGAAAGACTGCAGACCACAGTGGCGCAGTGGTTAGCACCGCAGCCTCACAGCTCCAGGGACCCGGGTTCAATTCTGGGTACAGCCTGTCTGGAGTTTGCAAGTTCTCCCTGCGTCTGCGAGGGTTTTCTCTGGGTGCTTCAATTTCCTCCCACATGCCAAAGACTTGCCGGTTGATAGGTAAATTGGCCATTATAAATTTCCCCTAGTATAGGTAGGTGGTAGGGAAATATAGGGACAGGTGGGGATGTGGTAGGGATATGGAATTAGTGTAGGATTAGTATAAATGGGTGGTTGATGGTCGGCACAGACTCGGTGGGCCGAAGGGCCTGTTTCAGTGCTGTATCTCTCTCTCGAAACTAAACATCTACCAATTTATGGAAGACAGTCAAGTTAGTGAGTTACACATCTATGGAAGCAAGAACAGCACAACTAAATTAGTGTTGAATAATAGCTGTGCAATGTCGCTAAAAAACATACGAATTCGCACCTGGAAGGAGAGAGGAAAAGTTACTTCAGAATTCGAATAGTGCATATCTTGCTCACCGAACTGGGAAGTGTAATGTGTTTGAATTCCTCGGCTAAAACTCGCAATGTTTTCTCGTAAACTACTTTTTGTAAGTGTATGTGGAATTATATTAATGTTTAATAAATCCGTGATACCAGATTCAATGCTACAATCCCGATTAATTTGAGAAGTTAATTATCAGTAAAAGCAGACAACCCACAATCTGCACTCTAGAAGCGTGCAATATGCCGATGTGTCATAAGACAGAGAGGTAAGGGTCGGAGTCTGAATTGTATGATAGCTAGGAGCTTATTGAGGGATAGAAAGAGTTCGGCAATGAGAGCTCTGAGTAAGGTAGAGATCGACAAAGGGATTTCATTGAGTGATGCAGAGAGTCGAGCAACATGAGTTCATTGAGTGATACAAAGCGTTGGACCACGGGAGCCTATTAAATGATGCAGAGATATGGAAAATACAAGTTCAAAGAATGATGTATCATGTTGGATCAGGCTTAATGGACCAAATGGCCTACTCTTACTCCGTACGTTTGTATGTCGTGCTAAGCACTGGGATCTTACCAGGATAATCTGATCACAGTGAGGCAGACCACAGGCTGAATGATCACAAGAGTGGGCCACATGGCGACTGATCACAGGGGAATGACCATAAAGAGACTGTGCATAGAGAATTATCACAGTGGGGGTTGGTGAGGATGAGCTGATGGGGGGTGGGGGGGGGGGGGAGACTGGTCACACGCAGAGACTCACTGCAGAGCCACTGTCAGCAGAGGGTTACTGACCAGTGTATTTATCTATTTCACAGGATATTGTTGCTTGGAGAATTCTGAGGGTTTAACTCAGTAAGGGATTCAGTGAAACAATCCAAGCTAGCTTTCCAGATTGAAGTTGTGCCCACCATTATTCCCCAACCAACATCACGAAAACAGCTTAACTGGTCATCATCACTTTGCTGTGGGAACTTGTGCAGAAATTGGATGTAGTGTTTCATAGATTCCAGCAGCGACTATTATTTAAAAATATTGTATCTGTTGTAAACCCCGTCCTGAGGACATGATAGGAGCTTTTGAGAAGCAAGCTGTTACTTTCTTTCATCGATAGCACCAAGAGCGTATTCTGGATGTCAGGTGCAGGGAATGGAATATAAGATAAAATAAGCCTCTTTCCGAATAGTACCAGGTGAAACTGTGTTATTACAATGCGTAATTGTTGTTTTTACACAGAGCAAACTTAATTTAAGCTCTCCCCCTGGACCCTAGTCTGGCTGCTGCGTGAACTGCAGCTGGTACCAGACCCCTGAGCTCCCTGCCTCACTGGGGGATTCTCCTGGGTATATATTAAGAGCTGCTTCAAATTCCCTACCTCTGTGTTTCAGTGTATGCAGCTGTCTGCAGCTCCAGCACACGTCACTGACTCTCCCCGAGGATGGGAGGTTTGGCATTCGTACTAGTGCAGGACATATTCTACCATTCTCTAGCGGTGATCGGTGTGGCTGGTATGTGAGTAGGAGAGAATCACTAAATGAGCGAGGTTCTCTTTCTACATTAGTTGCCTAGAAATGTGTCAGCGTGTGCGTATGTCTGGGTGTGACAGTGCATGTGTGTGTGAGCTTATGTGCCTGTTGGTATGATTATTTGTGTGGACATGCTAGTGTATAGGTGAGAAAATGCATATGTGTAATTGTGGTCATGAATGTATGCTAGTGAGTGTGAGTGGGTGCGTGCTTTAGTGCCTATGTGTATATTTATGTACCTGTGTACTATGTGTGTTTCTGTGTCTTTCTTACTGTGTTTGTGTTCCTGTCTTTGTATTTTTTTTATTCATTCGTGGGATGTGTGCATCGCTGACTAGGCCAGCATTTATTTCCCCTCTCTAAGTACCCTTGTGTGTGGGAGGAAAGGAATTCTTTTTGTATGTGTGTGTCTGCGGACAAACAAAGGGAACCGTTAAAGGAGACGAAAATACAGGAATTACACAACACGACTGATTTCACTGCACTGAAAGCAATAGAAGCTCATGTACTAATTTAAATATTTGGTGAATAGGATCTCACTGAGCGAGGGGGAGAGTTAGGCACAGTGAGATCATTGACTGAGGGGGAGAATACAGGCTAATAAAAACAGACAATGTTGGAAATACCAAGCAGGGCAAGCAGCATCCGTGGAAAGGGAAACAGAATTAATGTTTTCAGCCGAACATCTTTCGTCAGAACTGAGAAATGTTAGAGAGGCGATCGGTTTTAAGCAAGTATCGAGGCAGGAACATAGATAGCAGGAAGAACAAAAGAGAAGTTCTGCGAAAGGGGGATGACGGGATATCACAGGAGGCCATTTGAGTGAGGGGTTGACGATGGCAACTCATTACGTGAAGTAGAAAGTTGGTTAATGGGAGATCATTAGCTGATATCTAGTGTTGGTTAATAGGTGCTCATTGAGGAGTGGGTTAAGCTGACAATTGGAGCTCATGGATGAAGGAGACAGGTGAACAATACGAATTAATTGAGTGATAAAAAAAGAGTTGCCCAATGGAAGTTCATTGAGTAATGGAGCATGTTGAGCAATGGAAACTCTCTGAAGGGGACAGTTGAGCAATGGGAACTTATTGAGTGACGGGGTGAGTTCCACAATGAGTTCATTGAGTGGGAGAGTAAGGAAAGCTAAGTTATTTGAGTTACGGAGCGGGAAATAATAATGCAAACTCATTGAGTAAGTAGTGGAAAATTAGACAGGACAATTTCTATGTGTGATAGAGTGTTGGGCAAATGGGAAATCATAGCGTGATGGAGAGTGTTGGAAAACTGAATCTCACGAAGGGAGAGATTGACAATGGGATTTTATTGAGTGATGCAGAGAGTTTAACAACATGGGTTTATTGAGTTACCCACAACTTTGGACAAAGGGAGCCCATTGAATGATGCAGAGATTTGGGAAATGAGAGCTCAAAGAGTGATGTATCATATTGGACAATATGAACACAATGAGTCATGGAGGTTATTGACCCATGGGAGCTTATTGAGCGATGAAGACTGTTGGGAAATGACTTCTCATTAAGTTACTGAGTTGGAAAATTGGAAGTGCAGTGAGTGAGTGAGAATAGGTTGGACAGTGGGAGTGAGTGCATATTGGACAATGTACAACGGGGAGGATTGGACAATACCAAAGGGCACGTTGAGCGACTGACTGCGTGATGGAAACTGGGAATTCGTTCAGTGAAGGGCGAATTTTTAAAAAATGAGAGTTTGTTGGGTAAAATACGGATTTTAATTAATAGGAGATCACTGAGTGATAGAGAACGTCCGATAATGGGAGCCCACTGATCATGGAGTGAGTTAGACAATGAAAGCTCATAAATTGATGGCGAGATTTGGGCCATGGCAGTTCACTGGTGATTGTCAGAACTAGTTAATGGATGCACATAGAGTGAGAGAGTTGGAAATGGTAAACTATTTGGGTAGTGCGGCACGAGTTGAACAATGCGAGCACGTTGAATAAGTGATAGAGATTTGTACAGTAGGAGTCCATTGAGTAATGCAAAGTGTTGGTCAATGGGATCTCAATGGGTGCTGGAGAGTGTTGAACAATGGGAGCTCAATGAGTGATGCAGAATGTTGGACAATGGGAGCTCAATGAGTGATGGAGAGTGTTGGTCAATGGGAACTCAATGAGTGATGCAGAATGTTGGTCAATGGGGGTTCAATGAGTGATGGAGAGTGTTGGTCAATGGGAACTCAATGAGTGATGCAGAATGTTGGTCAATGGGGGTTCAATGAGTGATGGAGAGTGTTGGACAAGTGGAGTTCAATGAGTGATACATAATTTTGGTGAATGGAAGCTCAATGAGTGATGGAGAGTGGTGGACAACTGGAACTCATTGCTGATGGTGCCAATTGCACACTGGAAGCACATTCAGTGACCCAGACAGTTAAACAATGGGAAATCGTTGAGTGACTTGGTGAGTTTTTGATAATGGAAGCTCATTGAGTAAGGGAGTAGAGTTAGACCACTGGAACTCAGTTAACGATGCAGAGAGTTGGACAGTACGAGTTAATTGAGCAACTGAGGAAGACTTGGATAATGTAAACTCATTGAGTGAGTGGAGAGCTGATCAATGGTAGCTGATTTGGCTTTTCCTCGCCCGCATCCATGGATTCCCTCGCCTCCTCTCCGACTCTTTCCAAGTTTTGTGCCATTCTATAACACATGGTGTGGGTATAATTAGTAACCATAATCTCTCTCTTTCCTTCTCTGGCAGCTAACCTAATGACCATAGTGATTCTGTCCCGAGGTAGCTGCGGCCTGTCCAGATGTACAGGCCGTTACCTAGTGTCCATGGCAGTGGCAGACCTGCTGGTCATCATCTTCTGTGTTATATTGAAATACCTGGGAACTCTCTACTTCCCCTTCTCGTTCCTCAACCATTACTATGTGTGTAGCTTCAACATCATTATGAATGCCGCTTTGGTGGATTGCTCGGTCTGGCTCACTGTGGCCTTCACCCTCGATCGCTTTATGGCCATTTGTTGCCAGAGGCTGAAAGCGAGATACTGCACGGAGAGAACGGCAGCACGAGTAATAATGACAGTATGCATGGTAAGCCACTTGAGAAATATCCCACGCTATTTCACCTACGAACCCATTCACACACCTGGTCCTTACCGTGGGTGCAGACTTCGCAATGTGTGTACAAAATCACTTTGGGCCGCATACATGTGGTCCGGCACAATCCTAACCCCTCTCATTCCCTATATTTGTATCTTGCTGCTCAATGCTCTGACCGTCAGGCACATTCTCATGGCCAGTCGGGTCCGCAAGGCATTCCGAGGTCAAGGTAACGATGGGAAGCAAGTTGACCTGGAGATGGAAAACCGGAGAAGGTCCATTATCCTGCTGTTCGCCATATCGGGCAGCTTTGTCGTGCTGTGGATAACCAGAGTGGTGGACTTTGTGTTTCAGGAAATATTGCTGGACATGAGTCCGAATGTAATAGTCACACAGGTCGGGGGCATGTTGATGTATCTGAACTCCTGCACCAACACCTGCATTTATGCTCTCACCCAGGCTAAGTTCAGGGGGGAGATGAAGAGAATTGTGACACATCCCATTTATCTGTTACTGAAGTTAATCAAAGGCTAAAAACTGACACGGTGACTCATCGGCTCCACTCCAGGCACTGCCCAGGAATCTGGCATTGTGGTCAAAGCAGTGATAAAACGCCAGGATTCAGCCAAACCCGTTCCAGCTAAATGCTATGTTTAATATTAATAAGACAGCTGTGAAAAAGTGAGTCAGTGTGTGAAAGTGGCAGGTCGAGCTCTCAGAGAGTGGAGGCGAGCAGGTGAAGCTGAGATGTTCTGGGTTAATCTTTACTGGAGCAGTTCTCCCTTCAATTCGTTCCAATGTCTTATTCCATCTTCATCACCCAACACTTCCATCGTTCCATTACCTAAAAGGTACAAATCAGGAATGTGCTAGAATACACTCCACTTGCCTGGATGAGTGCAACTGCAACAACGATTTGGACCTTGAAGAGGGTATTGCGCTAAATGGACACAGCTGATCAGAGGAAGAGGAGGAGCTGGTTGTGGAAGAGGAGGAGGATTCAGTATGTAGAGATTCCCTGGCTGCATAGGGAGGTGTCCAGGCCTGCTGCGGGACTCACATGTCTCGTCAGGATGTCATCAATGTCTGGGATCATCCGTTTCAGGCACGTTTCAGCTGAGCCCCTCTAACCTAGGGGCAACAACACAGGAGCTACCAGTGATAGCACTATCATTGAAGATGGAGCCTTGAACAGATCAACACTTACCACCAATGAAGGATGATAGCATTCAAAACTAAGCAGCCACTTCATAGGCAGTTCATCCCTTCAGCACCAGCGCACCATGGTTACAGTGGGCCCCATTTACATGATGCACTGCAGAAACTCGCCAAACTTTCTTCAGAAACACCTCCTAAACCTGTGACCTCTGCACCTGGAAAGACAAGGGTAGCGGGCCCATTGGAACACCACCACCTCCAGCTTCCCCTCCAAGTCACACATTATCTTGAATTGGGCATATGTGGGCTTTCCATCATGGTCGCTGGATTAAACTTCTGGAATTCCCTACCTGACAGCATTGTTTGAGATTTTTTTATTACATGTTTTGTTACGATACAGATCATTCCTGCCCTGTACTTCCGTTTTGATGGCTCCTCCACCCAGCGAAATCATTAATCTTTTTTTTTTTTTACTGACTGCAGCCTTTGTGTTGAGTACTGTTATTTTTATTTCTATCTCTGCTGAACAAAATGCACTCTCATCTCGAGATTACGTTAAATGGACCATGAGACGTTCAAGCCCTCTTTGGTACCTGCATATCTTGTGCCTTTACTGGTGCAACATTCATGTCCTTATGAAGCAGCCAATTTACTGTTTCAGCAAGCACCAAGTCAAACAAAGGCACACTCTGCATATTTGCATTTTATGGAGTGATTCCAAATTGCCTTGAGCACAGTGATAGCCATGTGTATCAGACGGCTAATAGAAGTCATGTACACATGTACAGAAGGTGTGTGCATGACGTACAGAAGCAGGCCATTCGTTCCATTGTGTTTGTGCTGCTCTTTAAAAGTGTTAGTTCCATTGCCTTCCTTTTTACCATAGTCTGCATTTTTTTTTACATTTCAAGTATTTATCCAATTCCACCACCCTTGAGGCAGTGCATTCCAAATCATAACAACCTGCTGTGTGAGAAAAAATAAATCTTATCGTCCCTTTTGTTCTTTTAGCAATTCTTTGAAATCTATGCTCTCAGTTACTGACCCTCCTGTGAGTGGAAACACTTTCTTCCTTAACTGCTCTATCGAAACTCCTCAGTTTGAACACTTCTATTAAATTCCTCCTAAACCTTCTTTGCTCTCAGGAGGACAGTCCCTTCTCCAGTTTTTCCACATAACTCAAGACACTCCTCCTTGGACCATTCCAGTAAATCTCTTCTGCTTCATTTTGATCTTCAATTCCTACCTAAAGTGTGATGCACAAAACTATATCGAATGCATGGACAGTAATATTTGCGTAAAGGTTATTATATATTGTAAAGATTATTGTAAACTTGAGGTCATCCAAAACTCTGATTCCTGTGTCCTAACTCACACCAAGTCCCGTTCTCCCATCACCCCTGTGTTTGTTGACCAATATTGGCATCCAGTCAAGTAAATCTTGATTGTTTTCTAAGTTCTTATCCTTGTTTTCAGATCTCTCCATGGCCTCACCCTCCCTAATTCCATAATCACTTCCAGCCCCACGACCTGCACCCCTCTCCTACTCAATTTATCTGAATTCATCTTATTCAAACCACTTGGGAAATCCTGATTTTATTCGATCCGTGCTCTCAGTTGCCAAGGCCCCAATCCCTAGGATTCCTTTTTCAAACCTCTCCACCTCGCTTTCTTCCATTGAGATCACCTTTAAAACCTATCTGTTTGACTAAGCTATTCGTCATCTGACCTAATATCTCCTTATGGGTCTTGGTGTCATATTATGATTAATAATGCTCCTGTGAAACATCTTGGGATAATTGATAACAATAAAGGTGGGATAAAAATATAAGTTGTTGCTGTAACTGTATCAACTGTTGATGGGAGACTCAACTGGAAGCAAGTCATGTCACATATTTAACATCACTTTATCTGACCACAAGGGTGTGGCAAAGGGCTTCACGACACGAGGACGGTTGTTGTGTGGGCAAACACAGGTTTTATCGTGGTAATTTTCTGAATGTGGGATCATGCTGTGCAAAGGGTGGCTGCCGCATTTTGAAATTTACAACAGTATCTAAACAGTGAAAATACTTCATTGGCTGTCAGCCACTTGGGGACGCCCCGAGGTTTGACAAGCGCTATATAAAGCAAGACATTTACCATTTTCTTTCCATCAGAGAGTGAAATTGTTAGAAAGATAGGGATAAAATCTTAGAAATGTCGCTGTATTTCCTGTCTATCCCTATCTGCCCTGAGGAGATGGTGGCAGCAAATCGATTGCTTTGTTGTTTTGCTGGGTCATTTCAAAGGGCAATAATTCAATCAACTACTGCGACAGTGGAGTCACAGATGAACCAGACAGGTTATGAGTTGGTCGGAGAGAACCAGGTGGATTCTGTTTTCTGGAAATATGACATGCTTCACAACTGACCAAATTTACTGAATTCAGTCGCACGACTGGTCATGGTAGGATTTGAATTCACAGCCTCTGGCTTGCTGTCCAGGACCAGTATCAGTACACAACTTGACCTGCGAAAGAAGCATGTGGTGTAACACGAGGGCATTTTTCAGTGCAAAGTTTAAAAAGTCACGTAATTGCATTGAGACATTTCTGCAGGCAAAGTGCTTCCCACAGAGAGAGAAAGACGGGGAGAGGGATGAATTAAATAGAACTGTAGATGATGTTAGAAAATGCGTGATATCAAACTAAGGAGCCATTATGCAGCCTACCTAAAATTCCATTCAGTTAAAGTCAACGTGTTTCAGCCCTAGCTCAGTATTGACATTCCCCCTTTAAATCAGGAGGTCATGGGGGCAAGCCTCACTGCAGAGACTATAGCCCATTATCCAGGCTGACATTATACTGCAGTGCTCAAAATCGAGACAGAGCTGATTAACTCATCGGCTCCACTCCACACAGTGCCCAAATTGGATAGGGGTGAGAGTTTGGGGTTAGGCAGTGGTAACCATCCAGGATTCAGCCAATCTCGTTTCACCTCGACACTGTATACAGTCATTTTTGGAAAAATGAGTGTGAGTGTGAAAGGAGAAGGACAAGTTAACATGGAAGCGGGAAGAGCAGATGAAGCTGCAATGTTCAGGGCTAACTATCACTGGAATTCCATGCCCCATTTAGTCTTTCGAATGTCTTCTCGCTGAATGGCGTCCCCCTGTCCCTGTTCCAACCTATGTCTCTGTGGAGGTGTGTGTCTGCCGCATCTCTATTCAGTGGGATGGACAGTTTGACAGAGTGGGAAATGCACAGGAGGCTGTTCACAGGGACAGAAGTAACACGGGGGGGGGGGGGTGGGTGGGGGGTGGGGGGCGGACGGTGGCAGCAGTTCACGGGGGAGATTACACAAGGCGGGAAATAGTATTGGGGGAGCATTTAAAGGTCAGGGACGGGGAGTGTTTACAGTGGGGCTGGGGGGAGAATTATAGGACGTTATTCGCAGAGAGAATTAGTTAACGTTTAAAATGAGGGTGGGTGGAGGGGTGGGGGCTTCTTCAAGTCTCAAAATAGGAGGGGGCATCTCCAGATTTAAAATGGGGGTGGCTGTCCAGGTTGAAAACGGCAGGGTGTGCTTGTTCAGATGCAGGGATGTTCAAATGGAGAAGGATATTACATACGGCCTGTGGTAAGAGGATCGGGGTGGCAGGGGTCGACAAACTAATTACTGCCTTTTCACAGTGGGTATTTAGATGAGGGTCTGTTCACAGGGGTAATTAGATGGGGGTTCTGTTCACAGGGGTAATTAGATGTGGGTTCAGTTCACAGGGTTAATTAGATGAGGTTCTAATCACAGGGGTAATTAGATGGGGGTTAGGTTCAAAGGGGTAATTAGATGAGGTTCTCTTCACAGGGGTAATTAGATGGGGTTCTGTTCACAGGGGTAATTAGATGCAGGTCTGTTCATAGGGGTAATTAGATGAGGTTGTATTCACAGGGGTAATTAGATGGGGGTCCTGTTCACAGGGGTAATTAGATGCGGGTCTGTTCACAGGGGTAATTAGATGAGGTTCTATTCACAGGGGTAATTAGATGGGGGTTCTGTTCACAGGGTTAATTAGATGAGGTTCTAATCACAGGGGTAATTAGATGGGGGTTAGGTTCAAAGGGGTAATTAGATGAGGTTCTCTTCACAGGGGTAATTAGATGGGGTTCTGTTCACAGGGGTAATTAGATGCAGGTCTGTTCACAGGGGTAATTAGATGAGGTTCTATTCACAGGGGTAATTAGATGCGGGTTCTGTTCACAGGGGTAATTAGATGAGGTTCTATTCAAAGGGGTAATTAGATGGGGGTTCTGTTCACAGGGGTAATTAGATGGGGGTCTGTTCACAGGGGTAATTAGATGAGGTTCTATTCACAGGGGTAATTAGATGGGGGTTCTGTTCACAGGGGTAATTAGATGGGGGTCTGTTCACAGGGGTAATTAGATGAGGTTCTGTTCACAGGGGTAATCACATGGGGGGGGGTCTGTTCACAGGGGTAATTAGATGCGGGTCTGACCACAGGGGTAATTAGATGGGGTTTCTGCTCACAGGGTTAATTAGAAGAGGTTGTGTTCACAGGGGTAATTAGAAGTGGGTCTGTTCAAAGGGGTATTTAGATGGGGATTCTGTTCACAGGCGTCATTAGATGAGCTTCTGTTCACAGTGGCAATTAGATGCGGGTCTGTTCACAGGGGTAATTAGATGTGGGTCTGCTCACAGGGGCAATTAGATGAGGTTCTGTTCACAGGGGTAATTAGATGGGGGTTCTGTTCACAGGGGTAATTAGAAGAGGTTCTGTACACAGGGGTAATTAGATGTGGGTCTGTTCAAAGGGGTATTTAGATGGGGATTCTGTTCACAGGCGTCATTAGATGAGGTTCTGTTCACAGTGGCAATTAGATACGGGTCTGTTCACAGGGGTAATTAGATGCGGGTCTGTTCACAGGGGCAATTAGATGAGGTTCTGTTCACAGGGGTAATTAGATGGGGGTTCTGTTCACAGGAGTAATTAGATGAGGTTCTGTTCACAGGGGCAATTAGGTGCAGGTCTGTTCATCGGAGGTACTTAGATGAGGTTCTGTTCACAGGGGTATTTCAATGTGGGGTCTGTTCACAGGGGTAATTTGATGGGGGGTCTGTTCACAGGGGTAATTAGATGGGGGTTCTGTTCACAGGGGTAATTAGATGAGGTTCTGTTCACAGAGGTAATTAGATGGGCGTTCTGTTCACAGGGGTAATTAGATGGGGGTTCTGTTCACAGGGGTAAGTTAACATGGAGAGCGGGAAGAGCAGATGAAGCTGCAATGTTCAGGGCTAACTATCACTGATGGAATTCCACACCCCATTTAGTCTTTCGAATGCCTTCTCGCTGAATGGCGTCCCCCTGTCCCTGTTCCAACCTAAATCTCTGTGCAGGTGTGTGTCTGTCGCATCTCAATTCAGTGGGATGGACAGTTTGACAGAGTGGGAAATGCACAGGAGGCTGTTCACAGGGACAGAAGTAACACGGGGTGTGGGGGGGTGGGGGGTGGGGTTGGGTGGTGGCAGCTGTTCATGGATGAGATTACACAAGGCGGGAAACAGTATTGGGGAGCATTTAAAGGTCATGGAGGGAGTGTTTACAGTAGGGCTGAGGGAGAATTATAGGGCGATATTCGCAGAGAGAATTAGTTAACGTTTAAAATGAGGGTGGGGGCATCTTCAAGTCTCAGAATAGGAGGGGGCATCTCCAGATTTAAAATGGGGGTGGCTGTCGAGGTTGAAAACGGCAGGGTGTGCTTTTTCAGATACCGGGTTGTTCAAATGGAGAAGGAGATTACATACGGCCTGTGGTAAGCTAATAGGGGTGGCAGGGGTCGACAAACTAATTACTGCCTTTTCACAGTGGGTATTTAGATGAGGTTCTGCTCACAGGTGTAATTAGATGGGGGTTCTGTTCACAGGGGTAATTAGATGCGGGTCTGTTCACAGGGGTAATTAGATGAGGTTCTGCTCACAGGGGTAATTAGATGGGGGTTCTGTTCACAGGGGTAATTAGATGGGGGTTCTGTTCACAGGGGTAATTAGATGAGGTTGTATTCACAGGGGTAATTAGATGGGGGATCGGTTCACAGGGGTAATTAGATGAGGTTCTATTCACAGGGGTATTTAGGTGGGGGTTCTGTTCACAGGGGTAATTAGATGGGGGTTCTGTTCACAGGGGTAATTAGATGGGGTTTCTATTCACAGGGGTAATTAGATGGGGGATCGGTTCACAGGGGTAATTAGATGAGGTTCTATTCACAGGGGTAATTAGATGGGGGTTCTGTTCACAGGGGTAATTAGATGAGGTTGTATTCACAGGGGTAATTAGATGGGGGATCGGTTCACAGGGGTAATTAGATGAGGTTCTATTCACAGGGGTAATTAGGTGGGGGTTCTGTTCACAGGGGTAATTAGATGGGGGTTCTGTTCACAGGGGTAATTAGATGCGGGTCTGTTCACAGGCGTAAGTAGATGAGGCTCTATACACAGGGGTAATTAGATGGGGATTCTGTTCACAGGGATAATTAGATGGGGGTTCTATTCACAGGGGTAATTAGATGGGGGTTCTGTTCACAGGGGTAATTAGATGAGGTTCTGCTCACAGGGGTAATTAGATGGGGGTTCTATTCACAGGGGTAATTAGATGGGGGTTCTGTTCACAGGGGTAATTAGATGAGGTTGTATTCACAGGGGTAATTAGATGGGGGATCGGTTCACAGGGGTAATTAGGTGAGGTTCTATTCACAGGGGTAATTAGGTGGGGGTTCTGTTCACAGGGGTAATTAGATGGGGGTTCTGTTCACAGGGGTAATTAGATGCGGGTCTGTTCACAGGCGTAAGTTGATGAGGCTCTATACACAGGGGTAATTAGATGGGGATTCTGTTCACAGGGATAATTAGATGGGGGTCTGTTCTCAGGGGTAATTAGATGAGGTTCTATTCAAAGGGGTAATTAGATGGGGGTTCTGTTCACAGGGGTAATTTGATGGGGGTTCTGTTCACAGGGGTAATTAGATGGAGTTCTGTTCACAGGGGTAATAAGATGATGTTCTGTTCACAGGGGTAATTGCATGTTGGGGTCTGCTCACAGGGGTAATTAGATGCTGGTCTGACCACAGGGGTAATTAGATGGGGGTTCTGCTCACAGGGGTAATTAGATGAGGTTCTGTTCACAGTGGCAATTAGCTGCGGGTCTGTTCACAGGGGTAATTAGATGCGGGTCTGTTCACAGGGGCAATTAGATGAGGTTCTGTTCACAGGGGTAATTAGATGGGGTTCTGTTCACAGGGGTAATTAGATGGGGGTTCTGTTCACAGGGGTAATTAGATGAGGTTCTGTTCACAGGGGTAATTAGATGGGGGTCTGTTCACAGAGCTATTTAGATGAGGTTCTGTTCACAGGGTAAATTAGATGCGGGTCTGTTCACAGGGGGTAATTAGATGAGATTCTGTTCACAGGGGTAATTAGATGGGGGGTCTGTTCACAGGGGTAATTAGATGGGGGTTCTGTTCACAGGGGCAATTACATGAGGTACTGTTCACAGGGATAATTAGAAGAGGTTCTGTTCACAGGGGTAATTAGATGGGGGTTCTGTTCACAGGGGTAATTAGATGAAGGTTCTGTTCACAGGGGTAATTAGATGGGGGTTCTGTTCACAGGGGTAATTAGATGGGGGTTCTATTCACAGGGGTAATTAGATGGGGGTTCTGTTCACAGGGGTAATTAGATGAAGGTTCCGTTCACAGGGGTAATTAGATGGGGTTCTGTTCACAGGGGTAATTGGATGAGGATCTATTCAAAGGTGTAATTAGATGGGGTTCTGTTCACAGGGGTAATTAGATGTGGGTCTGTTCACAGGGGTAATTAGATGAGGTTATATTCACAGGGGTAATTAGATGAGGTTCTATTCACAGGGGTAATTAGATGGGGGTTCTGGTCACAGGGGTAATTAGATGGGGTTTCTGTTCACAGGGGTAATTAGATGGGGGTTCTGTTCACAGATGTAATTCGATGGGGGTTCTGTTCACAGGGGTAATTAGATGCGGGTCTGTTCACAGGGGTAATTAGATGAGGTTCTACGCACTGGGGTAATTAGATGGGGGTTCTGTTCACAGGGGTAATTAGATGGGGGTTCTGTTCACCGGGGTAATTGGATGGGGGTCTGCTAACAGGGGTAATTAGATGGGGTTCTGTTTACAGCTATATTTAGATGGGGTTCCGTTCACAGGTGTTTTTGGATGCTTGTCAGTTCACAGGGGTAATTAGATGAGGTTCTGTTCACAGGGGTAATTAGATGGGTGTTCTGTTCACAGGGGTAATTAGATGGGTGTTCTGTTCACAGGGGTAATTGGATGGGGGTCTGCTAACAGGGGTAATTAGATGAGGTTCTGTTCACAGGGGTAATTAGATGGGTGTTCTGTTCACAGGGGTAATTGGATGGGGGTCTGCTAACAGGGGTAATTAGATGGGGTTCTGTTCACAGGGCTAATTAGATGGGGTTCCGTTCACAGGTGTTTTTGGATGCTTGCAGTTCACAGGGGTAATGAGCTGGGTGGTCTGTTCACAGGGGTAATTAGAAGCGGGTCTGTTCACAGGGGTAATTAGATGAGGTTCTTTTCACAGCGGTAATTAGATGGGGTTCTGTTCAATGGGGTAATGAGCTGGGTGGTCTGTTCACAGGGGTAATTAGAAGCGGGTCTGTTCACAGGGGTAATTAGATGAGGGTTCTGTTCACAGGGGTAATTAGATGAAGGTTCGGTTCACAGGGGTAATTAGATGGGGTTCTGTTCACAGGGGTAATTGGATGAGGATCTATTCAAAGGTGTAATTAGATGGGGTTCTGTTCACAGGGGTAATTAGATGTGGGTCTGTTCACAGGGGTAATTAGATGAGGTTATATTCACAGGGGTAATTAGATGAGGTTCTATTCACAGGGGTAATTAGATGGGGGTTCTGGTCACAGGGGTAATTAGATGGGGTTTCTGTTCACAGGGGCAATTAGATGAGGTACTGTTCACAGAGGCAATTAGATGCGGGTCTGTTCATAGGGGCAATTAGACGAGGTTCTGTTCACAGGGGTAATTAGATGGGGGTTCTGTTCACAGGGGTAATGAGCTGGGTGGTCTGTTCACAGGGGTAATTAGATGCGGGTCTGTTCACAGGGGCAATTAGATGAGGTTCTTTTCACAGTGGTAATTAGATGGGGGTTCTGTTCACAGGGTTAATTAGATGAGGTTCTGTTCACAGCGGTAATTAGATGGGGTTCTGTTAAATGGGGTAATTAGATGAGGGTTCTGTACACAGGGGTAATTAGATGGGGGTCTGCTCACAGGGGTAATTAGATGCGGGTCTGCTCACAGGGGTAATTAGATGGGGGTTCTGTTCACAGGGGCAATTAGATGAGGTACTGTTCACAGAGGCAATTAGATGCATGTCTGTTCATAGGGGCAATTAGACGAGGTTCTGTTCACAGGGGTAATTAGATGGGGTTCTGTTCACAGGGGTAATTAGATGGGGGTCTGTTCACAGGGATAATTAGAAGAGGTTCTGTTCACAGGGGTAATTAGATGGGGGTTCTATTCACAGGGGTAATTAGATGGGGGTTCTGTTCACAGGGGTAATTAGATGAAGGTTCTGTTCACAGGGTTAATTAGATGGGGGTTCTGTTCACAGGGGTAATTAGATGGGGGTTCTATTCACAGGGGTAATTAGATGGGGGTTCTGTTCGCAGGGGTAATTAGATGAAGGTTCCGTTCACAGGGGTAATTAGATGGGGGTTTTGTTCACAGGGGTAATTAGATGACGTTCTATTCACAGGGCTAATTGGATGAGGATCTATTCAAAGGTGTAATTGGATGGGGGTTCTGTTCACAGGGGTAATTAGATGTGGGTCTGTTCACAGGGGTAATTAGATGGGGTTTCTGCTCACAGGGGTAATCAGATGGGGGTTCTGTTCACAGATGTAATTAGATGGGGGTTCTGTTCACAGGGGTAATTAGATGCGGGACTGTTCACAGGGGTAATTAGATGAGGTTCTGTTCACAGGGGTAATTAGATGGGGGTTCTGTTCACAGGGGTAATTAGATGGGGGTTCTGTTCACAGGGGTAATTGGATGGGGGTCTGTTCACAGGGGTAATTAGATGAGGTTCTATTCACAGGGGTAATTAGATGGGGGTTCTGTTCACAGGGGTAATTGGATGGGGGTCTGCTAACAGGGGTAATTAGATGGGGTTCAGTTTACAGGGGTAATTAGATGGGGTTCCGTTCACAGGTGTTTTTGGATGCTTGTCAGTTCACAGGGGTAATTAGATGAGGTTCTGTTCACAGGGGTAATTAGCTGTGTGGTCTGTTCACAGGGGTAATTAGAAGCTGGTCTGTTCACAGGGGTAATTAGATGAGGTTCTGTTCACAGAGGCCTTAGATGCGGATGTGTTCACAGGGGCAATTAGATGCGGGTCTGTTCACAGGGGCAATTAGATAAGGTTCTTTTCACAGGGGTAATTAAATGGGGGTTCTCTTCACAGTGGTAATTAGTTGGGGGTTCTGTTCACAGGGTTAATTAGATGAGGTTCTGTTCACAGCGGTAATTAGATGGGGTTCTGTTAAATGGGGTAATTAGATGAGGGTTCTGTTCACAGGGGTAATTAGATGGGGGTTCTGTACACAGGGGTAATTAGATGGGGGTTCTGTTCACAGATGTAATTAGATGGGGGATCTGTTCACAGGGTTAATTAGATGAGGTTCTTTTCACAGGGGTAATTAGATGGGGGTTCTTCTTACAGGGGTAATTAGATGAGATTGTGTTCACAGGGGTAATTAGATGCCGGTCTGTTCACAGGGGTAATTAGATGGGGATTCTGTTCACAGGCGTAATTAGATGAGGTTCTGTTCACAGTATCAATTAGATGCGGGTCTGTTCACAGGGGTAATTAGATGCAGGACTGTTCACGGGGGCAATTAGATGAGGTTCTGTTCACAGGGGTAATTAGATGGGGGTTCTGTTCACAGGGTTAATTAGATGAGGTTCTGTTCATAGCGGTAATTAGATGGGGGTCTGTTAACAAGGGTAATTAGATGAGGGTTCTGTTCACAGGGGTAATTAGATGGGGGTTCTGTACACAGGGGTAATTAGATGGGAGTTCTGATCACAGATGTAATTAGATGGGGGATCTGTTCACAGGGGTAATTAGATGAGGTTCTATTCACAGGGGTAATTAGTTGAGGGTCTGTTCACAGGGGTAATTAGATGGAGATTCTGTTCACAGGCGTAATTAGATGAGGTTCTGTTCACAGGGGTAATTAGATGCGGGTCTTTTCACGGGGGCAATTAGATGCGGTTCTGTTCACAGGGGTAGTTAGATGGCGGTTCTGTTCACAGGGGTAATTAGATGGGGGTTCTGTTCACAGGGGTAATTAGATGAGGTTCTGTTCTCAGGAGTAATTATATGGGGGTCTGTTCACAGGGGTAATTAGATGAGGGTCTGTTCACAGGGGTAATTAGATGAGGTTCAGTTCACAGGGGTAATTAGATGGGGGTTCTGTTCACAGTGTTAATTAGATGGGGGTTCTGTTCACAGGGGTAATTAGATGAGGGTCTGTTCACAGGGGTAATTAGATGAGGTTCAGTTCACAGGGGTAATTAGATGGGGGTTCTGTTCACAGTGTTAATTAGATGGGGGTTCCGTTCACAGGGGTAATTAGATGGGGGTTCTGTTCACAGCTGTAATTAGATGAGGTTCTGTTCACAGGGGTAATTAGATGGGGGTTCTGTTCACAGGGGTAATTAGATGAAGGTTCCGTTCACAGGGGTAATTAGATGGGGGTTTTGTTCACAGGGGTAATTAGATGGGGTTCCATTCACAGGTGTTTTTGGATGCTTGTCAGTTCACAGGGGTAATTCGATGAGGTTCTGTTCACAGGGGTAATTAGCTGTGTGGTCTGTTCACAGGGGTAATTAGAAGCTGGTCTGTTCACAGGGGTAATTAGATGAGGTTCTGTTCACAGAGGCCTTAGATGCGGATGTGTTCACAGGGGCAATTAGATGCGGGTCTGTTCACAGGGGCAATTAGATAAGGTTCTTTTCACAGGGGTAATTAAATGGGGGTTCTGTTCACAGTGGTAATTAGATGGGGGTTCTGTTCACAGGGTTAATTAGATGAGGTTCTGTTCACAGCGGTAATTAGATGGGGTTCTGTTAAATGGGGTAATTAGATGAGGGTTCTGTTCACAGGGGTAATTAGATGGGGGTTCTGTACACAGGGGTAATTAGATGGGGGTTCTGTTCACAGATGTAATTAGATGGGGGATCTGTTCACAGGGGTAATTAGATGAGGTTCTGTTCACAGGGGTAATTAGATGGGGGTTCTGTACACAGGGGTAATTAGATGAGATTGTGTTCACAGGGGTAATTAGATGCCGGTCTGTTCACAGGGGTAATTAGATGGGGATTCTGTTCTCAGGCGTAATTAGATGAGGTTCTGTTCACAGTGGCAATTAGATGCGGGTCTGTTCACAGGGGTAATTAGATGCAGGACTGTTCACGGGGGCAATTAGATGAGGTTCTGTTCACAGGGGTAATTAGATGGGGGTTCTGTTCACAGGGTTAATTAGATGAGGTTCTGTTCATAGCGGTAATTAGATGGGGGTCTGTTAACAAGGGTAATTAGATGAGGGTTCTGTTCACAGGGGTAATTAGATGGGGGTTCTGTACACAGGGGTAATTAGATGGGAGTTCTGATCACAGTTGTAATTAGATGGGGGATCTGTTCACAGGGGTAATTAGATGAGGTTCTATTCACAGGGGTAATTAGTTGAGGGTCTGTTCACAGGGGTAATTAGATGGAGATTCTGTTCACAGGCGTAATTAGATGAGGTTCTGTTCACAGGGGTAATTAGATGGGGGTTCTGTTCACAGGTGTAATTAGATGAGGTTCAGTTCACAGGGGTAATTAGATGGGGGTTCTGTTCACAGTGTTAATTAGATGGGGGTTCTGTTCACAGTGGTAATTAGATGAGGGTCTGTTCACAGTGTTAATTAGATGGGGGTTCCGTTCACAGGGGTAATTAGATGGGGGGTCTGTTCACAGCTGTAATTAGATGAGGTTCTGTTCACAGGGGTAATTAGATGGGGGTTCTGTTCACAGGGGTAATTAGATGAGGGTCTGTTCACAGGTGTAATTAGATGAGGTTCAGTTCACAGGGGTAATTAGATGGGGGTTCTGTTCACAGTGTTAATTAGATGGGGGTTCTGTTCACAGTGGTAATTAGATGAGGGTCTGTTCACAGTGTTAATTAGATGGGGGTTCCGTTCACAGGGGTAATTAGATGGGGGGTCTGTTCACAGCTGTAATTAGATGAGGTTCTGTTCACAGGGGTAATTAGATGGGGGTTCTGTTCACAGGGGTAATTAGATGAGGTTCTGTTCACAGAGGCAATTAGATGGGGGTTCTGTTCACAGGGGTAATTAGATGGGGGTTCTGTTCGCAGGGGTAATTAGATGTGGTTCTGTTCACAGAGGTAATTAGATGGGGGTTCTGTTCACAGGGGTAATTAGATGGGGGTTCTGTTCGCAGGGGTAATTAGATGTGGTTCTGTTCACAGGGGTAATTAGATGGGGGTCTGTTCACAGGGGTAATTAGATGGGGGTTCTGTTCACAGGGGTAATTAGATGAAGGTTCTGTTCACAGGGGTAATTAGATGGGGGTTCTGTTCACAGGGGTAATTAGACGGGGGTTCTGTTCACAGCTGTAATTAGATGGGGGTTCTGTTCACAGGGGTAATTAGATGAGGTTCTATTCACAGGGGTAATTAGATGGGGTTCTGTTCACAGGGGTAATTGGATGAGGTTCTATTCACAGGGGTAATTAGATGAGGTTCTATTCACAGGGGTAATTAGATGGGGGTTCTGTTCACAGGGGTAATTAGATGCAGGACTGTTCACGGGGGCAATTAGATGAGGTTCTGTTCACAGGGGTAATTAGATGGGGGTTCTGTTCACAGGGTTAATTAGATGAGGTTCTGTTCATAGCGGTAATTAGATGGGGGTCTGTTAACAAGGGTAATTAGATGAGGGTTCTGTTCACAGGGGTAATTAGATGGGGGTTCTGTACACAGGGGTAATTAGATGGGAGTTCTGATCACAGTTGTAATTAGATGGGGGATCTGTTCACAGGGGTAATTAGATGAGGTTCTATTCACAGGGGTAATTAGTTGAGGGTCTGTTCACAGGGGTAATTAGATGGAGATTCTGTTCACAGGCGTAATTAGATGAGGTTCTGTTCACAGGGGTAATTAGATGCGGGTCTTTTCACGGGGGCAATTAGATGAGGTTCTGTTCACAGGGGTAGTTAGATGGCGGTTCTGTTCACAGGGGTAATTAGATGGGGGTTCTGTTCACAGGGGTAATTAGATGAGGTTCTGTTCTCAGGAGTAATTATATGGGGGTCTGTTCACAGGGGTAATTAGATGAGGGTCTGTTCACAGGTGTAATTAGATGAGGTTCAGTTCACAGGGGTAATTAGATGGGGGTTCTGTTCACAGTGTTAATTAGATGGGGGTTCTGTTCACAGTGGTAATTAGATGAGGGTCTGTTCACAGGGGTAATTAGATGAGGTTCAGTTCACAGGGGTAATTAGATGAGGGTCTGTTCACAGGTGTAATTAGATGAGGTTCAGTTCACAGGGGTAATTTGATGGGGGTTCTGTTCACAGTGTTAATTAGATG
Source organism: Heterodontus francisci (assembly GCF_036365525.1). Lineage (NCBI taxonomy): Eukaryota > Metazoa > Chordata > Chondrichthyes > Heterodontiformes > Heterodontidae > Heterodontus > Heterodontus francisci. The sequence goes on along the minus strand of NC_090409.1, from coordinate 19,312,973 downwards.
GGGGTTCTGTTCACAGTGGTAATTAGATGAGGGTCTGTTCACAGTGTTAATTAGATGGGGGTTCCGTTCACAGGGGTAATTAGATGGGGGTTCTGTTCACAGGGGTAATTAGATGAGGTTCTGTTCACAGAGGCAATTAGATGCGGGTCTGCTCATCGGGGCAATTAGATGAGGTTCTGTTCACAGAGGTAATTAGATGGGGGTTCTGTTCACAGGGGTAATTAGATGGGGGTTCTGTTCGCAGGGGTAATTAGATGTGGTTCTGTTCACAGGGGTAATTAGATGGGGGTCTGTTCACAGGGGTAATTAGATGAAGGTTCTGTTCACAGGGGTAATTAGATGGGGGTTCTGTTCACAGGGGTAATTAGACGGGGGTTCTGTTCACAGCTGTAATTAGATGGGGGTTCTGTTCACAGGGGTAATTAGATGAGGTTCTATTCACAGGGGTAATTAGATGGGGTTCTGTTCACAGGGGTAATTGGATGAGGTTCTATTCACAGGGGTAATTAGATGAGGTTCTATTCACAGGGGTAATTAGATGGGGGTTCTGTTCACAGGGGTAATTAGATGGGGTTCTGTTCACAGGGGTAATTTGATGGGGGTTCTGTTCACAGGGGTAATTAGATGGGGGTCTGTTCACAGGGGTAATAAGATGAGGTTCTGTTCACAGGGGTAATTGCATGGGGGTGTCTGCTCACAGGGGTAATTAGATGCTTTTCTGACCACAGGGGTAATTAGATGGTGGTTCTGCTCACATGGGTAATTAGATGAGGTTATGTTCACAGGGGTAATTAGATGCGGGTCTGTTCACAGGGGTAATTAGATGGGGATTCTGTTCACAGGCGTAATTAGATGAGGTTCTGCTCACAGTGGCAATTAGATGCGGGTCTGTTCACAGGGGTAATTAGATGCGGGTCTGTTCACAGGGGCAATTAGATGAGGTTCTGTTCACAGGGGTAATTAGATGGGAGTTCTGTTCACAGGGGTAATTAGATGGGGGTTCTGTTCACAGGGGTAGTTAAATGAGGTTCTGTTCACAGGGGTAATTAGATGGGGGTCTGTTCACAGGGCTAATTAGATGAGGTTCTGTTCACAGGGGTATTTCAATGTGGGGTCTGGTCACAGCGGTAATTAGATGGGGTTCGGTTCACCGGGGCAATTAGATGAGGTTCTGTTCACAGGGGCAATTAGATGGGGTCTGTTCACAGGGGTAATTAGATGGGGTTCTGTTCACAGGGGGTAATTAAATGCGGGTCTGTTCACAGGGACAATTAGATAGGGGTCTGTTCAAAGGGGGTAATTAGATGAGGTTCTGTTCACAGGGGTAATTAGATGAAGGTTCCGTTCACAGGGGTAATTAGATGGGGGTTTTGTTCACACGGGTAATTAGATGAGGTTCTATTCACAGGGGTAATTAGATGGGGTTCTGTTCACAGGGGTAATGAGCTGGGTGGTCTGTTCACAGGGGTAATTAGAAGCGAGTCTGTTCACAGGGGTAATTATATGAGGTTCTTTTCACAGGGGTAATTAGATGGGGGTTCTGTTCACAGGGTTAATTAGATGAGGTTCTGTTCACAGCGGTAATTAGATGGGGTTCTGTTAAATGGGGTAATTAGATGAGGGTTCTGTTCACAGGGGTAATTAGATGCGGGTCTGCTCACAGGGGTAATTAGATGGGGGTTCTGTTCACAGGGGCAATTAGATGAGGTACTGTTCACAGGGGTAATTAGATGCGGGTCTGTTCATAGGGGCAATTAGACGAGGTTCTGTTCACAGGGGTAATTAGATGGGGGTTCTGTGCACAGGGGTAATTCGATGAAGGTTCTGTTCACAGGGGTAATTAGATGGGGGTTCTGTTCACAGGGGTAATTAGATGGGGGTTCTATTCACAGGGGTAATTAGATGAAGGTTCCGTTCACAGGGGTAATTAGATGAGGTTCTATTCACAGGGGTAATTAGATGGGGTTCTGTTCACAGGGCTAATTGGATGAGGATCTATTCAAAGGTGTAATTGAATGGGGGTTCTGTTCACAGGGGTAATTAGATGTGGGTCTGTTCACAGGGGTAATTAGATGGGGTTTCTGCTCACAGGGGTAATCAGATGGGGGTTCTGTTCACAGATGTAATTAGATGGGGGTTCTGTTCACAGGGGTAATTAGATGAGGGTTCTGTTCACAGGGGTAATTAGATGGGGGTTCTGTTCACAGGGGTAATTGGATGGGGGTCTGTTCACAGGGGTAATTAGATGAGGTTCTGTTCACAGGGGTAATTAGATGAGGGTTCTGTTCACAGGGGTAATTAGATGGGGGTTCTGTTCACAGGGGTAATTGGATGGGGGTCTGTTCACAGGGGTAATTAGATGAGGTTCTATTCACAGGGGTAATTACATGGGGGTTCTGTTCACAGGGGTAATTAGATGGGGGTTCTGTTCACAGGGGTAATTAGATGGGGGTTCTGTTCACAGGGGTAATTGGATGGGGGTCTGCTAACAGGGGTAATTAGATGGGGTTCAGTTTACAGGGGTAATTAGATGGGGTTCCGTTCACAGGTGTTTTTGGATGCTTGTCAGTTCACAGGGGTAATTAGATGAGGTTCTGTTCACAGGGGTAATTAGCTGTGTGGTCTGTTCACAGGGGTAATTAGAAGCTGGTCTGTTCACAGGGGTAATTAGATGAGGTTCTGTTCACAGAGGCCTTAGATGCGGATGTGTTCACAGGGGCAATTAGATGCGGGTCTGTTCACAGGGGCAATTAGATAAGGTTCTTTTCACAGGGGTAATTAAATGGGGGTTCTGTTCACAGTGGTAATTAGATGGGGGTTCTGTTCACAGGGTTAATTAGATGAGGTTCTGTTCACAGCGGTAATTAGATGGGGTTCTGTTAAATGGGGTAATTAGATGAGGGTTCTGTTCACAGGGGTAATTAGATGGGGGTTCTGTACACAGGGGTAATTAGATGAGATTGTGTTCACAGGGGTAATTAGATGCCGGTCTGTTCACAGGGGTGATTAGATGGGGATTCTGTTCACAGGCGTAATTAGATGAGGTTCTGTTCACAGTGGCAATTAGATGCGGGTCTGTTCACAGGGGTAATTAGATGCAGGACTGTTCACGGGGGCAATTAGATGAGGTTCTGTTCACAGGGGTAATTAGATGGGGGTTCTGTTCACAGGGTTAATTAGATGAGGTTCTGTTCATAGCGGTAATTAGATGGGGGTCTGTTAACAAGCGTAATTAGATGAGGGTTCTGTTCACAGGGGTAATTAGATGGGGGTTCTGTACACAGGGGTAATTAGATGGGAGTTCTGATCACAGTTGTAATTAGATGGGGGATCTGTTCACAGGGGGAATTAGATGAAGTTCTATTCACAGGGGTAATTCGTTGAGGGTCTGTTCACAGGGGTAATTAGATGGAGATTCTGTTCACAGGCGTAATTAGATGAGGTTCTGTTCACAGGGGTAATTAGATGCGGGTCTTTTCACGGGGGCAATTAGATGAGGTTCTGTTCACAGGGGTAGTTAGATGGCGGTTCTGTTCACAGTGTTAATTAGATGGGGGTTCTGTTCACAGTGGTAATTAGATGAGGGTCTGTTCACAGGTGTAATTAGATGAGGTTCAGTTCACAGGGGTAATTAGATGGGGGTTCTGTTCACAGTGTTAATTAGATGGGGGTTCTGTTCACAGTGGTAATTAGATGAGGGTCTGTTCACAGGGGTAATTAGATGGGGGTTCTGTTCACAGGGTTAATTAGATGAGGTTCTGTTCATAGCGGTAATTAGATGGGGGTCTGTTAACAAGCGTAATTAGATGAGGGTTCTGTTCACAGGGGTAATTAGATGGGGGTTCTGTACACAGGGGTAATTAGATGGGAGTTCTGATCACAGTTGTGATTAGATGGGGGATCTGTTCACAGGGGGAATTAGATGAAGTTCTATTCACAGGGGTAATTCGTTGAGGGTCTGTTCACAGGGGTAATTAGATGGAGATTCTGTTCACAGGCGTAATTAGATGAGGTTCTGTTCACAGGGGTAATTAGATGCGGGTCTTTTCACGGGGGCAATTAGATGAGGTTCTGTTCACAGGGGTAGTTAGATGGCGGTTCTGTTCACAGTGTTAATTAGATGGGGGTTCTGTTCACAGTGGTAATTAGATGAGGGTCTGTTCACAGGTGTAATTAGATGAGGTTCAGTTCACAGGGGTAATTAGATGGGGGTTCTGTTCACAGTGTTAATTAGATGGGGGTTCTGTTCACAGTGGTAATTAGATGAGGGTCTGTTCACAGGGGTAATTAGATGGGGGTTCTGTTCACAGTGTTAATTAGATGGGGGTTCTGTTCACAGTGGTAATTAGATGAGGGTCTGTTCACAGGTGTAATCAGATGAGGTTCAGTTCACAGGGGTAATTAGATGGGGGTTCTGTTCACAGTGGTAATTAGATGAGGGTCTGTTCACAGGGGTAATTAGATGAGGTTCAGTTCACAGGGGTAGTTAGATGGCGGTTCTGTTCACAGTGTTAATTAGATGGGGGATCTGTTCACAGTGGTAATTAGATGAGGGTCTGTTCACAGGTGTAATTAGATGAGGTTCAGTTCACAGGGGTAATTAGATGGGGGTTCTGTTCACAGTGGTAATTAGATGAGGGTCTGTTCACAGCTGTAATTAGATGAGGTTCTGTTCACAGGGGTAATTAGATGAGGTTCTGTTCACAGAGGCAATTAGATGCGGGTCTGCTCATCGGGGCAATTAGATGAGGTTCTGTTCACAGGGGTAATTAGATGGGGGTTCTGTTCACAGGGGTAATTAGATGTGGTTCTGTTCACAGGGGTAATTAGATGGGGGTCTGTTCACAGGGATAATTAGAAGAGGTTCTCTTCACAGGGGTAATTAGATGGGGTTTCTATTCACAGGGGTAATTAGATGAAGGTTCTGTTCACAGGGGTAATTAGATGGGGGTTCTGTTCACAGGGGTAATTGGATGAGGTTCTATTCACAGGGGTAATTAGATGGGGTTCTGTTCACAGGGGTAATTGGATGAGGTTCTATTCACAGGGGTAATTAGATGAGGTTCTATTCACAGGGGTAATTAGATGGGGGTTCTGTTCACAGGGGTAATTAGATGGGGTTCTGTTCACAGGGGTAATTTGATGGGGGTTCTGTTCACAGGGGTAATTAGATGGGGGACTGTTCACAGGGGTAATAAGATGAGGTTCTGTTCACAGGGGTAATTGCATGGGGGGTGTCTGCTCACAGGGGTAATTAGATGCTGGTCTGACCACAGGGGTAATTAGATGGTGGTTCTGCTCACATGGGTAATTAGATGAGGTTATGTTCACAGGGGTAACTAGATGCGGGTCTGTTCACAGGGGTAATTAGATGGGGATTCTGTTCACAGGCGTAATTAGATGAGGTTCTGCTCACAGTGGCAAATAGATGCGGGTCTGTTCACAGGGGTAATTAGATGCGGGTCTGTTCACAGGGGCAATTAGATGAGGTTCTGTTCACAGGGGTAATTAGATGGGAGTTCTGTTCACAGGGGTAATTAGATGGGGGTTCTGTTCACAGGGGTAATTAAATGAGGTTCTGTTCACAGGGGTAATTAGATGGGGGTCTGTTCACAGGGCTAATTAGATGAGGTTCTGTTCACAGGGGTATTTCAATGTGGGGTCTGGTCACAGCGGTAATTAGATGGGGTTCGGTTCACCGGGGCAATTAGATGAGGTTCTGTTCACAGGGGCAATTAGATGGGGTCTGTTCACAGGGGTAATTAGATGGGGTTCTGTTCACAGGGGGTAATTAAATGCGGGTCTGTTCACAGGGACAATTAGATGGGGGTCTGTTCAAAGGGGGTAATTAGATGAGGTTGTGTTCACAGGGGCAATTAGATGAGGTTCTGTTCACAGGGGCAATTAGATCGGGGTCTGTTCACAGGGGCAATTAGATGGGGGTCTGTTCACAGGGGTAAGTAGATTGGGGTTCTGCTCACAAGGGGTAACTAGATGAGGTTCTGTTCACAGGGGGTAATGAGATGCGGGTGTGTTCACAGGGGCAATTAGATGGGGGTCAGATCACAGGGGCAAATAGATGGGTGTCTGTTCACAGGGGTAATTTGATGGGGTTCTGTTAAATGGGGTAATTAGATGAGGGTTCTGTTCACAGGGGTAATTAGATGGGGGTTCTGTACACAGGGGCAATTAGATGAGTTTCTGTTCACTGGGGCAATTAGATGGGGGTCTGTTCACAGGGGCAATTCGATGAGGTTCTGTTCACAGGGGGTAATTAGATGGGGTTCTGTTAAATGGGGTAATTAGATGAGGGTTCTGTTCACAGGGGTAATTAGATGGGGGTTCTGTACACAGGGGTAATTAGATAGGGGTTCTGTTCACAGGGTTAATTAGATGAAGTTCTGTTCACAGCGGTAATTCGATGAGGTTCTGTTAAATGGGGTAATTAGATGAGGGTTCTGTTCACAGGGGTAATTAGATGGGGGTTCTGTTCACAGATGTAATTAGATGGGGGATCTGTTCACAGGGTTAATTAGATGAGGTTCTTTTCACAGGGGTAATTAGATGGGGGTTCTTCTCACTGGGGTAATTAGATGAGATTGTGTTCACAGGGGTAATTAGATGAGGTTCTGTTCACAGTGGCAATTAGATGCGGGTCTGTTCACAGGGGTAATTAGATGCAGGACTGTTCACGGGGGCAATTAGATGAGGTTCTGTTCACAGGGGTAATTAGATGGGGGTTCTGTTCACAGGGTTAATTAGATGAGGTTCTGTTCATAGCGGTAATTAGATGGGGGTCTGTTAACAAGGGTAATTAGATGAGGGTTCTGTTCACAGGGGTAATTAGATGGGGGATCTGTTCACAGGGGTAATTAGATGGGAGTTCTGATCACAGTTGTAATTAGATGGGGGATCTGTTCACAGGGGTAATTAGATGAGGTTCTATTCACAGGGGTAATTAGTTGAGGGTCTGTTCACAGGGGTAATTAGATGGAGATTCTGTTCACGGGGGCAATTAGATGAGGTTCTGTTCACAGGGGTAGTTAGATGGCGGTTCTGTTCACAGGGGTAATTAGATGGGGGTTCTGTTCACAGGGGTAATTAGATGAGGTTCTGTTCTCAGGAGTAATTAGATGGGGGTCTGTTCACGGGGGTAATTAGATGAGGGTCTGTTCACAGGGGTAATTAGATGAGGTTCAGTTCACAGGGGTAATTAGATGGGGGTTCTGTTCACAGTGTTAATTAGATGGGGGTTCTGTTCACAGGGGTAATTAGATGAGGGTCTGTTCACAGGGGTAATTAGATGAGGTTCAGTTCACAGGGGTAATTAGATGGGGGTTCTGTTCACAGTGTTAATTAGATGGGGGTTCCGTTCACAGGGGTAATTAGATGGGGGGTCTGTTCACAGCTGTAATTAGATGAGGTTCTGTTCACTGGGGTAATTAGATGGGGGTTCTGTTCACAGGGGCAATTAGATGCGGGTCTGCTCATCAGGGCAATTAGATGAGGTTCTGTTCACAGAGGTAATTAGATGGGGGTTCTGTTCACAGGGGTAATTAGATGGCGGTTATGTTCGCAGGGGTAATTAGATGTGGTTCTGTTCACAGGGGTAATTAGATGGGGGTCTGTTCACAGGGATAATTAGAAGAGGTTCTGTTCACAGGGGTAATTAGATGGGGTTTCTATTCACAGGGGTAATTAGACGGGGGTTCTGTTCACAGGGGTAATTAGATGAAGGTTCTGTTCACAGGGGTAATTAGATGGGGGTTTTGTTCACAGGGGTAATTAGATGGGTTTCTGTTCACAGGGGTAATTGGATGAGGTTCTTTTCACAGGGGTAATTAGATGAGGTTCTATTCACAGGGGTAATTAGATGGGGGTTCTGTTCACAGGGGTAATTAGATGGGGTTCTGTTCACAGGGGTAATTTGATGGGGCTTCTGTTCACAGGGGTAATTAGATGGGGGTCTGTTCAAAGGGGTAATAAGATGAGGTTCTGTTCACAGGGGTAATTGCATGGGGGGGTCTGGTCACAGCGGTAATTAGATGGGCTTCGGTTCACCGGGGCAATTAGATGAGGTTCTGTTCACAGGGGCAATTAGATGGGGTCTGTTCACAGGGGTAATTAGATGGGGTTCTGTTCACAGGGGGTAATTAAATGCGGGTCTGTTCACAGGGACAATTAGATGGGGGTCTGTTCAAAGGGGGTAATTAGATGAGGTTGTGTTCACAGGGGCAATTAGATGAGGTTCTGTTCACAGGGGCAATTAGATCGGGGTCTGTTCACAGGGGCAATTAGATGGGGGTCTGTTCACAGGGGTAAGTAGATTGGGGTTCTGCTCACAAGGGGTAACTAGATGAGGTTCTGTTCACAGGGGGTAATGAGATGCGGGTGTGTTCACAGGGGCAATTAGATGGGGGTCAGATCACAGGGGCAAATAGATGGGTGTCTGTTCACAGGGGTAATTTGATGGGGTTCTGTTAAATGGGGTAATTAGATGAGGGTTCTGTTCACAGGGGTAATTAGATGGGGGTTCTGTACACAGGGGCAATTAGATGAGTTTCTGTTCACAGGGGCAATTAGATGAGGTTCTGTTCACAGGGGGTAATTAGATGGGGTTCTGTTAAATGGGGTAATTAGATGAGGGTTCTGTTCACAGGGGTAATTAGATGGGGGTTCTGTTCACAGGGTTAATTAGATGAGGTTCTGTTCATAGCGGTAATTAGATGGGGGTCTGTTAACAAGGGTAATTAGATGAGGGTTCTGTTCACAGGGGTAATTAGATGGGGGATCTGTTCACAGGGGTAATTAGATGGGAGTTCTGATCACAGTTGTAATTAGATGGGGGATCTGTTCACAGGGGTAATTAGATGAGGTTCTATTCACAGGGGTAATTAGTTGAGGGTCTGTTCACAGGGGTAATTAGATGGAGATTCTGTTCACGGGGGCAATTAGATGAGGTTCTGTTCACAGGGGTAGTTAGATGGCGGTTCTGTTCACAGGGGTAATTAGATGGGGGTTCTGTTCACAGGGGTAATTAGATGAGGTTCTGTTCTCAGGAGTAATTAGATGGGGGTCTGTTCACAGGGGTAATTAGATGAGGGTCTGTTCACAGGGGTAATTAGATGAGGTTCAGTTCACAGGGGTAATTAGATGGGGGTTCTGTTCACAGGGGTAATTTGATGGGGGTTCTGTTCACAGGGGTAATTAGATGGGGGTCTGTTCACAGGGGTAATAAGATGAGGTTCTGTTCACAGGGGTAATTGCATGGGGGGGGGTCTGGTCACAGCGGTAATTAGATGGGCTTCGGTTCACCGGGGCAATTAGATGAGGTTCTGTTCACAGGGGCAATTAGATGGGGTCTGTTCACAGGGGTAATTAGATGGGGTTCTGTTCACAGGGGGTAATTAAATGCGGGTCTGTTCACAGGGACAATTAGATGGGGGTCTGTTCAAAGGGGGTAATTAGATGAGGTTGTGTTCACAGGGGCAATTAGATGAGGTTCTGTTCACAGGGGCAATTAGATCGGGGTCTGTTCACAGGGGCAATTAGATGGGGGTCTGTTCACAGGGGTAAGTAGATTGGGGTTCTGCTCACAAGGGGTAACTAGATGAGGTTCTGTTCACAGGGGGTAATGAGATGCGGGTGTGTTCACAGGGGCAATTAGATGGGGGTCAGATCACAGGGGCAAATAGATGGGTGTCTGTTCACAGGGGTAATTTGATGGGGTTCTGTTAAATGGGGTAATTAGATGAGGGTTCTGTTCACAGGGGTAATTAGATGGGGGTTCTGTACACAGGGGCAATTAGATGAGTTTCTGTTCACAGGGGCAATTAGATGAGGTTCTGTTCACAGGGGGTAATTAGATGGGGTTCTGTTAAATGGGGTAATTAGATGAGGGTTCTGTTCACAGGGTTAATTAGATGGGGGTTCTGTTCACAGGGTTAATTAGATGAGGTTCTGTTCATAGCGGTAATTAGATGGGGGTCTGTTAACAAGGGTAATTAGATGAGGGTTCTGTTCACAGGGGTAATTAGATGGGGGATCTGTTCACAGGGGTAATTAGATGGGAGTTCTGATCACAGTTGTAATTAGATGGGGGATCTGTTGACAGGGGTAATTAGATGAGGTTCTATTCACAGGGGTAATTAGTTGAGGGTCTGTTCACAGGGGTAATTAGATGGAGATTCTGTTCACGGGGGCAATTAGATGAGGTTCTGTTCACAGGGGTAGTTAGATGGCGGTTCTGTTCACAGGGGTAATTAGATGGGGGTTCTGTTCACAGGGGTAATTAGATGAGGTTCTGTTCTCAGGAGTAATTAGATGGGGGTCTGTTCACAGGGGTAATTAGATGAGGGTCTGTTCACAGGGGTAATTAGATGAGGTTCAGTTCACAGGGGTAATTAGATGGGGGTTCTGTTCACAGTGTTAATTAGATGGGGGTTCTGTTCACAGGGGTAATTAGATGAGGGTCTGTTCGCAGGGGTAATTAGATGAGGTTCAGTTCACAGGGGTAATTAGATGGGGGTTCTGTTCACAGTGTTAATTAGATGGGAGTTCCGTTCACAGGGGTAATTAGATGGGGGGTCTGTTCACAGCTGTAATTAGATGAGGTTCTGTTCACTGGGGTAATTAGATGGGGGTTCTGTTCACAGGGGCAATTAGATGCGGGTCTGCTCATCAGGGCAATTAGATGAGGTTCTGTTCACAGAGGTAATTAGATGGGGGTTCTGTTCACAGGGGTAATTAGATGGCGGTTATGTTCGCAGGGGTAATTAGATGTGGTTCTGTTCACAGGGGTAATTAGATGGGGGTCTGTTCACAGGGATAATTAGAAGAGGTTCTGTTCACAGGGGTAATTAGATGGGGTTTCTATTCACAGGGGTAATTAGATGGGGGTTCTGTTCACAGGGGTAATTAGATGAAGGTTCTGTTCACAGGGGTAATTAGATGGGGGTTCTGTTCACAGGGGTAATTAGACGGGGGTTCTGTTCACAGCTGTAATTAGATGGGGGTTCTGTTCACAGGGGTAATTAGATGAGGGTTCTGTTCACAGGGGTAATTAGATGGGGGATCTGTTCACAGGGGTAATTAGATGGGAGTTCTGATCACAGTTGTAATTAGATGGGGGATCTGTTGACAGGGGTAATTAGATGAGGTTCTATTCACAGGGGTAATTAGTTGAGGGTCTGTTCACAGGGGTAATTAGATGGAGATTCTGTTCACGGGGGCAATTAGATGAGGTTCTGTTCACAGGGGTAGTTAGATGGCGGTTCTGTTCACAGGGGTAATTAGATGGGGGTTCTGTTCACAGGGGTAATTAGATGAGGTTCTGTTCTCAGGAGTAATTAGATGGGGGTCTGTTCACAGGGGTAATTAGATGAGGGTCTGTTCACAGGGGTAATTAGATGAGGTTCAGTTCACAGGGGTAATTAGATGGGGGTTCTGTTCACAGTGTTAATTAGATGGGGGTTCTGTTCACAGGGGTAATTAGATGAGGGTCTGTTCGCAGGGGTAATTAGATGAGGTTCAGTTCACAGGGGTAATTAGATGGGGGTTCTGTTCACAGTGTTAATTAGATGGGAGTTCCGTTCACAGGGGTAATTAGATGGGGGTTCTGTTCACAGTGTTAATTAGATGGGAGTTCCGTTCACAGGGGTAATTAGATGGGGGGTCTGGTCACAGCGGTAATTAGATGGGCTTCGGTTCACCGGGGCAATTAGATGAGGTTCTGTTCACAGGGGCAATTAGATGGGGTCTGTTCACAGGGGTAATTAGATGGGGTTCTGTTCACAGGGGGTAATTAAATGCGGGTCTGTTCACAGGGACAATTAGATGGGGGTCTGTTCAAAGGGGGTAATTAGATGATTTTGTGTTCACAGGGGCAATTAGATGAGGTTCTGTTCACAGGGGCAATTAGATCGGGGTCTGTTCACAGGGGCAATTAGATGGGGGTCTGTTCACAGGGGTAAGGAGATTGGGGTTCTGCTCACAAGGGGTAACTAGATGAGGTTCTGTTCACAGGGGGTAATGAGATGCGGGTGTGTTCACAGGGGCAATTAGATGGGGGTCAGATCACAGGGGCAAATAGATGGGTGTCTGTTCACAGGGGTAATTTGATGGGGTTCTGTTAAATGGGGTAATTAGATGAGGGTTCTGTTCACAGGGGTAATTAGATGTGGGTTCTGTACACAGGGGCAATTAGATGAGTTTCTGTTCACAGGGGCAATTAGATGAGGTTCTGTTCACAGGGGGTAATTAGATGGGGTTCTGTTAAATGGGGTAATTAGATGAGAGTTCTGTTCACAGGGGTAATTAGATGGGGGTTCTGTACACAGGGGTAATTAGATGGGGGTTCTGTTCACAGATGTAATTAGATTGGGGATCTGTTCACAGGGTTAATTAGATGAGGTTCTTTTCACAGGGGTAATTAGATGGGGGTTCTTCTCACAGGGGTAATTAGATGAGATTGTGTTCACAGGGGTAATTAGATGAGGTTCTGTTCACAGTGGCAATTAGATGCGGGTCTGTTCACAGGGGTAATTAGATGCAGGACTGTTCACGGGGGCAATTAGATGAGGTTCTGTTCACAGGGGTACTTAGATGGGGGTTCTGTTCTCAGGGTTAATTAGATGAGGTTCTGTTCATAGCGGTAATTAGATGGGGGTCTGTTAACAAGGGTAATTAGATGAGGGTTCTGTTCACAGGGGTAATTAGATGGGAGTTCTGATCACAGTTGTAATTAGATGGGGGATCTGTTCACAGGGGTAATTAGATGAGGTTCTATTCACAGGGGTAATTAGTTGAGGGTCTGTTCACAGGGGTAATTAGATGGAGATTCTGTTCACAGGCGTAATTAGATGAGGTTCTGTTCACAGGGGTAATTAGATGCGGGTCTTTTCACGGTGGCAATTAGATGAGGTTCTGTTCACAGGGGTAGTTAGATGGCGGTTCTGTTCACAGGGGTAATTAGATGAGGTTCTGTTCTCAGGAGTAATTAGATGGGGGTCTGTTCACAGGGGTAATTAGATGAGGGTCTGTTCACAGGGGTAATTAGATGAGGTTCAGTTCACAGGGGTAATTAGATGGGTGTTCTGTTCACAGTGTTAATTAGATGAGGGTCTGTTCACAGGGGTAATTAGATGAGGTTCAGTTCACAGGGGTAATTAGATGGGGGTTCTGTTCACAGTGTTAATTAGATGGGGGTTCCGTTCACAGGGGTAATTAGATGGGGTGTCTGTTCACAGCTGTAATTAGATGAGGTTCTGTTCACAGGGGTAATTAGATGGGGGTTCTGTTCACAGGGGTAATTAGATGAGGTTCTGTTCACAGGGGCAATTAGATACGGGTCTGCTCATCGGGGCAATTAGATGAGGTTCTGTTCACAGAGGTAATTAGATGGGGGTTCTGTTCACAGGGGTAATTAGATGGCGGTTCTGTTCGCAGGGGTAATTAGATGTGGTTCTGTTCACAGGGGTAATTAGATGGGGGTCTGTTCACAGGGATAATTAGAAGAGGTTCTGTTCACAGGGGTAATTAGATGGGGTTTCTATTCACAGGGGTAATTAGATGGGGGTTCTGTTCACAGGGGTAATTAGATGAAGGTTCTGTTCACAGGGGTAATTAGATGGGGGTTCTGTTCACAGGGGTAATTAGACGGGGGTTCTGTTCACAGCTGTAATTAGATGGGGGTTCTGTTCACAGGGGTAATTAGATGAGGTTCTATTCACAGGGGTAATTAGATGGGGTTCTGTTCACAGGGGTAATTGGATGAGGTTCTATTCACAGGGGTAATTAGATGAGGTTCTATTCACAGGGGTAATTAGATGGGGGTTCTGTTCACAGGGTTAATTAGATGAGGTTCTGTTCATAGCGGTAATTAGATGGGGGTCTGTTAACAAGGGTAATTAGATGAGGGTTCTGTTCACAGGGGTAATTAGATGGGGGATCTGTTCACAGGGGTAATTAGATGGGAGTTCTGATCACAGTTGTAATTAGATGGGGGATCTGTTCACAGGGGTAATTAGATGAGGTTCTATTCACAGGGGTAATTAGTTGAGGGTCTGTTCACAGGGGTAATTAGATGGAGATTCTGTTCACGGGGGCAATTAGATGAGGTTCTGTTCACAGGGGTAGTTAGATGGCGGTTCTGTTCACAGGGGTAATTAGATGGGGGTTCTGTTCACAGGGGTAATTAGATGAGGTTCTGTTCTCAGGAGTAATTAGATGGGGGTCTGTTCACAGGGGTAATTAGATGAGGGTCTGTTCACAGGGGTAATTAGATGAGGTTCAGTTCACAGGGGTAATTAGATGGGGGTTCTGTTCACAGGGGTAATTTGATGGGGGTTCTGTTCACAGGGGTAATTAGATGGGGGTCTGTTCACAGGGGTAATAAGATGAGGTTCTGTTCACAGGGGTAATTGCATGGGGGGGTCTGGTCACAGCGGTAATTAGATGGGCTTCGGTTCACCGGGGCAATTAGATGAGGTTCTGTTCACAGGGGCAATTAGATGGGGTCTGTTCACAGGGGTAATTAGATGGGGTTCTGTTCACAGGGGGTAATTAAATGCGGGTCTGTTCACAGGGACAATTAGATGGGGGTCTGTTCAAAGGGGGTAATTAGATGAGGTTGTGTTCACAGGGGCAATTAGATGAGGTTCTGTTCACAGGGGCAATTAGATCGGGGTCTGTTCACAGGGGCAATTAGATGGGGGTCTGTTCACAGGGGTAAGTAGATTGGGGTTCTGCTCACAAGGGGTAACTAGATGAGGTTCTGTTCACAGGGGGTAATGAGATGCGGGTGTGTTCACAGGGGCAATTAGATGGGGGTCAGATCACAGGGGCAAATAGATGGGTGTCTGTTCACAGGGGTAATTTGATGGGGTTCTGTTAAATGGGGTAATTAGATGAGGGTTCTGTTCACAGGGGTAATTAGATGGGGGTTCTGTACACAGGGGCAATTAGATGAGTTTCTGTTCACAGGGGCAATTAGATGAGGTTCTGTTCACAGGGGGTAATTAGATGGGGTTCTGTTAAATGGGGTAATTAGATGAGGGTTCTGTTCACAGGGGTAATTAGATGGGGGTTCTGTTCACAGGGTTAATTAGATGAGGTTCTGTTCATAGCGGTAATTAGATGGGGGTCTGTTAACAAGGGTAATTAGATGAGGGTTCTGTTCACAGGGGTAATTAGATGGGGGATCTGTTCACAGGGGTAATTAGATGGGAGTTCTGATCACAGTTGTAATTAGATGGGGGATCTGTTGACAGGGGTAATTAGATGAGGTTCTATTCACAGGGGTAATTAGTTGAGGGTCTGTTCACAGGGGTAATTAGATGGAGATTCTGTTCACGGGGGCAATTAGATGAGGTTCTGTTCACAGGGGTAGTTAGATGGCGGTTCTGTTCACAGGGGTAATTAGATGGGGGTTCTGTTCACAGGGGTAATTAGATGAGGTTCTGTTCTCAGGAGTAATTAGATGGGGGTCTGTTCACAGGGGTAATTAGATGAGGGTCTGTTCACAGGGGTAATTAGATGAGGTTCAGTTCACAGGGGTAATTAGATGGGGGTTCTGTTCACAGTGTTAATTAGATGGGGGTTCTGTTCACAGGGGTAATTAGATGAGGGTCTGTTCGCAGGGGTAATTAGATGAGGTTCAGTTCACAGGGGTAATTAGATGGGGGTTCTGTTCACAGTGTTAATTAGATGGGAGTTCCGTTCACAGGGGTAATTAGATGGGGGGTCTGTTCACAGCTGTAATTAGATGAGGTTCTGTTCACTGGGGTAATTAGATGGGGGTTCTGTTCACAGGGGCAATTAGATGCGGGTCTGCTCATCAGGGCAATTAGATGAGGTTCTGTTCACAGAGGTAATTAGATGGGGGTTCTGTTCACAGGGGTAATTAGATGGCGGTTATGTTCGCAGGGGTAATTAGATGTGGTTCTGTTCACAGGGGTAATTAGATGGGGGTCTGTTCACAGGGATAATTAGAAGAGGTTCTGTTCACAGGGGTAATTAGATGGGGTTTCTATTCACAGGGGTAATTAGATGGGGGTTCTGTTCACAGGGGTAATTAGATGAAGGTTCTGTTCACAGGGGTAATTAGATGGGGGTTCTGTTCACAGGGGTAATTAGACGGGGGTTCTGTTCACAGCTGTAATTAGATGGGGGTTCTGTTCACAGGGGTAATTAGATGAGGTTCTATTCACAGGGGTAATTAGATGGGTTTCTGTTCACAGGGGTAATTGGATGAGGTTCTATTCACAGGGGTAATTAGATGAGGTTCTATTCACAGGGGTAATTAGATGGGGGTTCTGTTCACAGGGGTAATTAGATGGGGGTTCTGTTCACAGGGGTAATTAGATGGGGGTCTGTTCACAGGGGTAATAAGATGAGGTTCTGTTCACAGGGGTAATTGCATGGGGGGGGGTCTGGTCACAGCGGTAATTAGATGGGCTTCGGTTCACCGGGGCAATTAGATGAGGTTCTGTTCACAGGGGCAATTAGATGGGGTCTGTTCACAGGGGTAATTAGATGGGGTTCTGTTCACAGGGGGTAATTAAATGCGGGTCTGTTCACAGGGACAATTAGATGGGGGTCTGTTCAAAGGGGGTAATTAGATGATTTTGTGTTCACAGGGGCAATTAGATGAGGTTCTGTTCACAGGGGCAATTAGATCGGGGTCTGTTCACAGGGGCAATTAGATGGGGGTCTGTTCACAGGGGTAAGGAGATTGGGGTTCTGCTCACAAGGGGTAACTAGATGAGGTTCTGTTCACAGGGGGTAATGAGATGCGGGTGTGTTCACAGGGGCAATTAGATGGGGGTCAGATCACAGGGGCAAATAGATGGGTGTCTGTTCACAGGGGTAATTTGATGGGGTTCTGTTAAATGGGGTAATTAGATGAGGGTTCTGTTCACAGGGGTAATTAGATGTGGGTTCTGTACACAGGGGCAATTAGATGAGTTTCTGTTCACAGGGGCAATTAGATGAGGTTCTGTTCACAGGGGGTAATTAGATGGGGTTCTGTTAAATGGGGTAATTAGATGAGAGTTCTGTTCACAGGGGTAATTAGATGGGGGTTCTGTACACAGGGGTAATTAGATGGGGGTTCTGTTCACAGATGTAATTAGATTGGGGATCTGTTCACAGGGTTAATTAGATGAGGTTCTTTTCACAGGGGTAATTAGATGGGGGTTCTTCTCACAGGGGTAATTAGATGAGATTGTGTTCACAGGGGTAATTAGATGAGGTTCTGTTCACAGTGGCAATTAGATGCGGGTCTGTTCACAGGGGTAATTAGATGCAGGACTGTTCACGGGGGCAATTAGATGAGGTTCTGTTCACAGGGGTACTTAGATGGGGGTTCTGTTCTCAGGGTTAATTAGATGAGGTTCTGTTCACAGGGGTAATTAGATGAGGTTCTATTCACAGGGGTAATTAGATGGGGTTCTGTTCACAGGGGTAATTGGATGAGGTTCTATTCACAGGGGTAATTAGATGAGGTTCTATTCACAGGGGTAATTAGATGGGGGTTCTGTTCACAGGGGTAATTAGATGGGGTTCTGTTCACAGGGGTAATTTGATGGGGGTTCTGTTCACAGGGGTAATTAGATGGGGGTCTGTTCACAGGGGTAATAAGATGAGGTTCTGTTCACAGGGGTAATTGCATGGGGGGGGTCTGCTCACAGGGGTAATTAGATGCTGGTCTGACCACAGGGGTAATTAGATGGGGGTTCTGCTCACATGGGTAATTAGATGAGGTTATGTTCACAGGGGTAATTAGATGGGGATTCTGTTCACAGGCTTAATTAGATGAGGTTCTGTTCACAGTGGCAATTAGATGCGGGTCTGTTCACAGGGGTAATTAGATGCGGGTCTGTTCACAGGGGCAATTAGATGAGGTTCTGTTCACAGGGGTAATTCGATGGGAGTTCTGTTCACAGGGGTAATTAGATGGGGGTTCTGTTCACAGGGGTAATTAAATGAGGTTCTGTTCACAGGGGTAATTAGATGGGGGTCTGTTCACAGGGCTAATTAGATGAGGTTCTGTTCACAGGGGTATTTCAATGTGGGGTCTGGTCACAGCGGTAATTAGATGGGGTTCGGTTCACCGGGGCAATTAGATGAGGTTCTGTTCACAGGGGCAATTAGATGGGGTCTGTTCACAGGGGTAATTAGATGGGGTTCTGTTCACAGGGGGTAATTAAATGCGGGTCTGTTCACAGGGGCAATTAGATGGGGGTCTGTTCAAAGGGGGTAATTAGATGAGGTTGTGTTCACAGGGGCAATTAGATGAGGTTCTGTTCACAGGGGCAATTAGATCGGGGTCTGTTCACAGGGGCAATTAGATGGGGGTCTGTTCACAGGGGTAAGTAGATTGGGGTTCTGCTCACAAGGGGTAATTAGATGAGGTTCTGTTCACAGGGGGTAATGAGATGCGGGTGTGTTCACAGGGGCAATTAGATGGGGGTCAGTTCACAGGGGCAAATAGATGGGTGTCTGTTCACAGGGGTAATTTGATGGGGGTCTGTTCACAGGGGTAATTGCATGGGGGGGTCTGCTCACAGGGGTAATTAGATGCTGGTCTGACCACAGGGGTAATTAGATGGGGGTTCTGCTCACAGGCGTAATTAGATGAGGTTCTGTTCACAGTGGCAATTAGATGCGGGTCTGTTCACAGGGGTAATTAGATACGGGTATGTTCACAGGGGCAATTAGATGAGGTTCTGTTCACAGGGGTAATTAGATGGGAGTTCTGTTCACAGGGGTAATTAGATGGGGGTTCTGTTCACATGGGTAATTAGATGGGGTTCTGTTCACAGGGGTAATTAGATGGGAGTTCTGTTCACAGGGGTAATTAGATGGGGGTTCTGTTCAGAGGGGTAAATAAATGAGGTTCTGTTCACAGGGGTAATTAGATGGGGGTCTGTTCACAGGGCTAATTAGATGAGGTTCTGTTCACAGGGGTATTTCAATGTGGGGTCTGGTCACAGCGGTAATTAGATGGGCTTCGGTTCACCGGGGCAATTAGATGAGGTTCTGTTCACAGGGGCAATTAGATGGGGTCTGTTCACAGGGGTAATTAGATGGGGTTCTGTTCACAGGGGGTAATTAAATGCGGGTCTGTTCACAGGGACAATTAGATGGGGGTCTGTTCAAAGGGGGTAATTAGATGAGGTTGTGTTCACAGGGGCAATTAGATGAGGTTCTGTTCACAGGGGCAATTAGATCGGGGTCTGTTCACAGGGGCAATTAGATGGGGGTCTGTTCACAGGGGTAAGTAGATTGGGGTTCTGCTCACAAGGGGTAACTAGATGAGGTTCTGTTCACAGGGGGTAATGAGGTGCGGGTGTGTTCACAGGGGCAATTAGATGGGGGTCAGATCACAGGGGCAAATAGATGGGTGTCTGTTCACAGGGGTAATTTGATGGGGTTCTGTTAAATGGGGTAATTAGATGAGGGTTCTGTTCACAGGGGTAATTAGATGGGGTTCTGTACACAGGGGCAATTAGATGAGTTTCTGTTCACAGGGGCAATTAGATGAGGTTCTGTTCACAGGGGGTAATTAGATGGGGTTCTGTTAAATGGGGTAATTAGATGAGGGTGCTGTTCACAGGGGTAATTAGATGGGGGTTCTGTACACAGGGGTAATTAGATGAGGGTTCTGTTCACAGATGTAATTAGATGGGGGATCTGTTCACAGGGTTAATTAGATGAGGTTCTTTTCACAGGGGTAATTAGATGGGGGTTCTTCTCACAGGGGTAATTAGATGAGATTGTGTTCACAGGGGTAATTAGATGAGGTTCTGTTCACAGTGGCAATTAGATGCGGGTCTGTTCACAGGGGTAATTAGATGCAGGACTGTTCACGGGGGCAATTAGATGAGGTTCTGTTCACAGGGTTACTTAGATGGGGGTTCTGTTCACAGGGTTAATTAGATGAGGTTCTGTTCATAGCGGTAATTAGATGGGGGTCTGTTAACAAGGGTAATTATATGGGAGTTCTGATCACAGTTGTAATTAGATGGGGGATCTGTTCACAGGGGTAATTAGATGAGGTTCTATTCACAGGGGTAATTAGTTGAGGGTCTGTTCACAGGGGTAATTAGATGGAGATTCTGTTCACAGGCGTAATTAGATGAGGTTCTGTTCACAGGGGTAATTAGATGCGGGTCTTTTCACGGGGGCAATTAGATGAGGTTCTGTTCACAGGGGTAGTTAGATGGCGGTTCTGTTCACAGGGGTAATTAGATGGGGGTTCTGTTCACAGGGGTAATTAGATGAGGTTCTGTTCTCAGGAGTAATTAGATGGGGGTCTGTTCACAGGGGTAATTAGATGAGGGTCTGTTCACAGGGGTAATTAGATGAGGTTCAGTTCACAGGGGTAATTAGATGGGGGTTCTGTTCACAGTGTTAATTAGATGGGGGTTCTGTTCACAGGGGTAATTAGATGAGGGTCTGTTCACAGGGGTAATTAGATGAGGTTCAGTTCACAGGGGTAATTAGATGGGGGTTCTGTTCACAGTGTTAATTAGATGAGGTTCCGTTCACAGGGGTAATTAGATGGGGTGTCTGTTCACAGCTGTAATTAGATGAGGTTCTGTTCACAGGGGTAATTAGATGGGGGTTCTGTTCACAGGGGTAATTAGATGAGGTTCTTTTCACAGGGGCAATTAGATGCGGGTCTGCTCATCGGGGCAATTAGATGAGGTTCTGTTCACAGAGGTAATTAGATGGCGGTTCTGTTCGCAGGGGTAATTAGATGTGGTTCTGTTCACAGGGGTAATTAGATGGGGGTCTGTTCACAGGGATAATTAGAAGAGGTTCTGTTCACTGGGGTAATTAGATGGGGGTTCTGTTCACAGGGGTAATTAGACGGGGGTTCTGTTCACAGGGGTAATTAGATGAGGTTCTATTCACAGGGGTAATTAGATGGGGTTCTGTTCACAGGGGTAATTGGATGAGGTTCTATTCACAGGGGTAATTAGATGAGGTTCTATTCACAGGGGTAATTAGATGGGGGTTCTGTTCACAGGGGTAATTAGATGGGGTTCTGTTCACAGGGGTAATTTGATGGGGGTTCTGTTCACAGGGGTAATTAGATGGGGGTCTGTTCACAGGGGTAATAAGATGAGGTTCTGTTCACAGGGGTAATTGCATGGGGGGGGTCTGCACACAGGGGTAATTAGATGCTGGTCTGACCACAGGGGTAATTAGATGGGGGTTTTGCTCACATGGGTAATTAGATGAGGTTATGTTCACAGGGGTAATTAGATGCGGGTCTGTTCACAGGGGTAATTAGATGGGGATTCTGTTCACAGGCTTAATTAGATGAGGTTCTGTTCACAGTGGCAATTAGATGCGGGTCTGTTCACAGGGGTAATTAGATGCGGGTCTGTTCACAGGGGCAATTAGATGAGGTTCTGTTCACAGGGGTAATTCGATGGGAGTTCTGTTCGCAGGGGTAATTAGATGGGGGTTCTGTTCACAGGGGTAATTAAATGAGGTTCTGTTCACAGTGGTAATTAGATGGGGGTCTGTTCACAGGGCTAATTAGATGAGGTTCTGTTCACAGGGGTATTTCAATGTGGGGTCTGGTCACAGCGGTAATTAGATGGGGTTCGGTTCACCGGGGCAATTAGATGAGGTTCTGTTCACAGGGGCAATTAGATGGGGTCTGTTCACAGGGGTAATTAGATGGGGTTCTGTTCACAGGGGGTAATTAAATGCGGGTCTGTTCACAGGGGCAATTAGATGGGGATCTGTTCAAAGGGGGTAATTAGATGAGGTTGTGTTCACAGGGGCAATTAGATGAGGTTCTGTTCACAGGGGCAATTAGATCGGGGTCTGTTCACAGGGGCAATTAGATGGGGGTCTGTTCACAGGGGTAAGTAGATTGGGGTTCTGCTCACAAGGGGTAATTAGATGAGGTTCTGTTCACAGGGGGTAATGAGATGCGGGTGTGTTCACAGGGGCAATTAGATGGGGGTCAGTTCACAGGGGCAAATAGATGGGTGTCTGTTCGCAGGGGTAATTTGATGGGGGTCTGTTCACAGGGGTAATTAGATGAGTTTCTGTTCACTGGGGCAATTAGATGGGGGTCTGTTCACAGGGGCAATTAGATGAGGTTCTGTTCACAGGGGGTAATTAGATTCGGTTCTGTTCACAGGGGCAATTAGATGGGGGTCTGTTCACAGGGGTAATTAGATGCAGGTCTGTTCACAGGGGCAATTAGATGGGGGTCTGTTCACAGGGGCAATTAGATGCGGATCTGTTCACAGGGGCAATTAGGTGTGTTTCTGTTCACAGGGGCAATTAAACACGGGTCTGTTCACAGGGGCAATTAGATGGGGGTCTGTTCATAGGGGCAATTAGATGTGTTTCTGTTCAAAGGGGCAATTAGATGCAGGTCTGTTCACAGGGGCAATTAGATGGTGGTCTGTTCACAGGGGCAATTAGATACGGATTTGTTCACAGGGGCAATTAGATGGGGGTTCTGTTCACAGGGGCAATTAGATGCAGGTCTGTTCACAGGTGCAATTAGATGGGGGTCTGTTCACAGGGGCAATTAGATGGGGGTCTGTTCAGCGGGCAATTAGTTGAGGTTCTGTTCACAGGGGTTATTAGATGCGGGTCTGTTCACAGTGGCAATTAGATGAGGTTCTGTTCACAGCGGGTTGATAACTAGATGATGCTCTGTTAACTGAGATAATTAGGTGGGGTTCTACTCACGAGGGTAATTAGATGATTGCCTTTTCACAAGGAGGCAAGTAAATGTTTTTCTGTTCACAGGGGAGTAATTAGATAGGGGTCTATTGACGGGGTGGCTGGTAAGTCGATGGGCGTCAGTTTACAGGCAGTAAGTAGATAGGGATCTGTTCACAGAGGTGATTAGATGAGGGTTTGGTCACAGGGGGTAATTGGATGCGGGTCTGTTTATGGAGGGAAAGTAATTATATGAAGGTCTGTTCACGGTGTTGTGGTGTCAATAGATGAGAAACTGTTCACAAGGTAAGTAATAGATGTGAGGGGGAAGTTGTTCACAACGTGGCATTAGCTGCGGGTCTGTTCACGAGGGTAATTAGATGAGGGTTTTGTCACAGTGGGTACTTAGATGTGCGTCTGTCGCGGGGGATAATTAGATAAGTGTCTGTTTACAGTGGTATTATCATGAGGGTCTGTTCATGGGACTGTTAACAGGGCCCCTACTCAGTGATACGAGCTAACAACCCGCCTGCCTTGTGGGTGTCTCGGGAGACACTAAGGCTAGGGAGGAAACCCTATCAGAAAATCCGGAGCAGAGGCCCTAAGGCGGTCATGTCTCACTTTTGGCATGTTTCCAGCAGTTCCTGCGGACAAACAGATGCCAGACGTCGTGCTCTGCACTCCTTTGGAACCCACTAGGAAGGCCGAGAGGGCGAGTTTTAATGATTGGGCAACTCACAACGCCCAGACGGGATGGCCCTAGGAGCCAGAAGCTCCATGACCCAATGACGGGCCCACAGGCAGGAAAAAACCCAAACCGCAGGCCAAGCGAATCCACTGGAAGCATTTCCCTTCCAAACCAAGGGTCCTACCAGCTTCAGCCCTCATAATTTTTAATGGTGATGCACACTACTGGGGACGCCTCCATGTTGAGGCACCCTCGCACTTCCCTTACTATCTAATAAGTGCCCACCTCTCTTATTGGGGCTGCTAGCTGTCCAAATCTGCAGGCAATCGGGTTCAGCCTGCAGCCTGAGGAACCCACCCTCCAACCTCACTTGGACAGGGCTCCCGGAGGTAGCCTCTTAACCACTCACTGACCATTGGGGATGGGACACGCCTTTGACCCCAGTGAATGAACGTCTGCAAAGGTGGTAATGTCCCACCCATTGAGAGCAGGGAAGCCCTAGTATTAGCACTGGACTGTATTGAGTTAACTGCTACAACCCAGAGTGGTAATGAACCATACTGAACAGAAACGGCACAGGGACCCTGTGATAGCAGGTTTTATCCACTGTGTTTAGGTGATACCAAAGAGAATGAAGACCACAGGCTTTGTCCCGACCCTGTGCCGTTCGCCCATTGTATCTGGCACGGTACTCAGACACTAACAGAGCAAAGGGACAAATATTGCAACCAAGATCTGTGCTGCATTAGCTGATCTCACTCTGTGTGATACTATGATACAGACAGCAGCAAGGACCCAGATTCCAACTGAGGCCTGTTTTCAGTTATCTGATCTCCAGCTTAACAGCCCAACAACAAAAGTAGACCATTCACCTTTTCTAGACTGTTAAATTAAATCTGCATTTTAACCCTATTTTGTCGCCTTGTTTCTGTAATCTGTAACGCCCTTGCCTAACAAAAATCATTCAATCATAGTTTTGACATTTTCAGTTGACATAGCCTCAACAGTGTTTGTGGGAGTAATGTCCAGATTTTCAATACCCTTTGTGTGCATAAATCATCACTGATATTGCCCCTTCCTAACTCTAACATTAATTTGATCCCCCAATATTCTGGAATCACACACTAGAGGAAAATGTTTCTGTATATGTCATCAACGTATTTAATGATCTCAAACACCTTAATTACACCATCGTCTGCAGTCAAAGGAATGCAAGCCGAATCTGTACAACCTGTTCTCTTTAATCAACCCTTTTTGTCTGGGAGCATTGTGGTAAAGCTGTGTCATGCTCCCCTCCAAGACCATTACGTCCTTCTTGGTGTGCAGTACCCAAAACTAAGCACAATACGTTTAATGACCTCGAACGAGAGATTTATATCAATGTAATATGACTTCCACCATTTTGTATCCCAGCCGCCTAATGAGGTAGGACAGCAAAAGGAAGTGGATACATATTTCAGGAAGTAGAAAACAAAACGTGGGCAATATGTCAGGGTTATGAGAGTAAGACTTTCAAAGAGCAGTAGAGAACTGGTGGGTTGAATAGCTTCCTATGGTGCTGAAAAGGGCCATAATTTTTAACTAAAGTTCCTATTCAGGAAGGGACTCCTAAGAAGATGATGATTCTTTTCAAAGCCTTTTGCCTCTCATTTCGAAATATCTATTTTAATATTCCATGTGCGCCTAAAATAGATTGCTTTTCCAAAATAAAGATTTCCCTGGATTTCTCTCATCACAATCTATGTCTTTTTGATGATGTTTACTGAGACTATAAAATCATAGTCCAGTAATGGGCTGATAGTGGAAGGTTATGCTTCTTAACTATACCTTATTAATTTCGCTTGTGGAAGAGCACATAATAAGCCATGGGTAAGGTAATTCCAATTCCTGATATTCAGTAACTTTAGCTATTGATCATAATAACAAATGAACATGAGCCAGCAGGGATCAATGGATATTGATTTGGAAGCATTACGTGGGATTATTTTCAACCTGGTTAGCTTGTGGACTGTCAAGCAGTTTCATTAGCCCCGCCATCACTCTGCGGATAACTCAGCTAAATCAACACACTCCAGAGGCCCAATTTGGGATTGATAACCATTCTGAATCATTGCTTGTATCTCCTTTCAACTGTACGTTCAGAAGCAAAGTAAACAAAATTGTAATTGGTCCTTTTGGTTTTTCCCACAAAAAATGCATAATAACCTTTAACCACGTTCAGTCGTAAATATTAGAATAAAAACAACTCGCTCAGTTTGTTTGTGCAAATGCATAGAACTAATTTCAGTAATGAAGTTACCTAATTGTCTCTCTGGAGGCTTCCATGATCTATATATTGACTGTACCACAAACCATGTGTTGATACAGTTGAGACATAATCTTTTCGGCCAAAAAATGCATGAGCCAGCAACTGGTCTAGTTTATGCCATTTTCTATCCAGTTCTTGCCGCAGTTGGTGTCCCTGGTAAGTTGTAACCTGGCCAGCCGTGCAAATCTGTTTTATCAGATTAATAATCTTCCTGTGTATCTGGTGGATGTGTTTCTAAATTGTCACATATTCTGCAGTAAACGCTCAAGGTCTAAGTTACCCTCTGTTCATATTATATCTTCAATATAATATTTAATGAAACTGTGGTTATTTTTCTCTGGTGCAGACTGCATTTTTCTACTAACCTGTCATTTGACATTCAAAATGAACTGTTCATCAGATTATAAACTTGTGTTTGGTGCTGCATTTTGCTTAAATTTCTATTGCGTATAGATCAGCATCTCAAAGTCCAAATGAAGCAATATTGAACTTCAAGAAGAAAGTATTGTTTTCCTTTATCTTTTCCTGCTCAGGTTGCATAGGCCAGATCAGCCTTTGTGTGCCCGTCCTCTTCTTCATATGCCACGTGATAGGGAGATTTCATAGACTTTTAAACACAGAAGTGATTTCACTGATTAGACAGGTCCTCAATAGAGCATCCACTTACACACTTTCTACTCATGATGGAGAACATTGGCTGTGTTACTTCCTCCACCAGCAGTCTTCAGTTTGTTTGAATTACTTACATCACAATTTATGAGATCAACGGACAGATGAGACGAGAAATTATCCTAGATTTCCCTGTTTGTGCAGCTCAGTATGAAACAGAAAATTGCACTGGCACATGTACCCATCAATACAGCTCAGGTGCATTAAGCTTACCTGCAATGCAATCTATCTTGAGGACATACTGCAATATATAAGTTCTGCGCATCAGTTGTAAAGGGAGCAGTCAAATGAGCAGATGAAAAGTTTAAAGTTGCTGCATGACATCTCCATATATAATAATAGTTGTATTACAGGAATGAGCAACGTTGTGTTCTGAGTATTTGAGTAAACAACTGAGCATTGAACAAACTCAATTGCTTTTATTGATACTTGTGACTTTTTCAATAAATAAGACGATGGTTCAAATTTGATATAGTCTTCTAATGCCGACTGGACTGATGTAAATCAGCCCCCCAGTGAATTTGATTTGTAACAATGATATTATTTAAAAAAAAATACTGCTGTTTAGATTTATTGCATGACTGATACTTTCAGTGGTATTTTCGTATCTCATCATACACTAAATTGGTTATTTTGCTAAATAATGAAATTAATACCGCCTGAATTCAAATGATACACATATCATTACAAGCCAGTAACATTGAGCTGTAACATAGTAGATTACAAAAACTAACTATGTCGTTCGTACATTCCTTAGTCTGACAAGGTAGAGAAACCATTGGCAAATGTTCCTTCACACATTTTGAATTGGAAGAAGGTAAATTCCTCAATGACTTGTAAGACAGGAGTAGATTGCTGAGTTACAGAGAGGAGAAGCCATGGAGAGCTCCTGTCACGAGGATTAGAATCCTAAAATAGAAGTTGGTGGACGGTGAGTCAGCATTGGTCAGCGAGTACTGGTGTCTCGGGTGAATGGGCTTGATTCGAATTAGGACACAGGCAGCAGCATTTTGAATCAATGTTTCCTTATGGAGTGTGTAAGATGGGAGATCATCCAGGATAGCATTGCTATAGTCTGGAGTGGAGTTAACAAAAGCACGATGGAAGATTTCACAAGCAAATAGATTCAGATGGAACAGAGATGGGTAAGATAACGGAAGTGGGATGAAATAGCTCATGTTAGTGGAAAAGGATATCAAGTGAGCAGCACAACACATTGTCAAAGGGCCAAAATGGGTTTTAAAAGTCTGTACTACCCTGTGACAGTGGTCAGTGAGGTGGATAAAATCAATTTCTGAGCAACAGAGTTTGTGCTGGGATGAAATCAGTGGCTTCAATCTTCCAAATGTTGCTTTAGCGCAATTTTGAACTGGCAAAACGTCTATCAATACAGTAAGCCAATATTACATGACCAGTAACATATTTCATTGATGTAATGATTTACCTATTTTGCAGAGAAGTCACAGGCTCTTCCTTTCTGTGCCAGTTAGGAATTTATTGTTCTTTAAGGAACTTTAATTTCCCAGACATTGCCTCAAAGCGCCACATAGTTATTTCACACCAACTATGCTTCGCTATTTTTATTAATCCTCACTCCTTTCTTATTGTTCTTGCTACTCCCTGTTTTATAAGTTTGACAAACTAGTTCTTCTGGCCACAATGCCACAAGAGCTAGGTTTTGCCGCTTCAAAAAATCCATCGAGTCTGGAGAGCAGTATTGGTCAGGTGGCGGCCTTTTCATCATTCCAAGATTTTGCTTTTTGCCTTATCTGATGTTTCGATAGCCTTTATGAAGCAACTATTCGAACTCAATAGGTTTATTCATTTTGCCACATTATGGATTGCATGGTTTCACATGGCACCCAGGTGTCTACTCTTCATGACATTTACTGTTTTTATTTTGCAGTTTCAGTTTGAATGCACATTATTTGTACTGTTAATCAGAAACTCGCTTTCTGCATTGATGTCATATGTATTTTACTCAATTAACTGATATATTATTGCTTGTTTTTACTATTGTTAATAAGTTGAACATTATTTATTCCAGCTTAAGTTATGGCATTCAAGTTAGAAGTCATTACTTGTTTTCATTTTTGTTTTCAAACTTATTTCCAGTGTATTTGAAACGCCAGTGTCTCGTTTCAATGTTAGACTGGCTTCTTCTTCTGTTTTATACGTTCATGGGATTTGGGCGTCGCTGGCTCGGCCAGTATTTATTGCCCATCATTAATTACCCTTGAGAAGTTGATGGTGAGGCGCCTCCTTGAATCGCTGCAGTTCATGTGGGTTAGGTATCAACAGAGCTGTTTGGAAGGGACTTCCAGGATTTTCCCCCAGCTTCAGTGAAGGAACGGTGCTGTACTTCCAAGTCAGGATGCTGTGTGGCTTGGAGGGAAACTTACCGATGGTGGTGTTCCATGCATCTGGTGCCCCTGTCCTTCTAGGTGGGAGAGGTCGCTGGGTTCAAAGGTGCTGTAAAGGAGCCTTGTTGCATCTCTGCAGTGAATCTTGTAGATGGTACACACTGCTGCTACTGTGCGTCGGTGGTGGAGGCAGTGAATGTTTGTTGATGGTGCGCCAACAAAGTGGGCTGCTTTGTCTGGATTGTGTCGAGCTTTTTGAGTGTTTATGCAGCTGCTGTCATCCAGGCAAGCGGAAAGGATTCCATCACAATCCTGACTTGTGCTTTGTAGATGATGGTTTCGCTCTGGGGAAGTCAGGAGGTGAGTTATACGCCACAGGATCCCTTGCCTTTGACCTGCTCTTCTAGCAACAGTATTTATATAGCTACTCCAGTTCAGTTTCTAGTCAATGGTAACCTCCAGGATGTTGATAGTGGGGAATTAAGTGATTGTAATGCCATTGAATGTCCTGTGGACATGGTTAGATTGTCTCTTGTTGGAGATTGTCATAGCCTGGCACTTGGGTGGCGTGAACGGTACTTGCCACATATCAGCCCCAGCCTGGATATTGTCCAGGTTTTTCTGCATTTCTACAGGGACTGCTTCAGTATCTGAGGAGTCACAAATG
Organism: Heterodontus francisci; assembly: GCF_036365525.1. Classification (NCBI taxonomy): domain Eukaryota; kingdom Metazoa; phylum Chordata; class Chondrichthyes; order Heterodontiformes; family Heterodontidae; genus Heterodontus; species Heterodontus francisci. The sequence continues at coordinate 19,283,571 of NC_090409.1, read as the reverse complement.
GTGCTGAACATTGTGCAATCATCAGCGAACATCCCCACTTCGGACTTTATGATTGAAGGAACGTCATTGATGAAGCAGCTGAAGATGGTTGGGGCTAGGGCACTAAGCTGAGAAACTCCTGCAGTGATCTCCGGCAACTGAGAAGATTGACTTCCAACAAACACAGCCATCTTGCTTTGCGCTAGGTACAACTCCAACCAGCGAAGTATTTCCGCCTGATTCCCATTGACTCCAGTTTTGATACCATACTCAGTCAAATGATGCCCTTGCCTCACCTCTTGAGTTCACTCTTTTGTCCAGATTTGAACCAAGACTGTAATGAGGTCAGGAGCTGAGTGGCCCTGGTAAACCCAAACTGAGCATCTCTCTGCAGGTTATGGCGAAGTAAGTGACACTTGATAGCACTGTCGGACACCATCCATTTCTTTGCTGATGATTGAGAGTCGACTGATGGGATGGTAACTGGCAGGGTTGCAATTGTCCTTCCTTTTGTGTGCAGGACATACCTGGGCAATTTCCAACATTGCCGGCTAAAAGCCAGTGGTGTAGCTGTACTGGGACAGCTTGGCTAGGGGCACGGAAAGTTCTGGAGCACAGGTCTTCAGTATTATTGCCGGATGATGTCAAGGCAGTATCTAGTGCCTTCAGTCGTTTCTTGATATCAAGTGGAGTGAGTCAAATTGGCTGAAGACTGACATCTGTGATGCTGGGGACTTCAGGAGGAGGCCGAGATGGATCATCAACTCGGCACTTCAGGCTGAAGATTGTTGCAAATGCTTCAGCCTTATCTTTCGTACTGATGTGCTGAGCTCCCCATCATTGAGGATGGGGATATTTGTGGAGCCACCTCCTCCGGTTAGTTGTTTAATTGTCCACCACCATTGCAACTGGATGTGGCAGGACTGCGGAGCTTCGATCAGATCCATTGGTTATGGGATCGTTTCGCTCTTTCTGTCGCATGCTGCTTAGCATGCAAGTAAACCTGGGTTGTAGTTTCACCAGGTTGACACCTCATTTTGAGGTATAACTGCTGCTGCTCCTTGTGTGCCCTCCTGACTGAACCTGCGTTGGTACCCCGACATGTAGGTAATGGTCGAGTGGGGCATATGCCTAGCCATGAGTGTCCAGATTGTGTTTGAACACAATTCTGCTGCTGCTGATGGCCCACAGCGCCTCATGGATGCCCAATCTTGCATTGCTAGATCTGTTTGAAATCTGTCCCAATTAGCATGGTAGTACTGCCACAAGACACAATGCAGGGTATCCTCAATGTGAAGATGGGACTTCGTCTCCACAAGGATTAAGCGTCGGCCACTCCTACCAATACTATCATGGACAGATGCATCAGCAGCAGGCAGATTGGTGAGGACGAGGTCAAGTACGTTTTTCCCTTTTGTTGGTTCCCTCACCACCTGCCGCAGACACAGTCTAGCAGTTATGTCCTTTAGGACTGGGCCAGCTCGGTCAGTAGTGGTGCTATCCAGCCTCTCTTGGTAATGGATATTGAAGTCCTCCACCCAGAGTACATTCTGTGCCCTTGCTACCCTCAGTGCTTCCTCCAAGTGTTGTTCAATATAGAGGAGTACTGATTCATTAGCCGAGGGAGGGGCAGTAGTTGGTAATCAGCAGGAGGTTTACTTTCCCATGTTTGACCTGATGCCATGGCACTTCGTTGGGGCTGGAGTCGATGTTGAGGACTCCAGGACAACTCCCTCCCGACGGCATGCCACTTTGCCGCCACCTCTGCTGCAACTGTCCTGTCGGTGGGACAGGGCACATTCGGGGTTGGTGATTGCAGTGTCTGGCACATCCTCTGTAAGGTATGATTCAGTGAGCATGACCGTGTCTGGCTGTTGCTTGACTAGTCTGTGACAGCACTCCCAACCTTGGCACAACCCCAGACATTAGTAAGGAAGACTTTGCAGGGTCGCAGACCTGGGTTTGCCGTTGTAGTTTTCGGTCCTGAGGTCAATGTGAGTGGTCTGGTCCAGTTTCAAACCCGATTGACTTCGTAGTGGTTAGATACAGCTGAGTGGCTTGCTAAGCCATTTCAGAGTCAGCCACATTGCTGTGGCTCTGGATTCGCATGTAGGCCAGGCCAGGTAAGGACAGCAGATTTCCTTCCCTAAAGGACAATAGTGAACCAGTTGGGTACTTACAACAATCGGCAATGGATTTATGGCCATCATTAGGCTGGCTTTTATTCCAGATTTATTAATTGAATTCAAATTCTATCTTCTGCAGTGGTGGGATTCGAGCGTCCATGTCCCCAGAACAATACCCTGAGTCTTTGGGTTACTAATCCAGTCACAATACCACAACTCCACCACCTCCCTTATGATTTACAAGTAGCATGTTGCATTAACACAGACCATTTTTATTTCATTTATAATTGTTATAACTTGACATTTCGAAACTCTCGAATACAGATAGTTACTCAAAAAATTGTTTTCTTGTGGGATGTAGTAGCCAAGGGGCAGATTTTGAGATTGTGCGACAGTGTATAACGAGGGATGATGAGGTGGTAGTGGTTTTACTTCATCTCTGATTTTTATGCTCATTGTCTTTAATGGAGAGAGATGTTAAACCAGCTGGCAAACCGCTATCAATATTTTGCATTAGCACGCAAAGTTAAGGTGTAGCCCAATTTCTAATGTGGACATTGCTTCTTTGCATTAATGCATGCCAATAACATCTTTTCTTTTCTACATTTCCCTGCAGTTAATCTCGTGGCAATTGTGATTCTGTCCCGGGGAAAGTGCGGTCTCTCGAAATGCATCACCTACTACCTGGTGTCCATGGCAGCGGCGGATCTGCTGGCTGTTATCACTGCCGTTATACTCAATCAGATCATTGACATTTACTTTCCCGGAAATTATCTGTCGCTTACTCCAGTATGTCAGATAAAAACCGCCCTGTCATATTTATCTAATGATCTTTCTGTCTGGTTTACCGTCGCATTCACATTTGACCGCTTTATAGCCATTTGTTGCCAGAAGCTGAAAGCAAAATATTGCACCAAGGAAACGGCAGCTGCAATCATAGGCATGGTGCTTATTCTGAGCTGTTTACAAAACATTCCATGGTACTTTGCATATGAACCTCTGTACATAAGTAACGGATTGCCCTGGTATTGCAGATTTAGGTCAATCTTTTATACCTCACCCCTCTGGCGAGCATTTTCTTATTTCGACTCCATAGCAACACCTTTTCTGCCATTTTTCATTATTTTGCTTCTCAATGCTCTGACAGTAAGATATATATTAGTGGCCAGCAGAGTCCGCAAGGCACTGAAAGGCAACACCAGCTCTGCAAATAATCCTGATCCTGAGATGCAGAACAGAAAGAAATCCATCATTTTACTCTTCAGCATATCCGCCAATTTTATACTGTTATGGCTGACGTTCACAATCCATTACGTGTATTATCGAATTACGAATAATTATTCTTACACAGGCTATGATGATCCTGTTTATATCTTTCAAGAGACAGGATATATGCTTCTACTTTTGAGTTGCTGCACGAACACATTTATTTATGCAGTGACTCAGTCTAAATTCAGAGAAGAGTTAAAGAAAATGGTGACATACCCAGTGAGTCAGATTTGCTCAGCACTTTTGTTTCAATAAGCAGAGAAACTAAGGACGTGCTCTAATTACAATTTAATTTTGAACTTAAGAACAGAAGAAAAGGGGGAAAGAGTAGCCGGATGATCAATCCACCATTCAAAAAGATCATGGTGGATTTTCTATAGGAACTCCGCTTTCATGCACTATCACAATAAGCCTTGATTCCGTTAGTGCCCCAAAATATATCGTCCTCGGTCTTGAATATATTCAACGTCTGAGACTCCACAGCCCTCTGAGATGGAGAACTTTAAAATTTCACAGCCCTCTAATTGGAAAAAAAACACATCTCGTTTTCTCATCCAAATGGCAAAGTACTTATCCTGAAATACCCCAGTTCTTGACACTGCAGTAGGGGATACAGCTTCTCAACATCTAAGCTGACTTGTCCCCTAAGAATTCGATACGTTTCAAAAAGATCACCTCTCATGTTTCAAAAACCCAGAGGAAATAAGTCTTTTCTAATCCATCCCTCCTCTCAGTACAGTTCTCTCATCCAAGGAAGCAAAGTAGTGAACCGTTATTCCACCATAGCTGTGACAAGCAATTCCTTCGGTAAGGAGACCAAAACTGAAAACAGCATACCAGATGTGAACTCATGAAATCCATGTATAATTGGACCAAGACTTCCTCACACTTATACTACAAACATAAAGACCAACAAATCATTTTCTGTCCTAATTGTTTGCTGTTTCTGTATGTTACTTTCCTGGGATTTATGTACAAGGACACCATATCACTCTGAAACAGAACCTTTATGAGTGTTCTCATTTCAATTTTGATTCTTCTTATCAAAGAGGTTATTTTCAGATTTCCTTACATTATACTCCATTTCCACCACTTGGCCACACTCCTAACCCCTACATATCCATTTGCAGTCTGTTTGCGTCCTTCTCACAGCATAATTTCCCACCAGCTTTGGATCGTCAGAAAATTTGATAAATCACACTCAGTCCCCTTATCTATGTCATTGCTGTAGATTGCAAACAATTGAGTCCCAAGCACTGACCTGTGCAGCACCCCACTAGGGAAAACCGGGCAACCAATCTTCAGCCTGTGGTAATATATTACCCCCCAGTTCCACAACCCTCCGATTTTGTGTGGTATCCTGTCAAATGCCATTTGAATATCGAAATATATTAGATTTTCTGGTCCTCTCATATCTCCACTGCCAGCTTCATTGTACAAAAGCTCCAATAACTTTGCCAAACACGACGTGCTTCTATAATACGAATTTGTAAGTTCCCTGTTATCACGATCCTAGTGATAGATTCCAACTTTTTGCCCGCCAGTGATCTAAGGCTAACAATAGTTGCCTGTTTTCTTTCTCACATCTTTATTGACTGGCGGAGTTGCATTTACGATCAAATATAAAGTATTCCCTTCTCACGCTTCTGGGCTTGTCTGCAGCTTTCGACATATCATTCTGATGAAAGGCCTTTGCTGCATCTTGTGGCAGCGTGAAACTTCCCTAGCTTGGTTCCACTCTTATCGTTCTATGCCAATGCTTTCACTTCTCACTCTCACTCTGTTACCTCTGGAGTTTCTCAGGATCAATTCTTCATCCCCTTCTTTCTTGCTCATCTATATACTAAACTTTGGTGGTATCATCCAAAAACACATCAAGTTCCAAATATATTTCGACGTCAAGCAGCACTATCTCACCAAAACCTACTTGGATTCTTCAACTGACTTTGATGTGTCACATTATGTGCCAACATCCAAGATTGGATGATGAGAAACTTCCTCTGACTAAATATTTGGAAGACTGAGGTATTTTCTTCAGTCTCCAAACGACTCTCTTGGCTCATCTGCTGCTGAAACCCTCATCCATTCCGTTGTTACCCCTGGATCTCACAAATGCGAAGGTATCCTGGCCTGCTCCCATATTCCAGGCTACATAAACTTGTGCTCATCCAAAACTCTGCTATCTGTATCGTAACTCGCTCCAAATATCATTCACGCATCACCCTCTTCTTGCACTCTGAGAGGCATCACGGTGCCTGGATGCAGGTAAGTATGAGACTGTCTTTTGTCTCCTCATCCCATTGCTCAATGTGTCAGGCCTCTGGTGCAAGGATTTAAACATCCAGTTCTGATGAAGAGTCACGAACCTCAAATCTTAACTCTCCTTCTCTCTCCATAGATGCTGCCAGACCTGCTGAGTATTTCCAGCATTTCTTGATTTTATTTTAAACATCCAGTGCTGCCTCCTCATTATCCTGCTCCATATCCTCCTCATGGTTGAGGACTGGTGATTAATCATGTCACCTTCAGGCACGGCCTCACCCCTCTGCAGGGCTAGATTGTGAAGAGCACAGCAGACCACCATGATATGTGAATCCCTCACTGGAGCCTGCTGCAGTGCTCAATCGGATTGTACCAGACACTTACATCTTGAGCATCCCAATGGCCTGTGCTATGGTCGCTCAGGTGAACCCATGGCAAGTGCTGCTGCAGTGCATGGATTCCTCATAGGCGTCAGTAGACATGCCTTCCATGGGTAGTCTCTGCCTCTGAGATTCTATCCCTGATGTCGAGTAGGGGACATGAAAAACAGTGGCAGCTGAGACTGTCGAATTATGTAGGCGTCATGGCTGCTTCCCGGGAAATGGGCACACACCTGCAGGAAAAGCTATTGGTGGTCTCAGACCAGTTGAACATTGATGGAAGGAAACCCATGTTGATGCAGGTGGCTGGCTACTCAATTGAAGACTTGATGGTCACATGCACACAAATCTACCACACCTTGCATGTGGGGGAATAGAGCAATGGCCCAAAAGCTGATGACCCTCTGCCTGACTCTCAGTATCAGTTCATATAGTCATTGAAAAGGGCATTGGTTACCTCCTTGATGCAGTAGTGGTCTGCTGCCTGGGAGACATCACATATGTCCGTGGTGGATCGCTGGAAAGATCCAGGTGCATAAAGGTTAAGTGTCACTCTGATATTCAGAGCCACTGGCATCGGGTGACCACCGAGTCCCATATGTCACAACTTGTCCCCAGCATGGCATATAAGTCAGTGACAGCCTTTCTGCAGAGCCAGCTTCTTCACTGGCAATGCCACTGGGACATTTGGAGGTAGCTGAGGCGAGTCCAGTAAACTCCCTTATGCAGGTGTGCTCTTCTGAGCATGTCTGGCTACTGTTGTGCATGACGTGGCGCTTCACAGGAAATAGGATGGGGTCTACAAAGAAAGCATTTATGAGGCCCATGCTGGGTGATAAGTAAGCCTCTGACCACTGTCCTTGCAGGGAAGAAGTTGCCTTGGCATCGTCACCATTGCTACTTCTCTCAGATAGTGCACTGATAGCCTTCGATGTCCAACCTTCCCACGTGATAGTATGGCAACCCAAACCTCTCATCCAGCAGTATGGTCACCCAGCCATCTCATCCGATAGTATGGCCACCAGAACATCTGACCCACCAGCTTGGGCACCTGCCTCTATCATCCAATAGTATGGCAACCCGTGCAGATGACCCAACAATATGACCAAATGTACAGATGACCCAACAGTATGACCACCCATGCCAAACACCTGAAACCAAGCCCATCCGGCCCTGCCACCTGAAACAAAGTCCATATGTGCTGACCACCTGAGCCCATGCCCACCTGGTACTGCTAACCGAGACCAGGCCCACACGTGCAGACCACCCGACAGCAAGCCACCCATGCAGTGTGCACAGCACGCAAGCCGTCAGGGTGATTCACACCCCCCTTCCCCTATCCAGTGATGGTCATGGCTGCCTACCCATCAGGGCACTGAGACCTCACCTCAGTGCCACCACCTTTCAATGGCTGGGAATACGAAGACACATGAGGGCCTCCTGTCGTCCACTTAATCTCAAGCCCCCCCCCCCCTCAATTGCATTGCGATCAATTGCTTGAAAATTACTTCAAAGGAACTGTTCACAATTTAAATGACAGTCCAATTGCGTTGGGTCAGTGACACAGCTTGCTAATTCGGGAACTGACGTTATAATGCTGGAATTCCGGGTGAACACGTCCAACGCTATTCTCATGAGTATTGCATAGAGTTCTGGTCACGACATTGGAGAAAGGACATACATGCTCTGGAGAGGTAACAAGGAGATTTACAAGAATGCTGTCAGGGATCGAAAGTTGCAGCTGTGAGGAAAGATTGGATAGACTAGTGCTGTTTTCCACTGAAGAGAGAAGGCTGAGGGGTTACTTAATAGAGGTGTACAAAATTATGAGGGACCTATGCAGGTAGGACCTATTTCCCCTAGCGGAGAGGGGGCACAGATTTAAGGTGATTGATAAAAGTATTAGAGGGGTCTTGAGGAAAAACGTTTTCACCCACAGGGTTGGTGGGTGTCTGGAATTCACTGCCAAGAACGGTGGTGGAGGCAGAAACCCTCAGTTCTTTGAAAACGTACCTGGAGATGCACCCGACGTGCTGTAACCGGCAGTACCATGGACCAGGTGCTGGAAGGTGGGATTAGATTGGGCGACAAGTTTTATCCGCCGGCACGGACAAGACGGACTGACTGTCCTCTTTCTGTGCCGTCATTCTTCTTTGGTTCTATGGTTCTATGGTTCTGTGCTTCCATCCCCGCTCCAAACAGGCACACAAAACTCAGACCATAGCAGCATATACCAGCATATCTAGTGCGTAATTCAACGGAGACTCAATAGATGACCAAGGTACATTTCAAGTAATATTTTAATGCATATTTAAATCCATTTTATTAGACAGTCACATGCTCCTTAGTGGATCTGTTTTTAGATGCGTATTAAATGTGTATATTATTGGTTCCTAAAACTCCTAACAAATACATAATACAATAGACGTATCAGTAGCAGTTGTGATTGGAATATAATTAATATTTTACTGGATTTTCCAAAGTACTTAACGGATATTTAAACTGATATTGTGATGGGCGATTACTTTTCAATTAACAAATACATTAATGGATGCTTAAGATGTTGTACCATATTTAGAATGGCAAAGTAATGAGTGTTGAATGTTTTTTCTCAGTTGTGTATAGTGCTCCGTGCTCTGTAGTGATGGCAAAACATGTGTCAGCGGTGTTGCTTTCGTGTGCAGAGTTCCGGTGTACATTTGATAATCTAACCTGCTAAGGCAAGCCAAATGGAACATGGTTAATTAAACAAGGCCCTGGTCCTGCTGACTCCAGTGTCTCCATTTTCTATAATTCGAAAGAGCAATGCATAACTGTGGTGGGTGACCTGAACTCAACAGCAACCTTGCAAAACAGCAATGCTCCCCCTGATCAAGGGTGAATGATGGGAGTTGATATCGTCCTTTTAGAGTCATACCTCAAAATAGGGTGTCAACCTGGTGAAGCTACAACCCAGAATATTTGCATGCCAAACCGCAGAAGCAGCACGCGATAGACAGAGCTAAGCGATCCCATAACCAACGGATCAGATCTAAGCTCTGCAGTCCTGCCACATCCGACCGTGAATGGTGGTGAATTAAACAACTAACTGGAGGAGGTGACTCCACAAATATCCTCATCCTCAATGATGGCCGTCCTCAGCACATCAGTGCAAAAGTTAAGAATGTAGCATTTGCAACAATCTTCAGCCAGAAGTGCCGACTGGATAATCCATCTCTTCCCTCTCCTGAAGTACCCAGCATGACAGATGCCAGACTTCAGCCAATTCGATTCACTCCGCATGATATCAAGAAACGACTGAAGGCACTGGAGACTGCAAAAGCTATGGGCCCTGACAATATTCCGGCAATAGTACTGAAGACTTGTGCTCCAGAAATTGCCGTGCCCCGAGCCATGCTGTTCCAGTACAGCTACAACACTGTCATCTACCCAGCAATGTGGAAAATTGCCCAGGCATGTCCTGTACACAAAAAGCAGGACAAGTCCAACCCGGCCAATTACCGCCGCATCAGCCTACTCTCAATCATCAGTAAAGTGATGGAAGGTGTCATCAACAGTGCCATCAAGCGGCACCTGCTTCGCAATAACCTGCTCAGTGACGCTCAGTTTGGGTTCCACCAGGGCCACTCAGCTCCTGACCTCATTACAGCCTTGGTTGAAACATATGCAAAAGAGCTGAACTCAAGAGGTGAGGTGAGAGTGACTGCCCTTGACATCAAGGCAGCATTTGGCCGAGTATGGCATCAAGGAACCCTAGCAAAACTGAGGTCAATGGGAATCAGGGGGAAAACTCTCCGCTGACTGGAGTCATATCTAGTGCAAAGGAAGATGGTTGTGGTTGTTGGAGGTCAGTCATCTGAGCTCCAGGACATCACTGCAGGAGCTCCTCAGGGTAGTATCCTTGGCCCAACCATCTTCAGCAGCTTCATCAATGACCTTCCTTCAATCGTAAGGTCAGAAGTGGGGATGTTCGCTGTTGATTGCACAATTTTCAGCACCATTCGTGACTCCTCAGATACTGACACAGTCTGTGTAGAAATGCAGCAAGACCTGGACAATATCCAGGCTTGGGTTGATAAATGGCAAGTAACATTCACGCCACACAACTGCCAGGCAATGACCATCTCCAACAAAAGAGAATCTAACCATCTTCCATTGGCATTCAACGGCATTACCATCGCTGAATCCCCTACTATCAACATCCGGGGGGGTTACCACTGACCAGAAACTGAACTGCAGTAGCCATATAAATACCGTGGCTACAAAAGAAGGTCAGAGGCTAGGAATCCTGAGGCGAGTAACTCGCCTCCTGACTCCCCAAAGCCTGTCCACCATCTTCAAGGCTCAAGTCAGGAGTGTGATGGAATACTCTCCACATGCTTGGATGGGTGCAGCTCCAACAGCACTCAAGAAGCTTGACACCATCCAGGACAAAGCAGCCAGCTTGATTGGCACCCCATCTACAAGCATTCACTCCATCCACCACCAACGCACAGTGGCAGCAGTGTGTACCATCTACAAGATGCACTGCAGCAATGCACCAAGGCTCCTGAGACAGCACCTTCCAAACCCGCGACGTCCACCAACTAGAAGGACAAGGGCATCAAATACATGGCAACACCAGCACCTGCAAGTTCCTCTCCAAGTCACACACCATCCTGACTTGGAACTATATCGCCGTTCCTTCACTGTCGCTGGGTCAAAATCCGGGAACTCCCTTCCTAACAGCACTGTGGGTATACCTATCCAAAATGGACTGCAGCGGTACAAGAAGGCAGCTCACCACCACCTTCTCAAGGGCAATTAGGGATTGGCAATAAATGCTGGCCTGGCCAGTGACGCCTACATCCCATGAATGAATAAAAAATAATAATAGAGAGTTGCAGCACTGAAACAGGCCCTTCGAGTCTGTGCCAATCAAGAACTACCCATTTATTCTAATCCTACATTCCTTACCACTCTCGTACCTACACAAGGGGCAATTTATAATGTCTAATTTATCTATCGAACTACAAATCTTTGGCTGTGGGAGGAAGCCACCCAGTCACAGGGAAAACGTACAAACTCCACACAGGCAGTACCCAGAGCTGAACCCAGACTGCTGGAGATGTGAGGCTGCCGTGTTAACCGCTGCGCTACTGTGCTGCTTGTGTGCTGCTGTGCAACGAAATACTACACTCAGGGTTTTCAAATGTATCTTTCTATTTCTAGTGAGTTTCTCCTCTGTTTTTGATTTATATTGTAATACCTGTGCTTCAGCAGAAATCAATCTATGAGCAACGTTGACAAATATTTGCAGGTTTCAGGGGTACTGATAAGAGATGCAGTGGTTCAGACCCTGAACACAGAAATGTTCAGACATTAGAGCAGCAGCACAGGTTATTCAGTCCTGCCAGTCTCTGTTACTGTTCATACTTCACAACTTGTCTGGCAGCATGTCATATAAGTCAGTAACTGTCTCTCTGCAGAGCCGCAGCCTTCACTGGCAATGTCACTTGGACATTTGGAGGTAGCTGAGGCGAGGACAATAAACTCTCTGATGAAAGTGTGCTCTTCTTGGCATGGCCAGCTGCTGTTGTGCTTGCTGTGGAGCTTCATGGGAAATGGGATGGGGTTCACAAAGATAGGGTGTATGAGACCCACGCCAGGTGATCAGTCGGCCCCCAGACCACTGTTGTTGCAAAGATGAAGTTGCCTTGGCATCTTCACCATTGCTACTTCTCTCGGATTATGCACTGATAACCCTCAGTGCCCAACCTTCTCACCCGATAGTACGGCAGTCCAGACCACTCACCCAGCAGTATGGCCACCCAAAAGTCTCACCCGATAGTATGGCCACCCGTCTATCCACCAGTCTGGGCACCTGCCTCTCTCATGCAACAGTATGCCCACAGTTCAGATGACCCAACATTATGGCCACAAGTACAGATGACCTAATTGTATGGTCACCCTTGCCAAATCCTGATACCAAGCCCATCCTGCCTTGCCACCTGAAACCAAGTCCACCTGCGCCAACCACCTGAGACCATGCCCATCTGGCACTGCCACCCGAGACCAGGCCCACCCATGCAGAATGCATAGCATGTACGCCGGCAGGGGAGATTCACTCCCCCCTCTTCCCGTATCAATTGATGGTCATGGCTGCCTACCCATCAGATTAGTGAGCCTTCACCTCGGTGCCAGCACCTTTCAATGGCCTGGAATCCATAGGCACATGAGGGCCTCCTGTGGTTCACTTAATCAAAAGACACCCGAGTGAATTGGCGTCAATTGCAGCAAATGTCTTATAAGTGACTGCTACAGAATTTAAATGGCAGTCCCATTGCGTCGGGTCGGTGACACCTTGATGCTTTCCCGCAACTGAATAAGTCTGGCACTGAGGTCACAACGTTGGATTTCTGGGTGAACACATCCAACGATATTCTCCCGCCCCTCATGCATCCATTCCAGCTCCAAATGGCACACTAAGTTCAGCCCACAGAAGGCTATCACTCCTAATCGCATGTGCCTGCTCAGTTTCCAAATTCATTTATTTCTGATGCCTTTAACCACTTTTCAGACCTATTTTTAAATGTCCACATAAGGATTTATTTGCAAGGCACTGACAAAAAATAAAACTGCCATTGTTGGTTGAACATCTAATGCAAAAACCGAACATTGTTTCTATTGAAAGCAAATGAAATGAAACTCGGGAGATTGCTAGAATGAACAATTGATCTGGAATTTTTCACTTGGGTGGCAAGTTCAAATTCCACCTCAATCTCATTCTATTCCATTTGTCCCATTGCTTCCTAAGTTTCAGCAACTCATTAAAATCATCCCAACATCCATTTTATCTTAACACGTCTTGACACAATTTCTAAAGACAATGAAGTGGTAAATTTTAGTTTGAACGCTGTTAAGCGATGTAGAATGGTAGAGAAACCTAGGGGTTCAGGTTCATAAAACAATGAGACGAGGGTGACTGCCCTTGATGTTTAGGCTGCATTTAACCTATTTGTGGCTCCAAGGAACTCAAATACAACTGTAGTCAATAGGAGTGGGTGGGCCATGGAGGGTAGGGGGAAATCACTCCACTGGCTGGAGACCTACCAGTCATAAAGGAAAATGAGTATGGTTGCTGGAGGGCAGGTAGTCATACTTCCTCTGATTACTTTCTGCACCATAAAAATAACCAGAGGTGATATTTATAATGCAATTGCAACTGACTTACAAACAACGACCAAAGTGATTCCACAGACATGTAGGCCACGTTCTGACTGTATGAACTGCAGATTATGCAAACAATTCAGCAAAAAAAAAGGACCTTGAACAAATAGTAACAGGGCAACAGCTTTGATTCCATTCTCTCTTCGGCATTCTACTGAGTTACGATTTGGATTAATTCCATTCCCAGTGCTTGTAATACAGGGTGGCGATGGCTATACAGAAGTGGAACTGCAGTTGATTCTCGCAATCAAATCCAATTGTTAATAAAGGATTATGTAGACAATTGCAATTTTCTCATGACTGGGAAAGGTGATGGATATATCCACCATGAAGACACGTGAAATTGGAGCCATTACATCTTACTGAAAACTCTCTCTCTATATATATATGAAATTTAGTTATGCAATGAGTTTGATATAACTCTGCCCCCCTCGAACACTGCACATATGACGCTGTGAATGGGCATTTTTGAGAGAATAATGGTAACCTCATGTTTGAAGGTTGAAAGATTTAATTTACAATCACATATTCTTTCCAATGTATTGCCATTAGCTTTTGAGAATGCTATCAGGTTGGGGTTAAATTTTTGATGAAATATTCTTTGCAAGTTTAAAGCATTGCTACACTTAAACATCTCTGTATAATTACTACTGGAATTCATAAGGGGTTACGGTACGGCCGTCGTCTTCCAATTTTTTTTTGGAATTGATGTTGCAAACGTTTCATCAACATCAGTCAGTTTATGAAAGGCTGGACTGACTGCTATGGAAGTGTATTGAAGACGGCACAGCGGTGCAGTGGTTAGCACCACAGCCTCACAGCTCCAGCAACCTGCGTTCAGTTCTGGGTACTGCATGTGCTGAGTTTGCAAGTTCTCCCTGTGTCTGCATGGGTTTCTGCCGGGTGCTCCAGTTTCGTCCCACAGCAAAAGACTGGTAGGTTGATAGGTAAATTGGCGATTACAATTTGCCCTGGTGTCGGTAGGAGAATGGTGGGGATGTGATAGAGAATATGGGGTTAATGTAGAATTAGTATGAATGGGTGGTTGTTGGTCGGCGCGGACTTGGTGAGTCAAAGGGCCTGTTTCAGTGCTGTCCCTCTAGAAAAATAAGTATAGAGACGATTGAAAGCACAATACAGAACACATATCTCGACAGTTTTCAAATACAATGAACAACTTTTAAAATATTCAAGGACAGGGATGGAAGTCAGCCAGATAAAATGAAGAATTTAGATTTCTATTTTACAAGTTTGAGATAAGCAGCTGAAAAAAATAGTTTTTGAAATCTCTTTTGTTTTCACACACAGCAATTGAGTCCCATCCTCACAAAACCACATACTACTGTACCAATTTGATGTGCATATTTTTGTTATAAAATAATTATAATTGCATTATGATAGTTGCAGTGAGAAGTACGCTAAAGCACGTGAACTGGTCCCATGAATTTCTTCGGCCTGGATACAGTGGAATTTGTGTGTTGTCATAGTGACCAAAGGAGCAGGGGCAGTGGAAACTTATCCCATGTAGATACATTCCTGTAATTTAAACACGGGTTTAAATAATAGGTTGCAACTAATTTTCTCCTTTTGAAAGACTAGGCAAACCTGGTCTTGCATGCTGTCTTCACAGAGGCGGGGATGTTGTTTGTTCAGTTCTTTCATTCGTCATCAGTGCTTCAGAAATTTGAATTTGAATTACAGTGAAAGACAATGATGGATTTTCGGACGGGTGGGTAGGAGATCCAGCGATATAATCATTAACATTTATTATACTCCCTGACTAGTACATTGCTGAAATTATCGAAAGTGGAACTTCAACACGTTTCACATGGGAAGCAGTGCAATTTTTCTAAAGCCCACATGCGTCCTATAAATCTTGCCTCTTCTAAGTTAGCTGTGATTGACACAGTTTTACATTTTCCAACAGTTCAGTAATGAGTTGAACAGATTGGGTTGGGTTTTGTTTTCTTGCAATTATCTGGTACTGACTTTCGGCAGTGGAGATGTCAGACATATATTGGAGAGATGCGTTCTGGTCTCCATCTTTGAGCGACAACAAGAATATACTGAAAGTATTTCCTCTCGTCTTTGTGTGGCAGGTGCTGTGTAAAAAAGTTGAAAGATTCTTTCCAACCTATTTGGTATCCAGCAACTGTATGTGTCATAGGAAGATGCTGTCTGGTCTCTATAGACGAGTGGGTGTAGAAACATTGCGAACATTGCTTCTAATTGTTATGCGTTAGGGACAGTGCAGAACTTTCTGGTCGCTGTGTTGTCCAGGTCGTATCCATATCGTGAGAGGATTTTTGCTGCGTGTATAGATTGGTAAACAACCTCCAGATCAGCCTCAGAGTTTGTACCAACTGCTCCCCCATTTGGGCCACCAGACTGATTCTGAATGGAACTTGGTCATACATGTTCCCATTTAGTGCGGGTACCGAACTTTTTTCTATAAATCCTCGCAGAATGATAGACATTTACAGACGGCACACGAGGAGGTCATTCAGTCCAGTGTGTCTGCACCGGCAATCTCTTCAATCTATTTCCATCTCCTAGTTCTAGTGAACGCAATTAACAACGGGTAACAAGCATTGTGTATCCTGAATGTTGCCAAACTGATCAGTTTGGTCGGACCTGTTGGTTCACTCAATTTGTTTCAATTTATTTTCCAGCTGTATTTGTGTTTGGGACAAAACTTCAAAGACATTTTCCACACTCCAAACCTCATAACGAAATTTGAAAAAAAAAAGTACTTCAACAAGGAGAGCAGAATTTTGGTTAATTTCTTCTAAATTCGAGAGCTTGACTGTGAATGTAAAAAGTTAAATGGATTCGACAGAATTCTGTCATCACCACATCTAACGGTTTACTCTGAAACAGTTCTTATCTCTGATGTCACTAATTAAGGAAGGTGCGGAAACCACACCTCTGCAGACTGCAGCACCCAAACAGTTTAGTCACAAGTCTCCAACATACACCTCGTATTAGCTGCCAGAAAGTTAAATATGTGTGATATGACAGTCAGCCAGTGTAGATGGTGCTCTTGATGCAGATGCCAATATATTAATGCACAAATAACGAAACATTAGATTGTTTGTGTTTGAGGTGGAGATATATGTTGTTTCAGCATTAAGTATTACTATATCAACGGTCATATATACCCTAACATCATATTCATTAATAGTTGATCACAGGCAGCCCATATGCAAGCTGCCTACATCACCAAGGAATCTTCCTGAAGACGCACTGTTCCTACAGATCCATAGACACCGAATACTGACTACCGAGATTGCCCAGTGCTGAATAGCAAATTAAACCAAACTGCGACTGGCACGAAGAATGCAGAAACTTGAATGTTCTTAAGTATTCTTCATGTTGAGAGTGAAATCGGCAGTTGTGTCCAAGCATGATGACTTGCACGTTTGTTTCTCTCATGACATTGACAATAGGTACATTTCTTATATTTTTTTTTACAATGTATACAGCAGTTGAATTCACCTTTCTGGAATAGTTAAGAACAGCACCTAATAGAAATGAGTTTCGATTATTGATGTTAGAACCATTGGAAATAGGAACTATATGTATGATTAATGCATTATTTATGGGGGGAATGTTGCATTTGACTGCCTATTAAGAAAATATTTAAATGTTGTGCATTGCTAATTATAGAACATGGAACATGGAACATTACAGCGCAGTACAGGCCCTTCGGCCCTCGATGTTGCGCTGACCTGTGAAACCATCTGACCTACGCTATTCCATTTTCATCCATATGTCTACCCAATGACCACTTAAACGCCCTTAAAGTTGGCGAGTCTACTACTGTTGCAGGCAGGGCATTCCACGCCCTTACTACTCTCTGAGTAAAGAAACTACCTCTGACATCTGTCCTATATCTTTCACCCCTCAACTTAAAGCTATGTCCCCTCGTGTTTGCCATCACCATCCGAGGAAAAAGACTCTCACTATCCACCATATCTAACCCTCTGATTATCTTATATGTCTCTATTAAGTCACCTTTCCTCCTCCTTCTCTCCAACGAAAACAACTTCAGGTCCCTCAGCCTTTCCTCGTAAGACCTACCCTCCATACAAGGCAACATCCTAGTAAATCTCCTCTGCACCCTTTCCAAAGCTTCCACATCCTTCCTATAATGCGGCGACCAGAACTGCATGCAATACTCCAGGTGCGGCCTCACCAGAGTTTTGTACAGCTGCAGCATGACCGCGTGGCTCCGAAACCCGATCCCCCTACTAATAAAAGCTAACACACCATATACCTTCTTAACAGCCCTATTGACCTGGGTGGCAACTTTCAGGGATTTATGTACCTGGACACCAAGATCTCTCTGCTCATCTACACTACCAAGAATCTTCCCATTACCCCAGTACTCTGCATTCCTGTTACTCCTTCCAAAGTGAATCACCTCACACTTTTCCGCATTAAACTCCATTTGCCATCTATCAGCCCAGCTCTGCAGCCTATCTATGTCCCTCTGTAACCTACAACATCCTTCAGCACTATCCACAACTCCACCGACCTTCGTGTCATCCGCAAATTTACTAACCCACCCTTCTGCACCCTCATCCAGGTCATTTATAAAAATGACAAACAGCAGTGGCCCCAAAACAGATCCTTGCGGTACACCACTAGTAACTAAACTCCAGGATGAACATTTGCCATCAACCACCACCCTCTGTCTTCTTTCAGCTAGCCAATTTCTGATCCAAAGCTCTAAATCACCTTCAATCCCATACTTCTGCATTTTCTGCAATAGCCTACCGTGGGGAACCTTATCAAATGCCTTACTGAAATCCATATACACCACATCCACGGCTTTACCCTCATCCACCTGTTTGGTCACCTTCTCGAAAAACTCAATAAGGTTTGTGAGGCACGACCTACCCTTCACAAAACCGTGCTGACTATCGCTAATGAACTTATTCTTTTCAAGATGATTATAAATCCTATCTCTTATAACCTTTTCCAACATTTTACCCACAACCGAAGTAAGGCTCACAGGTCTATAATTACCAGGGCTGTCTCTACTCCCCTTCTTGAACAAGAGGACAACATTTGTAATCCTCCAGTCTTCCGGCACTATTCCTGTCGACAATGACGACATAAAGATCAAGGACAAATGCTCTGCAATCGCCTCCCTGGCTTCCCAGAGAATCCTAGGATAAATCCCATCTGGCCCAGGGGACTTATCTATTTTCACACTTTCCAAAATTGCTAACACCTCCTCCTTGTGAACCTCAATCCCATCGAGCCTAGTAGTCTGTATCTCATTATTCTCCTCGACAACATTTTCTTTCTCTACTGTAAATACTGACTAAAATATTCATTTAACGCTTCCCCTATCTCCTCTGATTCCACACACAACTTCCCACTACTATGCTTGATTTGCCCTATTCTAACTCTAGTCATTCTTTTATTCCTGATATATCTATATAAAACCTTAGGGTTTTCCTTGATCCTATCCGCCAATGACTCCTCGTGTCCTCTCCTCGCTCTTCTTAGCTCTCCCTTTAGATCCTTCCTGGCTAGCTTGTAACTCTCAAGCGCCCAAACTGAGCCTTCACTTCTCATCCTAACATAAGCCTTCTTCTTCCTCTTGACAAGCGCTTCAACTTCTTTAGTAAACCACGGCTCCCTCGCTCGACAACTTCCTCCCTGCCTCACAGGTACATACTTAGATGTTTCAGTAAGAACAGAGAAGATGGTAAAAAGGGGGGGGGGGTGGCATTGTTAATCAAGGAGAGTACTGCGGCGGCAGAAAGGACGTTTGTGGACTCGTCTACTGAGGTAGTATGGGCCGAGGTTAGAAACAGGAGAGGAGAGGTCACCCTGTTGGGAGTTTTCTATAGACCTCCAAATAGTGCCAGAGATGTAGAGGAAAGGATAGCGAAGATGATTCTCGACAGGAGCGAGAGTAACAGGGTAGTTGTTATGGGGGACTTTAACTTCCCAAATATTGACTGGAAATACTACAGTTCGAGTACTTTTGATGGGTCAGTTTTTGTTCAGTGTGTGCAGGAGGGTTTTCTGACACTGTATGTAGACAGGCCAACCAGGGGCGATACCACATTGGATTTGGTACTGGGTAATGAACCCGGCCAGGTGTTAGATTTAGATGTAGGTGAGCACTTTGGTGATAGTGATCACAATTCGGTTAGGTTTACCTTAGCGATGGGCAGGGACAGGTATATACCGTAGGGCAAGAATTATAGCTGTGGGAAAGGAAATTATGATGCGATTAGGCAAGATTTGGGATGTGCAGGATGGGGAAGGAAACTGCAGGGGATCGGCACAATCGAAATGTGGAGCTTATTCAAGGAGCAGCTACTGCGTGTCCTTGATAAGTATGTACCTGTGAGGCAGGGAGGAAGTTGTCGAGCGAGGGAGCCGTGGTTTCGTTTTAGTTTAGAGATACAGCACTGAAACAGGCCCTTCGGCCCACCGAGTCTGTGCCGACCATCAACCACCCATATTATACTAATCCTACACTAATCCCATATTCCTACCACATCCACACCTGTCCCTATATTTCCCTGCTACCTACCTATACTAGGGGAAATTTATAATGGCCAATTTACCTATCAACATGCAAGTCTTTTGGCATGTCAGAGGAAACCGGAGCACCCGCAGGAAACCCACGCAGACACAGGGAGAACTTGCAAACTCCACACAGGCAGTACCCAGAATTGAACCCGGGTCGCTGGAACTGTGAGGCTGCGGTGCTAACCACTGAGCCACTGTGATGCCCACTAAAGAAGTTGAAGCGCTTGTCAAGAGGAAGAAGAAGGCTTTTGCTAGGATGAGATATGAAGGCTCATTTCGGGCGCTTGAGAGTTACAAGCTGGCCAGGAAGGATCTAAAGGGAGAGCTTAGAAGAGCGAGGAGAGGACACGAGAAGTCATTGGCGGATAGGATCAAGGAAAACCCTAAGGCTTTCTATAGGTATATCAGGAATAAAAGAATGACTAGAGTTAGATTAGGGCCAATCAAGGATAGTAGTGGGAAGTTGTGTGTGGAATCAGAGGAGATAAGGGAAGCGTTAAATGAATATCTTTCGTCAGTATTTACAGTAGAGAAAGAAAATGTTGTCGAGGAGAATACTGAGATACAGACTACTAGGCTAGATGGGATTGAGGTTCACAAGGAGGAGGTGTTAGCAATTTTGTAAAGTGTGAAAATAGTTAAGTCCCCTGGGCCAGATGGGATTTATCCTAGGATTCTCTGGGAAGCCAGGGAGGCGATTGCAGAGCCTTTGTCCTTGATCTTTATTATTATTCCATTTGCCTTGTTCAAAAGACGTGTTATCTCACATCCAGAAGGAAACATTTCCCTTTCATTGATTGCCAGGTGCCATCAGGTGAGCAGAGATAGCAGAACAATTGGCCTATGAGCACTCGGGCATTGGAGGGGCTCATTACCTTCCAGAGATTGTAGGGCCATACCGGACGGGGGCGGGGTCGAGGGGAATGCCCACTACACATTGACAGTGGAGCTGTACTCAAACAAGGCAACAGCTGGACTTGGGATTAAAGTACTCATAGATAGGGTCGAGTAGCAATAAGGAAGGACATCCTCAGGAGCAGATGCAAAGGCCCAGGCCTGAGGGGAGGAGCAAGGCACAGGAAGCCAACGAAGGGCATACTCTCAGCATCATGTGTAGAGCTGAAGAAGAAGCTATCTGGACATTTCAGAGATTCAGTGTTAGGCTGTTGCTTGATTAGTCAGTGGGGCAGCTCTCCCAAGTTTGGTACAAACCTCCAGATGTTAGTACCTCCAGATATTAATAAGGGGTTCTTTGTAGTGCCACTGGACTGGGTGTGCCGTTGTAATTTCTGGTGCCTAGTTATAAGGCGGATAATCCATCCCATTTCATTCCTTTTAGGCTTTTCCCTAGTAGCCTGGTACATCTGAATGGCTTTTTAGGCCATTTCAGAGGGCAGCTCAGGATCAAATGTATTCCAGAACAGGTAAGGATGGCAGATTTACTTTCTTAAAGGGCATTATTATACCAGGTCGGTTTTACAGGAATTGATAGTTTCATGATTAGTTTTTTAAATTCCAGATTTATTAATTGCATTTAAATTCCACAAAATGGGATTTGAACCCGTGTACTCACAGCATTAGCCTGGGCCTCTGGATTGTTAGTGCAGTGACATTGCCACTACGCCATCGCCTCCCCTGATCGGGTTTCGAAATGATGGACCCCTTATCCTAAGATTTGTGCTCTGTATCCTAGATTCCTCTGTCAGGGGGAAGAACCTCACAGTGTCTACCATCGCAAGCCCTTCAGAACCGTGTATGTTTCAATGAGATTGCCTTTAATTTTCCGAAACTGCAGAGAGAATAGGCCCAATTTGCTCATCCTGTCCTCATAGAACAATAGTCTCATCTGAGACACCAATCTAGTGAAGGTTTTCTGTACCACCTCCAAGACAAGTATATCCTGTCTTAGATACGGAGAGAAAACTGTGCACAGTGCTGCGGTTATGGTCTCATTAAAGTCCATTCAATTGTAGCAAGATTTATTTATTCTTGTACTCCGGTCTCCTTGCAATAAAGGCAACTTGTCATTTGCCTTCCTAATTGCTTGTCGTACCTGCATACTAACTCTCTATATTCCTTGTACGAGTACACCCAATTTTCTTTGAAAATCAGCATTTAAAAGTTACATGCCTTTAAAACAAAGATTACAAAGATTAGTTTTTCTCTTCTTATGACTAACGAATAACGTCACACCTTCCACATTATACTTCATCTGTTGCCTGTTGCCCACTCACATAACCTGTCTATACCTCTTTGCAACCTCCGTGTTTCATCCTGACCGCTTACATTCCCACCTAGCTTTGGATTGTCAGCAACCTTGGATACATTTCTCTTGCTGTCTTCATCGAGTTATTGATATAGTATGGAAACCGTCTTTAACATTTATTTTATTCCCTCCAACCCACTTTGGAAACGCCTTAAACTTTCCCCTTTTCAATTCGTTCTTGACACCCGATTTAGTCCTCTTATTAAAAAATCATTTTAGCGTCTCCTTTTTAAACTTGTTTTATAAACATCCTTTAAAAAAATCCTTTTTAGATTCCTTTTTAATCCACATTTTCAATCCCCTTTGTTAACTCCTTGTGAACCCATTTTCAAGCGCATTAGTAAGTCATTACTTAAGAGAGACATCCCCATGCACACAGGGAGTGAAGGAGAGGGAGAGAGAGAAAGAAAAGGAGGGGACAGGCAGTGAGAAATCGAGGGAGGGAAAAAGATAGCTAAAGAGGAGAGAGAAAGCGGCAGTGTAAAAGAATGAGACTGAGGTGAAGTGAAAAATAGGGAGTGAGAGGCACATATAGAGAAAGAGGCAAAAAGGAGGCGAAGGGAGAGGAAAAATATTCAGTGAGAGAGCATTCGATGCATACATTACATAGAATTGCATGCCATTTTTATGGTCCACAGCAATTTCCTCCCACCAGTCTTCATCTAAGTATCAGCATTTTCTTCTGTCCCTTGCTCCCTCATGTATGTATTTAGATTTCCCTTCAATGCATTTATGCCATTCGGCTCAACTGCTCATACTAGTAATTCCTATATCTTAACCTTGCTCGAGGTAAAGAAATTATCCAACCTCCACATCCAAAGGAACATCCTCCGCCTTTTCCACCTCCCCAGCGTGATGCCACCACCAAACGCATCTTACCCTCCCCTGTCAGCATTCTGAAAGAAGCATTCCCACTAGGACACTGTGGTCCATACCTCCATTACCCCCGACACCTCGTCCCCTTCCCACGGCACCTTCCTATGCAATTTACGGAGGTTTAATACCTGCTGTTTTACCTTCTCTCTCCTCACTATCCAAGGCCCTAAACATTCCTTTCAGGTGAAGAAGCAATTACTTGTGCTTCTTTCAATTTAGTATACTGTATTCAGTGTTCACAATGCGATCTTTTCTACATTGGGGAGAACAAACACAGTCAGAAAACATGACCCCGAGCTTCCAGTCGCTTGCCTTTCAACACAGCCGCCCACCAACCCCGCCCCCCCCCCCCACCGCCAGCTCTCTTGCACCCATCTCTGCCCTGCACCTGCTGTAATATTCCAGTGATCATCAACGCAAGCTCCAAGAAAAGCAGCTCATTTTTCGATTAGCAACGCTACAGCCTATCGGACTGAAAATTGAGTTCAATAATTTCAGAGCATACTGGCCCTTTTCTATTTTTATTTTATTTTATTTTGTTTCATCATTTTTTACCATGTGCCTGCCAACTTTTTTTTTGACATGTTGATGCTTTTGGTTAGGACTGTTCATTACTCTGCCATTAACACTCTCTCTGCACGAATGCTTGATATTTCACCACAAAATTAGCACACTCCCTTTGCCTTTACCCCATGACCTCTCTGTCAGTTAATCTCTCCTGCCCCCTGTCCCATCACATACCATTCCTTTGGTTCCCTTCTCCCCCAACCCTCGATTCACTTGCTTAAAACTTATTACATTTCTAACCATTGCTGGTTCCGATGAAAAGTTAACGACTTGAAATGTAAACTCTGCTTCTCTTTCCACAGATACTGCCCGATCTGCTGAGTATATCCAGTACTTTCTGTTTTTATTTCATATTTCCTGCATCCGCAGTATTTTGTTTTTATTATAGTCGGAATATTATTCCTGTATTCACTACTAGATTTATGGTGACGATCTTATACGTACAGCCCCTAATTTTGCAATCCCGCACACTTGAAAAACTATTTTCTACATGTACCAGTTCACATTTCGTCATAATGTTCGAGATTTCTGTGAATGTGAAGTATTTGAAAGAGAGAGAGTAACAGTGAGACTGTGACTCAGAGAGAGGGAGGCAGAATGTAAGTGGATTGGATGGTCACACCAATGCACAATTTAGTTTTACTGATTAGTTTAGAGATACTTCTTCAATTTGCATCCCCAGTTAGTTTTACAGACCGCCACTGGATACATATACAGAACGAATGCTATCCAGCATTAGAAAACTCGACGGCAAGTAGAACAAAACTTATTTCAAAATTCTCTCTGTGCCGGTCAACAAGCACCTGCACATTTCTCCAGACAGGATGCACATCGTGGACCAAGACCTGGATTCTGCTAATGTTTGCTGGAATAACACCACCTTCGCTTAGATTCTGATCCAGAGCATTCCCAAACGATCATTGTCATAAACACGTCTCGATTTCGGATGTGTGGTCAGGTCTTAGGTTCGGTGCACTTTTACTGACTGGTTTAGTGATGTGTGTTTAAACTGAGGACCCAGTTCAGCTTAACTAATTGGTCTTGTATTTTGTTTTCAGACATTGAGGAGCATTTATTGAGGTGACGGTGTTGGGGTCCTAAAACTCATTCCTGAAAGGGCAATAGAGACAGAAGACATCAATGCACATAAAATAAAAACTTGGATATGCACTGAAAGTGCCTGCAAGTCTATGGACCAAGAGTTGAAAATGAGGTTAGGCTGGATAGCTGTTTTATTTGGCTTCACTGAGACTATGGTTCAAATGACTCCTTCTCTGCCGTGAATTTCAATGATTCTGTGCCCCGTGTTGTTTTCGTTTTTGTTTAGATCCGAGGCAGAATTTAGCTTTCACACTGGTTGTTCATTTGATCCATCCTCAGCCTCTTGCCATTGTCCAGATTCGGAACAAGTTAGTGTCTCGTCTATTCTTCCTTCTTTATTTTGTATATTTACACCAAGTGCTAGTACAGCTCCAGTGAAGTGTTGTGAAGTATTCGGTTCTATTTAGAGCCCAAGTGATTGTGGTTACTGATTTCCACCTGGCTTCTGCTATCTGTGACGTCCTTGGGAGCAAATTTTATCGGCCAGTGAAATCAGAATGAGATTAATTGTGTTCAGGCAGCATCCGGTTAAACTCTGTGCTGCATCCTGAAGGGATCTGTTATATTTGCAATTCCATGTTGAATCTGCAGTACAAAGTAAGAGCACAGAACACCAATACTGGAATATATCTACATAATAATCTAATACTTTTCAATAATTGCCTCATTATTGTGCTGTCTGTCGGTGATCAATTTTTAACACTTTAGCTTCCGAGCCCATAAATTATGGGGTCAAATCCGACGACAGACTTGAGCACAAAATCAAAGTTGGCACCTCAGAACAGTATAGAGCACTGCACTATTGATGGTGCATCCTTTCAGAAACTAGGACTCTGTTTACATCTCAGGTGGATATAAGTGTTTCCATGCCACTGTTCAAAGAGCAACAAAACAGTTTCCCCATTGCCTTGAACAATATTTATCTTCAAACAGCATCACTAAACAGAGACCTGGGCTATGCACAAATTCATTACAACGTTTCCTACATTACAAGTGTGATTGTACTTCAAAATTGCTTAATTGACTTTAAAGCACTTGGAAATGTCCTGAGGTCAACAAAGGTAAAAATGAAAATGCTGGAAATACTAAGCAGGTCTGGCCGCAGAGAACCAAAGTTAACGTTTCATTTCTGTGAACTTTGCTCAGAATGGAAGTTCTGATGAAAAACGGAAATCAAAGTTATTTTATCAGGTTCCAAGTATTGAAAATAGGTCTGCCCCAACGCACTATATATTCCACCACCCACCACTAACAGCTAACTAGGAAATGAGGTCATACATTCCAAACACAGTGGACGTGGCATACTTTAAATCCAATTAATTCGCAGAGTGTTCCAGGAAATGGCAATGAGGGTGTCTTGAGTAGTAAATGGAACATTAACCATTATTCCTGGCATTCTCGTTGTGTTCAATTGAAGGCTCATTGTCCCATTTTCTACTGCAACATATGTATAATTTAACTCAACCAAAACAAGAAATGCTGGAATCACTCAGCAGGTCTGGCAGCATCTCTGGAAAGAGAAGCAGAGTTAACGTTTCGGGTCAGTGACCCTTCTTTGGAACTGACAAATATTAGAAAAGTCACAGATGATAAGCAAGTGAGGTGGGGGAGGGGCAAGAGATAACAAAGGAGAAGGTGCAGATTGGACCAGGCCACATAGCTGACCAAAAGGTCACGGAGCAAAGGCAAACAATATCTTAATGGTGTGTTGAAAGACAAAGCATTAGTACAGATTAGGTGTAAATACACTGAATATTGAACAGCAGCAAGTGCAAACCTGAAAAAAACAGTGGGTAAGCAAACTGAACAAACTAAGATGAAATGAAATAAATGCAAAAAAAGATTTTAAAAAATGTAAAAAAGAATGTAAAAACAAGGAAGAAAAAATAACTAAAAATGAAAGTAAAATGGGGGGCTGTCATGCTCTGAAATTATTGAACTCAATGTTCAGTCCGGCAGGCTGTAGTGGGCGTAATCAGTAGATGAGATGCTGTTCCTCGAGCTTGCGTTGATGTTCACTGGAACACTGCAGCAATCCCAGGACAGAGATGTGAGCATGAGAGCAGGGGGGAGTGTTGAAATGGCAAGCAATCGGAAGCTCAGGGTCCTGCTTGTGGACTGAGCGGAGATGTTCCGCAAAGCAGTCACTCAGTCTGCGCTTGGTCTCCCCAATGTAGAGGAGACCACACTGTGAGCAGCGAATACAGTATACTACATTGAAAGAGGTACAGGTAAATCGCTGCTTCACCTGAAAGGAGTGTTTGGGGCCTGGGATAGTGAGGAGAGAGGAGGTAAATGGGAAGGTATTACACCTCCTGCGATTGCAGGGGAAGGTGTCCTGGGACGGGGACGAGGTGGTGGGGGTAATGGAGGAGTGGACCAGGGTGTCGCGGAGGGAATGATCCCTTTGGAATGCTGACAGGGGAAGGGAGGGGAAGATGCGACTGGTAGTGGCATCATGCTGGAGGTGGCGGAAATGGCGTAGGATGATCCCTTGGATATGGAGGCTGGTGGGATGAAAAGTAAGGACAAGGGGAACCTGTCACGGTTCTGGGAGGGAGGGGAAGGGGTGAGGGTAGAGGTGCGGGGAATGGGTCAGACACGGTTGAGGGCCCTGTCAACCACCGTGGGGGGAAATCCTTGGTTGAGGAAAAAGGAGGTCATATCAGAAGCACCATCATGGAAGGTAGCATCATCAGAGCAGATGCGTCGGAGACTACTACTGGTCACCGAATTGTATGAATTCTAGACTCAGGTGACCACGTGTGCCTGTG
Organism: Heterodontus francisci; assembly: GCF_036365525.1. Classification (NCBI taxonomy): domain Eukaryota; kingdom Metazoa; phylum Chordata; class Chondrichthyes; order Heterodontiformes; family Heterodontidae; genus Heterodontus; species Heterodontus francisci. The sequence continues at coordinate 19,256,198 of NC_090409.1, read as the reverse complement.
CACCCTACATTCTTGGCGCAATGTGATGAACACCACAAAACGGGCGCAATCGGTGGAAACTCGCCATGCCGATCTGCGGGCGTGACCAGTTTTGTTGGGGGGAATTGCTTCGGTTGAATGGACTTTTGAATCAGCCTAAAGATTGATGACAATAGGCATAAAGGGATTTGGGCGCAACTCAATTATTTTCAATATTCTGCAATCTCTAATGCTATTTTATATAGGATACCATAGAACGTACTGTACAAAAAGCAAACCATTTGTCCCAACTCTGTGTGCCAGTGTTTATGCTCGACACAATCTTCCGCCCAAACCACTTCATCTAACCCCACTAGCATATCTTTCTTTTCATTTCACCCTCATGACTTACCTAACTTCCCCTTAAATGCATCTTCGCTCGTCACATCAAGTGCTTAGTATTGCGACCATTCCACAATCGAACCCTCCTTTGGTAAAGAGGTGTTTCCTGATTTCCTTATTGAATGTATTAATGACTAGATAATATTTCTGACCCTTAGTTTTGGACTCTCCACTCGAGTAAAACATTCCCTACGTCTACCCTCACCCCCTCAGCCTTGATTTTTCTACAGCAACGAACCGCAGCTTGAGCCAATTTTTCGTGATAGTTATAACCATTCGATTTCTCCTAAATGCGCTGGTACCTGTAGCTAAATCATATGGAAACACTAGCCTGTGAGTTGACTGGTTTGGTGTTAAAGGTAGTGTATCGTGGTGCACTGCTGACAGTGGAGCAAGAAACAGAAAACAGTAGATTCTGCAAATCTGAGACAGAAATAGAAACTGATAAAAATACAAATCAGGTCAGGAAGCATGTTAATATGTCGGGTTCATATCTTTTGTTGGAACTGGGCAATACCACAGAAAGGAATTATTGAACAATACGGCACAAAGGGAGGCCATTCAGTGCATAACGTTTCTTGAAGACTAATTTAATTTATCCTGCTCCGCCACTCTTTACCCATTTCTCTGCACTTTTTCTCCATAAAGTATTTCTTTCATGTAATTTTGTGGGCTACTATTGAAATCCAGTCACCATACTATCAAGACGTGCACTCCAAATCCTAACCATTCGTTACATAAATGAGATCTACCTCGTGTTGCCTTAGCTTTATTTATTAAACATCAGAAATCAGTGACCTCTCGTTATCGACACTTCAGCCATTGGAAACAGTTTATCCTTATTTGCTCGGATTAAACCTTTCATGAATTTAAACATCTCTGTCGAATCTTTTCAGCTTTCTCTCCACTAAGGAGAACAACCACCATATCTCCAGTCTATCCACATAACTGTAATCCCTTATCCCTGGACCCATTCTAGGAAATCTATTGTGTAGTCTCTCCGAAGCCTTTACGTCCTTCCTAAAGTGCAGTGATCATAATTAGACACAATTCACCCAGCTGGGGCCCAAGGAGTGTTTCCTATAGGTTTACCATTACTTCATGTGCTTTTTTGTTTTGGTCTGTATGCCTCTGTTTATAAAGATCAGGATCCTATATGCTTTAATAACTGCTCTGTAAATCTAGCCTGTTCCTTTCAAAGATCTGTGCACAAAGACCGCAGACCTCTCTTCTTGCGTCACCTTTTACATGATAGCAGTATTGCTAATTAACGACATGTGAGAAAGAACAGAGAAGGGAAGTGCAGAAGGGGGAGAGAAAAAGTCATTGTCATCATTGGTAGAAGTGACAACCACCCAGTCCTTGTGTAGTCCAACAGTTACAGTTTCATCATGGGCGGTGGGGAACAAATGGCGACCCTGATCTGATATTCAGCTATATTGCAGGCAATTTCATTGAATATCTGGTGCCGTGTATAGTGGATGTCGGGTGTTATGCTGTCTGATGCGCTGTCGCTCAAGGTGATTCACGACAACCAAATTCTGCCTTCACATTTTTTTATTCTCTCCATGCTCTCATGCGAAATGAGCAGCAGGCAAAGTGGAATATATTAAGAACACATCAGGCAGCTCAAAACGGGACATCCATCAGTTGCTTTGACATTTTAACAGCTGCAGAATTTGACACTCTGTGTAAATGTGCTGTATATATATCTGTATGTAATATTCCATCTGCATAAATTATTTATACATTCCTTTAGAGATGTCAACTTTGCTACCTTTACGGTGTAATCGGTCCATAGTTCTCCAGCAGGAAGAACACCGCTCTGAAGACGTTTACACATCAAAGAAACACTTATAATATTGATATGTCCGTTATATATTGGTCACAGAATACGCTAATCTAAAACCTCTCCTGCCGTTGCCATCCATAATGGCCACATCATTTTCTCTTCAGGCTATGAAACTTAAGTCCTCATCGTGTCCATTTGCTTGTGAACTTTGGCTGCTGCTCTGCATCAGAGCCCATCACTTCCATTTCCATTTCATTATTTTCCACCCTCCTTTAATTTATTTTATCTCTTGTACTCTGCATGCTCAAATTCCAATCCTACACCTTCAGTACTCCTGGACTTTCCTACACTTCAACCGCCATCCCAGGCTTAACTCCATCTTTGATAAGCCGTCAGCTTCTGTCTGTGCCTCTCTGAGCATTCTCTGAAGGCCCCATTGAGATACTTCGCGCTACCACCTCACTAGCAGCTCCCACAAATTCCCTACTCGATTCTCTCGCTGACATTCACGCTCAGCGTGCCAGTTTACGGGTTATCTTGCCCGATTCCGCCCTTTTCTAACTCACACTTCCCTGTGCTGATGCTGTGGACTCCGCCAGTGGTCCAATCATCAATGCCCCTCTCTGTATTGCGCTCCAGAATGTTGTTTCACTCACGAACAAAGACTTTGGAACCGACGAGCTTATTGCGAATGATTGCATCGACATCATGGTCTTAATGGAAACCTGACTGAAGGGTAGTGACACCTTTCCCCTAACTGCAGTTCCTCCTTCTTCCAAATTGCACTGTGCCTATATTAGGTGATAAATGACAAGGAATGGGTTCAATTTGTAATTTTGAGATGCTGTGCCCTCTACTCCGCCTTGTCACAATGATGATATTGCTGCGCTGTCTGTCGAAAGCAAGTTAATATAACGCATAACGCAAACTTAAAAAAAAAGTTAATGAAACATGTTGTCCTTACATGCAGCATACTCACTTCGGCCATTTTGATTATTAAATGTTCAAGTAGACCTGCAGATGTGATCTTACATTTTAGTGACTTGGTAGAAAGGAATGAAAGATGCCTTGATTGTGCAAACTTGCAACAAGTATTTAGGGTGGATTCATCCACCGCAATAGCCGTTCAACTCAATCCGTGCAACTAAATTTTAAAAAGCAGTGTTTTGTCAAGGTTCGAGTCAAGGTTTTGTTCAAGGGGGCAGGCTGCAGTGAACGGGCCTCTGGCACGGGGTCCTGCACTGTGGCTCAGAAGGGAAGGAGGGAGAACGGGAGAGCACTAGTCATCGGGGACTCGATGGTGAGGAGTACCGACAGGCGGTTCTGTGGGAGCAAGCGAGACGCACGGATGGTTTGTTGCCTCCCTGGTGCCAGGGTCCGTGATGTTTGTGATCGCGTCTTCAGGATCCTTAAAGGGGAGGGGGAGCAGCCAGAGGTCGTGGTGCACATTGGCACCAACGACGTAGGAAGGAAGGGTGGCACAGATGTTAGAAGTGAGTTTAGGGAGTTAGGCTGGAAGCTGAAAGCTCGGACGGACAGAGTTGTTATCTCTGGTTTGTTGCCGGCGCCACGTGATAGTGAGGCTAGGAATAGGGAGAGAGCACAGCTGAACACGTGGCTGCAGGAATGGTGTAGGAGGGAGGGCTTCCAGTTCTTGGATAATTGGACTGCATTCTGGGGAAGATGGGACCTGTTCAAACAGGACGGGCTGCATCTGAACCAGAGGGGCACCAATATCCTGGGAGGGAGGTTTGCTAGTACTGTTCGGGAGGGTTTAAACTAGTTTGGGAGGGGGATGGGAACCGGACTTGTAGTCCAGGGACCAGTGGGTCCACTCAGAAAGACAAAGAGTGTAGTGAGGTATTGGGGAAGGTAGCACTGTCGCAGAGGACAGATGGGCACGGAGAAGGGTTAAAGTGCGTATACTTCAACGCAAGAAGCATCAGGAATAAGGTGAGTGAATTGAAGGCGTGGATGGGCACTTGGGACTACGATGTTGTGGCCATCACTGAAACGTGGATAGGTGAGGGGGAGGAATGGTTCTTGGAGGTACCTGGTTATAGATGTTTTCATAAGATTAGGAATGGTGGTAAAAGAGGTGGGGGGGTGGCATTGTTAGTTAGAAATAGTGTAACAACTGCTGAAAGAATTTTCGAGGAGGATCTGCCGACTGAGGCACTGTGGGTTGAGGTCAGGAACAGGAAAGGAGCAGTCACCTTGATGGGAGTTTTCTATCGGCCCCCCAATAGCAGCAGGGAGGTGGAAGAGCAGATTGGGAAACAGATTTTGGAAAGGAGCAGAAGTCACAGGGTAGTAATTATGGGGGATTTCAACTTCCCAAATATTGATTGGCAACTCTTTAGATCGAATAGTTTGGATGGGGTAGTGTTTGTGCAGTATGTCCAGGAAGCTTTTCTGACTCAGTATGTAGACTGCCCGACCAGAGGGGAGGCAATATTGGATTTGGTACTAGGTAATGAACCAGGGCAAGTGATAGAGCTGTTGGTGGGCGAGCACTTTGGAGATAGTGATCACAATTCTGTAGCATTCACTGTGGTAATGGAGAGGGATAGGTATGTGCAACAGGGCAAGGTTTACAATTGGGGGAAGGGTAGATATGATGCTGTCAGGCAGGAACTGAGGAGCATAAGTTGGGAGCATATGCTGGCAGGGAAGGGCACGGTCGAAATGTGGAACTTTTTCAAGGAGCAGATAGTAGGGGCCATTGATAAGCATGTCCCTGTCAGACAGGGAAGGGATGGTCATGTGAGGGAACCGTGGTTGACAAGAGAGGTTGAGAGTCTTGTTAGGAAGAAGAAGGATGCGTATATAAGGTTGAGGAAAAAGGGCACAGGCATAGCTCTGGAGGGATGCAAGATGGCCAGGAAGGATCTGAAGAAAGGGATTAGGAGAGCTAAGAGAGGGCATGAAAAATGCTTGGCGGGTAGGATAAAAGAAAACCCCAAGGCCTTTTACGCGTATGTCAGAAATATGAGGATGACTAGGGGGACCGTAGGTCCGGTCAAGGACAATAGCGGGAGACTGTGTGTTGAGCCGGAAGAGATAAGTGAGGTTTTGAATGAGTACTTCTCTTCGGTATTTACGAATGAGAAGGGCTGTATTACTGAAGAGGACGGTGTGAAACAGACTGGTAAGCTCGAGGAAGTGCTCGTTAGGAGGGAAGATGTGTTGGGGTTTTTGAATAACTTGAAGATAGAAAAGTCTCCCGGGCCTGACGGGGTATATCCAAGGATGTTATGGGAAGCAAGGGATGAAATTGCAGAGCCGCTGGCAATGATCTTTTCATCTTCTCTGTTGACGGGGGTGGTACCAGGTGATTGGAGGGTGGCAAATGTTGTGCCCCTGTTCAAGAAAGGGAATAGGAACAACCCTGGGAATTACAGGCCAGTTAGTCTTACTTCGGTGGTAGGCAAGTTGATGGAAAAGGTGCTGAGGGATAGGATTTCTGAGCATCTGGAAAGACACTGCTTGATTCGGGACAGTCAGCACGGTTTTGTGAGGGGTAGGTCTTGCCTCACAAGCCTGATTGAATTCTTTGAGCAGGTGACCAAGCAAGTGGATGAGGGTAAACCAGTGGATGTGGTGTACATGAATTTTAGTAAGGCATTTGATAAGGTCCCCCATGGTAGACTTATGGAGAAAGTCAGGAGGCATGGGATAGTGGGGAATGTGGCCAGTTGGATTAAGAATTGGCTAACTGATAGAAGGCAGAGAGTGGTCTTAGATGGTAAATACTCAGCCTGGAGCCCAGTTACCAGTGGCGTGCCACAGGGATCAGTTCTGGGTCCTCTCCTGTTTGTGATTTTTATTAACGACTTGGATGAGGAAGTCGAAGGGTGGGTCAGTAAATTTGCAGATGATACAAAGGTTGGTGGAGTTGTGGATACCGAGGAGGGCTATTGTCGTCTGCAAAGGGACTTGGATAGGTTGCAGTGCTGGGCTGAAAAGTGGCAGATGGAGTTTAACCCTGAAAAGTGTGAGGTCGTCCATTTTGGAAGGACAAACATGAATGCAAAATACTGGGTTAACGGTAGGGTTCTTGGGCATGTGGAGGAGCAGAGAGACCTTGGGGTCTATGTGCATAGATCGTTGAAAGTTGCAACTCAAGTGGATAGGGCTGTGAAGAAGGCATATGGGGTGTTAGCGTTCATTAGCAGAGGGATTGAATTTAAGAGCCGTGAGGTGATGATGCAGCTGTACAGGACCTTGGTAAGGCCTCATTTGGAGTACTGTGTGCAGTTCTGGTCGCCTCATTTTAGGAAGGATGTGGAAGCATTGGAGAGGGTGCAGAGGAGATTTACCAGGATGTTGCCTGGAATGGAGAATAAGTCTTACGAGGAAAGGCTGAACATTCTAGGCCTCTTCTCATTAGAACGGAGAAGGATGAGGGGTGACATGATAGAGGTTTATAAGATGATCAGGGGAATAGATAGGGTAGACAGTCAGAAACTTTTTCCCCGGGTGGAGCAAAGCGTTACAAGGGGTCATAAATTTAAGGTGAAGGGTGGGAGATATAAGGGGGATGTCAGGGGAAGGTTCTTTACCCAGAGAGTGGTCGGGGCATGGAATGCCTTGCCTGGGGAAGTTGTTGAGTCAGAAACTTTAGGGACTTTCAAACGGCTTTTAGATAGGTATATGGATAAAGGAGAATGATGGGGTATAGATTAAATTGTCCTTGACAGAGGACAAAGGATCGGCACAACATCGTGGGCCGAAGGGCCTGTTCTGTGCTGTATTTTCTATGTTCTATGTTCTATGTTCTAACTTAATGAATCCTTGGGATATTGTATACTTTGCAATCAAGTTAATATAAGATAACAATTGTACCTCACGATGCTACAATTACGGTCATAGTTACCATTTTTTTCATCTGAGTGTCGAATTTGTAAAATAATTGTGAATTTAGTGGTTGAATTTTACCGTAACTCCATTACAATCGTCTTTGAGCTTTGGCTAAATGTATGTAACCTTGGACGTTCTGCTTAGCCCTCTGATCAGCTTCATCTCAGACATGGACTATCTCATTCTGATGCATAATGCACATGTCCAAACAGCTTTTTACTGGGCAGTAGAAGTTGTCTGATATTCACTCTCTCTCTTTCTGTCTTGCACACACACACAGCCACACATCCACAGACACAAATACGCAGACACATATAATCACACATATTGCTATGAACAGGCAGTTTTTTTTCCCTCTGAACAAATTCCCCTTTTTTTTACCAACCACCTGCCCTAAATAGATTTGTGATTGCATTTCCTTCCCTCCCTTAAACCCCAATGATAATTGACCGCAACAACAACACGCTTTTTAAAGTCAAAACAAAGATTAGGGTTTATTAGAACACTCAAACTCAGGAAGGGGTCTAACTTCGCCACACACGCTTACAAACATTCAGGGAAAGGTAAAAGGCATTGCAAAAGTTAAGGACATTTACTATGTCGAAATATTTCTTAAATACGAACTAATATGGATTTCAGCTAAAACTAGAGTCCTTTAAAATATCAAAAAAACTCCAGAAATTTGAGAAATGTCGAATAGAGGAGCTGTTGAAAATGTCTCTTCTCTTACAAATTTCTTCTAGCCCTCTCGGATATAAATGGAGACAGCTAAATGGCAGAGGTCACCTTCTTTTGAACGGAGACAAAACTGGTGGAAATTAGACTTTTCCTGCTCTTTTGCAGCTTGTCTTCTTGTTGATTTTCCTTGCTGGATTTTTCAAAGTGCGGCTCCTTATCAATTGTTCTTGCAGAGAAGGCCTTCGAGAAAGAGATGCGCAGCTTCAGGCATGCTGTGGCTTCTGCTCGGCAGCTGTGCCTTCTGGACTAGATGTTCCCTCAACTGCTAGTTTCAAATTCAGCAGGCTGAAAAAAAGGTGGTCTCTTGGACAAGCTGTACCACCTGATCTCTCTCCTCCGTTTTGGCGATCGGAACATTAAATCAGAGCTTAAAACATCCTGTATGAAATGGCATAAAAACAAGAAATGCTGGAACCACTCAGCAGGTCTGGCAGCATCTGTGAAAAGAGAAGCAGAGTTAACGTTTCGGGTCAGTGACCCTTCATCGGAACTGACAAATATAAAATGGCAGTTGACATTGACACACAGATGCCCAAAACACAATTTACAGGGGTTTCCCATCTATTCGTGAAAATATGCACACTTACAGTGATACATGCATGCATGGATAGTTACATGTTAATATTGATTTTCATACATATATTTATATAATCAGGTTACATTGCTGAATAAAACATGGCAACACCTATCATGGTTTGTTTGTTCAAATAACTGTAACTAATATCCCAGTTGATTACCTAATTGTGTCACATGAGGCTTCACTTAAGGATATATCAGAGAATCTCCAAATGACTCATGAAGCACGTTTCAGAGCCTGAGCGTCCAACATTAACAGAAGCCTTTGCAACTGACAGGAAAATGCATAAGCCAGCAAATGGTCTGGTGTTTGCTATTTGCTATCCTGTTCTTGCTGTAATCGGTATACCTGGTAAGTAATTATGCAGACAGATTGTTCAATACACTGAGAGGTGTTTAGCTGATGATTAGTCTTGCTAAGTATCCTTTATGCGAACCTATTTGCGATCCTTTTTTTGAGGTATTCTGCATACCGGGTCAGTAATTATACGAACAAAGTGTTCATAACAGAGAGGCAACATACTTGGGAGCTTTGCCTTTGAGAGGATTGCCACATTTATGATTTTGTCCTGCTATTCTAATGTCTGAGAAAGACAGAATTTAAGATAAAGAATTAGAACCCAGGAAGCGCCATTATGAAATGTTGTTCCGTTTAATGCTTTATAATTTGTGTTTTTGCATATCTGAATAAAATTGACTCGTAATTAACTGTCAGAACGAAAAGCACGAATTTCAAATCAATACTTTGGAATAAAATGCAATTGCGCATTAAATTAATACATTCAGGTTCAGATATCTCTGCTTCCTGCTTTGACGATAGCATCAGCCTAAAATAGTGTCAATATCAAACTCAGTTCACACCAGGTTCTTTCTGCTGTTTAATGGAGGTCCATCCCTTTGTACAATTGATGCATTACTGGTTGTCTTGCAGAAAGAAATGATGGATATTGTCATGAAAACCTGAAGCACTGGCAGTAAGTTGGTAACAGAAGTCGACATTCCAGCTCCTGGAAGTTATTTAATTATTGAATCAAATCCAATTAGCTGCTATTGATCCACAGCCTGGAACTGATGGTCTATGTGGCACCGCCCGATTTGTTCTATTACAAATCACGAATATCAGATCCCTTAACTGTGCACGGAATCACGATACATAGATATTTCTTCTGTGAGTCTGGCTGGTTACTTTTACTTTTTTCCTTCTTATTTTGTAAAGGTAACATAATGGCGATTGTGATTCTATCCCGAGGGAATTGCGGTCTCTCCAAATGCATCACTTGCTACCTGGTGGCAATGGCTGTTGCAGATCTACTGGTCGTTCTCACTAGTGTGCTGATGAATCGAATAATTATTCTTTATTTTCCAGCCAGTTTTCTGTCCATTACCCCGGTGTGCACTCTGAAATCTTTGCTGGTTCATACCGCCAAAGACAGTTCTGTCTGGTTAACGGTCACTTTCACCTTTGATCGATATGTGGCAATTTGCTGCCAGAAGCTGAAAAGCAGATATTGCAGCATACAAACGGCACGTGGCATTGTGGTAGCAGTGTATGCGCTGAGCTGTTTATGAAACATCCCCTGGTACTTTACAATCGAACCTCTGTATATCATTAACAATGTGCCCTGGTACTGCAATGTCAAATCTGATTATTACACAACAGCTCCTTGGTTAGCATTTTCGCACCTTTCCAAGATTTTAACCCCACTCTTACCATTGGTTCTAATTTTGCTTCTGAATGCACTCACCGTGAGATCAATTATAGTGGCCAATAGGGTCCGAAGGAGACTCCGTGGCAAGAAATATGGTGAAGATGAAAATAATCCCGAGATGGAAAATAGAAGAAAATCCATAATTTTACTTGTGACAATATCGGGAAGTTTCGTACTGTTGTGGATGACGTTTACCGTACATTACTTATATTTCCGAATTGCAAACGCTTACACAGTAAGCAAAGATACTTTCTATAGCTTTCAGGAAGCCGGGTATATGCTTCTCCTTTTGAGTTGCTGCACAAACACGTGTATTTATGCAGTGACACAGAAGAAGTTCAGAGAGGAGTTCAAACATGCATTGAAATATCCTTTGACATGTTTCAAACTGGTTAAATGGTAACATATTTTTTTGTTCAGTGCTCCAGGTATTTGTTCTAATTTCGTGAGGGCATAATAAATAGGAGCATTGGTCGGCTATTCGGCCTCTCTAACGTGCCCCGCCATTCGAAAAGATCATGACTGATCTGATGTGGACTTATCCCCACTTTTCTGCCAGCAACACATAACCCTAGACTCACTTGTCGATCAAAGATCTGTCCAACTCAGCCTTGAACCTATTCAATGACTTAGCCTCCACTGCTCTCTGGGGGAAGAGAATGCCAAAGATTAACAACCCTCTGAGAGATGAAATTCCTCATCATCTGCGTATTAAACGGGAGGCCCTTATTTTGAAACTGTGCCCCCGTAATTCTCGATTCCCCTACGAGTGTAAAAAACCTTCTGAGCGCCAACCCCGTCAAGTCCCTTAAAGAGTGTTATATATTTCAATAAGATCACCCCTAATTCTTCTAAGCCCCAGTGAGCACAGGCCCAACCTGCTTAACCTATTCTCATAAGACGATCCCTTCATCCCAGGAATCGGACGAGTGAACTTAGTTGTAGTTGTTGCATTGGGAGAAAATGGCTTTGAGAGAGCGTGAATCAGCAGACATGTTTTCAACTCGTTGGCTCTTTCCAATAATTTGCATAATTGATCTGGGACTATTGAGAGATTTATGTTTTCTTACAGTACCGATTGACGAAATTGATTCTCTCTTGTTCGAAGAAAATATATTCAGTATACACTAAATCAAAAATATCCTGTTACATTGTTAATCTTCTCGAGTACTTGAACAGCAACTTAACCTAACTAAGCATGATTTTTCTTAACAAGACGAGGGTGAACCCTGTGAGATTGTTTAATATGCCACGCCTGATATTTAATTGAATTGACTGGCATGGAACTGAATATCTGATGAGGCGCAGAATAGAAAATTATTGGCAGTGACCCAGTGTCGCCTTAAAAGTCTACTCGACAAAAACATAGTGATCAAGATGGCCATAGAATATTTAAGCTGGGCCTCTGAGATGCGAAAATTTACTTCATCTTGTCAGAATGGTATAAGCGAACGTCAAAGCATTTAAATGTGTTCATATGCTGTCTTTGTGATAGGAACCAATCGCTAACATAGAGCTATGCTTGAGATTACAGCTAGATCCATTCTAAAATACCCGTTATATGAGTGAAATAAATTATTTATTAGATAAAGAAGCACTCAGCTTGATTACAGATCGTGAAACCTCTAATAAAGTACAATTTCTTTACACTCTGCAACACAAAAATCAAGGTCTTTCCTTTCCATATAATCAAACAGAGTTCTGAACTTTAATTCTTAATATTCTTTACAGCAGAAACCAGCCAACTTCTCCATGCTGGTATTTATGTTGCACGTGAACCTTCTTCCAGGCTACTTCCTCCAGCAGTCTAGCCTTCTATTCCTTTCTCAATCAGATACTAATCGTGCTTCCCTTAAAATGTATCAATGCTATTCACCACAAAGAGATAGGAAATTCCACATTCTAACTAATCTCTGGGTAAAAAAGTATCCCCTGAATGCTTTATTCGACTTATTGGTGACCATGCTCTATAATACAATGGTAAGTGAAAAATATGTATTGGAACCATGGGTGAATAGAGAAGTAATTTGTTAATCACCGATTGTAGTCCACAGCGGTGTCCCCTATAAAGAGATCAGAGCCGGTCACAGCTCATGAAGCTTAGCAGTTAAGAGGTTTCACACTTCACTTGCAGTTAATAGGCAAATTCATAGCAATACTACACCAGATTCATGACAAATCGATTTTAATGGCAAATCACCAAACCGGGCATGCTTCTTCAGTTGTAATTCCACCATTGTTTTAACTCGTTTTGCTGTTTCTCTTCCTCCATTGTATTCTAAGGCGTTACACAACATCCTGTGTATTTAGTAAAACTGCTGGAATCCATTCGATGCCAATTACTTTTACAAAAAGCTAATGATACAATAATGTCACAGATATGATTTGTCTAATGAGGCGCGTATGCAGCGAGCCAAATGGAGAGTATATACTACAATAGTGTACTGACTCTGCTATTCGGCTAATGTTTTGACAACTGGGCGAATAGATAACAAAAAAATCTAAATCTCACTGGGCAGTTTGTCACTCAGTTAAAAAAAAAAGCAGTGAGTAAGAGGAACAATGAACTGCTGGATTACAGCCAAGACCCAACAGGTTTAGGAAAGGAAACCTGCCATCCTCGCCCAGTCTGGCCTATATGTTACTCCATTGCACACCAACATGTTTGACCCTTAACTACTGAAGAACCCATTTCATTGTAGCAAGCCACTGAATAGGAAATCAGCAATGAAACCAAACTCACGACTTGGCTGTCACCTCGGCATCTAATGATGGCACAACAATAACACGCTCAAGTCAGTCGATCCTACGAAGTCCTGCACATTAACATGTGGGGCCAGGCTCAAAAATGAGACAGCTGACTATAAAAGTCTAGCAACTGCCGGACACAGTCAAAATCTCAGAATTGTACCGATCGGCCAACATCCTAGAGACTTCAATCACCATCCCCGAATAGTATTCCCACGAGAAGGACAGAGCCACCACAGGCACGGACGGTGTGGTAAGCTGTCATGAGGTATTGACCCTGCGTCCTTTCAACATTCGGCCCGCTCTCGGTAAACTCTTATGGCCAGAGTTCAATAATTGGCAAGGAAACCTCCTCCTAATTGCCACCTAGCACGCTGCATCATCTGATGAGTCAGTACTCTCCAGTGTAAACACCACTTGGTTGAAACAGTAACGTTAGCAAAGGTGAAGCATCTATTCTGTTTTCATTATTCATGACCTTCAGGGGCTCGGGGGGATCATCACCAATAGAGTTGACAGAGACCTGAAGGACATCTCTGCATAGCTGCTCGATTGGTCTTTGGACAGGTGGTGAGTGAAGTATCAAAAGGGAAGGACCTACTTGACCTCGTACTCACCAATATTCCCTGACGAGTTGTGTCTGACCTTTACAGCATTTGTAGTACTGACCTCTGCACGGTCCTTGTGAAGACCAAAAGTTGTAAATTCATCTTGGTGACAGCCAACAAACAAATCCAACTGCCACTGTTTATACATCTGGTTCGATATTGAGTGCTATTGCAGTCAAACCGATTTAATATTATGTGGGATGCATAATGAATCTTTATTGCGGTACTGCCCGATTTGATCTAAACCCAAGATGTTATTCTACCCAAAGTTCTGGCTTCAGTCTGAATTTTCCTTGAATTCTTTCATATAACACAAACATCCATACAAACAGTGATAAATGAACAGCCCCTCAAGCGGCTCAAAACAATCCTTCCATGAGGTGCTGTGGGCTATTCGGAGCTGCACTATTTGATATTGTGTACAACCCTGCCGCATATAAATACATATACAATTTTGCATCAGCATAAATAATTTGTACAAAGATGGATATATGTCAGCTTTGATGCTTCCACGGTCTAATCAATCCATATTGCTCCAGTTGGAAGCATTATGCTCCTGAAGAAGACACACATGTTGTTGCAGAATTACAGCGGAGAATGTTGATACGTCCATTGTAAATTAGACACAGAAAACTAAGTTGCACATAAAAGTGTTCACTTCAAAGCAGGTTTTTTCTGACAGTATTATGATCCCCATGGAGACCACCAACAAACCAAAAGAATTCAATGGACCGAGTGACCCCAAATTAGGAAACAGAAAACAAACAAACAAAATTTCACTTTTACCAATTTTACTGCAGCACTCAAATCAAAACAAACATAAATTAAACACTAACTAACTTTAAATTATGGTCCACATCATCAGGATAGCACCAAACCGTCGCAAGGGCCTTCAGGTCTCTCAACCTTTTCGGTAGATCTACAGATCCCGTCTCACATGATACAAATGCAGCTTTCCATTCAATGGCAATTTCTCTCCAATCCGATTCGCACTGATGCTATCTCCACCAAAACCCCGCACCCTTCCAGAACTTCTGAGGTTTTGCTGACAACAGCGCTGGTGGTGGAGCTCCACTAATAACGTTTTAAGTCACCGAAGACAGCTGCCATCGTCACCAATCATCAGTCATTAGTGCAGGTTCCTCTGCGAGCAGTCAAACCATTCCAGCCTACTGGTTTGTAGTCTGTTATAATTCCAAGAGTCTCCTCTAGAAACACAAAACAAATCTCAGCCTGTCTCCTTAAACAACAGCAGGCTGTTTTCTCTTCCTTCCACTGCAGTGCTCATCTTATAAAACTGAAACCTAATCTCTAATTACATGTCTGTGGCTAAAAGGAACAAACTGTTTGTTTAATCTGGTTCTGACCTCCCAGAATATTGAGCGTTTTAGTTTCAGTTTCTCATCAGGGTCTGTCTCAAAAAAAAATCACTATTTGAGTCCTAAGTCATGGCATCCATTGGGTAAGCTGCACAGAACGCAGTCCACACACAAGGGACTGAATTTATTCCCGGTGATGGGGCACCCAGCGTTGGGCAAAAGACTGCTGATAATTCCACCTCGACCATTTGGAGGCACCCTGGCGAGCATTTATGGTTCACAGGCAACTAGCAGCCCAGCGCGGAGATCCTCGTCACTTTAAAGACTGGGATCCGACCTCCCAGAGTGGCTGGTAATTAAGAGGGCTGGCAGTGCAGTAGCATTGACAGTGCCACTGGGAGCAATGGAAATTGCTGGTACTGCAATATGACTTGGAACCAGGACGAACACTGAGGACCATGATCCAAGGAAAGTGAGGGGGGGTCCCTGGGTCTATACTGGCAAGACCCAATGATGGGAGAAGAGGGTGAGATTTGACAGCAGGGGAGAGGGGTTCATGTAGGTTTATTGTTTGCCAGTGGGGCCCTTCACGGGCCACAAATTGCCAAAAGACGTGGACTCCCTCAAGCCTGCAGAGGGGTCACTTCATTTTAGTAGATGACCTACCCACGTGGCGGCGCCCCCCACTCCAGTGGCTATTGCAAGCGGCCGTGGGAAGAGGCTGATCAGAGGGCTCATAAGGGCCTTACTTGTCCTCTGGACGGGGAGGCCGTTGTTGGCCGATCCTGCCCCTGACTTAATTGCCTTGCGACTAACCCTCCACGCCCACCTTCCACGGCAATTCTATGGGTCCTCCTGCCTCCTAATCCACTCACGAGAGGCCTATTAAATTCAGCCCAAGATCTCCATTACATTTCACCCATGGAAAATTGAATGCCTTGCTGTAGTAATCCTTTGTTTCAAACAATTGAAAGAAAATACAATATGTTCTTCATACCGTAAACATTTTTAACAAATACCTTATTATCCATTGTATGGGTAATATTTTAGAACCATAGAGAAATTACAGCACAGAAGGAGGCCATTCAGTCCCTCGTGTCTGTGCTGGCCGAAAAAAACGAGCCTCCCAATGTAATCGCACCTTCCAGCACCTGGTCCGTCGCTTTGCAGATTACAATACTTGTGGTGCATGACAGGTGCCTTTTAAATGAATTGAGTGTTTCCGCCTCCACCACCGTTCATGGCAGTGAATTGCAGACAGCCACCACCCTCTGAGTGAAAAAAATATTTTCCTCATCTCCCCGCTAATCCTTCTACCATCACCTTAAATCTGTGCCCCCTGGTAATTGACCACTCTACCATGGGATACAATGCCTTCCTGTCAACTCCATGTAGGCCCCTCATAATTTTGTACACCTCAAATAGGTCACCCCAGCAGCCTCCTCTGTTCTAAGGAAAACAGCCCTGCCCAATCTAATCTTTTCTCATCGCTGCATCTTTCAAGCACTGGCAACATTCTTGTAAACCTCCTCTGTGCTCGCTACAGAGCAATTATGTCCTTTCTGTAATGTGACCAGAACTATAAGCAGCACTCCAGCTGTGGTCTAACCAGCGTTTTATGCTGCTCCAGCATTGCATCCCTGCTTCTATGTGTTACAATCACAGATATAATTTACACCAAATTGTAATTATTAACCAAAAACAAAATTAAGATTTATAGGTTCAGAAATTGCAAACTTTTCACATTTCAGAACTTTCCTTCACTCTGACATATTCTCCTTAAAGACTGGACACAGCATCAGCAATTACATTGCTTTTCCCTGCAATATGTAAAATTTTCAGTGTAAATGACTAACAACCTGAGGTGCTTTGTTCTGCACTTTTCCAGAAACATGAGTGTGTTTTGATCGATATAAACCAATGTTTCCCCCTGACTATTCGCTACATATGCATCAAACTGTTGTAAAGCCACTGCAAGACTGACAGCTTCTTTCACGATGGTTGAATACTTTGATGTTTATTCAGCTTCGCAGAGAAGTCGCTAACAGGCTGTTCCATACCAGCATCATCAACTTGGAGTAGCAACACTCCTACGCTTACATCACTGGCGTCAATAGACATTTTGAATGGTCTATTTAAATCTGGAGCGAGAAGAACTGGATCTTTTATTAAAATGGCTTTTAAGTTCTCAAGTGCATGGCTCTGACAAATTGAACTTCACGTTCTACTTTCACAGATGAGTCCATGTGTTGGCTACTGTGCTGAAATAATGAACACATTTCCTGCAGAACCCACACACGCCTAGAGATCAAAATACTTATTTCTTTGTTGTGGGCACAGGAAAATCTATTCTTGCATGAAGCTTGGCCGCTCATGGGAATACATGACCTTGATTCATGATAAATCCTAAGCAAGTCACTTTGGCCTTGGCAAACGCGCTCTTTGCCATGTTGCAGACGAGGTTAGTCTTGGCCAGCCTGTCAAATAGGGCTCTTAAATGTCGGACATGATCACTCCACATGTTGCTGTACACCAAAATGGCATTGATGTACACAACAAAATTACTTAGACGGCAATTACCTGATTGGTCAATCTTTGAAATGTGGCCAGTACATTGTTCAGATCAAATGGCATGAATTTATGCTGGAAAAGACCATCTGGTGTCAAAAAAGCAGGTGTCTATTTGCCTTGGTCAGATAAGGGGATGTACCAATATCCTTTCAGTAAATTAATTTTTCTAAAAAGGTCCGAGTTCGCCTGCTTATCAAAAAGAATCTTCACACCTCGGGATCAGATAGGAGCCCGTCTTTATTACTGCATTAGCCTTTTGAAAATCTATGCAGAACATTTCAGAATCGTCTGGTTTTGGTACTAAAACAATAGGAGATATCCAAATACATTGACTGGGTTTAATTATATCATAACTTCGCATTTACTAAATCTTCCCTTCCTGCTTTGGCCAATTTACTGGGCCTGGATCTGTACTGTTTTTGTTTAACTCATTTAGCTTCCCCCACCTCAACTTCATGAATCACTAGAGAAGTACGATCTGGCTTATTTGCACATCGAGGCTTATACTCCCTTACTCCATCAGCTATGCCTTTCCTCTGCTGCTCAGGTAAGTATTGTAGCACCTCATCTAGATGCTCGAACGACTCTCTATGCCCCAGCTTCACCACAAGAGGTTCAATCTGGGAACACTCAGTCTCAGACTCTTCATCTGGCTTATCACGTGTACCAGTGTCCACCATCTACTCTGTCTATCACCTGTGATGCACGTACTGGCTGACTATGCTCCCAGTCATTGTACCACTTCAGCAGGTTTCAGATGACACACCCTTTGACTTTTCCGTCTGCTTGAGGTACTAAACAAATAGTTCACCTCACTGAGTATTTTTTACACTGAACCTAGTTTTCAATGGTTCTCGAGGCAAAGATAACGAAAATAGGATTGTTTCTCTGGGTTGATAACTATGTGGCTTAGCTGCTCTATCTGCCTGGGTTTCATCTCCAACTGACAAATCTTGAGACGTATTCTGTTCATCTTGCAAGCTTTTCAGAGTATTCCTCTGCACTGTGATACATAGTATGAGGGATGTTTTCTCCTCCTGTGCCAAAAATCTCTCTTTAGTAAGTTTTAGAGGACCCCTAATCTGAAGTCGATAGACCAATTCGAAGGGACTGAAACCAGTAGACTCATTTGGTGTGTCCCTGCTTTTAAATATTAGAAATAACATCCCGTTATCCCAATCATGGAGATACTCAAAATAATAGGCCTTAATGAAATCCTCCAAAGCACCTTGCGACTGTGGGTAATAAGAAGACGATTTGAGCTGCTTCACTCTGAAACTACACATGATCTCTTGAAATGCAGCTGACATGAAAGTTGACCTCTGGTCAGCTGAATGTCTTTTAATAACCGATAGCTATTGAAAACTGGACCAACTCCTGAGCCACAACTTTTGTTGAGATCTTTTTCAAGGATACTACCTCTGGAAATCGAGTGTACAAATGCATGATGGCCGGGAAATACCTATAGCCCGACTTAGTCGTGGGTAAGGATCCAACATACTCGACAAGAATCCAACTAAAAGGTTCGACAAATATCCGTATTGGCAATAATGGGGCTGGCTGAATTGAAAGCTGTGGCTTTCCAATCATTTGACACATTTTACAGAAGTCAACCACATCCCTGTGCAGCTTCGGCCAGTAACAAAAATAGAATTATATTTCCCCATGTCTTCCGAATACCCAAAAATAACCTGCAACTGGAATCGCATGGGACGTTCTCAAAACTGCACTGCAGTAGCAAGGAGGGACCTCTTTAGAATCCCCGATTGCAATTGACTGTGTCTTTTGCTGCCTCGGCCCTGTACTGGGAATTACCTTTTTAAAGTTCTCTGCGTCTCTAACTCTCTTTCCTCCTCTAAGGTACTGCTTAAAGCCTACCTCTTCGACCAAGCTTTTGTCATCTTCTGTAATATATCTCCACGTAGCTGGGTGTCACATTTTGCGTAATAATGCCTCTGAGAAGCACCGTGGAACGTCTTATTACGTTAGAAGCACTAAATAACTATAATTTCTTGTTGTTGCTGTTGTTGCAGAGATGACCAATCCCATCGTAATAGGTCGTTTCTTAGTTTTTTCCTTTATTAAGTTCCTGCACACGCAAGGCCCTAGTTGGTGTACTGCTTTGAAAAACGAATATTGCTCCTCCTTTGCAGTTCCACAACTTGCAATGTGCTTAATCTGAGTTAGTAACTGACAAGTAATTGGTTCAAGTTGGAATTTTGAGACGCTATGCACTACTCCGCTTACTTAGTGGCATTGAAAAAGGCCATTCAGACGTTTTAGTCCACTCTGGCTCTCCGGAAGTAATCCAGTCAGTCCCAATCCTCTGCTCAATAGCCGTATCCCTGAAAGTTTATTTCCTTCAACTAGCAATCCAATCCAATTTCCTTTGACATCATTGATTGTCACCACTTCCACAATCCTTGTGGGCAACGAGTTCCAAGTCATTACCACTCGCTGCATCTCCTCACAAAATCATCAATCTGTGTCCCTTAGTTCTGTATCATCAGTTAATGGGAGGCGTATTTTTTTCTTTGTCTATCTTATCTAAGCATATCATAATCTTCAACAGTTCCATCAAATCTCAACTCAATCTTCTTTGCTCGAGGGAGAAGAACACCAGTTTTTCAACCTAACATTGTAACTAAAATCCCCCATCCCTGGAACCATTTTGGTAATTCTCCCCTGCAGCCTCACAAAGACCCTCATATTCTTCCAAAAGTGTGCTGACCAGAACTGGATGCAATAATCCAGTTTTGGCCTAACCAGAGCTTTATACGGGTTCAGCATGACTTCTCTGCTGTTGTACTCTATTCTGCTTTTTATGCAGCCCAAGATCCCCATGTGCTTTGCTAACCACGCTCTCGATATTCCCTGCCATGTTTTAAGATTGATGCACATGCACCCACAGGTCCTTTGTTCCTGTACACTCTTTAGAACTGTGTCATTAATTCTATATTGCCTCATCCTATCCCTACGGCCAAAATACATCACCTCACTTGTCAGTGTTAAATTCCATCTTCCATTTGTCTGCCCATTCTGCTAGGTTATGCATGCCCTGTTGCATGTGATTCGTATCATCCTCATTGATTGCCGACTCTCCAAGTTTGGTATCATCAACACATTTTGAAATTCTACTGTCTATTCATCATCCAAGTCGTTTATATGAAGCAAAATTGCAGTGGTTCTACTATTGACCCTTCGGCACCACCGCTGTTTGCTACCTCCAGTCTGAAAACCAACTATTTACTGCGATTGACTGCTTTGGATGTGGAAGCCAATTTTTATCAATTTGGACACTGACCTTTCTTTTCTATGAGCCACAATTTTGTTAACCAGCCTTTTATGTGGTACTTTATCAAATACTTTCTTAAAATCCACATAGGCAACATCTGCCACAATCCCTTCATCAACCTTCTCTGTTACTTCAGGGAAATAAAAATCACTTAGATTTGTCAAGAATGATGCACTTTTTGCAAATCCGTGCTGGCTATCTTTAATTAACTCAAACCTCTTCAAATGCCTGTTAATTTTCCCTTATTATTGTTTCTAAAAACGTACCCAACACTGCTATTCAAATAACTAGCCTATAGTTGCTACATCTTTCCTTATTTCTTGAATAAGGGTGTCATATTTGCCACTCTGCAATCCTCTGGCACCTGCCTCAGATCTCGCGAAAATTTGAAAGCTATGGTAAGCCCTTCGCTATCTTCACCCCCACTTCCTTTCGCAACTTGGGATGCAAGCCGTCCAGAGCAAGTCACTTATCTACGCTAAGTATAGCCATCCTTTCCAGTCCCTCCTCTCTCTCAATTTTTGCCCGAACCATTTTGTCTACTGTCCCTGCCTCTACCAATATTTTGTCAGATTCCTATTCCTTAGTAAACACTGAGAGAAATATTCTAGTCTTGTCATTTGCCTCTAATCATATACTACCCTCTTTGACCCTAGTAGGCCCTATTCCACCTGTTACTACCCATTTACATTTTTATTCTTTGGCAGAGGATTTTAGGGTTCCCTTTTACGTTGACTGCCATTCTATTCTCATATTCCCACTCTGCCAGTCTTATTTCCGTCTTCACCTCCCCTCTCAACCTATTGTATTTGACCTTTATTGCCATTGAATAATTCAAGTGACATACAGCACTTTCTTTTTCTGTTTCATTATAATATTATAATATCTATCGCCATTGTCATCCCAGGTGCTCTGTTTTTGGTTGCCCTGCATTTCGCCCTTGTTGCAATCTATTTAGCCTGTAGCTGAAACATCTCTTCCTTAAACATAACCCGTTGTTCTGTTACAGCTATTCGAGTCAGATAGATTCCTTTACATCGCATTGAAATTAGCTGTCTTCCAATATAGCCATTGTACTTTACATTGTTACTTATTTTTCTGCATTACGAGTCCAAACCTCATGATACGATGTTCATTCTTACTTCCTCACAGAGTCGTAGCCAGCTTCATTTCCCAGCACCAAATCCAGGAATGTGTCCGTTCTTGTTGGGCCAAGAACATACTGATCAAGGAATTCTCCTGAACACAAACGAAACTTCCACCCTCATTTCCCTTTACTCTGAAATTATCCCAATGGCTATTTAGGTAATTACAGTCCACAATATCACTATTCTAGTTCTTGCACATCTCTGTAATTTCCCTTCAGATTTGCTCCTCCATCTGTCTCTCAATATTTGGAGACCTATAGAATATACCTAGTAGTGTGATCATACCCCTTTTGCTTCTTAACTAAAAGCTGATGGATTTTGTCATTTTCCCCTCAAGGCCATCCACTCTTTCTGACACTATTAATATCTTCCCTAATCCGTACTGCAAACTCAACTCCCTTTTCTCCATCTCTTTCTTTTCTGAACACTTTATAACCTTTAGCTTAAGCGCCCTGTCCTCATCATCTTTCAGCCACGCTTCTGTTATTTCCACCACATCATACTCTCATAATGGTATTTATGCTTATAGCTCACCATGCATACTCACCACACTTTGGACTGGATTTTGTTCCAAGCCAAGTTCTGTGGCGGAGTGAGGTGGAGAATTGGAGCAGTGGCTGCCATCGAACCCAATGCCAGGATTGCTGATTGCTAGCGGCTAGGAAGCTCCATGGCTGCTCCCGCGCCACTCTGCAACAGGACACTGCTTTCGATATGTTAACTACTTCCTTGTATTAATTTATATGTGACCCGCAGTGATCTTATCTGCAGTTCCCAATTTTCACTGCAATGTGCTGCACTTAAGCACCTTCACTTTCCTGTCCAGGGAAAGCTAGCACCAACGCAGTGGGCAAGGCGTCAACTCTGCACTATTTGTATAGAGAAGGGGGAAGGGGTCAACTTAGCATTTTGTTGAACTGTGTGCAGGTCTGGCCACCTTTTAAAAACGGCGGCAGCACCTGTGCCCGCATCAGGTGACACTATGAATGGAGTTCGCCAATGCCACACCGCCACTTCATTGGGGAGGGGGCAGCCACAATGAATATGCAAAGTTGCCACCTACCACAGAATCACGGCGGTGTGGGTCCCGCGAGGGGCAGCCGCAATTTTCTGCACCAAAATCCAGCCCTTTGTCTGTTTACTTACACACATCTTAGTGCCGCCTTTGTATTCCCCATAGCCCTTCTCAGTCAGTTCACATCTAATATGGAACTAGACCCTTCCCCAGTTCTGTCTAACACTTGCATATTATGCACCTAATTCTCTATTGTACTTATGTATGCTAGTGCCCATCACCCTGCCAATAACAGTGAAACGGCCCCAACCACACGAGTGAACATCTCCGTGAGAACATTGTTCCCAGTGCTGTTGAGGTGTAACCAGCCCCTTTGCACAGGCAGCTTCTGCGTCAGAAATGGACCTAATGCCCCAAGAATCTGAAGCCATCCCTCCTGCACCATGTTTCAAGCCAAACATTGATAACCCTTATCTTCCTTTCTCTACCCGAACAAACACATGGCCCTGGGAGTCATCCAGAGATTACTAGCTTCGGTCCTACTCGTTATCTTCCTCCCTGGATGCTGCAAATCTTACAGTAGGTATTCAAAACCTGTCCTGTGACATCTGATAATATTGATCTGACACCTTTCGAACATATTTGAACAATTAGCACAAACCATTCAACCCTCAAACTGAGAGAAGCTCCAATACAGCATGATGTCTTTATATACATTTTCGTTGTGCAGCTTTCCAGGAGCACAGGCATTGCGAGCGAGGAGTGAACAGCTGGGAAGTCAATTTCATCGGAAGTTTCGGTGGAGCAGGGACTGCTGGGTAAGTAGAAACCTATATATTTGGGCTGTGTAAATTCTCTTACCTTTTCGTTGTGCAGCTTTTCCAGGAGCAAAGGCATTGCGAGCGAGGAGTGAACAGCTGGGAAGTCAATTTCATCGGGAGTTTCGGTGGAGCAGGGACTGCTGGGTAAGTAGAAACCTATATATTTGGGCTGTTTCTGAACCCGAGACACTACTCTTGTAGTGTCTCCCACCCGCCCTCCTCCTCTTACCAAAAAAAGGACTCGCTTGTGTGTAGGTAAGGTAAGGCTTTTTCTATTTCTCTTCTTGTTTTATCGTGTGATTGGTTAAAAACTTGGGAATTTAGAATAGTGGGAATGGAGGTTCAGGCAGTTGAATGTTCCTCCTGCAGAATGTGGGAGGTAAGGGTCGCCAAGGGTGTCCCTGCTGACTGCATCTGCGGGAAGTGCACCCAGCTCCAGCTCCGCGAGGACCGCGTGAGGGAACTGAAGCTGGAGGAACTTTGGATCATTTGGGAGGTGGAGGGGATTATTGAGAGGAGTCATCCGGAGGCAGTCACACCTCAGGTAAAAGAAGAAGGTAGATGGGTTACCGTCAGGGGAAGGAGAGGGAACCAGCAGGCAGTGCAGGGATCCCCTGTGGCCGTTTCCCTCAACAACAGGTATACCGTTTTGGATACTGTTGGGGGAGACGACTTACCAGGGGTAGGCAATGGGATACAGATCTCTGGCGCAGAGTCTGTCCCTGTTGCTCAGAAGGGAAGGGGTAAGAGGAGCAGAGCATTAGTCATTGGGGACTCCATAGTTAGGGGAACAGATAGGAGGTTTTGTGGGAACGAGAGAGACTCACGGTTGGTGTGTTGCCTCCCAGGTGCCAGGGTACGTGATGTCTCGGATCGTGTTTTTGGGATCCTCAAGGGGGAGGGGGAGCAGCCCCAAGTCGTGGTACACATAGGCACCAACGACATAGGTAGGAAGACAGATGGGGATTTAAGGCAGAAATTCAGGGAGCGAGGGTGGAAGCTTAGAGCGAGAACAAACAGAGTTGTTATCTCTGGGTTGTTGCCCGTGCCACGTGCTAGCGAAGTGAGGAATAGGGAGAGAGAGGAGTTGAACACGTTGCTGCAGGGATGGTGTAGGAGGGAGGGTTTTGGTTTCCTGGATAATTGGGGCTCTTTCTGGGGTAGGTGGGACCTCTACAAACAGGATGGTCTTCACCTGAACCAGAGGGGTACCAATATCCTGGGGGGGGGGGGGGGGGGGGAGATTTGCTAGTGCTCTTCGGGGGGGTTTAAACTAATTCAGCAGGGGGATGGGAACCTAAATTGTAGTTCCAGTGTGCAGGATGTTGAGAGTAGTGAGGGCAGAGATAAGGTTATAAGGAAACAAGAGGGCACTGGCAAGCAAGGGCTTGGTTTAAAATGTGTCTACTTCAACGCCAGGAGCATCCGGAATAAGGTGGGTGAGCTTGCAGCATGGGTTGGTACCTGGGATCTCGATGTTGTGGCCATTTCAGAGACATGGGTAGAGCAGGGACAGGAATGGATGTTGCGGGTTCCGGGATTTAGATGTTTCACTAAGAACAGAGAAGAGGGTAAAAGAGGGGAGGGGATGTGGCATTGTTAATCAAGGAAAGTATTACAGCGGCAGAAAGGACGTTTGAGGACTCGTCTACTGAGGTAGTCTGGGCCGAGGTTAGAAGCAGGAGAGGAGAGGTCACCCTGTTGGGAGTTTTCTATAGACCTCCAAATAGTTCCAGAGATGTAGAGGAAAGGATAGCAAAGATGATTCTTGACAGGAGCGAGAGTAACAGGGTAGTGGTTATGGGGGACATTAACTTTCCAAATATTGACTGGAAATACTATAGTTCGAGTACTTTAGATGGGTTTGTTTTTGTCCAGTGTGTGCAGGAGGGTTTTCTGACACAGTATGTAGACAGGCCAACCAGGGGCGATGCCACATTGGATTTGGTACTGGGTAATGAACCCGGCCAGGTGTTAGATTTAGAAGTTGGTGAGCACTTTGGTGATAGTGATCACAATTCGGTTAGGTTTACCTTAGCGATGGGCAGGGACAGGCATATACAGCAGGGCAAGAATTATAGCTGGGGGAAAGGAAATTATGATGCGATTAGGCAAGATTTAGGATGCGCAGGATGGGGAAGGAAACTGCAGGGGATGAGCACAATCGAAATGTGGAGCTTATTCAAGGTGCAGCTACTGCGTGTCCTTGATAAGTATGTACCTGTCAGGCAGGGAGGAAGTTGTCGAGCGAGGGAGCCGTGGTTTACTAAAGAAGTTGAAGAGCTTGTCAAGAGGAAGAAGAAGGCTTATGTTAGGATGAGACGTGAAGGCTCAGTTAGGGCGCTTGAGAGTTACAAGCGAGCCAGGAAGGATCTAAAGGGAGAGATAAGAAGAGCGAGGAGAGGACACGAGAAGTCATTGGCGGATAGGATCAAAGAAAACCCTAAGGTTTTCTATAGGTATATCAGGAATAAAAGAATGACTGGAGATAAGTTAGGGCCAATCAAGGATAGTAGTGGGAAGTTGTGTGTGGAATCGGATGAGATAGGGGAAGTGTTAAATGAATATTTTTCGTCAGTATTTACAGTGGAGAAAGAAAATGTTGTCGAGGAGAATACTGAGATACAGACTACTAGGCTAGATGGGATTGAGGTTCACAAGGAGGAGGTGTTAGCAATGTTGGAAAGTGTGAAAATAGATAAGTCCCCTGGGCCAGATGGGATTTATCCTCGGATTCTCTGGGAAGCCAGGGAGGAGATTGCAGAGCCTTTGTCCTTGATTTTTATGTCGTCATTGTCGACAGGAATAGTGCCGGAAGACTGGAGGATAGCAAATGTTGTCCCCTTGTTCAAGAAGGGGAGTAGAGACAGCCCTGGTAATTATAGACCTGTGAGCCTTACTTCGGTTGTGGGTAAAATGTTGGAAAAGGTTATAAGAGATAGGATTTATAATCATCTTGAAAAGAATAAGTTCATTAGAGATAGTCAGCACGGTGTTGTGAAGGGTAGGTCCTGCCTCACAAACCTTATTGAGTTTTTTGACAAGGTGACCAAACAGGTGGATGAGGGTAAAGCCGTGGATGTGGTCTATATGGCTTTCAGTAAGGCGTTTGATAAAGTTCCCCACGGTAGTCTATTGCAGAAAATACAGAAGTATGGGATTGAAGGTGAATTAGTGCTTTGGATCAGAAATTGGCCAACTGAAAGAAGACAGAGGGTGGTGGTTGATGGTAAATGTTCATCCTGGAGTATAGTTTCTAGTGGTGTACCGCAAGGATCTGTTTTGGGGCCACTGCTGTTTGTCATTTTTATAAATGACCTGGATGAGGGTGTAGAAGGGTGGGATAGTAAATTTGAGGATGACACGAAGGTCGGTGGAGTTGAGGATAGTGCCGAAGGATGTTGTAGGTTACAGAGGGACATAGATAGGCTGCAGAGCTGGGCTGAGAGATGGCAAATGGAGTTTAATGCGGAAAAGTGTGAGGTGATTCACTTCGGAAGGAGTAACAGGATTGCAGAATACTGGGCTAATGGGAAGATTCTTGGTAGTGTAGATGAGCAGAGAGATCTTGGTGTCCAGGTACATAAATCCCTGAAAGTTGCCACCCAGGTTAATAGAGCTGTTAAGAAGGCATATGGTGTGTTAGCTTTTATTAGTAGGGGGATCGAGTTTAGGAGCCACGAGGTCATGCTGCAGCTGTACAGAACTCTGGTGCAGCCGCACCTGGAGTATTGCGTGCAGTTCTGGTCACCGCATTATAGGAAGGATGTGGAAGCTTTGGAAAAGGTGCAGAGGAGATTTACTAGGATGTTGCCTGGTATGGAGGGAAGGTCTTACGAGGAAAGGCTGAGGGACTTGAGGTTGTTTTCGTTAGAGAGAAGGAGGAGAAGAGGTGACTTAATAGAGACATATAAGATAATCAGAGGGCTGGACAGGGTGGATAGTGAGAGCCTTTTTCCTCGGATGGTGATGGCAAACACAAGGGGACATAGCTTTAAGTTGAGGGGTGATAGATATAGGACAGATGTCAGAGGTAGTTTCTTTCCACAGAGAGTAGTAGGGGCGTGGAACGCCCTGCCTGCAACAGTAGTAGACTCGCCAGCTTTAAGGGCATTTAAGTGGTCATTGGATAGACATATGGATGAAAATGGAATAGTGTAGGTCAGATGGTTTCACAGGTCGGCGCAACATCGAGGGATGAAGGGCCTGTACTGCGCTGCAATGTTCTATGTTCTATGTTCTATACTGCACTGTCACTTAGACAATTTTGATTCTCAAATATTCAAGGAAATTTTCAGATGTGAGTTTATATTTTAGTGACTTGGTAGAATAGAAAGAAAAATGTTTTGGTTTTGTAAACTTTCAGCAACACTTTGGGGTGGAATCATCCGCTGCATTCCAGACTCAATCCATGCAAATAATTTTCAAGAAGCAGTGGTTTGAAAAGTTTAGATTGCTGCAACGTTTTAATCCTCCAAACTCAATATCCGCTCCCTTATAGGTTTCTGCATTTATATTAGTACAATGACCGCTTGGGATCTTGTACATCTCGCTGCAATCATGTTGATGTAAAATGAAGCTTACACCATATATTAATGCTGGGAAAGATGACGTTTGCACCGGAGAGCACCTTAAGTGAAAGCTTTAGTGCATGGAATTGGCGGTGAGTATATACCTGTACCTTTACATAAAGTATGCCTAGAGAGTGTATTAACATCTTGTATAGTAATTGTAGCAGTTGTCCACAGTTTGCCGGTAGAGGGAATTGATCTCCTCAGAGAAAAGGATTTGGCCAGATCAAAAGTACAACCTTTGCCACACATGATGTGGATATAGGAGGGTACTGTTCCTTCAAAACAATATCCTTACCACTTGAGTACGGACAACAGGCCCAAGTGAAAGCAAAGATCCCGTACATGCTGGAAAACAATTTGATCAAATCTAGTGAAAGTAGCATGGGTTCATCGGTAGTTCTATTACCAAAAGCTGATGGGTAAACCCAATTTTGCATAGACTATAGTAATATCAATGCGGTAATGAAGCCAGACTCCGACCCAATTCCATCATTAGAAGACTTTACCGAAAGAGTGGACAGCGCTACGTTTCTTATTGAGTTCGACTTGTTAAAGGGATACTGGCAATTTCCTTTGACTCCTCGAGCTAAAGAGATATCAGCTTCTGTAACACCTGACGGTCTGAGTGACTTGCCGAATGCAGTTCGTTGTATATTAGGCTTCGAGATGCTTTCCATTGTTTTTGTTGCCATCAATGTTAAGCTACCTGGTCTACATTTCCCTGGAATTGCTTCATATCCCTTTTTAAAATGCAGGTATAACATGAGCTGGCTGCCAGTGCCCTGACACTACTACATTTTCCATTTTTTTAGTGTCCATGTAATTGTGCTCCTGCTACCTCTTCCATTTTAAAATGGTGCTGCATCAGCGAGACCTTCTGGTGTATGCACACAATTCTTTGAATGTGGCAGGACAGGTTGAAAGGTCAGTTTAAGAAGCAAAAAACATACGTGATCATGTGCTTTATATATAGTGGCATGGAGTACAAAACCAAGGAAGGTATACAAACCGTTATAAAGTACTGGATAGGCATCAACTAGTGCATTATGTCCGATTTTGGAAACCACACTACAGACAGTACCTTCGAGAGAATGCAATAGCATTTTACTAGAAGTTTCACTAGGAGCGAGGAATAGCAGTTCAGTTGGTTGACTGGAGAATCTGGGATTGTTCTCCTTGGAGCAGAGAAGGTCAAGGTGCAATGTAATGGAGATTTTCCAAGTTATGAGTGGCGCATATGTGGCAAATTGGTTTCTACTGGTAGGAAAGTTGGTAATCAGATGACACAGATCACAAATTGAAAATCAACAGCGTGCAAATGTTTTTTTTTAATATGCAGCGATTTATTATGTTCTGAAGTGCAATGCAGAAAAGTGTATGAAAGCAGAGAATCCACAGCAACTTTCAAAAAGAAATTGCATGCATACCTGGAAAGGAGACATGTGCAGGACTTTGAGGGAAGTCCAGGAGATTGGAACTAATTAAAAGCTCTTCCAAATTCAGCGTAGGTATTAATGGCCTCCTACTATGTAAAAAAATTCAATGATTCAATGATTGTAAATCTGTTGCTGAAGTCATTCCGTTCACGAACCACTCAGAAGGATTTGAGTTGTTTCCGTAGGTCGGAAACAATTTGAAACTTCTCAGTGCTGGTGAGTGAACGTGCCTGGTTCCAGTGCTGATGCCACAGATCATTCACTTTCCATTGTACAAGGGCTATTGACTGAGGAAGTCTGTTGCACACGCTTCTTCTCTGGGTCTGCACGACATATACATAAATACATATGTTCTGGTCGAATTATTCTGATTGGGATAATCCCTCCATTAGTTCCTTTAACTTCCAGTGAAGCAGATTGTTACGCCCAACAACTTAACCATTGTACTTTCCTCGACACATTTTCCCTTATCGATGTTATATTTCTGACATTTCCTGTGTTTCCCTTTCTATTTATAGTACATTATTCTTTCCAAATGCAGAATCGTGCCCAGTTTGGCAACTCATACGAAGAATTGCAAATACATTCTGATTTAGTACAGACAGCATAGAGGCTAAGAACAAGCGTAGGCAATTCAGAACCTGCAGCCTGTTGAGCCGAATCATTATATTATCGCTGATTTGCACATTGACACAATTTATCCGGCTTAGTTCATAAAACCTCATGCTTTTGACTAAAAGAAAATTCAGTTTTGAACAGCTCAATTGATCCCCTGATTTACACAGATATCCACTAATTTAAAGGTTATTCTTGCTTCTTCTGTACTTCTGCATGTCTTTCTTCACAAGGAACCTCAATTAACCATCTTAAACACCTTAATGAGATCATCCTTTATTTCTGCTAAAGGAAAACGACTAAGAGTCCAGTCTGTGAAAATGTTCTTCACAATTTAATTCTTTTACCTGCATTATCGTTCTGGTGAAACAAACACAACATGCTGCGGTTGAAGGAAATATGAAATAAAAACAGAAAATTCTGGAAATACTTCGTAGGTCTGACCCAGAAGTTGTGGATAATGAAACAGAGTTTTTGTTTCAGGTCTGAGTCTTTTCTTCAGAAATTGGAAAAGTTGGAAATGTAATACATATAGAACTAATGAAATGGGAAGGGTGGGAAAAGGAACAATAGGGAAGGTCTGCAATAGGGTAAAAGACAGGAGAGAATAATTGACAAAAATATGCATGGTGCAAAGCCAAAGACCGTGGTAATGCGATAAGTAAAAAGACAAAATATATGCCTAGCTTAGGTGTGAATGGCAGAATCCTGAATATCTGCTGTCCGAATGCAAAGTGAAGAAAACAAGATAGAAATGAGAGAACAAAACAGACTAGTGAAGAAAAGTGAAACAAATGGGGGCAGAGAATATGACCTTATAATTGTTGAAGTAAGTGTTGATTCCAGAAGGCTGTAAACTGCCCAGTAGAAAGGTGAGGTGCTGTTCCTCTAAATTGTGTTGTGATTCATTCGAACAGTGAAGGAGGAAAAGGACAGAAAGGTTAGAGCGGAAGCAAGAGGCTGAATTAAAATTACAGGCGACTGGAAGCTCGGAGTCATGTATCCAGACTGAGCAGAGGTGTTCCACAAAGCGATCATTCAGTCAGTGTGTGGTTTCCTAAAGTAGAGGCGACCACATGGTGAGTACTGAATGCTGTATTTTATGTTAAAAGAGGTACATGGAAAGTCTCCGTTTCATCTGGAATGAGAGTTTGGTCTGATCAGGAGTGAGGAGCTAAAAAAGCAAGTATTTCATCTCTTTTGCTTGAATGCAAAGGAGTCATCAGAAAGGGATCAGGTGTTGAGGTTGATTGTCGAGTGGGAAGGTTACCTTTTGGAATGCTGTAAGAGGAGTGGAGCGGAAAATTTGTTTGGTGGTGAGATCTTGTTGGAGGTGGCAGAAATGGTGGAGGATGATCCACTGAGTATGCAGGTGCATGGGGTGAAATGAAAGGACGAAGGAGACCAATTGTATTTCACAGAGGGAGGAGAAAGTGTGAGAGCAAAAGTGTGAATAAGAACGGACACAGTCACAGACATTGTTGTGGTGGCGGGAGGGTGGGTGGAGGGGGGCGCAGTGGGGGAGGTTGGGTAGATAGAATTCCTCGATTTAACAAAAAGGAAGACATATCAGAAGCGTTCATGTGGAAAGTTGCATTGTCGAAACAGAAGCAATGGCGATGGAGAAACTAAGAGAATGGAATGGAGCCCTCAGAGGAATTGGGGTGCAAGGAAGTGTAGTCAAGGTAGATGTGAGAGTCAGTTGGCTTATAGTCAATGTGTGTTGATAGCCTATCCCCAGAAATGGAGACAGAAAAGTCACGGAAGGGAAGGAAAGACGTGCAAATGGACAATGTGAAGGGGAGAGAAGGGTGAAAACTGGGAATAAAGTCGATGAAATGTTCCACTTCAGAGCGAATGCAGAAAATGCAAGACAGCTCTGAAGGTAAAAGAGGTCGAGCACCGTGTCTGAGTAGAACTGGAACAAGGAATGTTCCACGTGTCCCACAAAATGTCCCACGTGACCCATGACCCCATAACAATACATTTTATTTGGAAGAAGTGAATGGAGTTAAAAGAGCAGTTGGTCAATCTGACAACAGTTTCAGACAGGCCGAGCTGGGGTGTGGAGGATCGGGACTGATTGGGCCTCCGTTCAGGAGGCGGAGAGCTCTCAGACCGTCCTGCTGAAGGATGGATGTGTCGAGGGATTGGACATCCATGGTAGAAGGGAGACGGTTAGGAGCCATCAAACTGGAAATTATTAAAGTGAAGACGGGCATCAGTGACTCACGGATATAGGTGGGAAGGGATTGGAGTCGAGAGAAAAGGAAATCTTCTCAGTGGGACAGGGACAGGCTAAAATGATGGATCGACCAAAGTAATCCTGGTTGTGAATTATGGGAAGGAGGCAGAGGTTGGGGAATTATGAGGTTGGAGGCCTTGAAGGGATGATCTCCAGAGCAGATGAGGTCAGTGACAGTCCAGGATAGAATAGCTTGACGTGCGATGTTTGGTCATAGTCCAGGAAGAGGTATGAGGACGTGTTGGGGAATTGGTGCTTGGCCTCTGCAAGGTAGAAGTCGGTACGTCAGATAACTGCAGCATCGCTCTTGTCAGCAAGTTTGATGACAATGTTAGAGTTGCACAAAAGAGAAATGAGTACTGCAAGTTCAGAGGGAGATAGGTTAAATTGAGTGAGTGGAGCAGAGAAATTGAAGCATCGATTTCATGCCAGCAGTTCTCAATGAACAGAACTAGCGAGAATCAAAATGAAAAATGCCAGAGGGAAGATTGAAGGTGGAGGGAGAATATTGGAGACAGGCAAAGGGGCCAGCAGTGTGGAGGGAAGACCCCTGCCCAAGGAATTAGATACAGATGTGAAGATGATGAAAGAATAGCTCAACATAATGCCAAGCTTGAATTTAATTGAGGTGGAGTTATCAGGAGATGAGGCTTTGGCCTTTGCTAAGAACAAATCGTTTAGGGTCAGATATTGGATGATCAGAGTTTGTCATGGATACACAGCGAAGGGTAAGATGGGAAGAAGTGATGGGGTCACGGAGAAGTGATGGGGAAGAATGATCCAGCGGGGTGTTTGTGTCCATAGTTACTGAAGCTTGTAATCCTTCACTCCAGAAAAAAATAAAAATAATTGTTTTCTTAAAGTGCAGGATGGGATGAAGGATGGAATGAAACTGTATACCAGGACAGGTTTGAGATAGAGTGAGTCGTTGCATGTTGTGGCAGATGGCATTGAGTGTGAATCTCAGGATGTGTCAACAACAGCGATTCAACGAATAATGACTGTTTAAGTGATATCTGTAATTGTGGGTGGATCTGAAACAAGAAGGGTGAAATTTCACTAAGAATCCACGTGGAATAATTCGGAGCTAGAGACAGTTGCGAAGGAGGGAGATATGGTTATATGGCGTTTTTTCAGACACCTGATCAAACACGAGAAGGGAAATAGAAAACAATGAAGGTGAACAATTTAGAAAAAGCAAACGGAAATCGCTTCAGGGTGAAAAACAGAATTTCTTCAAGTTGGGTATTCTTGGAAGAGAAGAGGCAGTGTATTAAACAGTAATGAAACATATGAAACACATTCTGGTGAATTAACGCTGCACCTCTACAAGGCTAATATATCCTTCCTCAAGTGTGGGGCTCAAAAGTAAGCGCATTACTCCAGATGTGGTCTAACCATATCTTTATATGAACAGAGCTGTGCACTTTCGTACCAGAAATTCCACCTCTCTGTAGCCCAGCTACTTTGACAGACAGACAAACATTCTAGTGTTAGGTTCAGACCCTTAGATGCTGCATGTAGCTTGCGTTATTACGGGATAGTCCAGACCTATTTAAATAATCTTAGAAACCAGGAAACAGCGGGAAGTAGATTTAAAGATCTGTTGTCATATTACTCTACCCACTGCATATAGTGACGATGTGATTAATATTACAGGCAGAAACCTGTGGGCGGATTCATCAGGGGGAATTGCAAGCCTGTTGTTTTAATCTGCATACACTTAACAAAATTAGAAATTCATGAACACATGAGCTTGTACTCGTTGCACCATTAATTAGGCTAGTGACGTCTCACTGACGTTGTGATAACATGCCAACATTTTCTGGTTATTTGTAATTAAAAGTAACATGTTAACCCATTCAGACCTTAGATTATTTTCAGACCTGCTGATGAAATTTAAAGGATTTTTGGGCATGAACGCCTAAACAGCTGAGCTCCCCCACAGCTGCCAATTTCACACCATTTACAAAAGACTCTGCTCCATCTAAACCAAAAAGTAAATGGCATCACGGTCCCCCACATTAAAGTCCATCGACTCTGACCTCCATCAAACAGATGCACTCCCTGTAAGCATGATCATCCAGGACACCTGATGTGCCCTCATGGAGGCAACCAGTTTGAGTTGTCCATCCATTCTATTTAGTGTGCACTTATACATTTTCTCCTCTAACTTTTTTATGATTTATCTTAGTAACTTTTTAGTCCTTATTCATTACTTATTAATATTTATGCATATCAGTTCAAAGAACAAAGAACAGTACAGCACAGGAACAGGCCATTCGGCCCTCCAAGCCTACGCCGATCTTGATGCCTGCCTAAACTAAAACCTTCTGCACTTCCGGGGTCCGTATCCCTCTATTCCCATCGTATTCATGTATTTGTCAAGATGCCTCTTAAACGTCTGCAGGGTACCTGCTTTCACCACCTCCCCCGGCAACAGGTTCCAGGCACTCACCACCCTCTGTGCAAAGAACTTGCCTCGCACATCCCCTCTAAACTTTGCCCCTCTCAACTTAAACCTATGTCCCCTAGTAACTGACTCTTCCACCCTGGGAAAAAGCTTCTGACTATACACTCTTTCCATGCCGCTTATAACTTTGTAAACCTCTATCATGTCGCCCCTCCACCTCCGTCGTTCCAGTGAAAACAATCTCAGTTCATCCAACCTATCCTCATTGCTAATACCCTCCAGACCAGGCAACAACCTGGTAAACATCCTCTGTACCCTCTCCAAGGCCTTCACGTCCTTCCGGTAGTGTGCCGACCTGAATTGCACACAATATTCTAAGTGTGGCCTAACTAAGGTTCTGTACATCTGCAACATGACTTGCCAATTTTTATACTCTATCCCCCGACCGATGAAGGCAAGCAGGCCGTATGCCTTCTTGACTACCTTATCCACCTGCGTTGCCACTTTCAGTGACCTGTGGACCTGTACACCCAGATCTCTCTGCCTGTAAATATTCTGAAGGGTTCTGCCATTTACTGTATACTTACCACCTGCCTTGAACCTTCCAAAATGCATTACCTCACATTTGTCCGGATTAAACTCCATCTATCATTTCTCCGCCCAAGTCTCCAACCGATCTATATCCTGCTGTATCCTCTGACAATCCTCATCATTATCTGTAACTCCACCAACCTTTGTGTCGTCCGCAAACTTTCTAATCAGACCAGTTACATTTTCCTCCAAATCATTTATATATACTACAACCAGCAAAGGTCCCAGCACTGATCCCTGCGGAACACCACTAGTCACATCCCTCCATTCAGAAAAGCACCCTTCCACTGCTACCCTCTGTCTTCTATAACCGAGCCAGTTCTGTATCCATCTTGCCAGCTCCCTTCTGCTCCCGTGTGACTTCACCTTTTGTACCAGTCTGCCATGAGGGACCTTATCAAAGGCTTTACTGAAGTTCATATAGATAACATCCACTGCCTTTCGTTCATCAATCATCTTTGTCACTTCTTCAAAAAACTCAATGAAATAAGTGTGACACGACCTCCCCTTCACAAAACCATGCTGCCTCTTGCTAATAAGTACATTTGTTTCCAAATGGGAGTAAATCCTGTCCCGAAGAATCCTCTCTAATAGTTTCCCTACCACTGATGTAAGGCTCACACGCCTATAATTTCCTGAATTATCCTTGCTATCCTTCTTAAGCAAAGGAACAACATTGGCTATTCTGCAGTCCACTGGGACCTCACCTGTAGCCAATGAGGATGCAAAGATTTCTGTCAAGGCCCCAGCAATTTCCTCCCTTGCCTCCCTCAGTATTCTAGGGTAGATCCCATCAGGCCCTGTGGATGTATCTACCTTAATGCTTTGCAAGACACCCAACACCTCCTCCTTTTTGATAATGAGATGACTGAGACTATCTACACTCCCTTCCCTCGGCTCATCATCCACCAAGTCCTTCTCCTTGGTGAATACTGATGCAAAGTACTCATTTAGTACCACGCCCATTTCCTCTGGCTCCACACATACCTTCCCTTCTCTGTCCTTGAGTAGGCCAATCCTTCCCCTGGTTACCCTCTTGCTCTTTATATAAGTATAAAAAGCCTTGGGATTTTCCTTAATCCTGTTTGCCAATGCGTTCTCATAACCCCTTTTAGCCCTCCTGACTCCTTGCTTAAGTTCCTTCCGACAGTCTTTATATTCCTCAAGGGAT
Source organism: Heterodontus francisci (assembly GCF_036365525.1). Taxonomy (NCBI): domain Eukaryota; kingdom Metazoa; phylum Chordata; class Chondrichthyes; order Heterodontiformes; family Heterodontidae; genus Heterodontus; species Heterodontus francisci. The sequence goes on along the minus strand of NC_090409.1, from coordinate 19,219,590 downwards.
TCGTCTGTTCCTGGCCTTCCATCCCTTTAGAATGCTTCCTTTTTGTTTTTGACTAGGCTCACAATATCCCGCGTTATCCAAAGTTCCCGAAACTTGCCAAACTTATCCTTCCCCCTCACAGGAACATGCTGGTCCTGGATTCTAATCAATTGACGTTTGATAGTCTCCCACATTTCAGATGTTGATTTATCCGCAAATAGCCGCCCCCAATCTAAATTCTTCAGTTCCTGCCTAATATTGTTGTAATTAGCCTTCCCCCAATTTAGCCCCTTCACCCGAGGACTACTCTTATCCTTATCCACAAGTACCTTGAAACTTATGGAATTATGGCCACTGTTCCCGAAACGCTCCCCTACTGAAACGTCGACCACCTGGCCGGGCTCATTCTCCAATACCAGGTCCAGTACGGCCCCATCCCTCGTTGGACTATCTACGTTTTGTTTCAAGAAGCCCTCCTGGATGCTCCTTACAAATTCTGCCCCATCCAAGCCCCTAGCACTAAGTGAGTCCCAGTCAATATTGGGGAAGTTAAAATCACCCACCACTACAACCCTGTTACCTTTACATCTTTCCAAAATCTGTCTACATATCTGCTCCTCTACCTCCCGCTGGCTGTTGGGAGGCCTGTAGTAAACCCCCAACATCGTGACTGCACCGTTCCTATTCCTGAGCTCCACCCATATTGACTCGCTGCATGACCCCTCTGAGGTGCCCTCCCGCAGTACAGCTGTGATATTCTCCTTAACCAGTAATGCAACTCCCCCACCCCTTTTACACCCCCTCTGTCCCGCCTGAAGCTTCTAAATCCTGGAACATTTATCTGCCAATCCTGTCCTTCCCTCAACCAAGTTCTCTGTAACAGCAACAACATCATAGTTCCAAGTACTAATCCACGCTCTAAGTTCATCTGCCTTACCTGTTATACTTCTCGCATTGAAACAAATGCACTTCAGACCACCAGTCCCGCTGTGCTCCGCAACATTTCCCTGCACGCTGTTCCTCTCAGTATTAATGGCCTTATTTATTAGTTCCCCTTCATTTACTTCACTTGCTGTCCGACTGATCTAGTTCCCACCCCCCTGCCACACTAGTTTAAACCCTCCCGAGTAACGCTAGCAAACCTCGCAGCCAGGATATATGTGCCCCTCCAGTTTAGATGCAACCCGTCCTTCTTCTACAGGTCCCATTTGTCCCTGAAGAGATGCCAATGGTCCAGATATCTGAAACCCTCCCTTCTACACCAGCTGTTCAGCCACGTGTTTAGCTGCACTATCTTCCTATTTCTAGCCTCACTGGCACGTGGCACAGGGAGTAATCCCAAAATTACAACCCTAGAGGTCCTGTCTTTTAACTTTCTACCTAGCTCCCTAAACTCCCCCTGCAGGACCTCGTCACTCTTCCTGCCTATGTCCTTGGTGTACCACAGCCTCTGGCTGTTCACCCTCCGTCTTCAGAATGCCCCCTGTCCGTTCAGAGACATCCTTGAACCTGGCACCAGGGAGGCAACATACCATCCTGGAGTCTCTTTCACGTCCACAGAAGCGCCTATATGTCTATCCTTGTTATACAATTTCGGAACATTTTGTGTTAATATTCCCGACCTAGATTATTTTATACCCTGAGAAACGTTCCGAAATGCTTGTCCCAAATATTTGTTTATTGGATCACAAAGCTTTATTTTTTGAGAACTAATCCTCACTAGAGTTCTAGATTATAACTTGTAAATGGTTCAGCTTGATTTTAAATCAGTTCGCAATTTAAAAAAGGTCCTATGCCTTTTAATTAATTACACAATTCTATGTTTAGCATTTTTAGGTAAGTATTTCCCAATCAATAATAATCAACTGTACGGAATGTCAATTTTGCAGAGATCAGATGTGCAATAGGTGTCAATTAATGGGAATTTATTGCTTCCTCCATATAATATGGAATTGCCTGTTAACCTATGTTCTTTTAAGCCAACAAAAGATCAATTGTCACTGAACTGAGACAGCAGAGAGATGCTGGATTATATGTAGGGTATCCATTTGCAGAGCCCTTTATGGAGAATATTGAGCAGGAAACAATGCCAGACACTGTTACTGAAGTTAGAACAGCTTCGATGCAATCATTGGAACATAGACTGCTTACAGCACAGAGAAGACCTCTCGGCCCATCGTGTCCGTGCTGGCTCCCTGCAAGAGTAACTCACCTCGCACTCTCCCGCCTTTTCCCTATCGTCCTGGAATTTATTTTCTCTTCAGATAATTTTCCAATTATTTTTCTCGACAGGTAATTGTCCAATTATTAATCACAGCTCCTTCAATAGTCATTATTTTGTCCGTCTGGAAATTCACAATTGGTCCGTCAATTACTGAAAATAAATTTAGTTGAATTAATCTTCTTTAAGGGCGTTTGATTCTGCTGTCTGAAGCCACTGAATACGCAAAAACATGGGTATTCAACATCCCAATAAGCCAAATATAGCAACCCATTCAAAATGCGGTATCTAAGAGATGCAGTCATTCTTTCGTGTGTTTATACGTTTTTAAAAAAAAGATTGTTCAACGTCTTAAAGCCAAATAAATTTCTGTGGACAGTTGCGACTCCGATTTTGTGACTCAAACGGAGCTCGTGCCCCATTAAATAGACCAATACAGATAGCCAGCAGAGGAATTGCCTCTCATTCTACTTTCAGAATGACATTGTTGCTTTGAATTTAAACATTCGCGTTGCAACAATCTGGGGGAGTGCGCACCAACCCCCACAGTGTGTATGCAGTTCTAGCTATTGAGAGTTAATCTAATCTTTAGCTGGAGGAAAGTAGCACCAGATAATTTACACCGATACCCAACAACGAGCAATGGGGTGCAGATTTAATACAATTCTTCTTTTGGCACCGGAAGCAGCAAGTAAAGCTGAGGTGATACCAGAATGTGCACAGACTGATTTCAGCTGGCTTACATAATCAACGAAGTTTATTTTCTTATCAAAGAAGATTAAAACAGAAGTTTTCAGACATTTGGCCCTTCGAGACTGTGCCAGTAAAACGGTGGCTTTGTCCCAGCTAGGCAAATAACGGGCAGTGCTCCAAGCTATGACCTGTGTACACGAACAACCTCGGAGAGAACCGACCTGTTGAATCTTAACAAGTCTCATTTAAGTTAAGTAGCTCGAGGGTGGTGGTGCGAGAGACAGTATGAACGTCCTGACAGGTGACTTTACACTCCATGAGTACACATTTGTGAGGCATTTTATTTGAAATGTTTTACCATAATGATGGTTTTCCTCATATGTAGGCTTCCATCGAACAAAGTCATGTTTTGTTAAAGGACCCATAATGTGTTACAATTATTATAATGCCCGTTATTCCTTCATTTGTTCTTGATCATGTGGTGGCAATAAAATTATTCTCAATATAAAGGACGTATTATGAGAGAGGGAGAGATAGTAAAATGTAGGTATTTCGTAGTAAGCATTGTCATCTCTGAAAAAGCCAATAGTTAAAAATGTTTGGTTGTGTTCGTAATTCGACGTCGTACCTCTGCCATTTTTTTTTTACTTCAGTCGATTGACAGTGAACTGAAAAAAGTAACTTCAAGTTTCATGCATTTATCCCTGGCAACAGACAAGCATGTAATGATTCCTGCAAGGTGATGTCTGGTATATGACAGTTGGAGTTATAATACCAGCAAGTCCATAGTTCTTCTAATGCTGTAAACACGTAACAATTTGATTCACTGGATATGTCACCATTTTCTTTAGCTCATCTCTGAATTTAGTCTGGGTCACTGCATAAATAAATGTGTTCGTGCAGCAGCTTAAAAGCAGGAGCATATATCCAGTTTCTTGAAGGATGTAAACCGGATTATTGTTAACTGCATAAGAATAAGCATTAGTAATTCTATAATACAAGTAATGGATCGTGTATGTCAGCCACAGCAGTATAAAATTGCCAGATATACTGAACAGTAAAATTATGGATTTTCGCCTGCTCTCCATCTCAGGATCAGTATTATTTTCTGAGCTGGTTTTGTTCCTCAGTGCCCTGCGGGCTCTGCTGGCAACGATTATATGTCTTACGGTTAGAGAATTGAGCAGCAAGATAATGAAAAATGGCAGGAAACTCGTCGCAATGCGGTTAAAATAAGAAAATACTAACCAAACAGGTAAAATATAATAGCTTGATCTTATCCGACAATACCATGGCATTCCATTAAATATATATAGAGGTTCATATACAAAGTACCAAGCGATGTTTTTTAAACAGCCCAGAGCTAGCACTGTGCCTATAATGGCAGCTGCCGTTTCCTTGGTGCAATATATGATTTTCAGCTTCTGATAGCAAATGGCTATGCATCTATCAACGGTGAAAGCGACTGTCAACCAGACAGAAATGTCTCTGGCGGCATAAGCAAGGGCGGTTTTGGTCTGACATACAGGAGTCAGGGACAGATAATTTCCCGGAAAGTACATGTCAATGATCCGATTGAGTACAACACCAGTGATGACAACCAGGAGATCAGCCACTGCCATGGCCACCAGGTAATAAGTGATACATCTGGAGAGGCCACACTTTCCCCGACACAGGACCACAATCGCCACCATGTTAACTGTAGGGAAGGGGAAAAAATGCAAGTCAATAAATATTGGCAGATTGATAGACTATTCTAATATAATAAGACACTATAAGTTTGCAGGCAAAATGCATTCATTTCAGAACTTTGTTACTGCATTCCATGTGGAAATAATGAGCTAGCATTGCCGAGTAAATGTAGGTTGCAAATTAAAACGATTTCAGCCGAGGTTCAATGTGTAAAACTCTTGCTTCTGAGTCGGAAGCATTTGGTTTAATGTCGCGCTTCATAGATTTGAGTAAAGATTTGTCCGTAACGCTGGTTTATCAAAGATGAGACAGTGGAGGACCGGTTGAAGGGAGGGAATTCGGTCTGTGAATGTACATCAGGCTGGAAGGTTTGGACATGTGGAAAGCGTGTCTGAATGACAACTTGTGGTCTCTGGATTCAAGGGAATTTGTGACATCACTGACTATTCCAAGTGACAAATCGTTTATCCTGTATAACCCGTTGCCTTTTTCCAACCACTTCTTAGATGGTGGTGATATAAAAACGTTTACATGCACTCAGCTGCTCTGTGCAATTAATAGATGAAAGCAAATGTCGCTCTATGCTCTCCACGCAGATTGTACTGTAAATTCGAGTAATGTCCCTGGGCGTTATTGATATGTCAGTGGGTAAGGTTTTACGTTATTCTGAGTTACACATTTATGAAATATTAGGATTCTTCTTTGTCTGATCCGCCCGCTGATCTCGGGATCTGTGATGCAGTTCGGCAAACTCAGAGATGCCAGCAGAGGCAGGAATGCTAACAAATACTCTTGATATGAGCAGCACGTGTGGAAATCACCTGAGTGTGAGAGATGAGAGAAGACATGATTAATCTTGTCACTAAAATGATCTCCATGGACAACGGGCTGTTTAATCTGCCTATTAGGGGAGGCGCATGAAGAACAGGGGAGGTATCTGAATGCTGACAGCGCCAATCAGACCTAATAATCGAACAGAAGTTGAAAGGAATTGCGTATTACCTTTGATCAACTATGTGCTGGCACCATCGGCAATGTCTGACAGATTACAATTACTAATTAGCGCTTTCAATTGGCTGCACAACCCAATACTGGCCAAAGGTTTTGCATGATAAAGTACCTATTGGACTGTCGTGATTGTTACTTGTACAGCAGTCGATTTGTGTCTCTGACATATTGATCAGATTAAGAATCAGCTTGCCTGTTTTGTCCGTGGTGTTGGATGAGCAACGTTACTGCAGCATTGACTTGATACCCACCGGAACTAAATCAGCAACACTCGCTTGGAAAGAAATATTGTTATATCACAAAGTGGTGTTTGATTCACATTGCCATCTGTTTAAAATACATAGCATCCTATGCAAGAACAAAGAACAAAGAACAGTTCAGCACAGGAACAAGTCATTCGGCCCTCGAAGTCTGCGCCGATCTTGATGCCTGCATAAACAAACACCTTCTGCACTTCTGGGGCCCATATCCCTCTATTCCCTTCCTATTCATGTATTTGTCAAGATGTCTCTTAAACGTCGCTATCGTATCTGCTTCCACCACCTCCCCTGGCAGCAAGTTCCAGGCACTCACCACCCTCTGCGTAAAAACCTTGCCTCGCACATGCCCTCTAAACTTTGCCCCTCGCACCTTAAACTATGTCCCCGAGTAACTGACTGTTTCACCCTTGGAAAAAGCTTCTGATTATCCACTCTGTCCATGCCGCTCATAACTTTGTAAACCTCTATCATGTCGCCCCTCCACCTCCGTCGTTCCAGTAAAAACAATCCGAGTTTTTCCAACCTCTCCTCATAGCTAATGCCCTCCAGACGAGGCAACATCCTGGTAAACCTCCTCTGTACCCTCTCCAAAGCCTCCACGTCCTTCTGGTAGTGTGGCGACCAGAATTGAACGCAATATTCTAAGTGTGGCCCAACTAAGGTTCTGTAAATCTGCAACATGACTTGCCAATTTTTATACTCTATGCCCCGACCGATGAAGGCAAGTATGCCGTATGCCTTCTTGACTACCTTATCCACCTGCGTTGTCACTTTCAGTGACCTGTGGACCTGTACGCCCAGATCTCTCTGCCTGTCAATACTCCCAAGGGTTCTGCCATTTATGGTATACCTCCCACCTGCATTAGTCCTTCCAAAATGCATTACCTCACATTTGTCCGGATGTAAGTCCATCTGCCATTTCTCCACCCAAGACTCCAACCGATCTATATCCTGCTGTATCCTTTGACAATCCTCATCATTGTTGGGGAATGTTTAAACTAATGTGGCAGGGGGATGGGAACCAAATGAGGTCAGTAAAGAGTAAGGATGTAGTAACTAAAGCCTGTAAGGAACTAGATAATGAAGTCAGCGTGACTAAGGGAAAGAGTAGGCAGGGAGCAGATGATGAAAGCAAAGGGACTGGTGGTCTGAGGTGTATCTGTTTTAATGCAAGAAGTGTAGTAGGTAAGGCAGATGAACTTAGGGATTGGATTAGCACCTGGGAATATGATGTTATTGCTATTACTGAGACTTGGTTAAGGGAAGGACATGATTGCAACTAAATATCCCAGGATACCGATGCTTCAGGCGGGATAGAGAGGGAGGTAAAAGGGGTGGAGGAGTTGCATTACTGGTCAAAGAGGATATCACAGCTGTGCTGAAGGAAGGGACTATGAAGGACACGAGCTGTGAGGCAATATGGGCAGAACTCAGAAATAGGAAGGGTGCGGTAACAATGTTGGGGCTGTACTACAGGCCTCCCAACAGCGAGCGTGAGATAGAGGTACAAATATGGAAACAGATTATGGAAAGCTGTGGGAGCAACAGGGTGGTGGTGATAGGAGATTTTAATTTTCCCAACATTGACTGGGATTCACTTAATGTTAGAGGTCTCGATGGAGCAGAATTTGTAAGGAGCATCCAGGAGGGTTTTCTAGAGCAGTATGTAAATAGTCCAACTCGGGAAGGGGCGATACTGGACCTGGTGTTGGGAAATGAGCTGGGCCAGGTGGTTGACGTTTCAGTAGGGGACTACTTTGGGAATAGTGATCACAATTCCGTACGTTTTAGAATACTCATGGACAAAGATGAGAGTGGTCCTAAAGGAAGAGTGCTAAATTGGGGGAAGGCCGACTGTACCAAAATTCGGCAGGAGCTGGGGAATGTAGATTGGGAGCAGCTGTTTGAAGGTAAATCCACATTTGATATGTGGGAGGCTTTTAAAGAGAGGTTGATTAGCGTGCAGGAGAGACATGTTCCTGTGAAAATGAGGGGTAGAAATGGCAAGATTAGGGAACCATCGATGACAGGTGAAATTGTGAGACTAGCTAAGAGGAAAAAGGAAGCATACACAAGGTCTAGGCGGCTGAAGAAAGACGAAGCTTTGAAAGACTATCGGGATTGTAGGCACAATCTGAAACGAGGAATTAAGAGGGCTAAAAGGGGTCATGAAATATCTTTAGCAAACAGGGTTAAGGAAAATCCCAAAGCCTTTTATTCATATATAAGGAGCAAGAGGGTAACTAGAGAAAGGATTGGCCCACTCAAGGACAAAGGAGGAAAGTTATGCATGGAGTCAGAGAAAATGGGTGAGATTCTAAACGAGTACTTTGCATCGGTATTCACCGAGGAGAGGGACATGACGGATGTTGAGTTTAGGGACAGATGTTTGATTACTCTAGGTCAAGTCGGCATAAGGAGGGAGGAAGTGTTGGGTATTCTAAAAGGCATTAAGGTGGACAAGTCCCCAGGTCCGGATGGAATCTATCCCAGGTTACTGTGGGAAGCGAGAGAGGAAATAGTTGGGGTCTGAACAGATATCTTTGCAACATCCTTAAACACGGGTGAGGTCGCGGAGGACTGGAGAATTGCTAATGTTGTCCCCTTGTTTAAGAAGGGTAGCAGGGATAATCCAGGTAATTATAGACTGGTGAGCCTGACGTCAGTGGTAGGGAAGCTGCTGGAGAAGATACTGAGGGATAGGATCTATTCCCATTTGGAAGAAAATGGGCTCATCAGTGATAGGCAACATGGTTTTGTGCAGGGAAGGTCATGTCTTACCAACTTAATAGAATTCTTTGAGGAAGTGACAAAGTTGATTGATGAGGGAAGGGCTGTAGATGTCATATGCATGGACTTCAGTGAGGCGTTTGATAAGGTTCCCCATGGTAGGTTGATGGAGAAAGTGAAGGCGCATGGGGTCCAAGGTGTACTAGCAAGATGGATAAAGAACTGGCTGGGCAACAGGAGAGAGAGAGTAGCAGTGGAAGGGAGTTTCTCAAAATGGAGACGTGTGACCAGTGGTGTTCCACAGGGATCCGTGCTGGGACCACTGTTGTTTGTGATATACATAAATGATTTGGAGGAAAGTGTAGGTGGTCTGATTAGCAATGTTTGCAGACGACACTAAGATTGGTGGAGTAGCAGATACTGAAGGGGACTGTCAGAAAATACAGCAGAATATAGATAGACTGGAGAGTTGGGCAGAGAAATGGCAGATGGAGTTCAATCAGGGCAAATGCGAGGTGATGCATTTTGGAAGATCCAATTCAAGAGTGAATTATACAGTAAATGGAAAAGTCCTGGGGAAAATTGATGTACAGAGAGATTTGGGTGTTCAGGTCCATTGTTCCCTGAAGGTGGCAACGCAGGTCAATAGAGTGGTCAAGAAGGCATACGGCATGCTTTCCTTCATCGGACGGGATATTGAGTACAAGAGTTGGCAGGTCATGTTACAGTTGTATAGGACTTTGGTTCGGCCACATTTGGAATACTGCGTGCAGTTCTGGTCACCACATTACCAAAAGGATGTGGATGCTTTGGAGAGGGTGCAGAGGAGATTCACCAGGATGTTGCCTGGTATGGAGGGCGCTAGCTATGAAGAGAGTTTGAGTAGATTAGGATTATTTTCATTAGAAAGACGGAGGTTGAGGGGTGACCTGATTGAGGTGTACAAAATCATGAGAGATATAGACAGGGTGGATAGCAAGAAGCTTTTTCCCAGAATGGGGGATTCAATTACAAGGGGACACGAGTTCAAAGTGAAAGGGGAAACGTTTAGGGGGGATATGCGTGGAAAGTTCTTTACGCAGAGGGTGGTGGGTGCATGGAACGCTTTGCCAGCGGAGGTGGTAGACGCGGGCATGATAGCGTCTTTTAAGTTGTATCGAGACAGATACATGAATGGGCAGGAAGTAAAGAGATACAGACGCTTAGAAAATAGGCGACAGGTTTAGATAGAGGATTTGGATCGGCGTAGGCTTGGAGGGCCGAAGGGCCTGTTCCTGTGCTGTAATTTCCTTTGTTTCTTTGTTTCTTATTATCCGCAACTCCACCAACCTTTGTGTCATCCGCAAAGTTACTAATCAGACCAGTTACATATTCCTCCAAATCATTTATATGTACTACAAACAGCAAAAGTCCCAGCACTGATCCCTGCGGAACATCACTAGTCACATCCTTCCATTCAGAAAAACAACCATCCACTGATACCCACTGTCTTCTATGACCGAGCCAGTTCTGTATCCATCTTGCCAGCTCACCTCTGATCACGTGTGACTTCACCATTTGTACCAGTCTGCCATGCGGGACCTTGTCAAAGGCTTTACTGAAGTCCATATAGATAACATCCACTGCCCTTCCTTCATCAATCATCTTCGTCACGTCCTCACAAAACTCAATCAAGTAAGTAAGACAAGACCTCCCCTTCACAAAATCATGCTGTCTCTCGCTAATAAGTTCGTTTGTTTCCAAATGGGAGTAAATCCTGTCCCGAATAATCCTCTCTAATAGTTTCCCTACCACTGATGTAAGGCTCACACGCCTATAATTTCCTGGATTATCCTTGCCACCCTTCTTAAACAAAGGAACAACATTTGCTGTTCTCCAGACCTCTGGGACCTCATTTGTAGCCAATGAGGATTCAAAGATTTCTGTCAAGGCCCCAACAATTTCCTCCCTTGCCTGCCTCAGTATTCTTGGGTAGATCCCATCAGGCCCTGGGGACGTATCTCCCTTAATGCTTTTCAAGACACCCAACACCTCCTCCTTTTTGATCATGAGATGACTGAGACTATCTGCACTCCCTTCCCTAGGCTCATCATCCACCAAGTCCTTCTCTTTGGTGAATACTGATGCAAAGTACTCATTTAGCATCTCGCCCATTTCCTCTGGCTCCACAAATAGATTCCCCTCTCTGTAATTGGGTGGGCCAACCGTTTCCCTGGTTACCCTCTTGCTCTTTACATACGTATAAAAAGCCTTGGGATTTTCCTTCATCCTGTTTGCCAATTACTTTTCATGAATCCTTTTCGCCCTCCTAACACCTTGCTTAAGTTCCTTCCTACTGTCTTTATATTCCTCAAGTGCTTCGTCTGTTCCTGGCCTTCCAGCCCTTACAAATGCTTCCTTTTTCTTTTTGACGAGGCTCCCAATATCCAGTGTTATCCAAGCTTTCTGAAACTTGCCAAACTTGTCTTCCTTCCTCACAGGAACATGCGGGTCCTGGATTCTAACTAGCTGACATTTGAAAGACTCCCACATGTCATATGTTGATTTACCCTCAAGTAGCCACCCCCAATCTAAATTCTTCAGTTCCTGCCTAATATTGTTATAATTGGACTTCCCCCAATTTCGCACCTTCACCCGAGGACTACTCTTATCCTTATCCACAAGTACCTTAAGACTTATGGAATTATGGTGACTGCTCCCGAAATGCTCCCCCACTGAAACTTCGACCACCTTGCCGGGCTCATTCTCCAATACCAGGTCCAGAATGGCCCCATCCCTAGTTGGACTATCTACATACTGTTTCAAGAAGCCCTCCTGGATGCTCCTCACAAATTCTGCCCCATCCAAGCCCCTAGCACTAAGTGAGTCCCAGTCAATATAGGGGAAGCTAAAATCACCCACCAGCACAACCCTGTTACCTTTACATCTTTCCAAAATCTGTCTACATATCTGCTCCTCTACCTCCCGCTGGCTGTTGGGAGGCCTGTAGTAAACCCCCAACTTCGTGACTGCACCCTTCCTATTCCTGAGCTCCACCCATATTGCCTCGCTGCATGACCCCTCCGAGGTGTCCTCCCGCAGCTCAGCTGTGATATTCTAATAAACCAGGAATGCAACTCTCCCACCCCTTTTACATCCCCCTCTGTTCCGCCTGAAGCTTCTAAAACCTGGAACATTTAGCTGCCAATCCTGCCCTTCCCTCAACCAAGTCTCTGTAAAAGCAACAACATCATATTTCCAAGTAATAATCCAAGCTCTACGTTTATCTGCCTCCTTACCTGTTATACTTCTCACATTGAAACAAATGCACTTCAGACCACCAGTCCCGCTGTGCTCAGCAACATCTCCCTGCCTGCTCTTCCTCGTGGTCCTACTGGCCTTATTTATTATGTCCTCCTCATTTATTTCACTAGCTGTCCTACTGCTCTGGTTCCCACCTCCCTGCCACACTAGTTTAAACCCTCCCGCGTGACGCTAGCAAACCTTGCAGCCAGGATATTAGTGCCGCTCCAGTTTAGATGCAACCCGAAAGAGTAACACAAGAAACGAAATTACGAGAGACAGAAGAAGAAAGGGCGATGAGAAATCCAATACACCAGAGCAAGTCGAGGAGAACGTAGATATGGCAGTTGTAGTCAAATCAATGTATTTACCGTATTATTTCAAAATAATTGAAGTAATGATTAACGTTTAAAAGTGAAGCTTGGATACGTTTTTACTAAAGATATAAAGTCAATAAAAAACGCATTTTTCTGAAGTATGTTAATTTTCTTCTTCTTTGGCCTCCTGGTCTCGAGAGACAACGGGTAAGCGCGTGGGGTGGTCATTGGTTTGTGAAGCAGCATCTGCAGTGGCTATAAAGGCCAATTCTACAGTGACAAACTCTTCCACAGGTGCTGCAGATAAAGTTGGTTGTTGGGGCTGTTTCACAGTTGGCTCTCCCCTTGTGCTTCTGTCTTTTTTCCTGCCAACTGCGAAGTCTCTTCGACTCACCACACTTTAGTCCCGCCTTTATGGCTGCCCACCAGCTCTGGCGATCACTGGCAACTGACTCCCATGACTTGTGATCAATGTCACAAGACTTCATGTCGCGTTTGCAGACGTCTTTAAAGCGGAGACATGGACGGCCGGTTGGTCTGATACCAGTAACGAGATCACTGGACAATGTGTCCTTGGGGATCCTGCCATATTCCAAGCGACTCACATGGCCAAGCCATCTCAGGCGTCGCTGGCTCAGTAGGGTGTATATGCTGGGGATGTTGGCCACCTAGAAGACTTCTGTGTTGGAGATGCGGTCCTGCCACCTGATGCCAAGGATTCTCCGGAGGCAGCGAAGATGGAATGAATTGAGACGTCGCTCTTGGCTGACGTACATTGTCCAGGCCTTGCTGCCATCGAGCAAGGTACTGAGGGCACAGGCTTGATACACTCGGACTTTTGTGTTCCGTGTCAGTGCACCATTTTCCCACACTCTCTTGGCCAGTCTGGACATAGCAGTGGAAGCCTTTCCCATGCGCTTGTTGATTTCTGCATCGAGAAATCACTGTCTGAGTTGAAGAAAAATAAGTATAATTTCAATGGAGTATTATATTGAGTAAATAATGTAAAATTGGGATAGTTCAGCCATTTAGCGGTGACCACAGAATCGGTAGCTATTTCTCATATTTGTCCACCCAAGCAGATTGAATGTGCAGAACAAAAAAAAGACAATTTAACACAGCTTTGCGCAATTGCTGAGCTTACCACTTACCTGGGACACCAAGAGCGGCGAGAAATGGATAGAAAATAGCATACACCTGACCGGTTACTGGCTCATGCATTTCCTGTTAGAAGCGATTAGGTCTCAACAACCTTAGTATATGGTTGGCAGTAGAGTCAATATATAGATGACTGGATCCCCCAGTGATACAATTAGGCAACATCATTACTGATGTCAATTCCACACCTTTGGGAAAATCTTTCTTTTTTTTCTAATCTTTTAATAGAAATGGTAAGGAGATACTGGTTTCCCCAGTGTCATCAAACTAAAAGCAAAGAAAAGAGCTCTGGCCTAACCAATCAAAGCCATGTCATAAAGAATGAAATGAAACTTGGCAAATTAATTATTATTATATCCTAACTCGACCACGTGCTCCAGACCCCGTGGTGTTCCTGCTGAGAGAAGGCCTCAAGCGTACTGTGAGATGCAGTGACTTCTTCTCCAGGCCCGCCAGAGAACCGAGCAAGCCATGGAAGAGTTTGTGCTCATCCCAACTTTTTCAATGACAACTTAACTACACACGAGGTTGCCTTGTTGTCACCATCCCAATATATCTAAATTTAGTCCGCCAATTTTAGAGGAACATAAATAATAAATACCCAAATCATAAGAATAACAAAGGGAACCATTAATTTAAACAGTATTACTGTTTCTTTTTCCAACACTTGCTGCAATTACTGAGATGTCCATCAGTTATGGAAGGCTTCAATTGTATTGGTGGACACTGCGTGTTCCACTCAGAAGCGGACATTGCTGTCATGTTGTAAGCGTGATGATTGTCTTCTGCCAACTCAACAAATGAAATCCAAGAAGATTATTCGGCTTGTCACTTTGACTGGTGGCATGTGGTTGGACTCCTACCCTTGTGGCCTAGATCTTCTTTTGGAATAAGGAGATCGAGTGTGGGAGGCTTTAATAGCTATTTTGTGTATAAGCATTTGCCCGGGTAATGCTCAGAGGCCTAGTCTGTGAGAATCCAGAAGATCCAGAACATTGAAGCATCTCCTAGAATATTGCCTTCTCTTGCTCAATTGATAAGGTACAGGTTGGAAGCTCTCAGTAAAGGCCACTAAAAAGGCGAAATCCAGACAAAGATTTATTTTGGAGCAATAAAATCAGTTTTAGATGCACAATGAATTTTAAATTTGGCATGTCGAAGAGTGGGGAAGCACTTTTTCAAAATGATCACCATCTTCCTAGAATCTCAAGTCTGGAATAGAGCATAATTTGATAATAACAGGAATGTTAGTATTATATAGCCCGGTAGGCAGCTATTTGACAAGCCACATCTGTGTTAGTTCTCTGAAAGACTTATTCCCATTCACTTGCACGTCCCCTATGATTTCCCTCCTTTCCACAATACGTATTAATTTGCTTTTCAAATTTCATATCGAGCCTATGTCCACTACGTGTCTGTTAACTTCTCTGTGTCTGAGGATATTTTCGTGCAATACGCAAAATAATCTAACCCATTCACTTTTTCTGTTTGCTGATGGTGATGAAGCATTGTGATACAGTTGTGCATACGTCAACTTGTGAAAATAGTTCCCCTCATATTTCCTCTGAAAATTTCTTGTAGGTAAGCTGAGATAACTGGATATCAAAGCGATCATGCTTTACTTGCCTTAGCCCGGCACCAGATTTGAAATGAAAACGTGTTAATAATGGTCCGAATGTAATAAATAGATGACGTCAGCGATCATGAGACACGGAACTGACCTGGGCGAGCAAAAGTGTACTAGCAGCTCTTGCAATTCGGCAGATCAAATCATAATACAGCAATATGGGGTAAAATCAGTCTCCATCGGCTTTGCTAAGTAGCAAGAACATAAGAAAGGGTTTCTTGAACACTTAAAGTATAGAGGTATTCAGCCAGGGGCTTGAGACAATCCGGCAAATGAACCCACGTGGAAGGACTGCTGACAGAGGGACCACATGAATATGTGTTGCGTTCATTGATATTGGTGCCTCATAGTCACGTGAACAGCGTGCTTTCTACCCGGGGTGTAACTGCACTGTTGTTGCGCTTTGATACCATTGTTCAAACATGAGCATGTGCCAATCTGGCTTATTCTGAATAAAATACAACCACTGCCAGATATAAGGGTATCACCATCAATCATTCTGGAACTTCGAGTGAAGCTAGTGTTAATTGGTGCTGACTCCCCAAATTCAAACAAAACTTCCAGCTTTTGCATTTTAACTCCCTCTATAATTCTTAAAATGCTTGCAGGACCTCAACTCTTTTCCTTCCAGTGACATCGGTTCCCACATGGATCAATTCTGATAGCTTTACTTCCAACTTCAACATATTCTTCATCCTCTCAGTGATGTCATTTATCCTGGCACCATGGAGGGAATAAAAATAGCGAGACTCCAGTCGGTGGTAGCTGAAATGCTGGTGTATCCCCAGAATCTTCTTTGATCAATGCATTTCTTAACAACCCACAACCCCACGTTGCCTTTCGAGTCATCTGTCCAGCATTGCTGAAGATGTGGTTCAGAATGCACTTCTCCAAGATGTCGTCACCAGCAATGATATTCAGCGTTGAAACCGCTTTGAGAGTGCCACAGTCCCATATCCCTCCAGCACTGCCTGTCTCTTCCTCGCCTGCCAGAGGTCAATGGACTAACGGTACTCCTGAACTCTATGTAGCTGCGGGGAGACAAGCTCCTTGAACGTGCGCTCTTTGTCGGTGATGGAAAAACTTTCGAGAGTTAAGAGAAGAGTCACTCCCTACAGAATACCCATCCACGGACCAGCTCCTATCGCCACAGCATGTGTCTTGTCCAGTTAAGCTACTGTTCAATGGAATCGACCACGATGCTGCAGGTAAGGGATTTGACGCTGGTTGCGCCAGTAAATTTCAAAGGGGACGTGGTTAGACGATCTCTTGGTGGAGATGATGACTTCCTGGATGAAGTATCGGCTAACTAACAGGAAACAGAGTCGGGCAAATGGTGTATTTTCTTGTTGGTAAACTTTAACTAGTGAAGTGCCACAGGGTTCAGTGCTGGTGCCTCCAATATTTCTGATCTACATTAATAACTTGCATGAAGGGATTGAGAACATTGCAACTAAATTTGCGGATGATACAAAGAACGGTAGGAAAGCACGTTGTGAGGTGGACACAAAGAGTCTGCCAAGAGATATGGAAGACGGAAGTGAGTGGGCAAAAATTTGGCAGATGGAGTATCATGTCGGAAAATGTGAACTTGTCCACTTCAGCAGGAAGAAGAGAAAAACAGAATATTATTTACATGGAGCGAGGCTGCAGAATCTCTGTGGAAGGATCTGTTTTTCCTCATTCATGAATCACAAAAAGTTAGCATGCAGGTACAGCAAGTAATTAGGAAGGCAAATGGAATGTTGACATTTATTGCAAGGGGGCTGGAGTATAAAAGTCAGGAAGTCTTGCTCCAACTGTACAGGGCATTGCTGAGACCACACCAAGAACACTGCGTGTAGATTTCGTCTCCTGACTTAAGAAGGGATGTCCTTGCATTGGAAGCAGTTCAGGAAAGTAATCAAGTACCTTAATCTGTTTCATTTAACAATTTGCGACCTCCTGATGTTAATGGACAGGAGAATTTGGTGATGTGGACAATCTGTGGCTGCTCTGATATCGTCCATTTTATGCTACCAACAAATATTAAAATTTCCCCGCACACTCGATGAAAGAATCAACGAATCATTGGTATGATAAATAAAAGCAAATGCTGCGAATGCTGGAAATCTGAAATAAAAACAAAAAGTGGTGGAAATGCTCAGCAGGTCTGGGAGCATCTGTGAAGAGAGAGAAGCAGAGTTAACGTCCCTGATATAAATTTTGAAGTAAATCTCCAGTGAGGCAACTTAGGTAACATAATTAGAGCTGTTAA
Organism: Heterodontus francisci; assembly: GCF_036365525.1. Lineage (NCBI taxonomy): Eukaryota > Metazoa > Chordata > Chondrichthyes > Heterodontiformes > Heterodontidae > Heterodontus > Heterodontus francisci. The sequence continues at coordinate 19,202,366 of NC_090409.1, read as the reverse complement.
TCAATAATGTACGGAACAAAATTAGAAAGGTGGTTTTAATTGTTATTAATTTCAATTCACTTATAGAGGCTTCAATGATTAAATACCAATAGATTGAAAGAGAGTGGAGATCAATCATTGCTAGTGAAGCACTAGCAGCTAAAAGACACTGGGCTCATTAACATCAGGTGAATAACTGTGTGGCACCGAGCAGGTTTTTCACTGCAACTGCAGGGTTTGAGTTCTCTCAAAAACAGACTGTTCCAGTTGCAATCAGATTATGACCAGAGTGTGTGATAACGTAGGTTTGGGAACTCGGTGTGGCAGCAGCCCTGGTTATTGCTGTGGGCAATCCATTCTGCCCCGTCTGGTGCAAACAAATAATTTACAACTTACATGTACTGGGACTCCTGGGTTAATTGCTGCTGGAACTGGTTGCAATGTACGCCTGTCAGGTACTGATCACTTGTGACCTAAATGTGAGCCGCAAAACTAAGATCATGATTTGTAGATTAACACAGGTTTTCTGCCTGACACGGCGTCCGGCCTCAGGTTACTGAAAAAAAAAACTCGCCAAACTCCTCATTGCTGTGCATCGGAGTTAAAGTGTGATGTAAAGGACTGGATGAAGACTATTGGATGTAACCTAAAAGCTGCTGCTGATTCACTATCGTCCTTTCAAAGACCTGTACAGAAAAATGAAAGACATGAAAGCAGCAATATAATAATTCGTTTTAAACAAATCGGGTGAAGTTGGCCTAACATGAAAAGACAGAAGGGCAAGAGCTCACCGGCAGATTACCTTACAATTTGAAGATAATTCAAATGAAAAGAGAACGGGGTGCAGTGGAAATCGGCCTATCGATTTGCTTCATCCGTTTTTGGTTCTTACAGAAATCCAATTTCACCCTCAGGAGCGTTTATTACCATCTCTACATGCCCTTGAGAAGGTGATGATGAGCCGAATGATCGATCTGCTGCAATCCATGTGGTGTACGTACACCCACACTGCTGTTCGGAAGGGAGTTCAAAATTTTTCACCCAGTAACAGTGAAGGAATGGCGATAAAGTTCCAAGTCAGGTTGATCTGTGCCTTGGTGGTGTTTTCAAGACTTTCTTTGCCCATCCAGGTTGCACAAATTGCACGCTTGGAATGTGCTGTTGAAGAAGTCTTGGTGAGTTGGTGCGTTGCATCTTGCAGATGGCATAAATTGCTGCCACTTGGCGCTGATGATGGAGGGAGTAAATGATTAAGGTGCTGCATGAGGTGCTGACCATGCGGGTTGCTTTGCCCTGATAATGTCGAGCGTATTGTGTGTTGTTGGCACTGAACTCAACCAAGCAAGTGGAGAATATTCCATCACACTCCTGACTTGTGCCTTACACATTGTAGTTAGGATTGGGGAGCCTTGATGGTCCTGCAGGTAATGCAGATCACGAAGCACTTTTGCAATGGGTAAACCGAACATGGTATAAGTTAGAATAGGGCAGCAGATGTTTTACTGTGTTCAAATTTATGGAAGATGCAAGAATGGAAGGCTTGCAAAGGCCACTGGAACAGTCACATAACATAATTATATTCAACAATGCAACGAAAAACAACTTGCAGCCTTTGGGAAAATTAACTGGGGACACGATTTTAGAGCGTGACAATTTTGACTAACCTCATATGTCTGGTTATCCAATTGCAATAATCACTCGTAAGGTTATTTCTGTCACAATCTTAGATACATAATCAACCAAGTCTTCACTTGGGCTCTATGCAAGTAATAAACTTCATGCAGAACTAAATAAGTAGGGAATGATGAAAGAAGGAAGCATGGAGAACGGAAAGCAAATCTGCAGTGAATTTTGTGTACTGTCCAAACTATTTTCTAATCATGCATGTGCCATTGTTATCACAGTTTAAATGTTTGAACAATTCATGTTAATGGATATATCAAAATGTACTTCCTCTCTGAATTGAGCCTGTGTCACTGCGTAACTGCAAGTGTTTAGTTAACAACTCACAATGAAAAGCCTATATTTGCCTTCTTGAAAGATAAAACTGGGTTTGATACGCTGAAAAAAACGAATGCTAGTCATTTTGAGCAAAGGTAAAATGTGCGACAAACGTCAACCACCTGGTATTAAATTGCCAGATATATGAAGAAGCAAAATATTGATTTGTCCTTTGTTTTCCATCTCAGGATCATTGTCATTTTCAGTTCTTATCTTGCCTTTGAGAGCCCTTCATTGTTTTGGTAAGGTTAAACATCACAAAGCCTATTCATGATGTTGTTGTATCGCAGTTACACTTGAAGGTGTAGCACCAGGGTTATTGGTTGGCATCCTTCCATCTACAAAAGATGATGAACACACTGCAAACAGCCCATTTAGGTGAGGTGTCTTCTCTTAGTATACCTTTTCTGGTGGCTGTAAAGGCCAATCATTGAGAGGCAGGTTCTGCCGCAAGTGCCCCACGCGAAGCTGCCGAGTAATATTATGAGTTGTTCTTTCTGACGTTAGCGCCTATTGCGAAGCTGTTGTTGTCACTCGTCGTCGTGGTAGTACACACTAGTTCACGGGGTGTGTCTCCATTTCCCTCTTTTGCCAGCTCGTGACTTCCAGGTGTGATAGTTGACATTCAGGACCTTCATGTCACATCTACAAGCATCCTTGAAGTGGAGCTTTGGGCGCCCCACTGGTCGCCTGGCCCGGGCTATCTCACCATACAGAAGGTCTTTTGGTTTGTGACTATCTTCCATTCTGCAAACGTGTCCATCCATCGACGCCAACTCTGTTTGATTAGTGTCACCACATTTGGGAGCTCTGCCTTTGAGAGGACTGCCACATTTCTGATTTCGTCCGGCGCTGCAGGATACATTGTTAATAACATTTTTCTTCTTTCTTATCTTCTTTGGCCTCCTTGTCTCGAGAGACAATGGGTAAGCACGGGGAGGTGGTCAGTGGTTTGTGAAGCAGCACCTAGAGTGGCTATAAAGGCCAAGTCCAGAGTGACAGACTCTAAAATACAGAAAATACAGGATTTTAAATACTCAGTCCCATGGATGCTTCTTAAACAGGTCACTACACATACCAAACCTTTAACAGCAACCACAATTCTTTTGGTGCAGTATTTGATTTTCGGCTTCTGGCAACGTACTCAATGATCAAAGGTAAAAGCGACAGTTAAACAGACCTAACTGCCTTGGGGGGTAGGCAGTAGCACAGTCTTGAGGCGATACACTGGCGTAACAGACAGAAATCTGGCTGGAAAATGAACGCTAATTATTGGATTCAATATGAGTGGCGCATATATGGCAAAATGGTTTATCCCGCACAAGAGTTGGTAACCAGACGACACAGATCACAAATTAAAAAAAAAAACAAGGGGCAGATTTTTTTTTTAATATGCAGCGATTTGTTATGTTCTGAAGTGCAATGCAGAAAAGTGCATGAATGCAGAAAATCCACAGCAAATTTCAAAAAGAAATTGCATCCACACCTGGAAAGGAGACATGTGCAGGGCATTGAAGAAAGAGTAGGAGAGTGGAACGAATTAAAAGCTCTTCCAAATTCGGCGCAGGCATTAATGGCCTCCTACTATGCAAAACATTCCATGATTCAATGACTGTAAATCTGTTGCTGAAGTCATTCCGTTCATGAACCACTCAGAAGGATCTGAGCTGTTTCCGTAGGTCGGGAACAATTTCAAACTTCTCAGTGCTGGTGAGTGAACGTGCCCGGTTCCAGTACTGATGCCACAGATCATCAAATGTCCATTGTACATGGGGTCATTGACTGAGGAAGTCTGTTACACAGGCTTCAGCTCTGGGTCTGCACGACATTTACATAAATACATATGTTCTGGTCGAATTGATCTGATTGGGATAATCCCTCCATTAGTTCCTTTAACTTCCAGTGAAGCAATGTGAGAACAGCTTCGGCCAGGCCGAGGAGGGGTGTGGAGGAGGGGGACTCGTTGGGCCTCCGTTCAAGAAAGAGGCAGAGATCTCTCAGACCGTCCTGGTGAAGGATGGAGGTGTAGAGGGATTGGACATCCATGTTGAAAGGGAGACGGTTAGAGGCCACCATACTGGAAATTATTAAAGTGATGACGGGAATCAGTGACTCACGGAAGTAGGTGGCAAGGGATTGGAATCGTGAGAAGAAAAAATCTGCTCAGTGGGGCAGGAACAGGCTAAAATGAAGGATCGACCAAGGCAATCCTGTTTGTGAATTATGGAAAGGAGGTAAGGGTTGGGCAATTATAAGGTTGGAGGCCTTGAAGGGATGATCTCCAGAGAAGATGAAGTCAGTGACAGTCCTGGATACAATAGCTTGACGTGCGATGGTTGGTCATTGTCCACGAGGAGGTATGAGGAAGTGTCAGGGTGCTTCCCCTCTGCAAGGTAGAAGTCGGTAGGTCAGACAGCAGCACCACCCTTGTCAGAACGTTTGGTGACAATGTTAAGGTTGGACAAATGAGAAATGAGTACTGTAAGTTCAGAGGGAGATAGGTCAAATTGAGTGAGGGGAGCAGAGAAATTGAGGTACCGATTTCATGCCAGCAGTTCTCAAAGAACAGAACTAGCGAGGATCAAAATGTAACATTCCAGATGGAAGGTTCCAGGTGGAGGGAGAATACCGGAGACAGGTAAATGGGCCTTTTGTGTGGAGGGAAGAGCGCTGCCCAAGGAATTAGTTACGTACGTGAAGATGATGAAAGAAGAGCATCGTGCAAATATTGAATTTCATTGAGGTGGAATTATAAGATGAAGCTTTGGCCATTGCTAAGAACATATCGTTCAGGGTCAGACAGCGGAAGATGGGAGTTTGTCATGGATAAACAGAGAAAGGTAAGATGGGAAGAAGGTATGGGGTCAATGAGAAGTAATGGGGAAGAAGGGTCCATCGGGGTGTTTGTGCTCATATTTAGTGAAGCTTGCAATCCTTCACTGCTGAAAAAAATGTTTTCTTAAAGATGGATTAAGGATGGAATGAAACTGCCGACCAGGACAGCTTTGAGATAAAGTGAGTTGATGCGTGTTGTGGGATATGGCATTGAGTGTGAATCTCAATATGTGTCAAGAACAGCAATTCAACGAATGATGACTGTTTAAGTGATATCTGTAATTGTGGGTGAATCTGAAACAAGAAGAGTGGAATTTCACGAAGAATCCACGTGGAATAAGTCAGAGGCGCAGACAGTTGCAAAGGAAGAATTCATGGCTATGAAAGGGCGTTCTTTGTAGATACCTGATCAAACACGAGAAGGGAAGTAGAAAACAATGAAGGTGAACAGTGTAGAAAATCAAACAGAAAAACCTTCAGTGTGAAGAAGAGAATTTCTTGAAATGGGTATTCTTGGAAGAGAAAAGGCAGTGAATTAAACAGTAATAAAGCGCATTCTGGTGAATTAACGCTGCACCTCTACAAGGCTAATATATCTTACCTCGGGTGTGGTGTTCAAAATGAAACGCATTACTCCAGATGTGGTCGAACCATATCTTTGTATGAACAGAGCTGTGCACATTCGTACCATAAATTCTACTTCTTTGTCGCCCAGACACTTTGAGAGCATTTACATTCACACCATTTACAAACGACTCTGATCCATCTAAAGCCCAAGTGAATAGCATCACGGTTCCCCACATTAAAGTCCATCTAGTCTGACCACGATCAATCAGATGCACTTCCTGTAAGTCCGGTCATACAGCACGATCATGAAGTTCCCACATGGAGGCAACGGGTTTGAGTTGTCCATCCATTCTATTTAGAGTGCACTTACAAATTTGCTCCTCTAACCTTTTATATTTTATCTTAGTAACCTTTTAGCCCTTATACATTATTTATTAATGTTTATGTATATAAGTTCCTTTTGAATACAATTTCGGACCATTTTGTGTTAATATTCCCGACTTAGTTTGTTTTGTATCCTTAGATACGCTCCTAAATGCTTCACCCAAATATGTGTTTATTAGTTCACAAAGCTTTATTTTTAGAATTAATTGTCACTCGAGGTCTACATTATAAATCAGTCAGCAATTAAAAAAACTATGCTTTTTACATAATTATCAAATTATATGTTTATCATGTTAAGGTAAGTATTTCCCAATCAATAATAATCAACTATAAGGAATGTTATTTTTGTAGCGATAAGATGTGAAACAGGTGTCATTTGTTGGGAAATTATTACTTCCTCGAAAAAACATGGAAATACCTGTTAAGATATGTTCTTTGACGCAAACAAAAGCTGAATTGTCACTGATCTGGATTGTATGTCGGGTGTCCTTTAGCAGAATCCTTTATAGAGAATATTTAGCGAGAAACAATGGCTGATGCTGTTACTGCAGTTAGAACATCTTCGAAGCAATCATAGAAACATAGAATGTTCACAGCACAGAGGTGGCCACTCGGCCCGTCGTGTTCGTGCTGGCTATCTGCAAGAATAACACACCTGTCACTCTTCCGCCTTTTCCCCATCACCCTGGAATTTATTTGACCTTCAGATAATTTTCCAATTATTAATCGCAGCTCCATCAAAAGGTATTATTCCCTACTTCTGGCAATTCACAATTGATCTGTCAATTACTGCAAATACATTTCGTTGAATTCATCTTCTATAAGGGCATTTACTTCTGCTGTCTGAAGTCACTGATTACACAAAAACTTGGGTTTTCGATATCCCTAGAAAACAAAAATAACAACCCGTTCAAATTGCGGTGTCCAAGAGATGCAGTCACTCTATATCGTGTTAAGAAATAATAAAAAAAAGCTCAATGTCCTCAAGCCAAATAAATATCTGTGGACAATTGCAAGCACGATTTTGTGACTCAAATGGAGTTCCTCCCCTATTAAATAGACCAAGACTGATAGCCAACAGAGGAATTTCCGCTCATTCTATTTTCAGAATGACATTGCTGCTTTGAATTTAAACATTCATGTTGCAACAATCTGGGGTTGCGTGCACCAGTCTCCATGGTATGTACACATTTCGAGCAATTTGGATGCAATCTAATCTTCCTTTCTGGAGGAAATTGTTGTAGGGTATTCCCAAGCGCAGAGGCACATGCAGTAATATGTAGCTTAAATGTTATTTGAGTAAGTAGATACGTATAATCTTAGTGAACATTGAGGAGGTTGTCAGCCATCATGGGGCTTAGTTAATTTGACCACATTCCACATAAGAGCTGACTAATACAAACTTAAACAAAGGCTCATTAAATGGAAAGCAGATGGCCTTGTGGAATGCTGACAAAGGTACCAGCCTGTAACGAGGTCAAGATAAGATGGTATGCATACATGAGAACCAAGGATAATGGATAAGAGGGAATGGAAAACATCATGAGTAATCCCCTATCTGTCTATGGGCCGGTTGTGCAGGCCCTCCATGCCTAGTAACCACTTCTATTGGCTCTAATAATCAATGTAGATGATCTATAATCGTTGTGATTAGACCATGTCCAGCCAGGATGGGCTGAGTAACTGTTTGAAAATGTATAAGTATTGATGATTTTCCTTTGTTCGGTGGAGAGGCATCTGGACAGCCGGGTGACCTGCTCCCCGCTGGCATAACTCAATAAACTGTTTGACATTGGAGCAGACCTGAGTGTCGAGTGATTCTTCTAGATTCATTCCCGCTAACAATTGGTGTACTCGGCAGGATCAGGTGTAAGTCAGCTCTTCTGTAACCCCGATATGCCAATCACCCAGCCTGAGCCTGAATTAAGAGGACCTAGTCCCATGTGACGGCCAGGATCAAGTGGGCGAAGGGAACAAAGGGGCCAAGGGGGAGTTGGCTGGAGCCTGATCCCGAACTTGAGAACAGGATTCGGCGGTCATTTGATGCCATCAGGAATACTTGGTTAGTATCTTTAAAACTTATCGGGGGGCCGGGTGGAGTTCCGCGACCGAGGAATGCCAAATTTTTGAACAGGATCTGATCAATGGTCAAACGGTGGTAGGTAGTTCGTTAAGATACGTGGGGAACTGTCGAGGAGGGTTTGGGATATATGCATATATATCTATATCATAAGCTTGCTGTGTGAAATACTGACAGACCTGTGACCCGACAGTTAGCCAGGAGACGGTCTACTACAAGTTGCGCTAGATTGAAAGCGGACCTCTGAGAGTAGATTTCTAACGGTTCTAATCCTACCCAAGCATGGCCAGTGAAAAGATTGAGCTCGAGTCGGGACCGGAAGGATCCCTTACCTGCCACCTGGCAGAGAAACACAAAAACTTAATAGAAAAGATGATTGACTCAGCTTGGAAACCGCACGACCCGCCGGCTGAACAGCGGGAGTGGTGGAAGAAGGAAAAGAAAGATAAGGATGACAAAGCTCTGGTTCTGATTATTCGTGCCCATGTAAAATTAACAGAGTGAGTGAATCAGTATATAAAGGACAAAAAGCAGCAGGTAACCGTTCTGTCCGGACAAACGATCCTGCCAGCACTAACTGCCCACCCTAGCGCGGGATGCCCAGTGAGAATGATATTGATTGGGGATCGAGAGCAGAAGAGGGGCATAATTATAATCAGGAAGGAGACGATACCCCGCCCCCTTAGGCTCCGGCGAATGCAGCAAAAACAGCTCCTGTGAAGGTGGAGTATGTCCCTGGAGCGCCAGCACAACGTGGGGTGGTGGGAAAGGCTGGCCACCCGGGACAACCAGCCCGACCAGCACAACTAAGAATGACATACATCTCCTTGTCCCCCGGGGACACCATGAAATTGCTGGACAAACTGTAACTTTTAAAACCTCGTCATAGCAATGCAATAATCTGGCAGAAAATCAAAGAGATGCAAATCTGTCACAACCTCCATAATCGGGATGTTGCAGGGTTAGTTCGGACCAAGATGCCTGAGAACTATTGGGAACAATTGCAGGCTGCCCACCAGGACTGTGCCTGGTGTGCAGACCTGGCTGCCGACCCGCAACAGCAGGAACTAGACCTGATTGCCTTTAAGGTGGACGTAACAGCCACCTTAGTTCAAATCCCCGTAAATTGGAATTCGATCGTCGGAGTGACACAGAACAAAGGGGAGGGAGCGCAGGAATATGGAACTAGAAAGTTCGAAGCTTTCCTAGTGAACAGTGGCATAGCAAACGCAGATCGACAAAATCCGGCTTTTCTCCAGTTATATAAAGATGGGTTAAGCCCCGCTCATCAGGCAATACTGAAAACGGGTTTGGTAAATTATAATAATTATGACGATTTGGAAAATTGGCCTACCGCAGTAGATAATCAGCAGAAATCTAAAATAGCTACCCTCCTGACTGAGGCGTGCAAAACAGCCTCCATAAGAACAGAGACCTGCTTTAACTGTAATAAACCAGGGCATCATCACGCCGAGTGTAGGGCCCCAAAGCGCACTGGCCGTAAAGGATGCACAAACTGTAACAAAATGGGGCATGACATAAAGGACTGCTGGGCAAGGGGGGGGGGTGCGGACAGGAAGGAAAGGGGCCCTGGCAGGGACAAGGGGCAGGAAACATAACGAACGAGACAGTCACGGATGCCAATAAAATGAACAATAAACAGTTGTTGGACATCATACAGCAATTGACCCGACAACCAACCTTGCCCCAATGAGTGGCAGCAGCTCCCGGGCAAGGAACTGATCCTCGTATGTGGATTGAGGCGTCGTTAGGGGGCCGGCGAGGCGAAATGTTAATAGATACGGGGCATCAGTATCCTTGACCAACCTCGACTTGCCCACTACCCGACATTCTATTACATACAGGAGTAGGGGGCAGTAAGATCACAACCTACAAAAGTGAAACGCAGATATTAGAGGTTGAGGGTATAATGTTACCAAACCAGTTTTTTGTGTGTTCGATCCCAGAGGGTACAATACTGGGTATGGGCCTACTCAGAGAACTAGGCACGATAGTACACGCACAGAAAATACAAATATCTTGGATCACTAGAAAGGGATACAAAGACAAGATCACACGCGAATGAGTCCCATTGAGAAATGTAGCAACAATAGGCAGCATTAATACCTTGGCCAGGGATTGGGCTAAAGATGGGATATTGGCAACGATATGTCAGGCCATACCAGGAGTCTGGGCTGAGAGCAAGCAAGATTGTGGACTTATCAAAACAACACCGGAACAGATTTCTGGACCGACACACCTACCTCACAAACAATACCCTGTTCGACCCGACGCTATGCAGGCAACCGAGGGTATAATAATGGCTCTGGTAGAACGGGGTATTCTGCGGCCAATGGTATCAATTATAAATTCCCCCATGTGGCTGGTTAAAAAACCTGATGGGATTTACCAGTTAACTATAGAGTATACTGCCCTTAATAAGGTAACGCCTAAAGAGCATCCTATCGTAGCCAGTCCAGCCACCATCTTCAATGGTTTAAATCTGGTACATCGTATTTTTACAGTCCTGGATACGCAAACGGATTCTGGTGAATCCCATTGGACCCCGAGTCCCAGGAATAATTTGCCTTCACGTCAAAGGGCAAACAGTATACATGGAACAGACTTCCACAGGGATTTCACAATAGCCCAAATAGTTTTCACCGGGTCATGAGCAAGACTCTGGAAAAATGTGACCTAAAACCATACAATATTACGATCTTACAGTATGTAGATGACATCCTGACAGCCTCGATGACTAAGGGCAGCACAGTGGCGCACTGGTTAGCACCGCAGCCTCACAGCTCCAGCGACCCGGGTTCAATTCTGGGTACTGCCTGTGTGGAGTTTGCAAGTTCTCCCTGTGTCTGCGTGGGTTTTCTCCGCGTGCTCCGGTTTCCTCCCACAAGCCGAAAGACTTGCAGGTTGGTAGTTAAATTGGCCATTATAAATTGCCCCTAGTATAGGTATGGACAGGTGGGGATGTGGTAGGAATATGGGATTCGTGTAAATGGGTGGATGATGGTCGGCACAGACTCGGTGGGCTGAAGGGCCTGTTTCAGTGCTGTATCTCTTTAAAAAAAAACGGGAACACTTGGGGGCCCTGACTACTGTATTGAGGACGCTGCAGGAGTCGGGCTTTAAAATTAACCCAAGAAAGGCACAGATCAGACAGACCCGAGTACGATACTGAGGACATGACATAAGTCAGGGAACTAAAACCCTCCCTGCCGACCGTAAGACAGCAATTGCTAACATGCCCCGACCTGTAACAGTGCAGGGGGTGCGGCGAGTGATGGGCTTAATTAATTACTGTCGAAATTTCATTTCCCAATTCGCTACCCTGGTGGAACCTATCCAACGCCTAGTGAAAGGGGGAAAACCAGGGACGGAACTAATGGAATGGGGAGAGGAACAGGAGGAAGCATACAGTAAATTAAAGGCAGAGCTGCTGGCAGCCCAAACCCTCAGGCTGCCAGACATGACAGAGCCATTTCACATCTATTACGATCTCGATGGGGGATTCTATAGCGCTGTTGTGACCCAGGAAAGGGGAGGAAAGATGAGACCAGTGGCATACTACTCCACACAAGAATCCCCAGTAGTTAGGGGGCTCCACCAATGCGTAGCTGCCCTTGACTGCGCAGCATGGGCCACAAAAGTAGGCGTGCCCGTCACTATGTCCAGACAACTATTAATACACACCAAACATACTACAGTAGAATTGTTAAATACCGGGAGATTGAAAACAGCGTCCGATGCTCGACGGGCTACATGGGAGGTGTTACTGCGACCTAAAGATCAATCAGTACAAATCATTAGGGATACAGGACTCAACCCGGCCGAGGGGATGATAGCCGAGGGTGAGCCACACGGGTGTCAGGTAGAAATATATCAAGAGGTAGAGGGAGAAATAGTAGACGAACCCCTCACCAATCCCGATGTGACCCTCTACGTTGATGGATCCTGATGATAAAAAATGGACAGTTCCGTACGGGGTGGGCCATGGTAGACCAAAGGGGCACAGTTCTCTTACACGGAGGGATGGAAGGAACAATATCTACCCAAGTCGCTGAATTAGTGGCCTTAACAGAAGCCTTCAAGTTAGCGGAAGGGGAACGCGTGAAAGTGTTTACCGACAGTAGATACGCATTTGGGTTAGTACACGATGATAAGACCGCATGGAGTAGACGAGGGTATATAACATCGGGAGGGGGACACATTAAACACGTGGTTCGAGAATTAGTGGAAGCAGCTAAGCGCCCAGCCGCCGCAGCCGCAATAAAAATTAAAGCACACCAGAAGTTCGAAAGTAAAGAACAACAGGGGAACATGCTGGTGGACCAGGCAGCCCGGAATGCCGCAGAAGTGGCTGTGCCACAGGTTATTCAAGTAGCTGCGTTAGGATCAGCAGAATTAAATATTAGAAGAATACAGGAAGAGGCTGACTCAGAGGAACGATCCCGATGGGAACGTCAAGGGGCAGTCATTGGGAGAGATGGGGTATGGCGAAAGGAATTGCGAATGGTCTTCCCATCTTCCATACAGACCAAATTATTCAAATTATATCATGAACCATACCATACCGGACGTGATAGAATGCTGAGTCACTTGACTAAAGACTGGTGCTGGGCTGGTATAGGGAGAGACGTTGCGAAGTATTGCCAACGTTGTATAATATGCGCACATATAACCCGGGAAGACCCATAAAGTTAAAGATGGCACATCAACGCCGACCTAAGGGCCCATGGGAGAACTTGCAAATTGACTTTACAGGACCTTTACCCAACAGTAGGGGGAAAAGGTATTGTCTGGTTATCATTGATCAATTTACTCGGTGGGTTGAAGCATTCCCTACCCGGGATTGCGGGGCCTCTACCGTAGCACGAGTTCTTGCATTCAACATAATATCGTGCTGGGGGGTGCCCCTCCATTCTGATTCAGATCAGGACACCCATTTTACAGGACAGGTCATGAAACAATCCTGTGGGTTATTGGGAATCCAGCAGAGCTTTCATATCCCCTACCACCCACAGAGTTCAGGAATGGTAGAACGAATGAACCGCACTCGAAAAACAGCTATAGCAAAGGCCATCTCCGAGACTGGGAAGGGGTGGGTAGATGTCTTACCCTGTATACTAATGAGACTCAGAGCCACGTCAAATCGAACAAAAGGTTTGACCCCCTTCGAACTCATGACGGGAAGGGCTATGCAACTTCCTGAAAATATCATAGTGGGTGGGGAGGGTATGGGACCCATACAGGACCGAATCAGGCAGCACGTAAGGCAGTTGGACTCACAGTTAAAGGAATTACGACAAGAAGTAAGGGATCAGCAGACTATATGGGACTTAGAGATACAGAACAGGGATAAAGCCAACACCCCAAGTCGGGGAACGAGTTTTGGTACGGGTTACCCCGAACAGGCGGGATCGCCCCAAAGTGGACCAGACCGTACGATATTATCATGACTAGTGATACCTGTGCATGTGTCGATATGAAAGGAAGGGGCTGGTGGAAACACTGGTCCCAACTGAAAAGATATAATCAAGGGGACGATGGCTGAGCTTGAGATAGTGCCCATCATGGAGACCATTTGGTATGCTGAGCGATACCAGACGTGGTGGAATACATTAGAGGATGGAATTTTCGGGGGACTGGGGGTAATAGTGATATTAATAGGACTCCGAATGATATTCGATGGACCACCACACAGGCCCGGGCACAACGTGCACTAATACAAATCCAACGACAATACAGACCCGAACTGGACGAAATAGAGATGGTGCAGTTATAAAATTTAAGGGCAGCACAGTGGCGCAGTGGTTAGCACCGCAGCCTCACAGCTCCAGAGACTCGGGGTTAATTCTGGGTACAGCCTGTGCAGAGTTTGCAAGTTCTCCTTGTGACCATGTGGGTTTTATCCGGGTGCTACGGTTTCCTCCCACACCCAAAGACTTGCAGGTGATAGGTAAATTGGCCATTGTAAATTGCTCCTAGTGTAAGTAGGTGGTAGGGAAAATGGAATTACTATAGTGGTAGTATAAATGGGTGGTTCGTGGTCGGCACAGACTCAGTGGGCCGAAGGGCCTGTTTCAGTGCTGTATCCCGAAATAAATAAATTAACCATAGATGTTTTCGACCCATACAGATGAGGAAACGAGTAGACCTAGAACTAACGCCTGGTGACGATCACGTCATTCTGTTTGAACCCCCGGATTAAGAATCCAAAGCGATGAAACAATGATGGATTTTTCAGCTCTGGGGCTCGTGATACTAGTAACCCTGAGATTAACACAAGCACAAGAAAATGCTGATGCACCACTGGAGCGACACAAAACACAAGAGGAACGTAACTACATGAACTATGGGGATTTGTATAATTTCACTGACGGTATATGTATCCCAGCAGCCAGAGACTGGAGTAAAGATAGAACCTATTTTAATGCATGGCTGCAAGTTCGCTCGGGAAGCGATAAAGTATGCATACAATGTTCAACTGATGCAACAAGAGTCAGCTGCATCCGATGAAGAGAAGCAAAGGAACCTATAGGTGTGCATTCAGAATATTATGCGCCCCACCCATCGGACCTCAGCCCATAATTGCCTATAGGAAGGGGATGGATGTATGTGGGTACTATGAGGAGGTGGGAGCCACAGCATTATCTTTGTATGTATGTTTTCCCCCCACTCCGAAACTCCACCCCGTAAGAACCATTATACCACCTGAGGAATTGCCATGCCCCACTTCTACCCAAGGTCCAGAGAATGGAATTGTGCTTTTTAAAGAAGGTGAAATATTATATGATAACGTAAAACGTGGAATTGTGCCTGTCCTGATCAATATCTCCGGAATACAAATGCCGGGATATTGTACAGAACAGGCAAGAAATATGTATAGTGTATTAAGTAAGGTTGTAATGCAGCAGGCTGCCGATGTCATGGGTGCCACTAGATTTCGAGTCCAGGATCCGCTTTATGGAACAAAAAGGGGGGTAGTTAGCGATGTTGCTACCGGAGTCAATACTGGTACTTCCGTCATAAACGCACTGGATGTACACGGTCTAAATGAAAAGGTAGAACGACCTAAAGGAGTAATGAAGGAACTCTTAGAGAGAGCCGAGGAAAATCAGGTGGATCAGACCAATCTAGGAGAAGAGGGCATGGGAATACAATAAGATGGAAATACAATATTAGAAGCCCATGCCAAGACCATCAATCTCCTTATAGATAGAGAAAAGGAAATGCCGGAAAGCTAAGGCAGAGACAACTCTGCCACACTTATGGCTCATGGATTATGGGACAGATACGACACAATCACGATCTGATCCAAAGGAGGGAGGTGCCCGATTGGATAGACAGTCCACATTTAGCTCGATCAGCAGAGAGGAAAGGGACACTGGGCAATTGTACACTGAAAGGACTCACCAGAGTATATCCAGTGATCCCAGACTGCGAATTGGGCAAAAATACCAGAGTGGGGGTAGTCCTGATGATTCCCACAGTAACATGGGACTCAGGGCCATTTCCCCACTACCAATTGGAAAATATTGGGGTCGTACGGGGTAACACCTCCCTCATTACTATTTAACTGAAACCTCTGCCATACTCAGGAACAATGCACTAATATGGAATTTCCCTTACGGGATGCAAGCAGAGGGGAGACATTACAGTAGGTCCACACCCAGTGGGACAGGGAGAATTGGATGAATGTGGGTGTATTCGAACAGACGGTTATGTCGCTGAAATCATACCTACCCCCATGCATTTTGCAAGAACATGATACGGAGGTAAGGGAAATATTGCGTTTCCACTACAGAAAGTTCCTACCGCTACAATAATCTGCAATGCCCTATCCCGTTTCCTAATTTTTGCTTTATGCCCTTACTATAGGGCACGCCCGAATTATCCAGGTTCGGCGTCGAGGTACCAAGACCATCAAATTCTCTGAATACCTCCATGGCCACCTACAGGATTACGAGGAGCCAGAACCAGTCCCCATCGCACACCTGGCCGAGGTACGAAGGGAATTAAGGCTCAGGGTGGGCCAATCTGGAAAACTCTACCATCAACTGCAGACAAAAATCAAAAAGCGAGAGAAAGATACGGACACAGAAATGCAGAACCAGAGCTGGTGTAAGAATGTTTGGGATTGGGGAATGAATGTAAATTTCCACCCCTGGATTCGTATAATTTCTCATGTGCTAGTTGGAGCAAAGTTGATACTGGCCATAACATGGGGCATACTGGCCTGCCGATCATGCAGGCGATATGTACAGCGAAGGAGGATAAAACCTAAAGCAAAGGCAAGGGAGAAAATTCGTCTATCTAGGGGAATAAGCCATTTGGATCACATTAATATGATATAATACGACCGGAATTCCTGAAACCACGTGTCTGGCCAGCACGGATGAGGCAGGGAATACTGGGCGAGTTAAAAGGGTTACAAAAAAACAACAATAAATGGTGTCGGTTAAGGAGACTGGGGTTAGTCTCCCTACCGAAAGGGGGGATTGTTGTAGGGTATTCCCAAGCACAGAGGTACCTGCAGTAATTTATAATTCAAATGTTATTTGAGTAAGTAGATACATATAATCTTCGTGAACATTGAGGATGTTGCAAGGCATCCTGGGGCTTAGTCAACTTGACCACATTCCACACAAGAGATGACTAATCCAAACTTAAACAAAGGCTCATTAAATGGAAAGCAGATGTCCTTGTGGAATGCTGACAAAGGTCTGTAACGAGATCAAGATAAGATGGTATCTGTACATGAGAACCAAGGATAATGGATAAGGGGGAAATGGAAAACATCTGTCCATGGGCCGGTTGTGCAGTCCCTCTATGCCTAGTAACCACTTCTATTGTCTCTAATAATCAATGTATATGATCTATAATCGTTGTGATTGGACAATGTCCAGCCAGGATAGGCTAAGCAACTGTTTGAAAATGTAGAAGTATTGATGATTTTCCTTTGTTCGGTGGAGAGGCATCTGGACAGTCCAGTGACCTGCTCCCCGCTGGCGTAACTCAATAAACTGTTTGACATTGGAGCAGATCTGAGTGTCGAGTGATTCTTCTAGATTCATTCCCGCTAACAATAACAGTACCAAATAATTTGCACAGATACCCATCAACGGACAATGGGCTGCAGCTTTAAGACAAATCTTCTTTTGGCACCAGAAGCAGCAAGTCAAGCAAACGTGACACCAGAATGTGCACAAACTGATTTCAGTTGGCTTATATAATCAACGAAGTTTATTTTCTTATCAAAGAATGTTAAAACAGAAGTTTTAAGTCATTTGGCCCTTAGAGTCTGTGCCATTAAAACGTCAAACAGCTGGTAGTGCTCCAAGCTATGCCACGTGTACACGAGCAACCTCGGAGGGAGCCTCACCGTTGAATCTTACCAAGTCTCATTTACGTTAAGTAACTCGAGGGTGTTGTTGCGAGAGATAGTCTGAACGTCATGACAGGCGAATTTAAACTCCATGAGTACACATTTGTTAGCTATTTTATTTGGAAATCTTTGACCACAATGATGGTTTCACTCCTATGTAGGCTTCCGTCGAACAAAATCATGTTTTTTTTTAATGGGAGCCCAGATTGTGTTACAATTATTATAATGCACGTTATTCCTTCATTGTTCTTGATCATTTGGCGGCAATACAATTATTATTAATGTCATAGCCGTATTATGAGAGAGAGAGTAAATGGAGCTATTTCGTATTAAGCATTATAATCTTGGAAAAAGCCAATAGTTAAAAATGCCCGGTTGTGTTATGAATTTGACCTCGCACCTCTGTCATTTTTTTTTTACTTCAGTCGATTTACAGTGAACTGAAAAAAATCACTTCAAGTTTCATGCATATACACCTGGAAACAGATAAGTATGTAATTATTCCTGCAACGTAATGTCTGGTACGTGACAGTTGGAGTTATAATACCAGCAAGTCTATAGTTGTCCTAATGATGTAAAAAGGTAACAATTTGATTCACTGGACATGTCACCATTTTCTTCAGCTCATCTCTGAATTTAGTCTGGGTCACTGCATAAATAAATGTGTTCGTGCAGCAGCTTAAAAGCAGGAGCATATATCCAGTTTCTTGAAGGATGTAAACCGGATCATTGTAACCTGTGTAAGAATAAGCATTAGTAATTCTATAATACAAGTAATGGATCGTGTATGTCAGCCACAGCAGTATAAAATTGCCAGATATACTGAATAGTAAAATTATGGATTTTCGCCTGCTCTCCATCTCAGGATCGGGATAATTTTCGGAGCTGGTGTTGTTCCTCAGTGCCCTGCGGGATCTGCTGGCAAGTATTATATGTCTTACAGTCAGAGCATTGAGCAGTAAAATAATGAAAAATGGCAGAAAAGGAGTCGCAATGCGGTCAAAATAAGAAAATACTAACCAGAGGGGTAAAATATAATAGCTTGATCTTATCCGGCAATACCACGGCTCTCCGTTAAATATATATAGAGGTTCAAATACAAAGTACCAAGGGATGTTTTTTAAACAACCCAGAGCTAGCACTGTGCCGATAATGGCAGCTGCCGTTTTCTTGGTGCAATATATGATTTTCAGCTTCTGACAGCAAATGGCTATAAATCGATCAAAGGTGAAAGCGACCGTTAACCAAACAGACATGTCTCTGGTTGCATAAGCAAGGGCGGTTTTGGTCCGACAGACAGGAGTCAGGGACAGATAATTTCCTGGAAAGTACATGTCAATGATCCGATTGAGTACAACACCAGTGAATACAACCACGAGATCTGCCGCTGCCATGGCCACCAGGTAATAAGTGATACATCTGGAGAGGCCACACTTTCCCCGGGACAGGACCACAATCGCCACCATGTTAACTGTAGGGAAGGGGAAACAAGCAAGTCAATAAATATTGGCAGACTAATGGAATAGTCTAATATAATAAGACACTATAAGTTTGCTGGCAAAGTGCATTCATTTTGGAACTTTGTTACTGCATTCCATGTGGAAATAATGAGCTAGCATTACCGAGTAAATGTAGGTTGCATTTTAAAACGATTTCAGCCGAAGATCAATGGGCAAAACTATTGGTTCTGAGTCGCAAGTATTTGGTTTAATGGGGCTCTTCAATGATTTGAGCGAAGATTCGTCCGTGACGCTGGCGTATCAAAGATGAGACAGTGGACGATCAGCTGAAGGGAAGGAATTCGGTCTGTGAATGTACATCAGGCTGGAAGGTTTGGTAATGTGGAAAGCGTGGCTGAATGACCACTTGTGGTCTCCAGATTCAAGGAAATTTGTGAAATCTCTGATTATTCCAAGTGACAAACCGTTCATCCCGTATAACCCGTTACCATTTTCCAACCTCTTATTAGATGGTGGTGATATAAAAACATTTGCATGTGCTCAGCTGCTCTGTGCAATTAATAGATGGAAATGAATGTCGCTCTATGCTCTCCATGCATATTGTAGTGTAAATAAGATTCATGTTCCAGAGTGTTTTGGGCAGGTTTCAAGTCTTACGTAATACTGAGTTACACATTTATGGAATATTAGGATTATTTTTTGTCTGATACGCCCGCTGACCTCAAGGGCTGTGATGCAGGTAGGCAAACGCAGAGATGCCAGTAGAAGCAGTTACACGAACAAATGCCGTTGAGATGAGTAGCACGATTAATCTTGTAACTAAAATGTTCTCCATGGACAACGGGCTGTTTTATCTGCGTATTAGGGTCAGTACATGAAGAACAGGCAGGTATCGGTAATCGACAGCACCTATCAGACCTAATAATAGAGCGGAAGTTGAAAAGAATTGTTTATTAGTTTTGATCAACTATATTTTGGTACCATCGGCAATGTCATGCAGATTATAATTACTAATTCACGCTTGCAATTGGATACATAGCCCAATACTGACTAAAGGATGTGAAAAATGAAGTACCATTTGGACTGTAGTGATTGATACTTGTACAGCAGCCTTTTTGTTTCCCTGACATAATGATCAGATTATGAAGCAACTTGCCTCTTTTGTCCATGGTGTTAGGTCAACAACGTTGCTGCAGTATTCACGATGCATATCCAAAATAACGAAATCAGCAACTCTCGGTTGGAATGAAATATGTTTATATCACAAAACGGTGTTTGATTCACATTACGATCTAATTACAAATACATCGCATTCTATGCAAGAAAAAACAGTATAAAGAAAGAACGTTTGATAGAAATTACGAGAGACAGAGAAAGAAAGGGAGATGAGAAACCCAAAACACCAGAGGAAAGCAAGGAGAAAGTAGATATGGCAGCTGTATTCAAATCAATGTATTTTACCATATTATTTCAAAAGCATTCGAAATAATGTTTAACATATAAAAATGAAGCTTGAATACGTTTTACTTCAGATGTAAAGTAAATAAAACAGCATTTTTCCTGATTATTTTAACAGCTTACATAATTAACAGGGAGAGGATGGAATCGGCCACAGCGATGCTCTTGATTGCGTGAAACATTCCAAAGTTCAATATTCCTCGTCCCCCCCACCCCCACTCTGCTGTCGATAGCAGACTGCACCGTTTGAAAGTTTAAAGCGTTACGCAGCAATCAGTAATTCACATTTAGTTTAGTTTAGTTTAGAGATACAGCACTGAAACAGGCCCTTCGGCCCACCGAGTCTGTGCCGACCATCAACCACCCATTTATACTAATCCTACACTAATCCCATATTCCTATCACATCCCCACCTGTCCCTATATATTTCCCTACCACCTACCTATACTAGGGGCAATTTATAATGGCCAATTAACCTATCAACCTGCAAGTCTTTGGCATGTGGGAGGAAACCGGAGCACCCGGAGGAAACCCACGCAGACACAGGGAGAACTTGCAAACTCCACACAGGCAGTACCCAGAATTGAACCCGGGTCCCTGGAGCTGTGAGGCTGCGGTGCTAACCACTGCGCCACTGTGCCGTTGCCATAGTTCCTTCTGTATATGAGGTAACAAGTCTTCTAAAGAATGCGATTTGAAAAAAAAACTGGCTTTGTTGGAGAGGAAATAAGTATAATTTCAATAGAGTATTATCCTGAGTAAATAATGTAAAATTGGGATAGTTTAGCCATTTAGCGGTGACGACAGAATATGTCCCTACTTCTCAGACATTTCTGCCCAGGCAGATTAAATGTGCAGCAAGAACAAAAAAACAATTTAACACATTTTAGTGCAATTTCTATGATTACCACTTACCTGGGACACCAAGAGCGGCGAGAATTGGATAGAAAATAGCATACACCTGACCAGTCACTGGCTCGTGCATTTTCTGTCAGAAGCGATTAGGTCTCCACAACCTCAACATATGGTTTGCAGTCGAGTCAATATATAGATGACGGGATTCTCCAGTAATACAATTAGGAAACATCATTACTGAAGTCAATTCCACTCCTTTGGGAAAATCATCTGGGCGTCTTTCCTTTTTCTAAACGTTTAATTGAACGGTAAGGAGA
This sequence comes from Heterodontus francisci, assembly GCF_036365525.1. Lineage (NCBI taxonomy): Eukaryota > Metazoa > Chordata > Chondrichthyes > Heterodontiformes > Heterodontidae > Heterodontus > Heterodontus francisci. The sequence goes on along the minus strand of NC_090409.1, from coordinate 19,181,030 downwards.
TACTGGGTTGTCCCAGTGTCATCAAACTAAAAGCAAAGAGCTCCCGCTGAACCAATCAAATACATGTCATAAAAATGAAATGAAACTTAGCAAATTAAATATTACCATATCCCATCTCTACCACCTGCTCCAGGCCCCGTGGCGTTCATGCTTAGAGAAGGCCTCAAGCGTACTGTGAGACACAGTGACCTCGTCTCCACCCCACCAAAGAACCGACCAAGCCGTGGAAGAGTTTGTGTCATCCCAACGTTTTCAATGACAACTTAACGACACATTAGGTTGCCACATTGTCACCACACCAATATATCTAAATTTAGTCTGCCGAATTTAGAGGGACATAAACAATAAATACCCAAATCTTAAGAATAATAAAGGGAATCTGATAATTTGAACAATATTACTGATTCGGTTTCTAACACTTGCAGCAATTATTGAGATGTCCATCAGTTATGGAAGGCTTCAATAGTATTGGTGGGCACTGCGTGTTCCACTCAGAAGCAGACATTGCTGACATGTTGTAAGCGTGATGACTGCCTTCTGCCAAGTCAACAACTGAAATCCAAGAAGATTATTCGGCTTGTTACGCTTTGACTGCTGGCATATGATTGGACTCCTACCCTTGTGGCCTAGATCCTCTTTTGGAATAGGGAGATTGAGTGTGGGAGGCTTTAATAGCTATTTTGCGTGGAAACATTTGCCCAGGTAATGCTCAGAGTTCTGATCTGTAACAATCCAGACGAGCACATTGAAGCATCTCCTAGAAAATTGCCTTCTCTTGCTCAATTAGTAAGGTACTGATTGGCAGCTCTAAAAATCACAATAAATGCCACTAAAAAGGAATAGACTGAAACTGGCGAAATCCAGACCAAGATTTATTTCGGAGCAATGAAATCAGTTTTAGATGCACAATGAATATTAAAATTGGTTTGTCGAAGCGTGGGGAAGCACTTTTTCAAAATGCTCACAATCTTCCGAGAATCGCAAGTCTGGAATTGAGCATAATTTGACAATAACAGGAATGTTCATATTGTATAGCCTTGCTGCAATTGTACAGAGCTTTGGTGAGACCGCTTATTGAGTATTCCATACAGTTTTGGTCTCCGTATCTAAGGAAGGATATACTTTCCATAGAGGGAGTGCAATGGAGTTCCACCAGACTGAATTCTGGGATGGCGGGCTTGTCCTATGAGGAGAGATTGAGAAGACCGGGCCTATAGTCTCCAGATTTTACAAGAATAAGAGGTGATCTAATTGAAGCCAACAGAATTCCTACAGGGCTCTACAGAATTGGTGCAGGAAAGATGTTTCCCCTGGTTGGGGCGGGGGGGGGGGGTGTGGGGTGGGGGGGGGGTGTGGGGGGGGGTATCCAGAACTAACGTAAACAGTCGCAGAATAAGAGTTAAACCATTTAGAACTGAGATAAGGTGGAATTTCTTTACACAGAGGGTGGTAAGTCTATGGCATTCTCTACCCGAGAGGGCTGTGGAGGCTGAGTCATTGAGTATATTCAAGACAGAGATCGATAGATTTCTACATATTAAATATATAAGGGAAATGAGGATTGTGTGGGAAAATGGTGTTGAGATAGAAGATCACTCTTGATCTAGTTGAATGATGGAACATGCTGGAGCTGCCGAATGGTCTGCTCCTGCTCATATTTCCTATGTTCCTACATAGAACATAGAACATTACAGCACAGTACAGGCCCTTCGGCCCACGATGTTGTGCCGAACCTTTAACCTACTCTAAGATCAAACTACCTACCTACCCTTCATTCTACTATCATCCATGTACCTATCCAAGAGTCGCTTAAATGCCCCTAATGTATCTGCTTCTACTACCACCGCTGGCAGCGCATTCCACGCACCCACCACTCTCTGTGTAAAGAATCTACCTCTGAAATCTCCCCGAAACCTTCCTCCAATCACCTTAAAATTATGCCCCCTGGTGATAGCCCTTTCCACCCTGGCAAAAAGTCTCTGGCTATCCACTCTATCTATGCCTCTCATCATCTTGTACCCCTTTATCAAGTCACCTCTCATCCTTCTTCTCTCCAATGAGAGAAGCCCGAGCTCCCTCAATCTTTCTTCGTAGGACATGCCCTCCAGTCCAGGCAGCATCCTGGTAAATCTCCTCTGCACCCTCTCTAAAGCTTCCACATCCTTCCTAGAATGAGAGGACCAGAACTGAACACAATATTCCAAGTGTGGTCGAACCAGGGCCTTATAGAGCTGCAGCATAACCTCGCAGCTCTTAAACTCAATCCCCCTGTTAATGAAAGCCAACACACCATACGCCTTCTTAACAACCCTATGAACTTGGGTGGAAACTTTAAGCGATCTATGGACGTGGACCCCAAGATCCCTCTGTTCCTCCACACTACCAAGAATCATGTCTTTATGCCTGTATTCCGCATTCATATTCGACCTTCCAAAATGAATCACTTCACACTTTTTCAGGTTGAACTCCATCTGCCACTTCTCAGCCCAGCTCTGCATCCTTTCAATGTCCCGTTGCAACCTGCAACAGCCTTCCACACTATCCACAACTCCAGCAACCTTCGTGTCATCGGCAAACTTACTAACCCAGCCTTCCACTTCCTCATCCAAGTCATTTATAAAAATCACAAAGAGCAGTATATATATCATAAACACAGTTTGTATCCTCGATATCAGATCGGGTAGCTAACAGTGTTGTACCGATACTGGAAAAGCTTTTCCATGGGCGTGGCTAGTTCTAAAGCAGAAATCTTCACCGCAACAGCTGGGATATTGCAAAGGTCACTCGCCTTTGACATGCGCAATACATTCCGTTGTTTCTTGACATCAGGTGAAGTGAAGTGAATTAACAGATGACTGACATTTCTGATGAATGGAAACCTCAGCATGAGACCGAGAAGAATCATATATTTCCAGATGAATATAGTTGCAACGGGACAACCTTGACTTTTGCATACAGGCATCATTGAGGATGGGGATCAGCATGAAGCTTTCATCTCCAAATAATTTATAAATTGTCCATGACATTTCATTCACGGATATAATAGGAAATCAGGATTTGGAGCTAATCGCTGTTGCTGGATTTAAATGCTTGCAGCCCATGTTTAATATCTATGTATCCATGATGAGGCTGGCCCTTTAATGTCATGCGTTTTAATTTTGCTAACAGGTCTGTTAGCTGATATTGTGTCAAACTCCTTTTAAAAATTCATATACGCAGCATTAACCGTATGATCCTGGTCAATATTCTCTGCTACTTCATCAAAGAAGTCAATAAAGTTAGTCAAACACAACTTGATGTTAACAAATTAGAAATGGTTCATTTGTTCTCTGACATATTTCCAAATACCAATTTTGTTCCAGGTTATTATTGCTAAAAGCTGCCCGCATCAAAGATGAGTGACTGACTGGCCTGTATTTCTTTGGTTTATCTCTCGCCATCTTTTTAAACAGGATATAGCATTTGCAATTCTCGCGTCCTCTGCATCATATCTATATTCAGGTCGGACTGGAAGGCAATGACCAGAGGCTTCGCAACTCCCCACTCCACTCCCCGACACCACCCCCCGCACTTGCTTGACACAGCAGCCTAGGATGCATCCCATCCAGAGCAGGATGTTTTGCACTCTGTTTTCTATTTTGAGGAGTGCCAACTTGTCCAGTTTTCCCTCTTTACATATTTCACGCCGATCCAATATCACTCCTGCCTTCTCGTTTGCTACTGCATTGGCATCCTCTCCCTCGCTGGCGAAGACAGGTGCGAAGTACTCATTTAATACCTCAGCCAAAGAGATAAATAATTAGACAGTCAGACAGACAGTAAAATAGACAGGTAGACAGACAGATAGATAGCCTGACAGACAATCAGTCAGTCAGACAAACAGACAGCCAGATAGACAGATAGTAGACAGACAGACAGATAGATAGAGAAACAACAGGGATGTAGACAGACTAATGAATAAAATATCACAATATCAATGTCATAACCAATAATAGTCACACCTGGTGGAATACCTCTGAAGACGAGGAAAACCCTTAGATCATTGCTCGCGATGTTCTTGGCAAAATACAACATAGGACAAGGAAGCAATCTTCCATTTGTTAAGTTACTATTCTGGAGTATAACTGTGATACCATGCCCCCAATCACATTAAAACACTATTTCTCAGTGGCAGTAAACAAAGGAAACTCGCACTTTGCTATAAAGCTGCAGTTTACTGAACTGAAAATAGAACACAGGCTTACAGAGAAAAATGGGCCAGCGTGGAGTGGGGGGGGGGGAGGGGGGTGGGGGTTGGGGGCTGTGGTGGGGTGCTGAGTGAAGGTTAAATCATCAACAATTGAACAGCCCTGAAGGACAGACGGTCTCTGGAGGGATTAAACGTTGTTCACAACAAAACCCATTCGCTAGTTTCAGCCAGTGATGGCCGAATGAGAACCAATAGAGAGGAATTGACCCTCATGATCAGCCTGTCTTCTCTTGCTGCTATTACATCACTGAAAGAAAAATAGTCTGATCTAATCGTCCCTTCCATTCCAGTGAACTTGTACAAATGTGTTCGACAATATAATCTCGTGGTGTGATTATCTTGGTGATATTGACTCTGAAAACATATCCCTATTGCATCATTATATTCTACTCTTATTGATGTTAAAATACCTGTCCGTGTAGTCAAATAGAGAAGTTAAATTTCACCCTGAATGGGGCGGTATTGGTATCTGTGCTTTTTATTGGGCCACAATACGCTTTTGGAAGGATGTGAAGGCCTTGGAGAGGGTGCAGAGATTTACTAGAGGTACCAGGGTTGAGGATTTTCAGTCATGCGGACAGGCCAGAGAAAAAGGAAAGATTTGCATTTATAATAGCGCCTTTCACAGCTACTGGACATCTCAAAGAGATTCAAGGCTAATGAGGTATTTTTGAAGTATAGTCGCTGTTGTTAATGCAAGAAATACCGACTTTGCAACAGTGACAACACTTCCAAAGTGCTGGAAAGCCTCTTGGGACTTCCTGAGGTTGCAGAAGATCATATGTATGCAGGTCATTTGTTTTGAAAAGCCTACTCTTTCGTAACAGATGACGAAAGCAGGAACCACAAGAGAAACTAACACAGTTGCACAAACGATCAAAGGACTCACTTTCTTTACTGAATGCTTTGCTCTCAACAATATTGATTCTTCCGAAGCAGAAAATGGAATTGACAGATGACAGCCGATTGTCTGTCATACACTGTCTGTCACAGTTCATATAGAATTTATAGGTTACTTGTGACCATTATTGCTGAGCAGGGAAATCGGAGCAATAAAGGATTAGGTGGAATTATTACCTTCAGCAGCATTTAAACAAAGCCAAAATGGACGATCCTAAATTGTTTTATTGTTTCCACATTTTAAGCACTTGTTCTGCAAGTTCCATTGCTGTGTTTTCCAGTTGCCATTTTAAGTTTGTCGTTCTAAGTTTTCAAAGTTGTATATAATTACAGCAAAAGAGAGAAAGATTTTGAAATCAGAAGTAAAGGACCTGATCGGCTTATTTTAGTTCCGATTAAACTCACTACAAGAGGGGGACACATGTCAGAACTGTTCAGCTACCCTATTGGAAGCTGCCCTAGTTCATTAATATGCAATAACTGATTTTTTGAATGTCCTTAAAGCTCGCATCAAATCAGATATATTGCAAAGGGCTTTGTAAAGATATTCCAAAGCGCTTTACAGCAAGCACGTTGTTTTTGAAGTCCAGGTACAGTTGCGATATAATATTGGTAGCCTCGTGGTTCTGTTACTGGACCAGTTCCCAGAGGACTGCACTAATAACCCAGAATTTGTTGGTAGTCTGATAATATAAATTCTTTAAAAAAAAAACATTTGGGAATTAAAAAGCTGGCCTCAGCAAAAGTTGCCACGAAACCGCTGAATTGTTGTAAAAACCCCAACTCGTTCAATACTGCCCCTTAGGAAAGGTGGTTTGGGCCTGTGGGTGACTTCAGACTGACACCAACGTGGGTGACACTGAACCTCCCTCTGAAGAAGGCCAGTGAGCCAATTAGTTGTATCAAACCATGGCTTGTGTTTTATCCATCTTATCGGGGCAACTAGTGATGGGCGATAAACTCCGACTATGCCAGGGAAGTTTACATCCTGAGAACGAATTAAGATAATGACGGAGTCAAAGTTGCATAAACAGGAAATTACAAAGTACAGCAAATTATTGCCAGCACAGGAAAAGGCCTTTTGGAACGACAGCTCCATGTTGGTGTTAATGCTTCTAACATCTCATCATTCCACCATCTCCTCATCTCACCACGTCAACATACCCTTCTATTCCTGTCTCCCTCATGTGTTTATCCAGCTTCCCATTAAATGTGTCTCTGCTCAACCACTCCCGAGGTCTGCATTCTCGCCAGTCTCTGGGTAAAGAGATTTCTCATGAATTCCCTATTGGATTCATCAGCGACTATTTTATGATTATGACCCCTAGTTCTGATCTTGCCACCAACAAGTGGAAAAATCTTCTCTATGTCTACCCGAGCAAACCGTTTTATAATCTCTCTAGTCACCACTCAGCCTGCCCCAAAATGGGATGCTGATTGGTTAGCCTGCATTTGAAGGGATGTACTTGGTGTAACAGTGCTAACTTTGCTAACCTTCTTTCAATAATGCCACAGAATCCTTCAGGCCGGCTGGAGAGGGCAACAGGTCTTCACTGTAACGCCTCATCTGAGCCATGCCGTTCTGGCCATGAAGCACACAGCACTGCAGGATCATCCGGCTTAAATGCTGAAGGAAGTATTCGGGGGGGATTTTGAATGCAGAAAAGGGGGAATTCCAGAAGGAGACGTTAGGAGGATATTCCCGAAATAAGAGTAGAAATCTGTTTTTTTTAAAAATGAGCCTGCAATAAGGAGACGAGTAAGGATGAGATGTAACATGAAGAAAGGAGAATGCGAATTTTACAGTAAAGAGCATCAAAGATGCCTTCGAATCTATCACTTTCTTACATTTGCAATACACGCTGCATTCCAAAATATTTGTAAGAAATGTGCATACTAGATAAACGTACGTCATCAGGCTTAATTGCAATTGAACTTGCTGTCCGAGATGAGTTTTGTAAATCATGTCCCGGGTTCCACATGATGTTTCACGCTGCCATCCTGTAAGTCTGCTCTTTTAATCGTTCTCCGGAAAAGCAGCGCCACTGAAGAAAAACAGAAAATGCTGGACATCCTCAGCAGGTCAGGTAGCAAGTGTGAAGAGAGAAACAGAGTTAATGATTCAGCTCGATGCCCCTTCATCAAATTTCCAGTATCTGCCTGTCAGGTTAAAACTGATGACTCCTAGATTCTTATCAACCACCCAATAATCATTAATAGTTGGACAAAACCCCTGTATAATGGAAACCCCACCACCACACCACTAGACCCCCTCCCCTCCCCCGTTCAGTCCAGTTTCCATTCCAGATGCTGCAATGACGTGACTGCTTTGTGTCTTGGGACCTCATGAGGTATTGTAGCAACACTTTGTGGCATCGGTCAGAATGGGCAAGACTTTGCCCACTGAGCCTCTTTCAAACAAAGGAAAGAGGAAGCAGTAACTGGAATTCAGCTTCTGGTCAGGCTTAACAAACGCTGAGATTGTTTACAACTGGAGAGTGAGATCACAGCTTCACCTTACCATATAGAAATAAAGTTAGAAAAGATGCATGTGGCACCCATACTGGCTGTTGCCCAACAGACTAAATGGCAATTTCTATACAGGATATAAAGGAATCACTCTGTGTGTTTAGATCAGATTAATGAACGAAGACGGAAGGTGAAAGTGTATTGAGCCAACTGGATCACAGGAAATGCCGATAATGCTGAGTTTACACGGTGTCTTGACTTAACCAATTTTGTTGCTGTGGGTAGGTTTTACAGATTTGATTATTTTGCTCTGAAGCGAATCGGTTAAAGTTCTATTCTAATAGTCGTCTGTTCACTTACTATTCAATCACCATTTGAACTCGTACAGAGATGTAATTCTGCTGCACTGATAGAATGGTTTGCAGAAAAGTGTTATTGTGTAATGTATATTTGTTAAACTAACACACACACACACACACACACACAAACACACACACACACACAGAAGCACCTTCAGACTGCAATTTCTCCTGAGATTATTTATGCAATAATAATTAAGTATAACCCTTTGACTGAGGCTGAGCACATGCCGCTGGGATCAGAGACACCGGCCATCATATGTAGGCCAGACCAGGTAAGGACAACAGATTTCCTTTCCAGAAAGATATTAGTGAATCAGATAGGCTTTTATGATAATCCAGTAGTTCCATGATTGTTATTAAATAGTCAATCATTTTATTCCAGACATGTTATTGAAGCTTTTCGTCTTGCACACATCAGGACAATATGCACAAATAACCAATGTTTGGGAACAACAACAGCTTATACTGCATGACAAAAGAGTGCTGATTGGTTGGCAAGTGAACTCGGATTCGTAGAGGCTTTGCCATGAAGAATGCACCATCTTACGGGGACTGACAGTTAACTGCCGTTCTTTGTTATGAAATTCAAACCAGGCAGCTTAACTCTGATTGGTCAAGGCATTTCCCTGAGGAACGGGCCAGCGAATGGCTGCCCTTATTTTTTTCAGCTGAACTAGCAGAAGACTTCAGGAGGATGGAGGCAGTCTGGTGAAATGGAACACACAAGAACAAAGAATTAGGAGCAGGTGTGTGCATTCCGGCCACTCAAAACTGCTCCGCTATTCAATGTCTGATCTGATTGTGACCTCAACTGCACTTTCCTGTCACCCCACCACCCACCCACTCGCCCCCCCCCCATAATCCTTGACTGCCTTGCTGATCAAAAATATATCTAACTCTGCCTTGAATATATTCAATGATCCAGTCTCGACTGCTTTCTGGAGAGGAGAATTCCACAGAATAATGACCGTCTGAGAGAAAAACATTTCTCCTCATCTCAGTTTTAAATGGGACACAGCTAATTTTTAAACTGTGTCCACTGGTTCTAGTCTCCCCAACAAGTGTAAACATCCTCTCAGCATTCAATATGATCACCTCTCATTCTTCAAAACTCCAATGTGTGTCGGCCCAACCTGTTCTTTTCTCATATGATAACCCCTTCATGCCAGGAATCAGTCGAGTGAACATTCCCTGAACTGCTTCTATTGCACTTATATCGTTGCTTAAGGAAGGCGACCAAAACTGTCTACAGTACTCCAGATGTGGTCTAACTATGGTTCTGAACAGCTGTAACAACGCTTAATTACTTGGATATCCTATGCCCCTTGCAATAATCAACAACATTCCATTTGCCTTCCTAATCATTTGCTTTCCCTGCATTTTTACAATCTGTGAATCATGTACCAGGACACCCAGATTTTAATTTGAAGGCCTGAGCTGATGATTGAAAAAACACTGCTGTCACTGATCTACCATTATGGAGGGAGTGAATGTTGTGGATGGGGTGCCAATCAAGCAGACTGCCTTGTCCTGGATGTTGTCATATTTCTTGAGTGTTATTGTAGCTGCACCCATCCAGGAAAGTGGAGATATTTCCATACAACTCCTGACTTGTGCCTTGTAGATGGTGGACAGGCTTTGGGGAGGTAGGAGGTGAGTTACTCGCCGCAGGATTCCTAGCCTCTGACCTGCTTTTGTAACCACTGCATTTATATGGCTACTCCAGTTCAGTTTCTGGTCAATGGTAACCTTCAGGATGTTGATGGTGGGGCATTCAGCGATTGTAATTCCATTGGATGTCAAGGGGAGATGGTTAGATTTTCTCTTGTTGGAGATGATCATTGCCTGGCATTTGTGTGGCGCGAATGTTGCCTGCCCATGCCAGCCCAAGCCTGGATATTGTTCAGGTCTTGCTGAATTTCTACATGGACTGCTTCAGTATCTGAGAAGTTGCGATTGGTGCATCCTAATTGCTAATAGCACAGCAGTCACTGCTGAAGCAAGATAAATTCGGGATATGAAAGCGGTCATAATTTTAGATGTGCAGAGGTCTCGAAGCGTTGCAACGATGGAGGAGGTGACAGTTAGAGAGAGGCATGTGGCCATGGAGTGATCAGAACATGATGAGAAAGCTGTTATGGAGGCGTTGTTGGACAGCTATCCAATGTAGTAGCACAATAACAGCCACATACGGTTCACTGCCAGGCAGACAGGAAGAGAAGAGTTGCGGAAACAGGTCCTTCCTGTCAATTCTAAATCGGCCCCTCATAATTTTGTACACTCAATTAAGTCACCCCTCAGCCTCTTCTGTTCCAAGGAAAACAACCCCAGCCTGTACAATCTTTCTTCATAGCTGCAACTTTCGTGCCCTGGCAACATTCTTGCAAATCCCTTCTGTACTCCCTCCAGAGCAATTATGTCCCTTTCTGTAATGTGGTGACCAGAATTGTACTCAATACGCCAACTGTGGCCTAACCAGTGTTATACAGTTCCAGCATTACATCCCTGCTTTTAAATTCTATACCTCAGCCTATGAAGGGAAGCATTCCATATGCCTTCTTCACCGCTCTGTCTACCTGTCCTGCCACCTTCAGGGACCTGTGGACATGCACTCCAAGGTCTCTCACGCCTTCTACCCCTCTCAATATCCTCACGTTTATTGTGTATTCTCTCACTTTATTTGCCCTTCCAAAATGCATTCCCTAACACTTATCTGGACTGAATTCCATTTGCCACTTTTCCACCCACTCAACCAAACCATTGATATCATTCAGGAGTCCACAGCTATTTTCCTCAATATCAACGGCACGACAAATTTTTGTGACATCAGCAAATTTCCCCATCATGCCTCCCACATTTAAATCCAAATCATTAATACATACCACAAACAACAAGGTACCCAAAACTGAGCCCTGTGGAACGCTACTGGAAACAGCTTTCCATTCACAAAAATATACATCGACTACCCTTTGTTTCCTGCCCCGAGTCAATTCTGGATCCAACCTGCCAAATTGCACTGCATCCCATGGGCTTTCATTTTGCTGACAGTCTGCCATGTGGGACCTTGTCAAATGCCTTACTAAAGCCCATGTAGACAATATCCACGACCCTCATCAATCCTTCTTGTAACTTCCTCAAAATACTCAATTCAGTTAGTAAGACATGACGTCCCCTTAATAAATCCATGCTGACGATCCCTGATCCATCAATGTCTTTCGAAGAGGCTGCTTATTCTATCACTCAGAATAGAATCTAATAATTTACCCACCACCGCGGTGAGAATGACAGACCTGTAATTATTTGGCCCATCCCTCGCACCCTTTTTAAACAATAGTACTACGTCCACAGACCTCCAATTGTCTGGTACCTCTGCTGTATCTAGTGAGGATTTGAAGATATAGTTCCAAGTCAGGATGATGTGTAGCTTGGGGGGTTCTTGCAAGTGCAGATATTCCCATGCATCTGCTGCCCATGTCCTTCGAGGTGGTAGAGGTCGCGGGTTTGGAAGGTGAGTTATTTGCCACAGCATTCCGAGCTTCTGTGCTGCTTTTGTAGCCACAGTATTCGTATGGCTACTCCAGTTTAGCTTCTGCACAATGGTATCCGCCAGGATATTGATAGTGGGGGATTCAGCGATCTTAATGCCATTGAATGTCAAGGGAAATGGTTAGATTCCCTCTTGTTGGAGATGGTCATTGCCTGGCACTTGTGTGGTATGAATTTTACTTGCCACTTATCAGCCCAAGGCTGGATATTGTTCAAAACTTGCTGCATTTCTACACGGACTGCTTCTATCTCTGAGGAGTTGTGAATGGTGCTAAACCTTGTGCAATCGTCAGCGAAGGTCCCCACTTCCAACCTTATGATTGAAGGAAGGTCATTGATGAAGAAGCTGAAGATTGCTGGGCCTAGGACCTTACCCTAAGGAACTCCTGCAGAGCTGAGATGATTGACCTCCAACAATCACAAACATCTTCCATTGCGTTAGGTGTGATTCCAACATGTGGAGGGTTTCCCCTCTTCTTCCCACTGGCTCTAATTTTGCTCGGGATTTGTGATGGCATACTCGGTCAAATACTGCCTTGATGTCAAGGGCAGTCACTCTCACCTCACTGTTCGAGTTCAGTTTCTTGGTCAATGTTTGAACCAAGGCTGCAATGAGGACAGGTACTTATTGGTCCTGTTGAAACCCAAACTGAACGTCACTGAGCTGGTTATTGCTCATCTAGTCTTGCTTAAAAGGTCTGTCAATGACCGCTTTCATCACTTTACTGATGATGGAGAATAACTGATGGGGTGGTAATTGGCCAGGTCGGACTTGCCCTGCTTTTTGAACTTGCCATTTCAATACTGTGGCTACAAGCGCAGGTCAGCTGGAGATTCTGCAGCGAGAACTACACCTCCTATCTCGTCATTTACAAAGCACAAGCCCGAGTGTTGTGAAATACTCTCCATTACCTGGATGAGTGAAGCTCCACGTCACACAAGCAGCTCGACACCAACCAAGACAAAGCAACCCCCTAAATTGGCACACCATCCACTACCTTAAACGTTCATTCTCCCCACCATTGGCGTGCAGAGGCAGTGGTGAGTGCGACATACAAGATGAACTGCAGGAACTCGCCAAGTCTCCTTCGAAAGATCATCCCAAACCTGTGACCTTAACCACATATAAGGGCACGGGCAGCAGACGCATAGGATCATCACCGCCTGCAAGTTCCCTTCTAAGCCACACACCACCCTGACTTGCAATTTTACCGCCGTTCATTCAATACTAGTGAGTCAAAAACATGTAACTGTACTGTGGATGGACAGCAGCGACTCACCAGCTTCTCAATGGCAATTGTGGATGAGCAGCAAATGCTGACATTTCCAGTGATGCTCAAATCTAATTAATGAAAGAGAGATATATGTTTCAACGCTCAAGGGAAAGAAGTAATAAATGGCATTGAACAGCTCACAACTACAAATGCGGATAAATGATTTAACAAAATTTGCATTTAATCTCAAACAGAACGTTTTATGTACAAAGGATAGGACTATAAGACACAACTGCCGATTTTAAAGGAGATGAACAAATTCCATTCTGTCTCCCCAAAAGGATTGTTTTGTACAGTTAGTCCTACCGGCAATGATAATATAACCAATCGACACATTGTTTTTTCTTATTTATTCGAATTTTAATTCATAAGGATGTAATTCATCATTTTCGGAAACTTTCCACATAAGTAGCTAAAGAGTACGTTCGTGGTGCAGTCCATTCATGCAGCAATTTTGGAAACTTTGGGCTGTCACCGATAAAGTTTTGAAAATTGGTTATATACATAAAAAAATTTCAACTTATTTCCTCGCATCCATTTAATCTGAGATTTACTTTATGAAATACCTACACATTCGCTTAGGAATGTCATATCTATGAATGTAATTGCACCATGGAAGATTTATTTTGCATTTAGTTGATTGCAACAAGCGTACTTTGTCCAAAGAGTGCAATCCACCACAATTAAACGCAGAAAGAGGTAAACAAGAACACCATAGAATTGGCGAATTGAGAAAAAATATCGCACATATTGTGTTTTTTCTTTTGTAAACTGCTTCATTAAATTCATTTGTATCCATGGAGGCTGTTGTTGCAGGTAATTTTACCAGTAAGGCGCAACTGTGCACAACCAAGACCTGTTTCTTTATATTCTACCAAGTAGTTACAAATGTAGGATCCGATCTGCAGGACAGTTTCAATATTTTAATCAAAATTTTGCGAAATGGCAGAGCTATATGTAAATGCATCATGCTGTATTTGAGTTTATCTAAGCTTCAACACTCATTGTTTTCCACAAAGTATTGACTTGTTTTTGATAAACATCAGAATATTATCAAATGTCACAGCATTATAGAAAGGTGGAGGAGAAAGTGTCAATTTGATCAATTTCATTATTCTTTATTAACTCAATGTAGGCACGTTGAAATTTGCAAGGTTCTGACGGAGGAGCAATATTTTTCGTTCAGACCAATGTTACAGCTGTCTTGAGAATTCAGGAATGTAATAAGAGAAAGGAAAAAAACAATAAATCGGTATACTAGTGGTTTCTTTCTCTTAACAAGAAAAATGGTAGGCGAATTAACAATGCGAAAAATCTTGGAAAATTTGGACAGTGCATATTTATTTTTCAATATCTGTTCAGAATAAGCAACTTTGAAGTGAGTACGTTTAGGCTCAACCAAGTTTCCTGTGGCCAACTTACAAAGGAAATATTAACCTTATAAATTATAATCATGCAAAAAAATGCAACTTTTTCGTGAGCAGTGACCTTCCAGTTGGAGCAGTAGGGACCGATTGCACTGTGGAAGTATCAAAGCGGACAAAACAAAATCCAGAAATGTACAGATAACATAATCTGTTAAAGAAATGTTTATGAATATATGTGCAATACAGTTATACAGAGTAATAAATGTTGCAGCTGCTAATATCACACAGTACTGTGTGGGTGGCTTCATGGTGTGCTCTTTATCTCTCCTATTTTGGCTGGAGATAGTGTCACATAAGAGGATAGGGGAATATTCAGATTGAAGGCAGAGCTGTGGACAGAAAATCTTTTGTGGCTTTATCCCAAATCGGGCAGATTTGGAATACGCGCCCATTATACATACCATGCGTTATTCAATGACATTGATTACAATAAAACTCAATATCAGACGAGATATAAGCAAACAGCAGAAGATGTGATTCTGCTCGTTTGTTTGCTGTAACCAGAATGAATTTGCAACTTTTCGTCTTCACAAAGATTGTGCAGTGGTCACTGCTGCAAATACTGTCAGGGTCAGACACACGTAGTCAATGAATATTGATGAGTATATGGTCACGTAGATCCTTCCCCTGTGATGCTTGACTCACTACCTGCCCCAAGACCAGTCTAGGAGTTATGCAGATATGTCCTTCCGGCTTTGGTCAACTCTGCCAGTGATGCTGCTGCCCAAGAACACTAAGTGATGGACAATGAACACAGAATACGTTTTGTGCCTTTTCTAACATTACTGCTTCCACCAAGTGGTGTTCAACATGGAGGAGTGCTGAGTCATCATATGATGAGGTGCTCTTGCGGGTGATCAGAAGGGGATTACCTCGCCAGTTTATGTACTCTGAGAACAAGACTTGATGGAGACAGGAGTCCATGTTGAATAATGTAGATGTGTTTTAGGGGAAGCTGGTTTAGTACATGATGGAGAAAGGAATAGAAGGCTATGCTTACATGGCAGGAGGAAGTAGGACGGGAGAAGGCTCACATGCAACATACACACCAGCGTGGATTAGTTGCCTATTTCTGTGCAGTATATAATAAAAAAATAAGATCAGAACTTCAACTCTGCTTGATTATATAGAAGGAATATATTTTGATTTTTGCAGCGTGGAACAGAAAGAAACTGTTCGTTTTAAGAGGTTCCACATCCAATAATGAAGCTGAGTGCAGGCTTACCAAGTAAAACACATATTTCACGAATGCATGTTATATAATTTCGAACAGATATAACTGGAATCGCAAGCTTTGTTATGTGGTAACGATGTCTTGTATCCTACAGATACCACAAGAACATGTTTAAATGCCTCGCAATTTATTTACAGCATCATAACATGATAGAGCAACTCTCTGCCTTGTTTTGTTAAAACAAATCATTATGTTATAGTTGTTGTTCATCTACTTGAGAAGGTTGAAGACTTAACTCAAGGTATATCAAATACATTTGATTTGAGCAAGGGACAAACAATTTCAGCAACTGGTACTATACAGAAACAGAGGTCTCTCAATGCATACAAAATCAGCTGTACAAACTATTGGGGGAGAAGAATCGGGTTTAAAAAGGAGCTTCACATTCCGAAACGCCAAAAGCCTTTTTTCTCCCAATACCACAAATACAACAACAGCAATACCTGAAGTACTGAACGAAGAAAAGGGAACATTACCATTTAAAAAGTGTAAGAAAAAATCTAAACGGATATTTCAATGACTGCTTGAACTCCTCTCTAAACTTGTTCTGGATCACTGCATAAATACACGTGTTTGTGCTGCAGCTCAAAAGGAGAAGCAAATGCCCCGCTTCTTGAAGGACATAGATAGGATCATTGTATCCAGTGTAACTGTAAGTGTTGGAAATTCTGCTGTATAAATAATGTACAGCAAAGGTCATCCACAAGAGGCCGAAAGTTCCTGATATAGTTAGAAGTAAAACGATAGATTTTCTTCGATTTTCCATCTCGGGATCATTTTCTTCTTCACTATATTTCTTGACACGGAATCTGTTACGGACTCGATTGGCCACTGGCATAGATCTCACGGTAAGTGCATTCAGCAGGAAAATTAATATCAAGGGTAAGAGTGGGGTTAACATTAGATTCAGGTACCAAAATGCTATCCATGGAATATCAGTGTAAAAACTAGATTTGTGGTTGCAGTACCAGGGCATATTGTCAAAGATGTGCAGAGGTTCTAGTGCAAAGTACCAAGGAATGCTCTGTGAACAGCTCAATGCAAACACTGTTCCCACAACGACACGTGCCATTTGTTTGCTGCAATATTTGTTTTTCATCTTCTGACAGCAAATCGCCACATATCGATCAAAGGTGAAGCGACCGTTAACCAAACTGAACTGTCTTTGGCGGCGATAATCACTGAAGTTTTCAGAGCGCACACTGGGGTAATGGACAGAAAACTCTCTGGGAAATAAAGAATGATTATTCGATTCAGCAAAACACTGGTGATAATGACCAGTAGATCCGCTACAGCCATCGCCACCAGGTAGCAAGTGATGCATTTCGAGAGGCCACACTTCCCACGGGATAGAATCACAATCGCCATTATGTTACCTGTCATAAGAAAGAAAAAAGTATAAATGAGTAGCCAGACTCACAAGGAAAAAAAAGCTGTTTATTGGGATTTTGCGTGAATTTAAGAGGCTGTAATTTGCTTCGAATAGCGCAACACAGGCGGTGCTACATGGGCCGTCTGTTATACACCCTGGTATTCAGTTCAGCAGGGAACGCACTCTGCCAGGGATCAGCGATAGATGGTCTACACTGGCGCAGTATGTTGCCTGCAGTCATCAATAAATATTCATCACATTGCTCTCACTAATAATTACCACTGACATCCAGCTGCGAAACATAATGGCAAAGTTAACAGTGGGGAGAATTCTGAGGCGATTGATGAATATGAAGTAACATACAAAATTAAACCTAATGCAGGTAGATAAAAACTGAAATCAATTAAGTAGATGCGGAATAACGGCAAAGCATAACGGCTGTCAATCTAAGAACTGTTTTAAATCCTTGTGTGATGCAGTCATTCCAACAAATTCAAAACGAAGAATATTGAATTAGAAACATGTATAATCGGCAAGGAATAGCGAATTTGAGATCAGTAAATTGAATCAAATCAAATATGTTATGGAATAGCGACACACTTAGCGAATAGTAGCAGGAGATGTAAATATGCATGAGCAAAAGAATGAGTAACTGACGCCGAGCCACGGGGTAGACTGATTAGCGAGTCAAACTACAATTTCATATTTTGATGGAGAAAGAATGTCGCAGCTTGGAAGTAGCCAGAAAGATATTGTCGTGAGGAAGGAAACAAACATTTTTTTTTTCAATACTGCAATGGTCTACTGCGTATCAGATAATTGCAAGCGGAATAGGTTGAGATGGGATTTGGATTTAGAAACTTAAAATAAGAACACTGTATGGTGAGTTAGCCTGGGCCAGATGATCAGTCGGGTACTCAAAGCTCCGCTTCGAGGATGCTTGCAAGAGTGACATGAAGGCCCAAAATGTCGATTATCGCACTTGAATGTTACTAGCTGGCAAAAGAGGAAAATGGCGACACATCCTGTGGACTGGTGTGCACGAGCACGATGGCCAGCAGATATGTAACAGGCGCCAACGTCATAAACAAAAACTCACAGTGTTACTTGGCAGCTTCACGTGCAGCACTTGTGGCTGAACCTGCCTGTGAAGGATAGGCCATCACAGCCATTAGCAAAGGGGTGCCAAGAGAAGGCACACCACCGAAATGGATTATTTGCTGCTTCGTAGATGGAAAGATACCAAGCAGAAGCCTGAACGTAGAATTAGAAAATTAAATATAAATACACTTCAATGGAAACAAGGCAGTAAACATTGTAAAACAGATAGGTTCGCATGAACGGTACGTAGCAAGACTGTTTAATGACAAAAATTGTTACTATAATTACATACCGGGTATACCGATCACTGCCAGAACAGGATAGCAAATAGCATACAGCAGACCTTTTGCAGGCTCATGCATTTTCTGTAGATTCCGATGTCCCCTCGACATGTTGGACGCAGAGGCTAGCAAACTGCATCATGAAGTATTTGGAGATTCTCTGATATAACCTTGAGCGCAGCCTCATTGACACAATTAGGAAGTCAACAGGGATATTAGTTACAGTTATTTGAACAAACAAACCATGCTAGGCGTTGTCAAGTTTTTATTCAGCAGCGTATCCTGATATATATATTTATATAAGTATTAGCATTTAAATATCCATGTATGCATCTATCACTATAAATATGCATATGTTTGTGAATATGTGTCTGTGTGCGTGTGCGAGAGGGAGAAAGAGAGTATGTCAGACAGCTTCGAGTGCCCAGTAAAAAGCTGTTCGGACATGAGCATGATGCATCCGAATGAGGTGGTCCAATTCTGAGACAAAGCTGAGCTGAATATTAAGCAGGACGTCCAAGGTTACACACATTTAGCTTTAGCTTAAGAACGATTGTAATGGAGTCATGGTAAAATACAGCCATTTGAGCTTCGATTTATTTTACAAATTCGTATACACTCGATGAGAACAAAACATAACTATGACTTTAATTGTAGCATGATCGTGTGATGCAATTGTTATTTTACTTTAATTTGATTACGGCAATGTGTATAGTAGCCCAAGGGTTCATTATGCGACTATATTATGCAGAAAGAGTTAAGCAAGTATAACATAGATTTTGGAGAATTAAATAGTGGCAACGTTTCATATGTTCGTTTTAATAAATTCTAACCTTGACAAAACACTGCTTCTTTAAATGTATTTGCATGGATTGAGTGTGAAATGGCTGTTGCGGTGGATGACTCCATCCCAAATGTTTGTTGTATGTTTGCACAAACAATACCTCTTTCTTTCATTTCAACCAAGTCAATAAAATATAAGGTAACATCTGCAGGTGTACTTGAATGCTTACTGCTCAAAAGTGTCGGAGTAGCTGTGCTGTGTGTCAGGAAATTGTGTTTTATTGCAGTTTCTCTCAGTTTCAGGACTGTTTGCTTGGTGCTATTTATTGACTTGCTTTCGACAGAGAAATATCATCAAATGTCACAACAATGTGGCAAGGCGGAGTGGAGAGCATAGCATCTGCAAATTCCAACTGGAACCAATTCTTTGTCCTTTATTACCTCAATGCAGACAGTGCAAGTTCCAAGACTCTAATCGAGGAGCAATATTCCTGGTTCAATCCAGTGCAGCAACTGACTCGTGAGTGAAAGGATTTAATAACAGAAAAGACAAAAAAAAAACCTGGCATCTGGTATTGTACAACTTACCAACAGCAGAAACAACTACAACTTGAATTTATGTAGCGCGTTTAATGTTGTAAGAAGTCCTGAGGCAGGTCACAGCGGCTTTATAAAAACGAAAGTGACACCTGGCCACCGAGGGAACCAATAGGGCAGAAGGCCAAAGCTTGGTCAAAGAGGTAGGGTTAAAGCCGTGTCTTAAAGGGCAAATGAGAGGTCGAGAGGAGGAGAGATTTAAGAAGCATATCCCAGGGCTTATGGCGTAGGCATCTGAAGGCACAGCCACCAATGGTAGCCAGAATTAGAGGACAGCGCATATCTCAGAGGGTTGCAGGGCTGGAGTTGATTACAAATCCTGGGGAAGGCGAGGCCGTGTGGCGAATTAAAGACAGGACGAAAATTTTAAAAAAGAGTCATTGCTGTACTGGGAACCTGTGTCTGTTAGCGAGAACTGAAATGATGTGTTAACGGCGTTTGGCCCAAATTAAAACATGTGCCACATATTTTGGATGGCCTCAATTTCACAGAGGGTAGAATGTGGCAGGCTTGTCTGGAATGCTTTAGACAAGTTAAAACTGATAGTTACAAAGGCCTAGGTAAAGTTTTTAACAGCAGAAGAGCTGCTGCAGGCACGGATCCAGGCGATGTTGTGGAGGCTGGAATAGGTGGTCTTAGTAACGCTATGTTGTTGAAAGGTCATCCTGGTGTCGAATATAACACCAAAGTTCTAAGCAGTCTGGTTCAGCCTCAGACAGTTGACAGGGAGAGGGGTGGAATTCGTGTCGAGCGAATGGAGTTTGTGGTGGGAAACTGAAGAAAGGGCTTCACTCTTCCCAATATTTAATTGGAGGAAATTATTTTCATATAGTACTGGATTCTGGTTAAGCAGTCTGATAATGAAGGAACAGTGGAGGGTCGAAAGAGGTGGTGTTGAGGTAGAGCCTGGTCTCCTCAATGTACATGTGGAAACTGACATTGTGTTTCCAGGTGATGTTGCTAAGTGGCAGAATGTACATGAGAAATAGGAGGGGTCGAAGGACAGATCCTTGGGAGACACCAGAGGTTTCTCTGCGGAAATGCGAAGAGAAGCAATTGATGGCGATTCTCTCGCTACGATTATATCGATAAGAATGAAATTACCCAGCTAGATGGCAGTCGAGAGAGGTTGGAGGAAGATGGTGTGATCAACTGTGATCACACTGTGATCAACTGTGCAGACAGTTCCAGAAGGTTGAGGAGGGTATAGTTTACTTTTATTACAGTCACAAAGTTTTGCATGTGGGTCTCATGGTCAACATGGCTCAAGGTGAGAGAAACAAGAGAAGGAAACACGTTCAGGGCGATGCTTGTGTAAGCCTGAGATGATGTGCGTCCCAATGGGCTATGCAAAAGGAAGGCAGTGACAGAGTCAACTGACCCAAGGGTCTCATTCTTGGTGAAAAAGTAATCCATGAGCTCCTCGCCCTTGTTGTTGGAGGTGAGAGTGGAGGAGACTGGAAGCAGGCATTTAAAAAGACAGTTTCCAGGAGAGAAAAGAACCTGGATAATATTTGTGTTCCAGGATAATCCTGCAATAGTGAGCAGTTTTCGCAGATGAAAGCAGAACACATATACTTTTATGTGGCACAGCCACACCTGGTGTTGATTAGCTAAACCAGTTGTCCACCATTACCATTCAAGTCTTCGTCCCTTAAATATAAGGAAGAGGACAGAAAGGCCATATGAAGCGGAAATGGCCAGTGTGAGAGAGAGTAGTGTGTTTTGAGGAGGATTATGGCTTCAAAACTAGAGGTGATGATGCGGTGGAACAGATTGTTAGCTGCAGAAATATCATGGTGAGATTACGGACAACAGGAAGACAATTGGGAATCTGAGAGTGCAGTTCTAACCGAATTGGGGAGAGTTTTATCTGGGGGCAAATATGGAAGGAAGTAGGGTTTGGAGAGGGAAGCATAATGTTGTTGGAGAGTAAAACAAATAAGATCAGGATGAATGTACAAATGGAGGCAAATGTAATGTTGCCATTCATTGCAAGCGGATTGAATATAAAAGTAGTGATGCTTTGCAGCAGTTGCACAGGGCTTTGGGGAGACCATACCTAGAGTATTATGTATAGTTTTGTTCTCCTTAATAAATAACATAATTGCGTAGGAAGCATTTCAGAGAAGCTTCACTCGATTGATTTCTGGGATGAGAGGGTTATTTTATGAGGAAAGGCTGGACCTGAATTCATTGGAGTTTAGTAGATTGAGCAGTGACCTTATTGAAAAATGTAAGATCGTGAGGGGACTTGACAGTGGGGCGGGGGTGTTGAAAGGATGTTTCTCCTTTTTGAGAGACTGGCACTAGGTGACATACTTTAAAAAATGAGGTGCTGTGAGTCTGTGGAACTCATTTTCCTGGAGCCTGGTGGAGGCTGAGTCATTGAATGTGTTTCAGGCAGAGGTAGACAGATTTTTGACAAATGAGGGAGTCAAAAGTTAACAGGGGTAGGGAAGAAAGTGGAGTTGAGTCCATAAACAGATCAGCCATGAGCTTATATAATGACGGAGCAGGCTCGAGGAGCCCAATAGCCTATTGCTGCTCCTAGTTCATCTGTGCATAAGCTCGATACAAGGAAGTGATCAGAGCTGGTCTTATCTTGTGAATGATGTAATGTAGGTAGCAAGGCCATGTGAGATGCGAAAGTTAGGCCCATGTCCGTGAATGTTTTGGGAGTCTACATGGCGGGTGAGAGAGGGAGGATAGAAGTTCAGTGAACTGAATGGAGCGAGAACATGATGAATCAAGATAGATGTTAAAATCACCGAAAATAAGAAGCTGCACAGGCTGAGGGTGAAAAGCAGTAATGATAGCTGATGGAGAAAATTGGCAAGGTATTTGACGGGCAGTAGAGAAGAGATGAAAGGGGTGGAAAAAGGTAAAGTTCTCAAAGGAGGAGAATAGGCCAAAGGAGTAAGGGGACAGATCAGGGTGAAATTTTGTTATCTGAGTCGCATCACTACCTTGAAGCTCTGAATGAAGAAAGCGGTGAAAGGTATCAACAGACGGGGGGCTTCAGTTAATGGGAAGGTACTGTTACCTTTCAGTCAGGTTTCCATTAAGACATTGATGTCAATGCAATCATCTGCAGTAAACTCCTGAATTCCAAGGGCTTTGTTCATGAGTGAAACAGCATTCTGGAGCAAAATAAAGAGAGGGGATGTGATGATTGGACAACTGCGGAGTCCACAGGATCAGCATCAGGAAGCATGAGTTAAAAGGGGAGGAAACGAGCAAGATCAGCCCCAGGCCGGCTCACTGGGTGTGAATGTAAGCGAGAGAATAGGGTCGGGAATTTAACGTTGCTGCTGGTGAGGAGGGAGTGTGGAGTGTATTGATGGGTCCTTCAGTGAATGCCAGGAGAGGCACAGAGGGAGGCTGTAAGCTTATCTAGGAGTGAATCAACCCTGGGATGCCGGCTGAAGAGTAGGAAAGTCCAGGAGTACTAAAGGGTTGGGGTAAGGATTTGGGAATACAGAAACCACAGGAGATAAAATGGAATGTAGAAAATAATAAAGTGGAAATGGAAGAGATGGGCTGAGCCGGAGCAGCAGCCAAAGTGTCCATGCAAATAGACACGGGGAGTACTTAAGTTTCATAGCCTGAAGGGAAAGTGATGTGGCTATTATCGATGCCAGTGGCAGTAGATGTTTTAGGCAGAGCGTTTATAAGGTTCATTATCAATAAGAAATAAATTGCTTTGAAGTGAATACACTGAGGGACAACCCAGTTTTTTGCAGCAAATTCATAATGGGCAAAGCCACAGTTTAAGGTATATTTTTTCAAACAGGTGTAACTTCTTAAGGAGCACTGTTCTTCCTGTTGGAGCAGTGCGGACAAATTACACTGTGAAGGTAACAAAGTCTAAAATCCAAGGGCGTACAGATGGCATATGCTGACACAAAATTGTATACGTATATATATATATGAGCACCAGCGCAAAACATGATTTCAAACCTTGCAGCTGGTTAAATGTCAAAGTAACTGATGGATGTCCTGCGTTGAGCTGCCTGATGCCTTCTTAATATTTTGCACCTTGCATGCAGCTCCTGTTGTATGAGAGGATGTAGGGAATACTCAACGTGAAGACAGACCTTCGTGGTGGAAAATCACCTTGATCTTTAGCCCGTCAGGCAGTATGGTGAGGACGATGCTAAGAAGCTCATTCCCTCCTGGTTGGTTATAGAATATATGTTGAGCTTTAGCTAACATCAGCACTTCCACCAAGTGATGGTGAGATTGGAGAAGTACTGAATCATCTGATAGTGAAGTGGCATAGCTGGTAATCAGAAGGTGGTCTGATCATCCACTTCAATGCCTTTTACCCACACTATCCTCATATCCATTATGTTATTTGTATTTAGAAATCGGCCAATCTCTGCTTTAAACATACTCAATGACTGAGCTTCCACAGCCCTCTGGGGTAGAGAATTCCAAAGATTTACAACCCTCTGAGTAAATAAATTTCTCCTTATCTCTTTCCGAAGTGGCTTCCCCCTTATTTTGAAATTGTGTCCCCTGGTTCTACACTCCCCAAGCAGGGGGAACATCTTACCCTATCTACCCCTTTAAGTATTTTGTAGGTTACAATGAAATCACCTCTCATTCTTCGAAACTCTGAGAATACAGGCCCAGTTTCCCCAATGTTTCTTCACAGGACAGTCCCGCCACCCTGCAAACAAGTCTGGTGAACCTTCTTTGCGCTCCCTCGGTGATAATAATATCCTTCCTAATGTAAAGGGACCAAAACGGCTCACAGTACTCCAGGTGCAGTCTAATCAATGTCCTATACAATTGAAGCAAGATTTCACTACTCCTGTGCTCATATCCTCTTGCGGTAAAGTTGTTATTATTATTTATTCACGGGATGTGGGCGTCATTGGCTATTCCAGCATTTATTGCCCATCCCTAATTGGCCCTGAGAACGTGGTCTGGTGAGGGTAGCGGCGCGCTGATGGTCACGTCTCTGGTGGGTTTACGGGGTGGAGGAGAGGTGAGAGAGGAAGAGAGGGGTGAGGGAGAGAGGGAGGGAGGGGAGGAGGGAGAAGGGGAGGGGAGGAGGGTAGGAGGGGAGGGGAGGAGGAGGAGGGGAGGGGGAGCAGGAGTGGAGAGGAGGAGGACGAGTGATGGAAGAGAGGGGAGGGCAGGGGGATGGGAAGTGGAGGGGATGAGGAGGGAAGGGAGGGAGGGAAGGAGTGGGTGGAGGGAGGGGATGTGGAGGGATGATGGGATGGTTAGGGAGGGGAGGGGAAGGGGAGGGCAGCGGAGGGTCGAGAGGGGGATGGATGATGGAGAGGGGGAGCCGCAGGGCGTGGGGTAAAGGGGGCAGAAGGGAGCAGAGGGCGCCTGGGAGATGGGGAGGAGGGGAAGAGAGGGGAGGGTGAAGGGTAGGGGCGGCGGAGGGGGCGGGGAGGGGAGGGGAAGAGGTGGGGGAGGCAAGGGGAGGTGAGGGTAGGTGATGGGAGGGGAGGGGCAAGGCGATGAGGGGGAGGAGTGGGTGGAGGGGAGGGGGAGGGGCCAGGAGGGTGAAGGGGAGTGGGGGGAAGAGTGTAGCGGATGGGGAGGAGAGGGGAGGAGTTGGTGAAGGGGAGCGGAAGGGGAGGGGAGGGAGGGAGGGTGGGAGATGGAGAGAGAAGGGGTGAAGAAGTGGAGGGGAGGGTAAGGAGGGGAGCGGGAGTGGAGGGGAGGGGAGGGAGATGGGGAGGGGAGGTGAGGGGGAGGGGGAATGGCGGGGAGGGGGAGGAGGGGAGGAGGCATGGATGGTAAGAGGAGGAATGGAGGTTGAGGGGGAGCGGAGGTGAGTGGGCTGGGCGTGCTGCTCATTGTGGGAGTCCTCGAGGGGCCACTCTCGCACAATGGGGAAGATTCCACACATTGTGATTTTGTACTTCAACTGAGTATCATTACCTGATATTAGTTCATCCTTTGCACTTTGTGTTGGCTTTGAGCAAGTCAAATCTTGCCAGTAACTGGCAGGGGAGTGCATGTTAACTTTGGGCGGTGTCAAATTGGTCAGTTCTCATACATCACGTCCCATTTTCCTTCTAATTGAAATCAGTGCAATCCCGGGTTGGGCGTGTCATGGGCAGATAATTTGACATTGTCCATTTTGCAGCCAATGTTAAAATTTCCTTCGCCGCTGGTCACCTTGACTTAAATCAACACGTTACTCCATATTTCCCAGATTTGGTGATGACTACATGCCACAATTCTGCTTTCACCTGACCATATAACCAAGAGATGGTGCAATGTCACCTGATGCTGTTTGAATGCATTCATACGACATCTGCCTCTCCCCTTCTAATTGGATTAATACCCAATTTAAAATGGTGGAAGGCCAATGGTCAATCCACACTTTCAGCATTGAGATTAACATCGCAGTGACCTAAAAGGACCTTAATGTATCTTTATGCAACTATTTCTGAATGTTATGGAAGCTCTATCCTTCTTTCATAAAAGCATTCCAATCTATAACTAAAAAGGATAGACAACAGCTCACCCGCTACTTCCAACCTCTCGTGATAAGAGACCACCATCCCACCTTTCAATCTTACACTTAATGTGTACTCTCCAATTTCCTTCTTTTGAAAGCAACTGATGTTGAAAGTTCTCGAATGCAAAGAATGGCGACTGTCCTTCACGATCAATGTGCCATTGTGATTCCACTTAAATTCAATTCTGTTAAAGGTTCCACGAGCGTTGTGTGTGTCCCACGTGATGTTGTTTGCACAGGACAATTCCGATATCTCCGTGGTGAAGCTTAAGGTGCTTCCCAGAGCAGGAGGAATTGCAGGAGTCACAAATACTGCTGCATAGCATGATAATGAAAACAGGGAAATAAAAGGGATTTGAAACTTTATTCTTTGAAATCTTACGTTGCAATGCTAATGGGCTGGCATTTCTGTAATCCCTTTCACAACCTCCGGATGTCCCATAGTGCATTAGGGACATTTGAATACTTTTGAAGGGTAGTCACTGTTGTTCCCTTAGCATTGGCTGCAATTGTAGCAGAATTGGTAGGGTTTTCGCTTAATGACATTCCCTCGAGTGGCTCTCTCTTTCAGTCACAGTGGTGGCAGTGGGAAGGAAGCAAACTCATTTTCATTCATGGGGTGTGCGCGCTGCTGGCCAATATCTATTTCCCTTGTGAAAGTAGTGGTGAGGCACCTTTGGAACATAACTGAGTGGCATGCTGGACCATTTCAGGGGTCTTTTAAGAGTCACCTATATTGTGATGGGTCTAGAGTCAGAGGCCAGACTGGGCAAGAATGGCTGATTTCCTCTCGTGAATGGCATGGGGTGCCGGTGGGCTTTTACAGCAACCCCCTAATTGCATATTCATCATTATTGACACCAAATCGTTAACTGCAGATGTATTTCACTGATTGAAGTTAAATCTGCCAGATGCAATGGCAAGATTTAAACTCCTCTCCCTAGATTACTAAATTTCCTGGATTAATCGTCCGGCGACAGAACTGTTAAATTACTGTAGTCCTGAGAATGCAATGCCACCTTCCCTTTTTACCAACATCCCATCGGTTTGGTTATTTTTCCTTCTTTCATTTTTTTGGTTCTTCCTCTCTCTCATCTTTCTCTCTCCTGCTTTGTTCCTTTCCTTCTTTCTCACTCTGTCTGGTTTACTCCCTGATTATCTCTATGCTACTTTTGACCTTTAAGCCCTGACAAATACAGCAAATGTAACTATAATTTTAACCCATCTGTCACAATATGGCATTGGTTAGAGAGCGGAAATATACACAGGCAGTAAGATAGTCCTGAACAACACTGCGTCTCTAACTGATTGGAGTGATAACTCATGAGAAAAAGATAGATATTTTCAGCGGCCTATCTCTAAAAACTATCAGCTGCATTTTATAACATGCGAGGTCCCTTCACACATATGCATGCTGCAAGTGTAGTGTCCACAACCCTTCAGTTTTGTCGTGACTTAAAGTGAGAAAACTCTGGTCCCAAAACTGACTGCTTCACCAAGGGCGATGTGTGGGTGTGTGGTAGACGTACACAGTGGTTTTGACTCACTAACTGAGCATATTGTGTACCCAGTATTTGTATAAGGAGAATTGAAATACCAGCTCACAGTTTCTGGATCGCAATGCTGGTTGAAGCAAGGCATCAACAGGAGGCAAAATCAGTAGAAACAATGACATTATTGATCTGGTTAGAAGCAGAATCTGCGTAAAACAAGTAAGAGTGACATGGGATTTAAAGGCAGAACACTGTCGACATATCTAACTGAAATCAGTTATTCACCTTGCATTGATTCGGACTATGAGCTTGACTTCATTGGTTGCTGGGTGAGTTTTAAAATCTGTACACCTTGGAAGATTTAGTTATGGCAATCAAATGTGCAGGGAGATAATTAATGCATACTGTATGAACTTTATGGTGGTGCAGTGGTAATGTAACTGAAATAGTAATCTCATAGTCCAGGGTAATGCCCTGGGAAAACGGGTTCAAACCTCCCATGGCAGCTAGCCGGATTTAAATTCAGTTAATCAATACAAATCTAGAATTGGAAGTTTGTCTTAGTAATGGATGTCATAACAAACCGATCTGCTTTACGAATTTCCTTTAGTGAAGGAAATCTGCCATCCTTGCCTGGTCTGGCCTACATGTGACTCCAGACCCACAGCAATGTGGTTGATCTTTGACTGCCCTCTGAAAAGGAATTGTTGTTAAGAGCAATTAGGGATGTACGACAAATGTTGGCTTCGCCAGTGGTTCTCACATACCATCATTTAAAAAAACACAATTACTCAATGATTAAATTGTACGGAGCAATTCAGCAAACTCGGTGTGTTCTCCCTGGAGTTTAGAAGGTTAAGGGGCGATTTCGTCCAAGTTATCAAAATATTAAGGGTAGATAGAGGGAAACTATTTATAATGGTTGGGACCGTTTCAGACCAGGGAAACATGACCTAAAAATAGAGTCATAATTGTCAGACGTGACATTCAGCAACACAAAGGGTGGTAGATGTTTTAAGTCTCTTCCACAAACGGCAATTGACGCTGAATCAATAGTTAAATGAACAACTGAAATTGCAAGATTTCTGTGAGTCAAACGTATTAAGCACTATGGAGCAAAGGCGTATTTGTGGAGCAGGAGGTAGATCGACTGTAATCTCATGGAATGGTGGAAAAGAATCGAGGCGCTAAATGGCCTCCTCCCATTCCCATGTTCCAATATTCAAGTGGATATATATATATGTAACAGGAGATGGATGGTTAGAAATAGCACTGCTTATAAAATGAATGCTGCATGAGGCAGGCCACTGTGATGGGCAATAAGGGATAAAATATCTAAAGCTGAACTAATAGTGCCACAATTGTCGTTACCATGGTGCTTGACAATAATACATTCGCTTTGTTAAACAATAAACTTGGGCTCTGTTTCTGCTCCAACTCCCTTGAGTGGCCACATCTCCACTG
Organism: Heterodontus francisci; assembly: GCF_036365525.1. Lineage (NCBI taxonomy): Eukaryota > Metazoa > Chordata > Chondrichthyes > Heterodontiformes > Heterodontidae > Heterodontus > Heterodontus francisci. The sequence continues at coordinate 19,151,979 of NC_090409.1, read as the reverse complement.
CTGGACGTTCCACTCACCAGTGAGATGGCCAGCTGGTATAGGCCGGCTTGCTAACCTGTGAAAAATACCTCCCTCCTATTCTCTGACAGACCTGGCTCCTACACCTACCATTAACTTCAGGACATTTGGGTCAGTTTGGCAGTGCTTTTCTTTTTTATTAATTCCTGGGATGTGGGCGTCGCTGGCAAGGCCAGCATTTATTGCCCATCTCTAATTGCCCTTCAGAAGGTGGTGGTGAGCCTCCTTCCTGAACCGCTGCAGTCCTTGTGGTGTGGGTACACCCACAGTGCTATTAGGAAAACAATTTCTGGATTTTGACCTAGCGACAGTGAAGGAACAGCGACGTAGATTTAAGCCAGGACGGTGTGTGGCTTGGAGGGGGACATCCAGGTGGTGGTGTTCCCATGCATCTGATGCCATTGTCCTTCTCGGTGGTAGACATCGCGGGTTTGGAAGGTGCTGTCGATGGAGGCCTGGCAAGTTGCTGCAGTGCATCTTGTGGATGGTACACTCTGCTTCTCTCCAGCCTCTCCCAGTCCAGTAATTTTAGCTTCCCAACCCAAGATCAGGTGAGGACTTGCGAGTAAACAAATTGAGCTGTTGCCATGCTACAAATTTACCTTCATATCTGGATAAGTACATGTACTGCCATGAGGCATTAAAGAGAAATCGTCAAAGGCAGGAATAGTCAGAGACATTTACCCTAAGAGGTCGTCAGTGTAATTAACAGATACCATTGCGTAAAAAAAGTAAAGAACAGCAAAGTTCTGGATTCCACTGAAGAAAAAGGATACAACGCTACTGCAGAAGGTGCAAAATAGATATAAATGATACCAGAACTGAGAGGTTATAATATCAGGAAAGGCTCATCGGGCTGGTGCTCTTTTCTCGAAAATAGAGGGTCGAGGGGGTGACCTAAGGGAGGCCTTTAAAATTATCAGAAGTTTTGATAAGGTAGAGGTAGAGATGTTTCCATTTGTTGGGGAGTCCAAAAGTAGGGGTCTTAAATATAAGATTGTCACTAATAAATCCTATAGGGAATTCAGGAGAAAGTTATTTGCCCAGAGAATGTTAAGAATATGGAATTCGCCACCAGAGAGATTAGTTGAGGAATCACAAAGATACAATTTAAGGTGGAGCTTGGTATATACATGAGGAGAGAATAATATAAGGATATGTTTGGGGCGGCACAGTGGCGCAGTGGTTAGCACCGCAGCCTCACAGCTCCAGGGACCCGGGTTCGATTCTGGGTACTGCCTGTGTGGAGTTTGCAAGTTCTCTCTGTGTCTGCGTGGGTTTTCTCCGGGTGCTCCGGTTTCCTCCCACAAGCCAAAAGACTTGCAGGTTGGTAGGTAAATTGGCCATTATAAATTGTCACTAACATAGGTAGGTGGTAGGGAAATACAGGGGCAGGTGGGGATGTTTGGTAGGAATATGGGATTAGTGTAGGATTAGTATAAATGGGTGGTTGATGGTCGGCACAGACTCGGTGGGCCGAAGGGCCTGTTTCAGTGCTGTATCTCTAATCTAATGTTGATAAAGTGTAGGAGGTTCGTGTGGAGCATAAATATCAGTATAGGCCTTTTGTTCTGAATGCTTTCTCTCTGTGCTGTAAATTGTATGAATTTCTATACAATCATCCGAATTGCAATGAGCATAAGGTTGAAGTCAGGTCTCCAGATAAGTACTAATTTTCTTCAACTAATTGTTGAGTACAGCCAGATTGGTATTACTTCATCGTCATCATCCTTTAATATGTGAAGATTTTGTAATAAATTGTCTTGTTAATGTTAGTTACTTTTATGTGAATGTAACACATTATTCAGCACATCTACGACAAACCTACATAAATGCCACTGCATAATCAATTTTGGACCGTGCTTCCAGTGAACGATATGGGAAATGGCAATGTACTTTATACACTGTGAGAATTGTCTATCGTCCCCGTTACAAACATTGTACCCTGACTAATGACTTGAACCCTCCTGCTAGCGAATATCTGAGTTTAGCAAGGCTGTTAAACATCTCACTGACAAATATTACCCTAAGATGAGCTTCCGACCTTATATCTATGCCATCACTAAGACCACCTATTTCTACCTTTGTAACATCATCACGATGGGCCGAAGGGCCTGTTTCTGTGCTGTGCAACTCGATGACTCTATGACTCTACGACACTGCCCATGCCTCAGCTCGCCTGCAGCTGACACACTCATCCAAGCCTCTGTTATCTCTAGAGTTGAGCATTCCAAAGCACGTCTGGTTCGATTGCCACATTTACTCTCTTCAGGTCATCCAAAACTCTGCTGCCTGTGTTTTTTTCACATCAGTTCCCATTCACCCATCGACACCAGCACCCACCCCGACACCAGCACCAACAACGACAGCACCCCCAGTGCCACAACCAACGCACACCAAACACCCCCTCCCCTGCCACATGCTTACTGACCTACTTTAGATCCTAGTAAAGCAACACCTTGAGTTTAAAATTATCATCCTTGTTTTCAAATCCGTCCATAGGGGCACAAAACTACGCTGCAAGGATTCTTACAAGTGTGACATGAAGGCCCTAAATGTCGCCTATTGCCCTCAGGAGTCACTGTCTGGTGAAAGCGGGAAATCGCGACACATCCTGTCGACTGGTGTGCACTGCCATTATGACCAGTTACTGCAGCAGCTTGGCAACAGAGACCAACGTCAAAACAACTCACAGTGTTACTTAAATGAAAGCAAAATACTGCAGATGCTGGAAATCTGAAATAAAAACAAGAAATGCTGGAAATACTCAGCAGATCTGGCAGCATCTATGCAGAGAGAAGCAGAATTAATATTTCAGGTCAGAGACCCTTCTCCAGAACTGGCAAATATTCGTAATGTAAAAGGTTTCAAGCAAGTAAAGCGGGGGTGGGGCAAGAGATAACAAAGGAGGTGCAGATAGGACAAGGTCAGAGAGAATAACTGACCAGAAGGTCATGAAACAAAGGCGAACGGTATGTTAATGATGTCATGAAAGACAAAGCCTCAGTACAGAGAGGGTGTGCATGATTGTAAAGCACAGTGCACTCCAAGAACAAACATAAAAAAGCGCATTAACAAACACAAAACAGTGGGTAAGCACAGTGAAAACAAACGAAACAAACTGAAAAATCTAAAATAAAATAACAAAATAAAAAAGGAAAAGAAAAAGAAGGAAAAATAACCAAGCATAAAAGGGAGACCCGTCATGCTCTGAAATTACTGAACTCAATGTTCTGTCTGGCAGGCTGTAGCGTGCGTTTTCGGTAAATGAAGTGCTGTTCCTTGAGCTTGATTGATGTTCACTGGAACACTGCAGCAATCCCAGGACAGAGATGTGAGCATGACAGCAGGGAGGGGGGGTGGCGGGGTGTGCCAAAATGGCCAGCAACCGGAAGCTTAGGTGCATGCCTACGGACTGAGCAGAGGTGTTCCGCAAAGCGCTCATCCAATCTGCGTTTGGTCTCCCCAGCGTAGCCAAGAGCACTCTGTGAGCAGTGAATACTTTATACTGAATTGAAAGACGGACAAGTAAATCGCTGCTTCACCTGAAAGGAGCTTTTGGGGCCTTGGATAGTGAGGAGAGAGGAGGTAAATGGACAGGTATTACACTTCCTGCGATTGCAGGGGAAGGTGCCGTGGGAAGGGGACGAGGTGTTGTTGGTTACTTGGCAGTTTCAAGTACAGCATTTTGTCAGAACCTGCCTCTCAAAGATTGGCCTTCATATCCATCAGAAAAGATGCACCAAGAGAAGACACCTCACCTATATGGATTGTTTGCTGCGTGTCCATCATCTGCCGTAGATGGATGTATGCCAACCGTTCACCCAACCAACCATGGCCTCGCCCTCCTCCCTATCTCTGTAATCACCTCCAGTCCCACAGTCCCTCCGAGCTCTCTGCAATCATCTAATTCTGGCCTATTGCGCATCCCCGATTTTCATTGCTCCAACATTGGCGACTGTACCTTCAACTGCCTCGGCGATAAGCTCTGGAATTCCCTCCCTAAGCCTCTCAACTCTCTACCTCACATTCCTCCTTGACCGCACACGTCAAAACCTACCTCTTTGACCAAGCTTCTGAACGCCTGCCCAAATATCGTCTTGTGCGGCTGGGTATCAATTTCGACATTATAAAGCTCCTGTGAAGCATCTTGGGATGTTGTATTTCATTAAAGTCGCTATATGAATGCAAATCCTTGTTATGTATCGAAATAAGTAAAAGGAAGCAAAGGTGGAAAGTTTGCTGGCTACTAGCCCTGGCGGAAGAGCAGGTTTAACGGAATTGAATCAAATTTAATCTCAGCTGCATTACAGCCCGGCTATCCTTCCCGTTCCCAAATGCAAGGCTATTGGAGTGGTTTTACTAATGCAACCCTGCTGTCAAAATCACCCCCACCCCCAGAACATTTGTGACGAGAATGGAAATCTGGCACATGGTCTGACTGATATCTGTTCCTTCTCCACCAATCTTAAAAGCAGAACTTAAATCTGGATGTGAGATGAAATGCAAACTCATTTAAGTTGTTTTTGTGAGCAACTTTTGGTTGGCGAGAGATCGACTGTCTACTGTCGACTTTAGTATACAATTTCAGAAAAGAAAGTGATGCACAGCTAATTGGACAGATGCTGTTAGTTTATCGGTTGTTCGACATATCGACAGAAAGACTAATAGATAGATAGATAGATAGATAGATAGATAGATAGATAGATAGATAGATAGGGAGAGAGAGAGAGAGATCGATAGATAGTTCGGTAGATAGATAGATAGATAGATAGATAGATAGATAGATAGATAGATAGATAGATAGATAGATAGATAGATAAGATAGATAGATGGACAGACAGCAAGAGACAGATAGCTGGCTCGGTAAACAGAAAGACAGATGGATAGTTAACTACACATAGATAGATGGGCACATAGATAGCAAGACAGAGAGATAACGATAGATAGGTAGATAGATACACAGAGACAGATACATTGACAGACAGACAGAAAAACAGGTAGATAGTTAAATTCAGATATGTAGATGGATAGTGAGACAGATACAGATGGACAGATAGATGGATATATTGATAGACAGTTAGAGAACTACATAGATAGATGGACAGATAGACAGACAAACAGGTATATCGATAGCTAATCATAAATATAGATAGATAGACAGATAGATTGATAGGCAGATGGTTACATCAATAGATATATGATAGATCGATAGATTGATAGGTTTAGACTTAAATGGATAGATAAATAGTCGGGACGGTAGATAAATAGATAGATACAAGCAGATAGTGAATTAAACAAAGAGATAAATAGTTAGATAGTCAGACAGACAGTAAGACAGACATAAAAACAAAATTGCTGGAACCACTCAGCAGGTCTGGCAGCATCTGTGGAAATAGAAGCAGAGTTAACGTTTCGGGTCAGTGACCCTTCTTCGGACCTGTCGAAGATAGACAGGTAGACAGACAGATAGATATCCTGACAAACAGTCAGATAGACAGATAGTAGACAGTTAGACAGATAGATAGACAAACAACGGGGAAGTAGACAGACTGATGAATAAAATATCACAATATCAATGTCATAACCAATAATAGTCACATACTGGTGGAATAGCTCTGAAGACAAGTAAAACCCAGAGATCATTGCTGCCGATGTTCTTGTCAAAATGCAACATAGGACAAGGAAGCAATCTTCAGTTTGTTATGTAACTGTGCTGGGGTCTAAATGTGATATCATCCCCCAATTCCATTAAAACATCATTTCTCAGCGGCAGTAGACCAAGGCAACTTGCACTTTGCTATGAAGCTGCAGTTTACTGAACTGAAGTCAGAACACAGGCTTGCAGAGAAAAATGGGCGAGCTTGGAGGGGGGTGGGGTGGGTGGGGGTGAGGTGGTGGGTGAAGGTTTAATTATCAACAATTGAACAGCACTGAAGGACAGACGGTCTTTGGAGGGATTAAACGTTGTTCACAAAAATACCCATTGGCTAGTTTCAGGCAGTGATGGCCCAATGAGAACCAAGAGAGAGGAATTGATCCTGGTGATCAGCCTGTCTTCTCTTGCTGCTATTACCTCACTGTAAGAAAAATAGTCTGATCTAATCATCCCTATCACTTCAGTGAACTTGTTCACATGTGTTCGACAATATAATCTTGTGCTGTGATTATCATGGTGATATTTGACTCTGAAAACATATACCTATTACATCATTATATGCTACTCCGATTAACGTTAAAATACCTGTCCGTGTAGTCAAATAGAGAAGTTACATTTCACCCTGAATGGGGCAGTATTGGGTCTGTTCTTTTTATTGCGCCACAACGCGCTTTTGGAATGATGTGAAGACCTTGAAGAGGGTCCAGAGATTTACTAGAATGGTACCAGGGATGAGGGTTTTCAGTCATGTGAACAGGCCAGAGAAAAAGTAAAGACTTTCATTTATGTAGCGCCTTTCAAAGAACAAAAAGAACAAAGAAAATTACAGCACAGGAACAGGCCCTTCGGCCCTCCAAGCCTGCGCCGATCCAGATCCTATTTTCTAAGGGTCTGTATCTCTTTTCTTACTGCCCATTCATGTATCTGTCCAGAAACATCTTAAAAGACGCCATCGTGCCCGCATCTACCACCTCCACTGGCAACGCGTTCCAGGCACCCACCACCCTCTGCGTAAAGAACTTTCCACGCATATCCCCCCTAAACTTTTCCCCTTTCACTTTAAACTCGTGTCCTCTAGTAATTGAATCCCCCACTCTGGGAAAAAGCCTCTTGCTATTCACCCTGTCTATATCTCTCATGATTTTGTACACCTCAATCAGGTCCCCCCTCAACCTCTGTCTTTCTAATGAAAATAATCCTAATCTACTCAACCTCTCTTCATAGCTAGCGCCCTCCATACCAGGCAACAGCCTGGTGAACCTCCTCTGCACCCTCTCCAAAGCATCCACATCCTTTTGGTAATGTGGCGACCAGAACTGCACGCAGTATTCCAAATGTGGCCGAACCAAAGTCCTATACAACTGTAACATGACCTGCCAACTCTTGTACTCAATACCCCGTCCGATGAAGGAAAGCATGCCGTATGCCTTCTTGACCACTCTATTGACCTGCGTTGCCACCTTCAGGGAACAGTGGACCTGAACACCCAAATCTCTCTGGACATCAATTTTCCCCAGGACTTTCCCATTTACTGTATAGTTCACTCTTGAATTGGATCTTTCAAAATGCATCACCTCGCATTTTCCCTGATTGAACTCCATCTGCCATTTCTCTGCCCAACTCTCCAATCTATCTATATTCTGCTGTATTCTCTGACAGTCCCCTTCACTATCTGCTACTCCACCAATCTTAGTGTCGTCTGCAAACTTGCTAATCAGTCCACCTAAACTTTCCTCCAAATCATTACTGTATATCACAAACAACAGTGGTCCCAGCACGGATCCCTGTGGAACACCACTGGTCACACGTCTCCATTTTGAGAAACTCCCTTCCACTACTACTCTCTGTCTCCTGTTGCCCAGCCAGTTCTTTATCCATCTAGCTAGTACACAACCACTGGACGTCTCAAAGAGCTTCAAGGCCAATGAGGTACTTTTTGAAGTATAGTCGCTGCTGTTAATGCAGAAAATACCGACTTTGCAACTGTGACAACACTTCCAAAGTGCTGGAAAGCCTCTTGGTACGCCCTGAGGTTGCAGAAGGTCAGATATATGCAGGTCATCTGTTTTGAAAAGCCTCCGCTTTCGTAACAGATGACGAAAGCAGGAAGTACAAGAGAAAGTAACACAGTTGCAAAAACGAACAAAGGAATCACATTCTTTGCTGAATGCTTTGCCCGCAACAATATTGATTCTTCCGAAGCAGAAAATGGAATTGACAGATGACAGCCGATTGTCTCATCACAGATCAGACTGAATTTATAGGTTACTTGTGACCATTATTGCTGAGCAGAGAAATCGGAGCATTGCAGGATTAGGTAGAATTATTACCTTTGGCAGCATATAAACAAAGCTAAAATGGACGCCCCTAAATTGTTTTATTGTTTCCACATTTTAAGCACTTGTTCTGCAAGTTCCATTGCTGTGATTTTCAGTTGCCATTTTAAGTTTGTCGTCATAAGTTTTCAAAGTAGTATATAATTATAGCAAAAGAAGTAAAGATTTTGAAATCAGAAGTAAAGGTCCTGATGGGCTTATTTTGGTTCGGATTAAACTCACTGCAAGAGGTGGACAATTGTCAGAACTGCTCAGCTCCCCTATTGGAAGCTGCCCTTGTTCATTAATATGCAATAACTGATTTTTGAAAGGCCTTAAAGCTCGCATCAAATCAGATATATTGCAGAGGGCTTTGTAAAGACATCCCAAAGCGCTTTACAGCAAGCACGTTGCTTTTCAAGTCTAGGTACAGTTGAGATATAATGTTGGTAATCTCGTGGTTCTGATACTGGACCGGTTCCCAGAGGACTGCACTAATAATCCAGAATTTGTTGGCAGTCTGATAATAAGAATTATTTTTTTAAAAAACATTTGGTAATTGAAAAGCTGTGTTCAGCAAAAGTTGCAATGAAACCGCTGAATTGATGTAAAAACCCCAACTCGTTCAATGATGCCCCTTAGGAAAGGAAAGGTTTGGGCCTGTGGGTGACTTCAGACTGACACCAACGTGGGTAACACTGAAACTCCCTCTGAAGAAGGCCAGTAAGCCAATTAGTTGTATCAAACCGTGGCCTGTGTTTTATCCATCTTCTCGGGGCAACTAGTGATGGGTGATGAACTCCGACTATGCCAGGGAGGTTTACATCCTGAGAACGAATTAAGATAATGAGAGAGTCAAGGTTGCATAAACAGGAAATTACAAAGTACAGCAAAGTATTCCCAGCACAGGATAAGTACTTTGAGCCCGACAGCTTCATGCTGGTGTTACTGATCCCACTATCTCCTCATCCCACCATCTCCTCATCCCACCATCTCCTCATCTCACCACGTCAATATACCCTTCTGTTCCTGTCTTCCTCGTGTGTTTTTCCAGCTTCCACTTAAATGTGTCTCTGCTCAACCACTCCTGAGGTCTGCATTCTCGCCAGTCTCTGGGTTAAGAGAATTCTCATGAACTCCCTATTGGATTCATCAGCGACTATTTTATGATTATGGCCCCTAGTTCTCATCTCGCCACCAACAACAGGAAAAATCTTCTCTACGTCTATCCGAGCAAACCGTTTTATCATCTCTCTGGTCACCACTCAGCCTTCCCCAAAATGGGATGCAGACTGGTTAACATGCTTGTGACGGGATGTATTTGGTGAAGCAGTGCTAGCTCTGCTAACCTTCTTTCAATAATGCCACAGAATCCTTTAGGCCGGCTGGAGAGGGCAACAGGTCTTCATTATGACGTCTCATCTGAGCCATGCCGTTCTGACAATGAAGCAGACTGCACTGAAGAATCATCCAGCTTAGCTGCTGAAGGAAGTTTTCGGGAGGATTATGAATGCAGGAAAGGGGGAATTCGAGAAGGAGACGTTCGAAGGATATTCCAGAGGTAAGAGCAGAAATCTGTCTTAAAAAAACGAGCCTGCAATCAGGAGACGAGTAAAGATGAGAAGTAACCTGAAGAAAGGACGATGCGAATGATAAAGTAAAGAGCATCAACGATGCCTTCGAATCTATCACTGTGTTGCATTTTTGCAATGCACGCTGCATTCCAAAATATTTGCAGGAAATGTGCATACTAGATAAACGTACGTCATCAGGGTTAATTGCAATTGAACTTGCTATCCGAGATGAGTTTTGTAAATCATGTCCTGGGTTCCACATGATGTTTCACGCTGCCATCCTGTAAGTCTGCCCTTTTAATCGTTCTCCGGAAAAGCAGCATCACTGAAGAAAAGCAGAAAATGATGGAAATCCTCAGCAGGTCAGGCAGCAACTGTGAAGAGAGAAACAGAGTTAATGATTCAGCTCGATGACACGTCATCAAATTTCTAGTATCTGCATTATTTCGCTTTTGTACCATGTCTCTGAACCAGTTACAGCGTTCTGGAATTTTAACAGAAAATAACTTCTTTACTCTTCTACACAATATAAAAATGGGATGATGACTGTTCTCAATAAATCCATACATCCCCATTTATAATGATGGAATCAGTATGTTGGGCATTGCCACTAGAAGACCTCATTCCACTATTAACCCATATAACTAATATCTCGGAGACAGATCAGAATCTGAAAACAAACTCGGCCTGTTAGGTTTAGCTGATGACTCCTAGATCCTTATCAACCTCCCTCTCATCATTAATAGTTGGACAAAACTCCTGTATAATGGAAACCCCACCACCACCACACCGCCAGCCCCCAGTTTCCATTCCAGATGCTGCAATGACGTGACAGCTTTGTGTCTTGGGATCTCATGAGGTATTGTAGCAACACTTCGTAGCATTGGTCAGAATGGGGCAAGACATTGCCTACTGAGCCTCTTTCAAACAAAGGAAAGAGGAAGCAGTAACTGGAACGCAGCGGCTGGTCTGGCTTAACAAACGCTGAGATTGTCTACAACAAGAGAGTGAGATCACAGCTTCACCTTACCATATAGAAATAAAGTTATAAAAGATGCAGGGGGCACCTATACTGGCTGTTGCCCAACAAAATAAATGGCAATTTCCATACAGGATGTAAAGGAATCACTCTGTGTGCTCAGATCAGATTGATGAAGGAAGACGGAAGGTGAAAGTGTATTGAGCCAACAGGATCACAGGAAATGCCTACAATGATGACTATACACAGTGTCTTGACTTAACCAATTTTCTTGCTGTGGGTAGGTTTTACAGATTTGATTATTTTGCTCTGAAGCGAATCGGTTAAAGTTCTATTCTAATAGTCGTCTGTTCACTTACTATTCAATCACCACTTGAACTCGTACAGAGATGTAATTTTGCTGCACTGATAGAATGGTTTGCAGAAAAGTGTTATTGTGCAATGTATATTTGTTAAACTAACACACACACACGCAGAAGCATCTTCAGACTGCAGTTTCTCCTGAGATTATCTATGTATTGATTATTAAATATAACCCCTAGACTGACACTGAGCACAAGCCGCTGGGATCGGAGACACCCGCCACTACACCCCACCAAAACCCCCCCCAACCCCCACCCACGGCCCACTCCCGACCCTGTCTTTGGTTCTCACCCGAAGGCAATGCAACTTTCTTTTCATTATTGGATGTCAGCATCACTGGTAAGATCAGCTCAATTGCCCATTCCTAATTGCCCTTCAACTGAGTGGCTTGTTAGGCCATTTCAGAGGGCAGTTAAGAGTCAATCACATTGCTGTGGGTTTCGAGTCATATGTAGGCCAGCTGTAAGGATAACAGATTTCCTTTCCAGAAAGATATTGTGAATCAGATAGGCTTTTATGATAATCCAGTAGCTCCATGATTGTTATTAAAGAGTCAATCATTTTATTCCAGACATGTTGTCGAAGCTTTTCGGCTTGCACACATCAGGATAATATGCACAAATAACCAATGTATGGGAAAAACAACAGCTTATACTGTATGGCAAGAGAGTGCTTATTGATTGGCAAGTGAACTCTGATTAGTAGAAGCGATGCCATGAAGAATGCACCATCTTACGGTGACTGACAGTTAACTGACAATCTTTGTTTGAAATTCAAACCAGGCAGCTTAACTCTGATTGCTCAAGGCAATCGTCCTGAGGAACGAGCCAGCGAATGGCTGCCCTTAGTTTTTTCAGCTGAACTAGCAGAAGACTTCAGGAGGATAGAGGCAGTCTGGTGAAATGGAACACACAAGAACAAAGAATTAGGAGCAGGAGTGCGCCATTCGGACACTCAAAACCGCCCCGCCATTCAATGTCTGATCCGATCGTGACCTCAACTCCACTTTCCTGTCTCCCCACCACCCTCCCTCCCCCTGCCCCAATAATCCTTGACTGCCTTGCTGATCAAAAATATATCTAATTCTGCCTTGAATATATTCAATGATCCAGTTTCGACTGCTTTCTGGGGAAGAGAATTCCACAGACCAATGACCGTCTGAGAGAAAATCATTTCTCCTAATCTCCATTTTAAATGACCACTTAAATGACTTCTTAAACTGTGTCCCCTAGTTCTAGTCTCCCCAACAAGTGGAAACATCCTCTCAGCATCCACCCTGTCCAGTTCCATCAGGATCTGGGATGTATTAATACGATCACATCTCCAAAACTCCAAAGTGTATCGGCCCAAACTGTTCAATATTTTCTCATATGATAACCCCTTCATGCCAGGAATCAGTCCAGTGAGCGTTCCCTGAACTGCTTCTATTGCACTTATATCGTTGCTGAAGTAAGGAGACCAGAAATGTCTACAGTACACCAGATGTCGTCTAACGATGGTTCTGAACAGCTGTAATAACACTTACTTACTTGTATCTTATATGCCCCTTGCAATAAACAGCAACATTCCATTTGCCTTCCTAATCATTTGTTGTCCCTGCATTTTTACATTCTGTGAATCATGTACCGGGACACCCAGATCCCTCTATACCGTAGAGTTCTGCAGTCTCTCTCCATTTAAATAATATACTGCTATTTATTCTTGCTGCCACATTATACTGCAACTGACAAATTCTTGCCCACTCACTTAATCTATCGAAATCTCTTTGTAGACTCTTTATGTCCCCTTGACAGCTTACTTTCCAACCTGTCATTGGACACACAAATGGCAGGTTAACTTCAATGCTGAGAAATGGGAAGTGATGCATTTTGGAAGGAAGGCTGAGCGATATAAACCAAATAATACAATGTTAGAATGGGCGCCAGGACAGAGAGACCTGTGATTTCATTTCTGTTACTTTTCCTGTATTAAAGCTTCAATTTGGGGCTTGAAATCTGCCAGTTGAAAGGAGTTCCTCATCCTGAAAAGTGTTAGCAAACGTGTTGAGAAATGTGTCAAAAGTTGTTTCCATTCAGACATTCCTTCATTGTGGAAGTGTGAGCCATCTTTGCAGACACAGGAAATAGGGGTGTTTGAACGGACATCCAGGTTTTCGTTGATGGAATAAGACAAGAGTGTGTGTCCCTTGCACATACACAGAATTTAAGGTAATTGCACTACACCACATGAAGGGAACAATGTACAAAACTTCAGACAGTCAGACAATAGCAGTAGGAAAGTGGATATCTTTTTAACAATTTTAATTTGAAGGCCTGAGCTGATGATTGAAAAAACACTGCTGTCACTGATCTACGATTATGGAGGGAGTGAATGTTTGTGGATGGGGTGCCAATCAAGCGGACTGCCTTGTCCTGGATGATGTCATATTTCTTGCTTGTTATTGTAGCTGCACACATCCAGGAAAGTGGAGGTATTTCCAGAAAACTCCTGGCTTGTGCCTTGTAGATGGTGGAAAGGCTTTGGGGAGTCAGGAGGTGAGTTACTCGCCACAGGATTCCTAGCCTCTGAATTGCTTTTGTAACCACGGCATTTAAATGGCTACTCCAGTTCAGTTTCTGGTCAATGGTAACCCTTAGGATGTTGATAGTGGGGCATTCAGCGATTGTAATTCCATTGGATGTCAAGGGGAGATGGGTAGATTTTCTCTTGTTGGAGATTGTCATTGCCTGGCTCTTGTGTGGCGCGAATGTTGCTTGCCACATACAAGCCCAAACCTGGATATTGTTCAGGTCTTGCTGAATTTCTACACGGACTGCTTCAGTATCTGAGAAGTTGCGATTGGTGCTTCCTCATTGCTAATAGCACAGCAGTCAATGCTGAAGCAAGATAAATTGGGGATATGAAAGCGGTCATAATTTTAAAAGTGCAGAGTTCTCGAAGCGTTGTAAGGATGGAGGAGGTGACAAATAGAGAGAGGCAAGGGGCCATGGAGTGATCGGAACATGATGAGAAAGCTGATATCGAGGCGTTGTTGGACAGCTATCCAATGTAGGAGCACAATAACAGCCACATGCGGTTCACTGCCAGGCAGACAGGAAGAGAAGACTCGCGGAAACATGTCCTTCCTGTCAACTCTATCTCGGCCCCTCATAATTTTGTACACTCAATTAAGTCACCCCTCAGCCTCTTCTGCTCCAAGGTAAACAACCCCAGCCTGTACAATCTTTCTTCATAGCTGCAACTTTCGTGCCCTAGCAACATTCTTGTAAATCCCTTCTGTACTCTCTCCAGAGGTATATAGTTCCAGCATTACATCCCTGCTTTTAAATATTATACCATAGACAATAAAGGAAAGCATTCCATATGTCTTCTTCACCACTCTGTCTACCTGTCCTGCCACCTTCAGGGACCTGTGGAAATACACACCAAGGTCTCTCGCATCTTCTACCCCTCTCAATATCCTCCCGTTTATTGTGTATGCTCTCGCTTTATTTTCCCTTGCCAAATGCATTACCTCACACTTATCTGGACTGAATTCCATTTGCCACATTTGCACCCACTCAACCAAACCATTGATATAATTCAGGAGTCCATTGCTATTCTCCTCACTATCAACGGCACGACCAATTTTTGTGACATCAGCAAATTTCCCAATGGTGCCTCCCACATTTAAATCCAAATCATTAATATATACCACAAACAACAAGGGACCCAAAACTGAGCCCTGTGGAACGCCACTGGAAACAGATTTCCATTCACAAAAAGATACATCGACTACTACTACCCTCTGTTTCATGTCCCTGAGCCAATTATGGATCCAACCTGCAACGTTGCACTTTATTCCATGGGCTTTCATTTTGCTGACAGTGTGCCATGAGGGACCTAGTCAAATGCCTTACTAAAGTCCATGTAGACAATATCCACTACCCTCATCAATCCTTCTTGTTACTTCCTCAAAATACTCAATGCAGTTAGTAAGACGCGATGTCCCCTTAATAAATCCATGCTGACAATCCCTGGTTAATCAGTGTCTTCCTAAGAGGCTGTTTATCCTATCACTCAGAATAAATTCTAATAATTTACCCACCACCGAGGTGAGAATGACAAGCCTATAATTATTTGGCCCATCCCTTGCACCCCTTTTAAACAATGGTACAACGTCCACAGACCTCCAATTATCTGGTACCTCTGCTGTATCTAGTGAGGATTTCACGATATAGTTCCAAGTCAGGATGTTGTGTAGCTTGGAGAGGATCTTGCAAGTGCAAATATTCCCATGCATCTGCTGCCCATGTCCTTCCAGGTGGTAGAGGACGCGGGTTTGGAAGGTGCTGTCTAAGGAGCCTTGGTGCTTTCCTACTTGTAGATGGCGCCACTGCTGCAACTGTGAGTCGGTGCTGGAGCGAGTGAATGTTTGTGGACGGGGTTTCAATTAAGCGGACTGCTTTGTCCTGGATGGTTTCGAGCTTCTTGAATGTTGTTAGAGCTGCACCCATCCAGGAAAGTGAAGTGTATTCCATCACACTCCTGACTTGTGCCTTGTAGATGGTGGACACGCTTTGGGGAGTCAGGAAGTGAGTTACTCGCCACAGGATTCCGAGCTGCTCTTGTAGCCACAGTATTCATATAGCTGCTCCAGTTTAGTTTCTGGTCAATGGTATCCGCCATTGAATATGGGAGATGATTAGATTCCATCTTTTTTGGAGATGGTCATTGCCTTGTGTGGTATGAATTTTATTTGCCACTTATCAGCCCAAAGCTTAATGTTGTGCAGGACTTGCTGCATTTCTACACGGACTGCTTCTATCTCTGAGGAGTTGTGAATAGTGCTGAAACTTGTGCAATCGTCAGCGAACGTCCCCACTTCTAACCTTATGACTGAAGGAAGATCATTGATGACGCAGCTGAAGATTGCTGGGCCTAGGACATTACCCGAAGGAACTTCTGCAGTGATGTCCTGGAGCTGAGATGATTGACCTCCAACAATCACAACCATCTTCCATTGTGCTAGGTGTGACTCCAACCAGTGGAGGGTTTTGCCCCTTATTCCCATTGACTCTAATTTTACTCGGGATTTGTGATGGCATACTCGGTCGAATGCTGCCTTGATGTCAAGGGCAGTCACTCTCACCTTACCTTTCGAGTTCAGTTCCTTGGTCAATGTTTGAATCAACGCTGCAATGAGGACAGGAACTTATTGGTCCTGTTGAAACCCAAACTGAACGTCACTGAGCAGGTTATTGCTAATCTAGTCTTGCTTGATAGGTCTGTCAATGACCTCTTTCATCACTTTACTGATGATGGAGAATAACTGATGGGGTGGTAATTGGCTGGGTCGGACTTGCCCTGGTTTTTGAACTGGTCATATTAATACTGTGGCTACAAGTGCAGGTTAGCTGGGGATTCTGCAGCGAGTACCACACCTCCTATCTCACCATTTACAATGCACAAGTCACGAGTGTTATGACATACTCTCCATTACCTGGATGAGTGAAGCTCCACATCACACAAGGAGCTCGACACCAACCAAGACAAAGCAACTCCCTAAAATGGCACACCATCCACTACCTTAAACGTTCATTCTTCCCACCATTGGCGTGCAGAGGCAGTAGTGAGTGCGACATACAAGATGAACTGCAGCAACTCGCCAAGTCTCCTTCAAAAGATCTTCCCAAACCTGTGACAGAACCACATAGAAGGACAAGAGCAGCAGACGCATAGGATCATCACAACCTGCAAGTTCCCTTATAAGCAACACACCTCCCTGACTTGCAATTTTACCGCCGTTCCTCCAATTCCAGTGAGTCTAAAATATGTAACTGGACTGTGGATGTACCGACATCAGATGGACAGCAGCGACTCACCACCTTCTAAATGACAATTCTGGATGAGCAGCATATTCTGACCTTTCCAGTGATGCTCAAATCCAGATAAAGAAAAAAATATATGTTACAACGCTTAAGAGAAAGTATTAATAAATGGCATTAAACAGCTCCCAATGACAAATGCAGATAAATTATTTAACAAAACTGGCATTCAATCTCAAACAGAACGTCTTATGTCCAAAGGATAGGACTATAAAACACTACTATCGATTATAAAGGAGATGAACAAATTACATTCTGTCTCCCCCCAAAGGATTGTTTTGTACAGTGATTCCTACCGGCAATGACAATATAACCAATCAACATTTTTTTTTCTTTTATAATCGAATTTTAATTCATAAGGATGTAATTAATCATTTTCAGAAAATGTCCTCGCATCCATTTAATCTGAGATTTACTTTACGAAATACCTGTACATTCGCTTAGGAATGTCAGATCTATGAATGTAATTGTACCATGGAAGATTTATTTTGCATGAAGTTGATTGAAACAAGGCGTACTTTGTCCAAAGAGTGCAATCCACCACAATTAAATGCAGAAAGAGGTAAACAAGTACAACATAGAATTGGCGAATTGAAAGAAAATAGCATATAGTGATTTTTTTTCTAATAAATTATGGCCTTTTGTAAACTGCTTCATTCAATTCATTTGTATCCATGGAGGGTGTTTTTTTTTTTACCAGTAAAGCGCAACTGTGCACAACCAAGACCTCTTTCTTTATATTCTACCAAGTAGTTACAAATGTAAGATCCGATCTGCAGGTCTGTTTCAATATTTTAATCAAAATTTTGCGAAATGGCAGAGCTATATGTAACTACATCATGCTGTATTTGAGTTTATCTAAGCTTCAACACTGATCGTTTTCCACAATGTATTGTGTTGTTTTAGATAAGCATCAGAATAATATTATCAAATGTCACTGCATTGCGAAAAGCTGGAGGAGAAAGTATCAATTTGATCAATTTCATTATTAACTCAATGTAGGCAGGTTGCAATTTGCAAGGTTCTGACGGAGGAGCATTATTCTTCGTTCAGATTAATGTAACAGCTGTCTTGTGAATTCAGGAATGTAATAAGAGAAAGGAAAAAACAATAAATCGTTCTACTAGAGGTTTTTTTCTCTTATCAAGAAAAATGGTAGGTGAATTAACAATGCGAAAAACATTGGAAAATTTAGACACTGCATATTTATTTTTCAATATATGTTTAGAATAACCAACTTTGAAGTGAGTAAGTTTAGGCTCAACCCAGTTCCCTGTGGCCAATTTACAAAGGAAATATTAATATTATAAATTATAATTATGCAAAAAATGCAACTTTTTCATGAGCAGCGTCCTTCCAGTTGGAGCAATATGGACTGATTACACCATGGATTTATCAAAGTGGACAAAACAAAATCCAGGAATGTACAGATAATATAATCAGGTAAAGAAATGTTTCTGAATATATGTGCAATACAGTAATACAGAGTAATAAATGTTGCAGCTGCTCATACCACACAGTACCGTGTGAGTGGCTGGTTTGAGCTTCATGATGTGCTCTTTATCTCTCGCACTTTGGCTGGACATAGTGTCACATGAGAGGATGGGTGAATATTCAGATTGAAGGCAGAGCTGTGGACAGAAAATCTTTCGTGGCTTTCGCCCAAATCGGGCAGATTTGGAATAAGCAACCATTATACTCACCATGCGTTATTCAATGACATTGATTACGATAAAACTCAATATCAGACGAGCTATAAGCAAAAAGCAGAAGATGTGATTCTGCTCGTTTGTTCGCTGTCACCAGAACGAATTTACAACTTTTGCTCTTCACAAAGATTGTGCAGTAGTCACTGCTGCAAATACTGTCAGGGTCAGACACACGTAGTCAATGTATATTGATGAGTATGTGGTCACGGAGGTCCTTCCCCTGTGATGCTTGACTCACCACCTGCCCCAAGACCACTCTCGGAGTTATGCAGATATGTCCTTCCGGCTTTGGTCAACTCTGTCAGTGGTGGTACTGCCCAACCACTCTAAGTGATGGATAATGAACACAGAATACTTTTTGTGCCTTTTCTAACATTACTGCTTCCACCAAGTGGTGTCCAACATGGAGGAGTGCTGAGTCATCAGATGATGACGTGCTCTAGCAGGTGATCAGAAGGAGATTACCTCGCCAGTTTTGAAACTCTGGGAATAAGACTTGATGCAGACAGGAGTCAATGTTGAAGGTATGTAGAACCAATACCACAGGACGGCTTGCTACTCTGCCACAAACTGTGTTGAGTTTTGCTAGCAATCTTTCAATTTCATGGTTGCTCTTATTCATAGTTCAAGAGCGTTTTAAACTAAATTACGTAGTGCACAGTGAGATTTGAATATTTATTTTAGCTCTGTTAGCCCAGTTATCAGAATGTTCACCGAATTCCAAAGTCACTACACTATTGTACTCTGGACCATCCATTTGGCTCATTTAATTACAGCTTCATTTGGACAACTCATATCTGCGACATGATTTTATCATGAGCTTTTCTGTAAATGTCATTGATATCAGATTGACTCCAGCAGTTTTACAAAATACACAGGATGGATTGCAACACCGTAGAATACAGATTGAAGAAGTGGAGTGTTAAGATGGTCAAAATAATGACAACGTTAAAGCTGTAGAATCATGTCATGGTTGATGATTGGTGGTCTGAAAGGTATTTGTAATCAATTTGATGTCGGTATGCTTTGAATTTCCTCATTACCATCAAGTGCTATATGTAACCACTTACCTGTTAAACTACTTGTACTCAGATCAGCTCTGGACTTTTCCTCGGAGATGCTTCTGTGGAGTATAAGCGGTGATGAACATTTATTTCTGTAGGCACCATGATTCTTGGCCATTGCTCCCAGCTATTATTAAGTATTGTAGAAGATGGCACTAATACATCCTCTTCAGTACCCCAGCGAAACATCTTTATCAAGACAATGGTTAGAGTATGGAATTTTCTATCATGTGGCGGTGAATAATGTAGATGTGTTTTAGGGGAAGCCGGTTTAGTACATGATGGAGAAAGGAATAGAAGGCAATGCTTACTTGACAGGAGGAAGTAGGATGGGAGAAGGCTCACATGCAACATGCACACCAGCGTGGATTAGTTGCCTATTTCTGTACTGTATTATAATAAAAAAATAAAATCAGAACTTCAGCTCTGCTTGATTGTAAAGAAAGTAAATATTTTGATTGCTGCAGTGCGGAATGTAAAGAAACTGTGTTTTTTTAGAGGTTGCACATCCAGTAATAAAGCAAAGTGCAGGCTTACCCAGTAAATCATTTATTTCATGAATGTATAGTATATATTTTCGAACTGATATAACCGTAATCGCATGCTTTGTATTATGGTAACGATGTCTTCTATCCTAGAGATACCACAAGAACATGTTTAAATGCCTCGCAAATTATTTACAGCATCATAACATGATAGAGCAATTTTTTGCCTCTCAAGGGAACAGTTTAACCAGTTCTCCGTCCTTTCTCAACCCTATCCCATATTCAGTTCCTCTTTAGTCAATTAAATTGAATGTCCGCCGTGGTGTATCAACCAATGCGATAACTCTCTGCCTCGTCTTGTTAAAACAAATCATTATGCTCTCGTTGTTGTTCATCTACTTGAGAAGGTTGAAGACTTAAGTGAATAGTGTTAATTCGAGGTATATCAAATACTTTTGATTTGAGCAAAAGACAAACAAATTCAGCAACTGGTACTCTTCAGAAACAGAGGTCTCTCAATGCATAAAAGGTCAGCTGTACAAACTATTGGGGGGGGGAGGAATCGGGTTTAAAAAGGAGCTTCACATTCGCAAACGTCAAACGCCATTTTCCTCCCAATACCACAAATGCAACAACAGCAATATCTGAAGTACTGAATGAAGAAAAGGGAACATTACTATTTAACAAGTTTAAGAAAGAATCTAAACGGATATTTCAATGACTGCTTGAACTCCTCTCTCAACTTTTTCTGGATCACTGCATAAATACACGTGTTTGTGCAGCAGCTCAAAAGGAGAAGCAAATACCTAGCTTCTTGAAGGATATAGAGAGGATCATTGTATCCAGTGTAACTGTAAGTGTTTGAAATTCTGACATTTAAGTAATGTACAGCATTGGTTATCCACAAGAGGCCGAAAGTTCCTGATATAGTTAGAAGTAAAACGATAGATTTTCTTCGATTTTCCATCTCGGCATCATTTTCCTGTATATCTTCACTATATTTCTTGACACGCAATCTGTTACGGACTCTATTGGCCACTAGTATAGATCTCACGGTAACTGCGTTCAGCAGGAAAATTAATATCAAGGGTAAGAGTGGGGTTAATATTCGGTTCAGGTACGAAAATGCTATCCATGGAAGCTCAGTGTAAAAGCTAGATTTGAGGTTGCAGTGCCAGGGCACATTGTCAATGATATGCAGAGGTTCTAGTGCAAAGTATCAAGGAATGTTTCGTAAACAGCTCAATGCAAACACTATTCCCACAACGACACGTGCCATTCGTTTGCTGCAATATATGTTTTTCAGCTTCTGGCAGCAAATCGCCACGTATCGATCAAAGGTGAAAGTGACCATTAACCAGACAGAACTGTGGTTGGCGGCGATAATCACTGAAGTTTTCAGAGCGCACACTGGGGTAATGGACAGAAAACTCTCTGGGAAATAAAGAATGATTATCCGATTCAGCAAAACACTGGTGATAATGACCAGTAGATCCGCTACAGCCATCGCCACCAGGTAGCAAGTGATGCATTTGGAGAGACCACACTTCCCGCGGGATAGAATCACAATCGCCATTATGTTACCTGTCATAAGAAAGAAAAAAGTATAAATGAGTAGCCAGACTCACAGGAAAAAAACACCAGTTTACTGGTGCTACATGGACCATCTGTTATACATCCTGGTATTCAGTTCAGTAGGAAACACACTCTGCCAGGAAACAGCGATAGATGGTTCACACTGGCACAGTGTGTTGCCTGCATTCATCAATAAATATTCATCACATTGCTCTCACTAATAATTACCACTGACATCCAACTGCGAAATATAATGGCAAAGTTAACAGTGGGGAGATTTCCGAGGCGTTTGATGAATATGAAGTAGCTTACAAAATGAAACCTAATGCAGGCAGATATATACTGAAATCAATTAAGTAGATGCGGAAAAATAGCAAAGCATAAGGGCTGTCAATCTAAGAACTGTTTTAAATCCTTGTATGATGCAGTCATTACAACAAATTCAAAACGAAGAATATTGTATTAGAAACATATATAATTGGCAAGGGATAACGAATTTGAGATCGGTAAACTGAATCAAATCAAACATGTTATGGAATGGCGACATATTTATCAAATAGTCGCAGGAGATGTAAATATACATGAGCAAAAGAATGAGTAAATGACATCGAGCCGCGGGATAGACGAATCAATGAGTCAATCTGCAATTTCAGATTTTGATGGAGAAAGAATGTCCCAGCTTGGAAGGAGCCAGAAAAATATTGTCAAAAGGAAGGAAATAAACATTTCCTTTCAATACCAGAAAACTCTACTGCGCAACAGATAATTGCAAGTGGAATAGGTTGAGATGGGATTTGGATTTAGAAACTTAAAATAGGAACGCTGTATTTTGAGTTAGCCGGGGCCAGATGACCAGTCGGGTACTCAAAGCTGCGCTTTGAGGATACTTGCAAGGGTGACATGAAGGCCCTATATGCTGATTATAGTACTTGAATGTCACTAGCTGGCAAAAGCAGAAAATGGCGACACATCCTGTGGACTGGTGTGCAGTAGCACGATGACCAGTTGCTACAGCAGATTGGTAACAGGCGCCAACTTCATTAACAAAACCTCACAGTGTTACTTGGCAGCTTCACGTGCAGCACTTGCACCTGAACCTGCCTGTCAAGGATGGACCTCCACAGCCATCAGCAAAGGGGCACCAAGAGAAGACACACCACCTAAATGGATTATTTGCTGTTTGTCCATCATCTTCGTAGATGGAAGGATACCAAGCAGAAGTCTGAACGTAGATTTCGAAAATTAAATTTAAAAACTTCAATGTCAACAAGGCAGCAAACATTGCAAAACAGATAGGTTTGCATGAACGGTACTTAGCAAGACTAATTGTCAGTTAAATAGCTCACTGTTTAATGAAAAAAATTGTTACTATAATTACATACCGGGTATACCGATCACTGCCAGAACAGGATAGCAAATAGCATACAGCAGACCTTTTGCAGGCTCATGCATTTTCTGTCAGTTCCGATGGCCCCTCTTAATGTTGAACGCAGAGGCTCCAAAACTGCTTCAAGAATTATTTGGAGATTCTCTGATATAACCTTGAGTGCAGCTTCGTTGGCATAATTAGGAAGTCAACAGGGATATTAGTTACAATTATTTGAACAAACAAACCATGATAGGCGTTGTCAAGATTTATTCAGATACGTATCCTGATATGTACATTTATATCAGTATTAACATTTAAATATCCATATATGCATCTATCACGATAAATATGCATATGTTTGTGTAGATGTGGCTGTGTGCATGTGCGAGAGGGTGGAAGTGAGTATGTCAGACAGCTTCGAGTGCCCAGTTTAAAGCTGTTTGGACATGAGCATTATGCATCCGAATGAGGTAGTCCATGTCTGAGACAAAGCTGAGCTGAATATTAAGCAGGACGTCCAAGGTTACACACATTTAGCTTTAGCTTAAGGTTGATTGTAATGGAGTCATGGTAAAATACAGCGATTTAAGCTTAGATTTATTTTACAAATTCGCATACACTCGATGAGAACAAAACATAACTATGACTTTAATTGTAGCATGATCGTGTGATGCAATTGTTATTGTACATTAATGTGATTACGGCAATGTGTATAGTATCCCAAGGTTTCGTTATGCAACTATCAAATGCAGAAAGAGTTAAGCAGGTATAACGTAGATTTTGGAGAATTAAAAAGTTGCAACGTTTCATATGTTCGTTTTAATAAATCCTAACCTTGACAAAACACTGCTTCTTTAATAAATGTATTTGCATGGTTTGAGTGTGAAATGGCTGTTGCGGTGGATGACTCCATCCCAAATATTTGTTGAAAGTTTGCACAATCAATACATCTTTCTTTCATTTCAAACAAGTCACGAACATATAAGATAACATCTGCAGGTGTACTTGAATGCTTACTGCTCAAAAGTGTCGGAGTAGCTGTGCTGTGTGTCAGGATATTGTGTTTTATTGCCGTTTTTCTAAGTTTGAGGACTGTTTGCTTGGTGCTATTTATTGACTTGCTTTCGACAGAGAAATATCATCAAATATCACAACAACGTGGCAAGGCGGAGTGGTGAGAATAGCATCTCCAAATTCCAACTGGAACCAATTCTTTGTCCTTTATTACATCACTGTAGACAGTGCAAGTTCCAAGACTCTAA
The DNA here is from genome assembly GCF_036365525.1 of Heterodontus francisci. Classification (NCBI taxonomy): domain Eukaryota; kingdom Metazoa; phylum Chordata; class Chondrichthyes; order Heterodontiformes; family Heterodontidae; genus Heterodontus; species Heterodontus francisci. Next base: position 19,127,740 of record NC_090409.1, on the reverse strand, counting down.
TAGAGGAGCAATATTCCTGGTTCAATCCAGTGCAGCAACTGACTTGTGAGTGAAAGGATTTAATAACAGAAAAGACAAAAAAAACCTGGCATCTGGTATTGGTCAACTTAACAACAGCAGAAACAACAACAACTTGAATTTATATAGCGCGTCTAATGTTATAAGAAGTCCTGAGGCAGGTCACAGCAGCTTTATAAAAACGAAAGTGAAACCTAGCCACCGAGGGAACCAATAGGGCAGAAGGCCAAAGCTTGGTCAAAGAGGTAGGGTTAAAGCCGTGTCTTAAAGGACAAATGAGAGGTCGAGAGGAGGAGAGATTTAAGGAGCATCTTCCAGGGCTTATGGCCTAGGCATCTGAAGGCACAGCCACCAGAATTAGAGGACAGAACATATCTGAGAGGGTTGCAGGGCTGGAAGCGATTACAAAACCTGGGGAGGGCGAGGCCATGGGGCGATTTGAAACCAGGACGAAAATTTTAAAATGGAGGCATTGCTTTACTGGGAACCTGTGTCGGTTAGCGACCACAGAAACGATGTGTGAACGGCGTTTGGTCCAAATTAAAACAGGGGCCGCAAGATTTTGGAAGGCCTCAATTTCACAGAGGGTAGAATGTGGCAGGCTGGTCAGGAATGCATTGGACAAGTCAAAACTGGTGGTTACAAAGGCCTAGATAACGTTTTCAACAGCAGAAGAGCTGCTGCAGGCACGGATCCAGGCGATGTTGTGGAGGCTGGAGTAATGCACCCTATGTGTTTGAAAGGTTATCTTGTTGGCAAATATAACACCAAAGTTCTAAACAGTCTGGTTCAGCCTCAGACAGTTGACAGGAAGAGGGGTGGAATTCGTGGCGAGCAGATGGAGTTTGTGGGGGGAAACTGAAGAAATGGCTTCACTCTTCCCAATATTTAATTGGAGGATTATATTTTCATATAGTACTGGATTCTGGTTAAGCAGCCTGATAATTAAGGAACAGCGGAGGGTCGAGAGAGGTGGTAGTCAGGAAGAGCCTGGTCTCCTCAATGTCTATGTGGAAATTGACATTGTGTTTCCAGGTGATGTCGCTAAGTGGCAGAATGTACATGAGAAATAGGACGGTTCCAAGGACAGATCCTTGGGAGACACCAGAGGTTACCATGCGGAAATGCGAAGAGAAGCCATTGATGGCGATTCTGTGGCCACAATTATTTCGATAAGAATGAAATTACCCAGCTAGATGGCAGTCGAGAGAGGTTGGAGGAAGATGATGTGATCAACTTTGATCACACTGTGATCAACTGTGATCACACTGTGATCAACAGTGCAGACAGTTCCAGAAGGTTGAGGAGGGTATAGTTTACTTTTATTACAGTCACTAAGTTTTGCCTGTGGGTCTCATGGTCAACATGGGCTCAAGGTGAGAGAAACGAGAGAAGGAAACACGTTCAGGGTGATGACGTGCGTCCCAATGTGCTCTGAAAAAGGCAGGCAGTGACAGAGTCAACTGACCCAAGGGTCTCATTCTTGGCGAAAAAGTAATCCATGAGCTTCTCGCCCTTGTTGTTGGAGGTGAGAGTGGAGGTGACTGGAAGCAGGTATTTAAAAAGACAGTTTCCAGTAGAGAAAAGAACCTGGATAATATTTGTGTCCCGGGATAATCCTGCAATAGTGAGCAGTTTTCGCAGATGAAAGCAGAACACATATACTTCTATGTGGTACATCTACACCTGGTGTTGATTAGCTCAACCAGTTGTCCACGATTACCATTCAAGTCTTCGTCCCTTAAATATAAGGGAGCGGACAGAAAGGCCATATGACGCGGAAATGGTCAGAGTGAGGGAGGGTAGTGTGTTTTGAGAAGGAGTATGGCTTCAAAACTAGAGGTGATGATGCGGCTGAACAGATTGTTAGCTGCAGAAATATCATGGTGAGATTACGGACCATGGCAAGACAATTGGGAATTTGAGATTGCAGTTCTAACCGAATTGGGAAGAGTTTTATTAGGGGGCAAATATGGAAGGAAGTAGGGTTTGGAGATGGAAGCATAATGTTGTTGGAGAGCAAAACAAATAAGATCAGGATGCATGTACAAATGGAGGCAAATGTAATGTTGCCATCCATTGCAAGCGGATTGAATATAAAAGTAGTGATGTTTTGCTGCAGTTGCACAGGGCATTGAAGAGACCATGTCTCGAGTATTATGTATATTCTTGGTCTCCTTAATATATAACATAATTTCATTGGAAGCATTTCAGAGAAGGTTCACTCGACTGATTTCTGGGACGAGAGGGTTAATTTTTGAGGAAAGGCTGGACCTGTATTCATTGGAGTTTAGTAGATTGAGCGGTGATCTTATTGAAAGATGTAAGATCCTGAGGGACCTGACAATGGGGCGGGGTTGTTGAAAGGATGTTTCCCCTTGTGTGAGAGACGAGAGCTAGGGGACATACTTTAAAAAATGAGGTGCCGTGCGTCTGTGGAACTATTTTTCCAGGAGCCTGGTGTAGTCAGAGTCATTGAATGTATTTAAGGCAGGGGTAGACAGATGTTTGACAAGTGAGGGAGTCGAAAGGTAGCAGGGGTCGGGAAGAAAGTGGAGTTGAGTCGACAAACAGATGAGCGTACATGAGTGTATATAATGACGGAGCAGGCTCGAGGGGCCGAACAGCCTATTGCTGCTCCTAGTTCATCTGTTCATAAGTTCGATACAAGGAAGTGATCAGAGCTGGCCTTATCTTGTGAATGATGTAATGGAGGTAGCAAGGCCGTGTGAGATGGGAACTTTAGGCCGGTGTCCGTGAATGTTTTGGGAGTCTACATGGAGGGTGAGAGTGAGGAGGATAGAAGGTCAGTGAAATGAATGGAGCGAGAACATGATGAATCAAGATAAATGTTAAAATCACCGTGAATAAGAAGCTGCACAGGCTGATGGATAAAAGCAGTAAAGATAGCTGATTGAGAAAATTGGCAAGGGATTTGGGCGGACAGTAGAGAAGAGATGAAAGGCGTGGAACAAGGTAAAGTTCTCAAAGGAGGAGAACAGGCCAAAGGAGTAAGGGGACAGATCAAGGTGAAATTTGGTTATCAGAGACGCACCACTACGTTGATGCTCTGAATGAAGAAAGTGGCGAAACGCATCAACAGACGGAGGGGGGGGGGGGAGGGGGGGGCTTCAGTTAATGGGAAGGTACTGTTACCTTTCAGTCAGGTTTCCATTAAGACCTTGATGTCAATGCAATCATCTGCATTACGCTCTTGATGTCCACGGGCTTTGTTCATGAGTAAAACAGCATTCTGGAGCAAAATAAAGAGAGGGGATGTGATCATTGGACAACTGCGGAGTCCACAGGATCAGCATTAGGAAGCATGAGTTAAAAGGGGAGGAAACGGGCAAGATCAGCCCCAGGCCGGCATACTGTGTGGGAATGTTGGCAAGAGAATAGGGTAGGGAATGTAACGTTGCTGCTGGTGAGGAGGGAATGTGGAGTGTATTGATGGGTCCTTCAGTGAATGCCAAGACAGGCACAGAAGGAAGCTGTAAGCTTATCTAGGAGTGCGCCAACCCTGGGATGCTGGCTGAAGAGTAGGAAAGTCCAGGAGTACTAAAGGGTTGGGGTAAGGATTTGGGAATACAGAGAAACACAGGAGATAAAATGGAATGTAGAAAATAATAAAGTGGAAATGGAAGAAATGAGCTGAACCGGAGCAGCAGCCAAAGTGTACAAGCAAATAGACATGGGGAGTACTTAAGTTTCCCAGCATGAAGGGAAAGTGATGTGGCTATTATCGTTGCCAATGGCAGTAGATGTTTTAGGCACATGTTTATTGATGGTTCATTGTCAAAAAGAAATAAAGTGCTTTGAAGTGAATACACTGAGGTACAACCTATTTTTTTGCAGCCAATTTATAATGGGTAAAACCACAGTTTAAGTTATATTTTTTCAAACAGGTGTAACTTCTTAAGGAGCACTGTTCTTACTGTTGGAGCACTACGGACAAATTGCACTGTGAAGGTAACAAAGTCCAAAATCCAAGGATGTACAGACAGCTTATGCTGGCACAAAATTCTGTACGGATATGTATGTGCACCAGTGCAAAACAGGATGTAAAACCTTGCAGCTGGTGAAATGTCAAAGTAACTAATGGCTGTCCTGCGGTGAGCTACCTGATGCGTTCTTAATGAATTGCACCTTGCATGCTGCTCCTGTTGTCTGAGAGGATGGAGGGAATATTCAACGTGAAGACAGACCTTCGTGGTAGAAAATCACCTTGATCTTTAGCCCGTCAGGCAGTATGGTGACGACGATGCTCAGAAGCTCATTCCCTCCTGGTTGGTTGACTTACAATCTGCCCCGAGACCAGTTTGGCAGCTGTGCAAATACGTCCTTCAGGATTCGGCCAGCTCTGTCAGTGGTGAAATTATCGAGTCACTCTTGTTGATGGTTATTGAAACTAGAATATATGCTGAGCTTTAGCTAACATCAATACGTCCAACAAGTGGTGGTGAGATTGGAGAAATACTGAATCATCTGATAGTGAAGTGGGATAGCTGGGAATCAGAAGGTGCTCTTCCAGTAAGGACTTCATGAAGCCCGAAGTGCATGGTGAGGGTTCCGTGTCCCAGTCTTTCTCTATACCTCTGTGCCACAACTTCTGGTGGATCCATCTTTCATGTTGTTCGGAACCTACCCAGAGATGGTGACAGAGGACTCTGCGATGTTGACTGATAGTTATGATTCTGTGCGTATGACTATGACAGGCTCATGTTTCGGAGCATAGTTACAGGAATTGGCCATTCAGCCAATCGGGCTTGCCCTGCTATTAAATACGACCACGGTTGATCATCCACTTCAATGCCTTTTACCCACACTATCCTCATATCCCTTATGTTATTTTATTTAGAAATAGGTCAATCTCTGCTTTAAACATACTCAATGACTGAGCTTCCACAGCCCTCTGGTGTAGAGAATTACAAAGATTCACAACCCTCTGAGTAAAGACATTTCTCCTTATCTCTGTCCGAAGTGGCTCCCCCATTATTTTGAAATTATGTCCCCTGGTTCTACACTACCCAACCAGGGGAAACATCTTAACCTGTCTACCCCTTTAAGTATTTTGTAGGTTTCAATGAGATCACCTCTCAATCTTCAGAACTCTCGAGTATACAGGCGCAGTTTCCCCAATCTCTCTTCACAGGACAGTCCCGCCATCCCGGAAACAAGTCTGGTGAACCTTCGTTGCGCTCCCTCGATGATGATAATATCCTTCCAAATGTAAGGGGACCAAAACGGCACACAGTAGCCCAGGTGCGGTCTAATCGAGGTTCTATACAATTGAAGCAAGACTTCACTACTCCTCTACTCAATTCTTCTTGCAGTAAAGGTTTTCTTTTATTTATTCATGGGATGTGGGCGTGATTGGCTGTACCAGCATTTATTACCCATCACTAATTGCCCTTCAGAAGGTGGTGGTGAGCGGCCTTCTTGAACCACTGCAGTCCATGTGGGGTAGTTACACCCACAGTGCTGGTAAGAAGAGAGTTCCAGGATTTTGACCCAGCGACAGTGAAGGAACAGTAATATAGTTCCAAGTCGGAATGGTGCGTGACATGGATGGGAACTTGCAGGTGGTGGTGTTCCCATGCATTTGCTGTTGTAGAGGTCGCAGATTTGGGAGGTGCTGTCTATGGAGCCTTGGTGCGTTGCTGCTGTGCATCGTGTAGATGCTATGCACTGCTGCCTCTGTGCATCGATGGTGGAGGGAGTGAATGTTTGTAGATGGGGTGCCAATCAAGCGGGCTGCTTTGTCCTGGATGGTGTCGAGCTTCTTGAGTGTTGCTGGACCTGCACCCATCCAGGGAAGTGGAGAATATTCCATCACATTCCTGACTTGTGCTTTGTAGATGGTGGACTTCCGATCACTAATGACAGATAGTATACATCCTAAAATGTTACTTGAATAATAATCCACATAACTTGAATGTAAATAAAACAATCATGTCTGCTTCCACCATCTCACTCCGAAGCCTGTTGCCATAGATTGACAACTCGTTCACTGATGTAATATTTCCGCACATTTGTTTCAAATTTACTCACCTTCAATCCCAGGCTGCGCAAAGACAGATGAACTTATGGCGTGTTTTATAGAATGGGCTGTACGATGCAGGCCAAAACTACCAAGAACAGTCAACAACGTGAAATAGAAACATAGAAACATACAAAATAGGAGAAGGAGTAGGCCATTCGGCCAGTCTGGCCTGCTCCACCATTCAAAAAAGATCATGGCCGATCGTCTAATTCAGTACCCTGTTCCCACTTTCTCTCAATATCCCTTGATCCCTTTGGCATTATGAAATATATCTATCGCTTTCTTAAATATATTCTCCACTGCCATCTGTGGTGGAGAATCCCACAGGTTCACCACCCTCTGAGTGAAAAATGTTCTCCTCATCTCAGTTCTGAATGGCATACCCCGCATCATGAGACTATGACCCCTGTTTCTGGACACCCCATCCATCGGGAACATCCTCGCTGTATCTAGCCTGTCTAGTCCTTTTAGAATAACAATGTCTTAGAAGAATCCATGCTTTAGTAAAATACATTTCAATACAGGAAAATAATTATGCAATGACAAATGAAATATCAGGAAATTAATGCAGCGCCAGAAAGCGCAGTCCTTAATTCCAGAAGAGATCTACTTGCAAGCAATGCTTGTTAAATCAAGTCAATAATACTGCAATCACTTTTTCTGCACTACGATGTAAAACTGAGTCGCATATTAAGCAGTGAGCATACGAAGACATGTTTTGGAAACTAGTTGAACATTAACTCAAGTTAAGTAATTATATCGATCTTGTGACTGTCTCCTCTGATCATCATGGATTTGAGAAACAGAGGAGCCATGATCTGAATCAGTAACTGAATAAGTTCTAGCAGTTGAATTGTCTACTCCTGTTGACAAGGTAATGGCAGGTCTTTAGATTTTCATGTCAACATCCATTCCTTCCTCCTTCACGGCAATCAGCAATGCCTGAATTTTATAAATGAAGGCATCTCTTTTTAACAGCTGAGAGAAGAATTGGTGCGAAGAGGGATTGTTATTAACAATATTTTAGGGCGACACCATAGGCAAAACAAGATGCAGTGATATCTGCACCTGATCGCGTTTATTTAATGCATGATTGCATGTTATCACAAAGCAATAATATGAAAATCGTCCTTTTTGATATTAACTTTAACTCTGGTCCAGTACACCTACTCAGCATCTATGATCCAACAGTCTGCTACCCACCTGAAGTTAAAGACCAGTTCTACGAGGAACCCCATAATATCATTAGTTGCATTCCTAATACCGAACATGTGTTCCTGCTGGGGGGACTTTAATGCCAGGATTGGGGCCGACCATGACTCATGGTCCTCCTGCCTTGGGCGCTTTGGCATTGGAAGGATGAATGAGAATGGACAGAGACTGATGTAGTTCTGTACCTATCACAACCTCTGCAGCACCAACTTGTTGTTTCAAACTAAACCCTGTCACCAGGTTTCATGGAGGCACCCAAGAACACGTTGTTGGCACCAGCTTGACCTCATCTTCACAAGGTGAGCCTCGATAAACAGTGTCCGAATCACACGCTGCTTCCACAGGGCAGACTGCTATACCAAACACTCCCTGCTCTGCAGCAACTTTAGACCCAAGCCAAAGAAGCTACATCACTCCAAGCAGAAGGGCCGCCCGCGCATCAACACTGGCAGAATTTCCAATCCACAGCTGGTACATAAGTTTCTAAATTCACTTGACAAAGCCCTTCAAAACATTCCTGCAGGGGATGCAGAGACGAAGTGGGCCCATCTCAGAGATATCATCTATGACTCAGCAATGATCACTTTTGGCAAACGCGAGAAGCAGAACGCAGACTGGTTTCAATCTCACTTTGAAGAGCTGCAACCTGTCATAGCCGCTAACTGCATTGCACTGTTGAACTACAAGAAAGTCCCCAGTGAGTTAACATTCTTAGCCAGAAGTGCTGCAGAAAGAACAGCCAGGCGCTGTGCAAATGACTACTGGCAGCACCTATGCATTCGTATTCAGCTGGCCTCCAACACCGGAAACATCAGAGCAATGTATGATGGCATTAAGAGAGCTTTTGGGCAACCATTAAGAATATCGCCCCTCCTCAAGTCCAAATCAGTGGAAATGATCGCTGACCAACGCAAGCAAATGGACCGCTGGGTGGAGTACCACCTAGAACTGTACTCCAGGGAAAATGTTGTCACTGATACCGCCCTCATTACAGCCCAGTCTCTGCCAGGCATGGATGAGATGGACAAACAGACAACAAAATCGGAACTCAGTGATGCCATTCATTCTCTAGTCAGTGAAAAAGCCCCTGGAAGGGACGGCATTACACCTGAAATAATCAGGAATGCCAAGCCTGCTATACTGTCAGCACTCCATTAACTGCTTTGCCTGTGCTGGGATGAGGGAACAGTACCACAGGACATGTGTGATGCCAATATCATCACCCTCTATAAGAACAAGGGTGACCGCGGTGACTGCAACAACTGCTGTGCAATCTCCCTGCACAGGATAGTGGGAATGTCTTTGCTCACGTCGTTTTAGCCAGACTCCAGAAGCTGGCTGAGCGTGTCTACCCTGAGGCACAGTGCGGCTTTCGAATAGATATCCACCATTGACATGCTGTTCTCCTTTCGCCAGCTACGGGAGAAATGTATCAAACAGATGCCCCTCTACATTGCTTTCATTGATCACACCAAAGCCTTTGACCTCGTCAGCAGACGTGGTCTCTTCAGACTACTAGCAAAGATAGGATGCCCACCAAAGCTTCTAAGTAACATCACCTCATTCCATGACAATGTGAAAGGCACAATTCAGCATAGCGGTGCCTCATCAGAACCCTTTCCTATCCTGAGTGGCGTGAAACAGGGCTGTGTTCTCGCACCTACACTGTTTGTGATCGTCACCTCACTGCTACTCTCAAATGCGTTCAACTCTTCAGAAGAAGGAATTTTCCTCCACACAAGATCAGATGGCAGGTTGTTCAACCTTGCCCGTCTAAGAGCGAAGACCAAAGAATGAAAAGTCCTCAACAGGAAACTCCTCTTTGCTGGCGATGCTGCATTAACATCCCACACAGAGGAATTTCTGCAGAGACTCATCGACAGGATTGCTGCTGCCTGCAATGAATTTGGCCTAACCATCAGCCTCAAGAAAACGAACATCATGGGGCAGGACGTTAGAAATGCTCTATCCATCAATATCGGCTACCACGCTCTGGAAGTGGTTCAAGAGTTCACCTACCTAGGCTCAACTATCACCAGTAACCTGTCTCCCGATGCAAAAACCAACTAGTGCATGGGAAAGACATCCGCTGCCATGTCCAGACTGGCCAAGAGGGTGTGGAAAAATGGTGCACTGACACGGAACACAAAGTGCAAGTTTTTCAAGCCTGTGTCCTCAATACCTTGCTCTGCAGCAGCGAGGCCTGGACAACGTATGTCAGCCAAGAGCGACATCTCAACTCATTCCATCTTCGCTGCCTCTGGAGAATCCTTGGCATCAGGTGGCAGGACTATATCTCCAACGCAGAAGCCCTCGAGGTGGCCAACATCCTCAACGTATGCACCCTACTAAGCCAGTGGCACTTGAGATGCCTTGGCCATGTGAGCCACATGGAAAATGGGAGGATCCCCAAGGACTGGTTGTACAGTGAGGTCATCACTGGCATCAGACCAAACAGCCGTCCCTGTCTCCGCTTTCAAGATGTCTGCAAATGCGACATGAATTCCTGTGACCTTGAACACAAGTCACGGCAGTCAGTTGCCAGAGATCGCCTGAGCTGGCGGACAGCCATAAATGCGGGCCCAAAGAGTGGCGAGTCCAAGAGACTTAGCAATTGGCAGGAAAAAAGACAGAAGTGCAAGGAGAGAGCCAACTGTGTAACAGCCACGACAACCAATTTTATCTGCAGCGCCTGTGGAAGCGTCTGTCACTCTAGAATTGTCCTTTATAGCCACTCCAGGCGCTGCTCCACAAACCACTGACCAGCTCTAGGCGCTTACCCATTGTCTCTCGAGATAAGCAGCCCAAAGATTGTAATCCCATAGTCAAAACAAGAAGCAGCGATATCTGCACCTGATCCTCGTTAATTTAATGCATGATTGCATGTTATTACAAAGCAATAATATGAAAATAGTATTTTTTCATGTTAACTTTAAAAGGCGAAACAATTTAATCAGATATGCAAAATGCAAGTAAAGAAAGCTAGCCAAGCCATTTTATGAGATCACTTTTGTGAATGTAATTCCCGATCTTACATACTGCGTTTCTCAGACATTAAAATTCCCATGTGTCGTACACAACATAATTGTCATTATATAAAGCAGGACAGTTTTAATTATTTGACCAAATGCATTGCAAACGTCTGGCCACGAGATTGCAAATCCTTGGGTGGAGCAGAATAATCTGGAGACATTTGTCCACATTGGAGGAGCAGCAAACTTTTTCAAATCTGTCACTTAAAATAAATATGCGATATGTTTCCGATTTAATAAAATTAAGGAAGACCACAACGTTAAAACATGTAACACACATGGCAAAACAGGTAGTCTCACAGAATGATACTTAGCAAGACCAATCATCAGTTAACATCGGGCCGAGAAATGAATAATGTGTCAGTATAATCACTTAACCAGAATGCTGATCACTGCAAGAATTGGATAGCAAATAGTATACGAAAATACGAATTAGAAGCAGGAGTAGGCCACTCGGTCCTTCGAGACTGCTCCGCCATAGAATACGTTCATGGCTGAACTGATTACTCCACATTTCCGCCTAATAACCTTCCACCCCTTTGCTTATCAAGAATCTAACTACGCCTGCCTTAAAAAATCTTCAAAAACTCTGCGACCACGACCTTTTGAGGAAGAGAATTCGAAAGACTCACGACCCTCTGAGAGAAACAAATTCTCCTCATCTCTATCTTAAATGGGCGACCCCTTATTTTTAAACAGTGACCTCTAGATTCTCCCACAAGGGGAAACATCTTTTCCGCATCCACCTTTCAAGACACCTCAAGATCTTATATGTTTCACCAAGTCGTTTCTTACTCTTCTTAATTCCAGTGGATACAAGCCTAGCCTGTCCAATCATTCCTCGGAAGACAGCCTATCCATTCCAGGTATTAGTCTAGTAAAACTTCTCTGCACTGCATCCAAAGCATTTACATCCTTCCTAAATAAAGAGACCAATACTGTACACAGCACTCCAGATGTGGTCGCACCAATGCCCTGCATAGCTGAAGCCTAACATCCCTACTTTTGTATTCAATTCCCCTCACGACGAACGATAACATTCTATTAGCTTTCCTAATTACGTGCTGTACCTGCATACTAACCTTCTGCGATTCATGCACTAGGACACCCAGATCTCTCTGCATCTCAGAGCTCTGCAATCTCTCACCATTTAGATAATATGCTTATTTCTTATTCGTCCTACCAAAGTGAACAATTTCATACTTTCCTACGTTATACTCCATTTGACAGGTCTTTTCCCATTCACTTCACCTTTCTATATTCCTTTGTCGCCCTCTTATGTCCTCTGCACAAGTTACTTACCTATCTATCTTTGTGACATCAGCAATTTAGCAACCATACCTTCGGTACCGTCACCTTAGTCATTTATCCATTCATACTCCAGACTATTTGGAGGTTCATGCATTTTCTCTCAGATATGATGATCTCTGTTCATGCTAGATGCACAGGCAATGACACGTTTTCCATTAATCCTTCGGAAACTCTGTAATAAATACTTGAGTGAAACCTTGTGTGACACAGTAAACATTAGGGATATTCTTGGTGGTTATTTCAACAAATAAAGCATGGTGCGTGCTGCCATGATTCATTCAGCTATGTAATCTTTTTATCCATGTATGTATGTATATATATAGATAGCATTTATATGTATGTATATCCGCCTATACCAATGTGTGCCTGTGTATACGCAAAAGAGAGAAAGAAAGACTATCAGATCATTTTAAGTGCAGAGTAAAAATGTTTGGACATGTGTGTTATTGCCAAAACCGCATAGCATACCGTTTATATCGAATTCCTGTGTAAGAATCTATCCCAATAAGATGCTTTAAGTCTGGGACGAAGCTGAGTGCAAGTTTAAGCAGGACGTTCAAGGTTCCACATATTTAGCCTTGGCTTAGGGTGTCACAGAGGAATGCACTAGAGGCAGATTAAAATACATATCAGTGTTTGGATCAGCTAAATAAAATGACGATAATTTGGAGGATGTTGCAGCAAATGTCCCCTATGATGTGCGTGGATAGTTTTCTTAATGAAAAAAGGCCAAAACATGATGGAAACAAAGGAGAGGTACTGATAAACCAAGTCTCGGTACAAGTAGAAACTTACCCATGTTTCCTAACTATTAAAATGTTATGGGATGGAGGAAACAGTGGAAACCTGGAGTAGACCAGCGGAGATCGCATGTGTAACACAGTGGCGACACAGTGGCGCGTGGTTAGCACCACAGCTTCAGTAACCCAGGTTCGGTTCTGGGAACTGCCTGTGCGGAGTTTGCAAGCTCTGCCTGTGACGTGTGGGTTTCTGTCGGGTGCGCTGGTTTCCTCCCACAGCCAAAGACTTGCAGGTTGATAGGTAAATGGGCCATTGTAAATTGCCCGTAGTGTACGTAGGTGGTAGGAGAATGGTGCAGATGTGGTAGGGGTATGGGATTAATGCAGCTTAGTATAAATGGGTGGTTGTTGGCCAGCATAGACCCAGTGGGCCGAAGAGCCTACTTAAGTGCTGGATCTCTCTATAACATAAAAAACTACTAGAATCAAAGGGCTTAAATTCCTCAATCGGTATCTAGTTTTGCATGCAATCCGGTAATCATTCCTTTGGTGTTATTGGCGATTCGCCATTGCCCTTTCCGTGTTGCTGCTGAAAGCCAGTTTCACTCCAATTAAATCTATCAACTACTCCCCCTCTCACCATCTGCTGCCATCCCTGTCTCACTGCATTCGGTTAATCAAGCCTCTCACCATCTCCATCTGCTGGCGTCCCTGTCTCACTGCACACAACTACGGCCCCCTCTCACCATCGCCATATGATGGCGTCGCTGCTTTACAGAACTCAGTTACTGCTCCCTCTCACCATCATATCCGCTGGTGTCCCTCTTTAACTGCACACAGTTACTGCCCCCTCTTAACATCTCCATCTGCTGGTGTCTCTGTCTCATCGGACTCCGTAACTCTCCCCTCTCACCATCTCCATCTGCTGGTGTTCTTGTCTCCCTGCAATCAGTTACTACCCCCTATCACCATCTCCATCTGCTGGTGTCCCTGTCTCACTGCAATCGGTTGCTGCCCACCAACCCCCACCCCCTCCCCACCATCTCAATCTACTACTGTCCCTGTCTCACTGCACTCAGTTAGACCACACACACCCCCACCACCGCCACCATCTCCATCTGCTGTTGTCTCTGTATCACTGCACACAATTACTCCACTTTTCACCATCTCCAAATGCTGGTATCCCTGTCTCACTGCACTGGATTTAACTGTATCATGGGTGAGCTATGCAAGTTTTATTTTACATTGACTTGACTGCTGTAACGCATACAAAGCCCTTTTAGGTTATTGTATTAGTAAATGCAGAACGTGTGAAACAAGCATAAAATATAGATTGGAGAATTAAAAATGATGTGGAATATATTGTGTTTTAATAACAAATGATGCGCTGTTCAAATCACTGCATTTTAAAAATGTATTTGCATAAATTGTGACTGAAACGACATGATGACTCCACCACCAAGGCTTTTTGAAGGTTTTCACAAAAAGGAACTCTTTCTTTCTATTCTGACATCATTAAGTTACATTGTATGGAAAGACAGCATGCTGTATTAGCGCTTTTTATTCACCTTTTAAAGCTAATTGTTATACGATATTTACTTCTTTTCGACAGTCATCAGGACTATAATGGCCAGGATTTGGAGGTCACCAGTGAAATAACAGCGCTCGCTGCTGACTTGCGCAGGGAAATACGACCTTACCTGGTCGGTAGGCTGCAGTGAGAACTTGCACTACTCGCTGCAGTATGGTCCAACATGGAAAGTATACGTGAAGTGTCGCAGTGATTGGCCAAGCCACGCCCCGATGGTGACCTCACGAGCAGAAAAGACGCTATTTGAGGTTATTCTTCAGCTGAAAGGCAGGTTGAAGTTCTGTTATGATTTTAAATACTTTTTAACCCTATGAGCACATCTTTTGGCAAAAATATAATTAATTCCGAACACTTTTATAAACTTCAAAATGTTTCTAATCTTCTGTAACATTTGAATCACTTTTAAGCAATTTTAAAGATGTTAATAAACTTTTAAAAAACTATTCTAAACTTTTTAATCTTTTTTAAAACGTTTAAATAGCTGTGAACAATTTTATGCGCTTTTAAAAACGACTGTAAGCTTTTAAATACCTTTGAAAATGTTAATACTTTAAAAACTTTTAGAAACTTCTATGAATTTTTAAATGAGTTAAAATACTTGGAACACCCAGTGACTGCCCCTGGGTAACACCTCGGACAAACTGGCTTGGTTTCCCACAGTGGCTGCAAATCCAAAGTGAACCTTACAAATTGAAATGCTTAAAACTTGCGGCGAAAACTACAAATGGTGTTTCCATAAAATAAATTCAGACCCATCTCACAAAATAGCACACGAATCTCTCTCCTTCTGTCTCCTCGATTGGAACTTAACTGAAGTTGTCCAAATTGTTTCAGAGGAATCCGCCGTCCCCACCACTTTTAAAATATGTGTAGAGCAGAGATGTACAAAAACAAGGATTCATGTTAATCCAGCAGCAGATCCACTGCTCAGCCCCACAGTATGCCACCTATTTTATTAGCCTAGCCATTGAATATTAATCCAGCATCAAATCCACTGCACAGTTCCACATTATGCCACCTATTGGAGAACCCTCGCCATTGAATACTAGTCCACAGCGGATTCACTGCAACAGTCTTATTAAATGTATGTGATGAATTACAATGTCATACCATGCACAAAGAAAGAAATTGAGCAAAGCAAGTTTAAATAATTACAAAATTACAACTGCAGAAACATGTTCTGCTTGGTGAATCGTGATGGAAATCGATTTTGTACTCAATTGGGCTCATTGATTCTTTGAACTTGCACATGAACATTGTCACGAAAACTTGCTATGCCAAAAGGGGATTTTTAAATTCATCGATTGGGAACCTACATTAAACTTTTAATGAAAGGGAAATAGCTGGATTTATACAGCTAACTTAAAAGCAGTTGGCAGCCATGGTGGCCACTGAAATTTGCATTTGGACACATTACACATTCCAAGACCTCAAAGAGGAGACACAGGTCTGATGAGCCTGTAGCCAAGCCAATGTCTGGCTCCATTGAGTTAAACACAGGAGACTGTGTTCATTAGCAGGACATTGAAAGCCATCGTCGCACATTAACCTGACAGGGCCAGCGCTTCCAGGTGTATATGTTAACATCTGAGGCCTGGGGGACTGGCATTCATAAACTTGAATCTCATCGAAAGGTTCTGGACAATGCACTGAGCCAGGCATGTGACTGTCCATCTCTGATTAAAAGATAATCTAATGTTGGTCATGAAACCATTGTCGATTGTTGTAAAAACCCATCTGGTTCACTAATGTCCTTTCGGGAAGGAAATTGCCTGGCCTACATGTGACTCCAGACCCACAGCAATGTGGTTCACTCTTACATGCCCTCTGAAATGGCCTAGCAAGCCACTCAGTTGTACCTAACCGCTACGAAGTCAATAAAAAGGAATGAAACCGGACGGACCACCCGCCATCGACCTAGGCACCGGAAACGACAATGGCAAACCCAGCCCTGTCGACCCTGCAAAATCCTCCTTACAAACATCAGGGGGCTTGTGCCAAAGTTGGGACAGCTGTCCCACAGACGAGTCAAGCAACAGCCTGACATAGTCATACTCACGGAATCATACGTAACAGACAATGTCCCAGAAACTGCCATCACCATCCTTGGCTCTGTCCTGTATCACCGGCAGAACAGACCCACCAGAGGTGGTGGCACAGTTGTATACAGTAGAGAGGGAGTTGCCCTGGCAGTCCTTAACATTTACTCCTGACCCCATGAAGTCTCATGGCATGAGATCAAACATGGGCAAGGTAACCTCCTACTGATTAGCACCTACCGCCGTCCCTCAGCTGATTACTCAGTACTCCTCCATGTTGAACACCACTTGGAGGAAGCACTGAGGGTGGCAGGGGCACAAAATGCACTCTGGCTGGGGGAATTTATTTATTTAGAGATACAGCACTGAAACAGGCTCTTCGGTCCACCGAGCCTGTGCCGACCACCAACCACCTACATTACTGATCCTACATTAACCTCATATTTCTACCATATCTCCACCTTCCTTCAATTCCCCTATCACCTATCTATACTAGGGACAATTTATAATGGTCAATTTACCTATCTACCTTCAAGTTCTTGGCTGTGGGAGGAAACCAGAGCACCCGGCAAATACCCACACAGTCACAGGGAGAACTTGCAAACTCCACACAGGCAGTACCCATAACTGAACCGGGGTCGCTGGAGCTGTGAGGCTGCGGTGCTAACCACTGCACCACTGTGCTGCCCAATGATTGTGACTTCAATGTTCATCACCAAGAGTGGCTCGGTAGCACTGTTACTGACCGAGCTGGCCGAGTCCTAAAGTACATGGCCGCTAGACTGGTCTGCGGAAGGTGGTGTGGGAACCAACACGAGGGAAAAAACATACTTGACCTCTTCCTCACCATGCTTCTGTCCATGACTGTAGTGGTAGGAGTGAACACAGCCCCGTCTTTTCGGACACGAAGTCCCGCCTTCACAATGAGGATACCGTCCATCACATTGTCTGGCACTACAACCGTCCTAAATGGGATAGACTTCGAACACATCTAGCAATGCAAAACTGGGCATCCATGAGGCGCTGTGGGCCACCAGCAGCAGCAGAATTGTACTCAACCTCAATCTGTAACTTCATGGCCCGTCATATCCCCCACTCTACCATTACCATCAATCCAGGAGACCAACTCTGGTTCAATGAAGAGTGCAGGAGGGCATGCCAGGAGCAGGATCAGCCATACCTCAAAATGAGGTGTCAACCAGGTGTAGCGACAACACAGGACTATCTGCGTGCCAAACTGCATAAGGAGCATGTGATAGACAGAGCTAAGCGACCCCATAACGAACGGATCAGATCTAAGCTCTGCAGTCCTGCCACATCTAGCCGTGAATGGTGGTGGACAATTAAACAACTAACAGGAGGAGGCGGCTCCACAAATATCCCGATCCTCAATGATGGGGGAGCCCAGCACATCAGTGCGAAAGATAAGGCTGAAGCATTTGCAACAATTTTCAGCTAAATGTGCCGAGTTGATGATCCATCTCGGCCTCCTCCTGAAGTCCCCAGCGTCACAGATGCCAGACTTCAGCCAATTCGATTCATTCCACGTGAGATCAAGACACGACTGAAGATACTGGATACTGCAAAAGCTATGGGCCCTGACAATATTCTGGCGATAGTACAGAAGACCTGTGCTCCAGTACTTGCCCCACCCCTAGCCAAACTGTTGCAGTGCAGCTACAACACTGGCATCTACCCTGCAATGTGGAAAATTGCCCAGGTATGTCCTGTACACAAAAACAGGACAAGTCCAACCCGGCCAATTACCACCCCATCAGCCTACTCGCAATCATCAGTAAAGTGATGGAAGGTGTCATCAACAGTGCCATCAAGTGGCAGTTGCTGAGCAATAACCTGCTCAGTGACGGTCAGTTTGGGTTCCGCCAGGGCCACTCAGCTCCTGAACTCATTAAAGCGATGGTTCAAACATGGACAAAAGAGCTGAACTCAAGAGGTGAGGTGAGAGTGACTGCCCATGACATCAAGGCAGCATTTGACCGAGTATGGCATCAAGGAGCCCTAGCAAAACTGAGGTCAATGGGAAGCAGGGGGGAAACCATCCGCTGGCTGGAGTCATACCGAGCGCAATGGAAGATGGTTGTGGTTGTTTGAGGTCAATCATCTGAGCTCCAGGACAACACTGCAAGAGTTCCTCAGGGTAGTGTCCTAGGCCCAACTATCTTCAGCTGCTTCATCAATGACATTCCTTCAATCGTAAGGTCAGAAGTGGGGATATTCACTGATGATTGCACAATGTTCAGCACCATTTGCAACTCCTCAGATACTGAAGCAGTCTGTGCAGAAATGCAGCAAGACCTGGACAATATCCAGGCTTGGGCTGATAAGTGGCAAGTAACATTCGTGTCACGCAAGTGTCAGGCAATGACCATCTCCAACAAGAGAGAATCTAACCATGTCCTCTCGACATTCAACAACATTACCATCGCTGAATCCCCCACTATCAACATCCTAGGGGATACCATTGACCAGAAACTAAACTGGAGTTGCCATATAAATACCGTGGCTACAAGAGCAGGTCAGAGGCTAGGAACCCTGATGCGCGTAACTCACCTCCAGACTCCCCAAAGCCTATCCACCATCTGCAAGGCGCAAGTCAGGAGTGTGATGGAATACTCTCCACTTGCCTGGATGGGTGCAGCTCCAACAACACTCAAGAAGCTCGACACCATCCAGAACAAAACAACCCGCTTGATTGGCACCCCCTGCACAAACATTCACTCCATTTACCACCGACGTACAGTAGCAGCAGTGTGTACCTTCTACAAAATGCATTGCAGCAATGCACCATGGCTCCTTGGACAGAACCTTCCAAACCCGCCACCTCTACCAACTAGAAGGACAAGGGCAGCAAATACATGGGAACACCACCACCTGCAAGTTCCCGTCCAAGTCACACACCATCATGACTTGGAACTATATCGCCGTTACTTTACTGTCGCTGGGTCAAAATCCTGGAACTCCCTTCCTAACAGCACTGTGGGTCTACCTACCCCAAATGGACTGCAGCGGTTCAAGAAGGCAGCTCACCACCACCTTCTGAAGGGCAATTAGGGATGGGCAATAAATGCTGGCTTGGCCACCGTCGTCCACATCCCAGGAATGAATTTTTAAAAATGGTTTTGGACTAGCTGAACAGAGCGACAATAATCTGGAGGACGTCTCACAAATATACTTTTTAATGTACATAAGAGTTTTTACAAACGAAAACGGGCACGAAATCAGTGGAACTAATGGTGAGGTAATGATAAGCATAATCTCAGTACAAGATTAAACTGACCCGTTTGCTTTCTATGCATGTAAATAATGAAGGGGAGGATCTAATGTTCGAACCTGAGACTAGATTAGACAAATCGACTGGATGTTTTTGAGGATGTAACTAGTAGAATAGATAAGGGAGAACCAGTGGATGCGGTGTATTTGGACTTTCAGAAGGCTTTCGATAAGGTCCGACATAAGAGATTGGTGTGCAAACTAAAGCACATGTGATTGGGTGTAAGTTACTGACATGGATAGATAAATGGTTGGCAGACAGGAAACAAAAGAGTAGTAATAAGCAAGTATCTTTCCGAGTGGCAGGCACTGACTAGTGGGGTACCACAGGGATCAGTGTTAGGAACCCAGCTGTTCACAATATATATTAATGTTATATATGAGGGAACTACAGGTAGTATATCCAAGTTTGCAGACGACACAAAGCTGGGTGGGAGTGTGAGCTGCAGCAAGTTGCAGAGAAACTCCAGTGTGATTTGGACAGGTTGAATGAGTGGAAAAATATATGGCAGATGCAGTATAATGTGGATAAATGTGAGGTTATCCAGTTTGGTTGCAAAACCATAAAGGCAGATCATTATCTGAACTGCGATAGATTTGGAAAGGAGGAGGCGCAGCGAGACCTGGGTATCCTTGTGCGCCAGTCACTGAAAGTAAGCATGCAGGTGCAGCAGGCAATTAGAAGGCAAATGGTATGTTGGCCTTCATAGCGAGAGGATTCGAGTGCAGGAGCAAGGATGTCTTGCTGCAGTTATACTAGGCCTTGGTGAGACCACATCTGGAGTATTTTGTGCAGTTTTGGTCTCCTTATCTGAGGAAGGATGATCTTGCTATGGCGGGAGTGCAGTGAAGGTTCACCAGACTGAGTCCTGGGATGGCAGGACTGGCATTTGAAGAGAGGTCGATGAGGCTTGTATTTGTTAGAGTTTAAAAGAAACCTAGAAAATTCTAACAGGACTGGACAGACTAGATGCAGGAAGGATGTTCCTGATGGCGGGGGAGTCCAGGACCAGGGCTCACAATCTAAGGGTAAAGGGGTAAACCATTTAGGACTCAGATGAGGAGAGATATTTTTCACTCAGAGAGTGGGGAATCTGTGGAATTCTCTACCAGGAAAGCAGTTAAGGCCAAATCATTAAATATATTCAAGAAAGAGTGAGATAGTTCTTCGGGATAAAGGGATCAAGGGATGCAGGGAGAAATTGGGAACAGGGTACTGAGTTTGGAGGATCATCCATGATCGTATTGAATGGCGGTGAAGGCTCAAAGGTCCGAATGACCTACCCCTGCTCCTATTTTTCTATGTTTCTATGTTTCTATGATACGTTCAAAATATGGGAAACTGGAAGAATCAAAGGGTTAACATTCATGAATTGTCAGCCAGTTTTGCATTGTACCTGACTTCCATTTCCGTTGATGTTGATGGGAATGCTGATCAGCTGGAATCTCAAACAACTTGTCAATTCACCATTGTTCATTTTGCACGGCTGTTCAAAGTCAACAGCACTCTGGTTAAATTCACACTCTTTTTGTCTATCTCTGCCTTTTCCATGCAGGTGAAACATTCAATGACATCAGGAACAGAGGACCATTAATGTATAGGAATTAGCTCATGCGTTATCTTCACAAGCGTATCTTCCCCAGAAGAATGGTATCTAATCCATTGCTGTGTTGGCCTGTTCGAGATTCATATTGAGAAATAGTAAGGAATATAATTTTACGTGCAACAATTATATATCATCATCTATTTTTATTATTTATACAAGCTAACACCCTAAAATTGAAAGACTAGTAATGCAAGTGCATAGCAGGTGATGTGTAGCCTGCGTGCGAACGAGGCTTGCACATGTTTCCCTTTGAAGTCGCTTTATCACTCTGACATGAGACTCAATATCATTGTGCTGAGGGCATGACTCGCTTACCTCAAGGTGTCATCAACCTCATCAATTTTATGTAATAAAACCCAGTTAGTGAGGGACACACTTATGGAGGATTCCTACACTGCCTGGCTCTTCGTCCCCGGCCAGCTGGTCATCCACTACTGTTCTGAGAATTCAGAAGCTGTGGGATGAACGCCTCTTGGAACATAACATTAAGGAAATTCCGAATGTGTCATGCGTTTTGCAGTGATTCTGACTGCTACTCACGCACAGGAACTCTAACCTCAAGCAGCCAATTGTATTTGTTGTATACATAGGACCGCTTGGATGCCCAGCTCTGAGCTGCTTGATCTGTTCTCGACCTATCCCATTTAGCACAAACTGGCGTTTGAAGAGAGGTCGATTAGGCTTGTATTCGTTAGAGTTTAGAAGAAACCTACAAAATTCTAACAGGACTGGACAGACTAGATGCAGGAAGGATATTCCCGATGGTCGGGGAGTCCAGGACAAGGGGTCACAATCTACAGAGCACGATGGTATCCATCCTCAGTGTGAAGAGGGCAATTCGTCTCCACGAACCAAGAGTGGTGGTCACTCTTACTAAGACTGTCATGGATGGATGCATCTATTACAGTTTGGTTGGTGAGGACGAGGCCAAGTAGGATATTCCTGCTTTTTGGTTCTCTCACCATCTGCTGCAAACTCAGGCTGGCAGATAGTCAAGCTTCAAGATTCAGCCAGTTTGGTCAGTAGTGGTGCTGCAGTGACAGTTTTGGTGATGGAGAGTGAAGTTCGCCACCCAGAATACCTTGTGCCTCAGTTTCTCTTCCAACTTGGTGTTCAACGTGGTGGAGTACAGATGTATCATCAGAGTGACGGCATAGGTCATAAGCAGCAGGAGCTTTCCGTGCCCATATTTGGCTTGATGTTGTGACACTCCACCTCCGGTGTGTCTGTCCTCTGATAGGTCAGGAAATACCCAGAGCTGGTGATGGAGGAGTCTGGGACATTGCTTGACAGTCATGATTCTGTGAGTATGCTTATGTCAGGCAGTTACTCGACTAATCTGTGAATCAGTTCTCCCTATTTTAGTACCATTCTTCAGTTTTTGGTGAGGAAGACTTTGGAGGGTCAACAGGCCTGGGTTCACCTTGTTGTGTCCAGTGCCGATGTCAATGCTGGGCGACCTGCCTGGTTTTATTACTAGTGTTTTCAGGAACGGTTGAATGTGACTGAGTGGCTTGCCAGGCCATTACCACAGGACGTTAAGAGTCAAACAAAGATTGCTGTGGGTCTGGTGTTGCATATAGGCCAGACCAGATAAGGATGGCAGAGTTCCTTCCCTTTCAGGATATTTGTGAACCAGATTTTTTTTCGTCATTCCACTAGCATCATGATCATCGTTTCTGACATGAGCTCTTTTTATTCCAGATTTATTTAATTATCTGAATTTATGTTCTCCAGCTGCTGTGGTGGGATTTGAACTCATGTCTCTGAATCAATTTCCAAGCCTTTGGATTACTAACCGCAAACAAAACCACTAAGCTGCCATATCCGCTTCAAATAAATTAACTTTATTAATTGGAAAGCTCTGATTAAGAGCCAGCAAAGCCACGATGGGCCGAATTGCGTTTTTCTGGGCTGTATTAGCTTTGATTCTGTGATTCTAACAACAAATGGAGTAAGAAAGTTTCTGAGTCAAAAATCAATGCAATTTAACACTATGCTCCACACACACAGCTCAATGTTACATATTGATGAAATAGAACTATACCTAGTTTGTTAAAACTGTTCTCTTTATTTGGTGCAACATCTGTGCCCAGGAAGCAATTATGCAGGTAGCATGTAATAGCACGAGGTGGAGCTCGACTGAGAGCTGCGAGACAGAGTGCTGAACTCACGAATTTGGTAAGTGAGCGAATTTTAATGGTTGATCTATTTCTAAAATCTATTCAAGTTTGCATTTAACATTTAACTTAATTTTCAAATGAAATTGTAGTTTCTTTCGGTCTGAGTGCCTATCAAGCTCCCTGCTGGAGGCAGCTGCACAGTCAGTTAAGGTACGTGGCTAGTTAGATTTGGTTCTTTAGTCAGCCGGGCCCGCGTTGCCTCTCCGGAGTTGAAGCTAGTATAGTTAGAGGCGGGTTCGCTCGCACATGAAGTATTCTGTGCCTTAAGAGAGCAGGTGCAGCTCTGGCTTTCACAGAACATGAAGTGATTGGAGAGAAGGGAGTCAGAGACAGCGAGACCTGAAAGTTGAAGCCCGGAGGCATTAATTAGGTCAGCAGCTTGCCGAGTTAAGGAGCGGGGTGAGAGTGAGAGCACAGCGAGACAGACAGCAGGATAAAACGGCAGGCGTGAGAACTAGTGCAGAATGAGACTGACGGCAGAATAGAGGAGCGTGCATGAGTGAGAGCAAGGCGAGACTGGCAGCAGGGGAAAGCAGAAGGCTTTTGAACGTGAGCTCAGTGAGACTGGCGGCAGAATAAAGGAATGGGCCTGAGAGGGAGCACAGGGAGACCGGTTGCAGGATAAGAAAATAATAAACAGGAGATGGAGTAAGTAATTCCACCCCTCGAGCATTCGAGCCTGCAGCACCATTCCAAGATCATTGCTGATGTAATTTGGGCTTAACTCAAATTTCCGGTCCCCTACCAGCCCCCATGGCTCCCTTATCAAACAAAAATCTGCTTAACTCAGCGTTGAATGATTCAACGACTCAGCCTCTAGTGCTCGCTGAGGGAAATAAACACTAACAGCCCTCTGAGTGAAGAAGTTCCTCTTTAAATCTTATTTAAGTGAGAAAGCCCTTAATTTTAAACTGTGCCCCATAATTCTGGATCCCTCGACGAGGGGAAACATCCTCTCAGCATCCACGCTGTCAAGCCCCCTTAGAAACTTACGTGTTTCAATATGATCACCTCTCATTCTTCTAAACTCCAATGATTATAGGCCCAATCTGTTTAACCTATCCTTATAGAACTCATCCCCTGGTGAACCTTCTTAACTGTTTTCAATACAAGTAGATCCCCCCTTAAGTAAAGTGACCAAAACTGCACACAATCCTGCAGGTGCCATTTCAACAATGACCTGTACAGTTGTAGCAAGACTTCCCTACTTTTATACTTCATTGCCCCCTTGCAATAAAGGCCAATATTCCAATGCCTTCCGAATTACTTGCTTTACCTGCATGCTGATGTCTTTGTCATTCATGTACAAGGACACACAAGCTCCCTCTGTACTACAGTATTTTGCACTTACCCGCAATGTAAATAGTATTCTGCGTTTCTATTCTTCCTGCCAAGTGGAAAACCTTACATTTTCCCATAATGTACTCCGTCTACCAAGTTTGTGTCCACTGTCTTAACCTATCTATATCAATTTGCAGACTGTTATTATCCTCCACACAACTTTCTTTCCTAGCTATCTGTGCATCATCGAAAAATTTGACTGCATTATTGTCGCTCCCATTATCCTAATCATTAACATGGATCATAAATAGTTGAGACCCCAGCACTAATCCCCATAGCAATCCATTAATTGCAGATTGCCTTCCTGAAAATGATCAATTTATCCCAACTCTGTTTCCTGTCAGTTAGCCATTCCTCTATCCATTCTAATATATTACCCCCAACCCTATCACCTTATCGGATGCTTTTGCAAGTCAAAAGACTCTACATCTGCTGATTCCCTTTGTCCACCCTGCTTGTTACATCCACAAAGAACTCGAATAAATTTGTCAAAAATGATTTCCCTTTCATAAAATCATTTTGACTCTGCCTGAGTGTATTGTGATTGCCTTGATGTCCTGCTACTGCATCTTTAATATTGGATTCTAGCATTTCACAATGATGGAGTTTGGCGACTGGCCACGTGTTTACAGCTTTTGTCTCTCTCCTTTCTTGAGCAGAGTTGCTAAATTTGCAGTTTTCCAATCCACTCGGACGTTTCCAGAAGCTGGCAAATGTTGAAAGATTAAACCCAATGCATCCACTATCCCTGCAGACACTTCGTTCTGGACCCTAGGGTGCAGTCCATTAAGTTCAGGGAGCTTGGCAGCCTTTACCATTAATCGTTTCTCTCGTGATCGTCATTGATTGAAGTTCCTCCTCCCTTTGGCCTCCTGATTTTCTACTGTTTTTGACATACATTTTGAATCTTCTACTGTGAATACGGCTACAAAACACTTGTTCAAAGCCTCTGCATTTCCCAGTTTCCCATTATTAATTCACCACACTCACCCTTTAAGGGACCAATGCTCCTCTCAGCTACTTTGTCCTTTTTTCATAGATTTGTAGAAATGAGTGGGCCTGAGAGACAGAGAACAGAGAGAGGGTAACAGGATAAAGTAACAGATCTAGGGGGAAAGCACAGCAAGATGCTGGCAGGATAAAGTACTAGGCCGAGGGAGTAAAGCAGGAGCAAGATGCCGGCAAGATAAAGTATCAGGCTGAGAGGGAAAGCACAGCAAGATGCTGGCAGGATAATGTAGCAGACCCAGGGGAAAAGCACAGCAAGATGCCGGCAGGATAATGTAGCAGACCCAGGGGGAAGGCACAGCAAAATGCCGGCAGGATATTGTATCTGACCCAGTGGGACATGAGTGACTTCTGAGCTGGCCGACTGCATTCTGAAATAAATCAAATAGTGGCGTCACAGAGAAGAAGGTAAGTGATTGGTTGGTGAGTATTTTCCTCTTTTGTCTTTCTAAACTCGGCATTTGTCTCCAATTAGGAGGTGGGAATTACAAACATTCAATCGAGGACCAGTAAGTGATATAATAACAGTATAATCACAGAGCAGGTATAGACATATTAATTAAAATTAATAGTTTAAACAGGGTACTAACTAGATTGTTAAAGAGGGATTAGAGGATATTTTTCAATAAATTCCTGCATCATGTGGGAACTCCAGGACACTTCATATGTGGGCGGCACAGTGGCGCAGTGGTTAGCACCGCAGCCTCACAGCTCCAGCGACCCAGGTTCAATTCTGGGTACTGCCTGTGTGGAGTTTGCAAGTTCTCCCTGTGTCTGCGTGGGTTTTCTCCGGGTGCTCCAGTTTCCTCCCACAAGCCAAAAGACTTGCAGGTTGGTAGGTAAATTGGCCATTATAAATTGCCCCTAGTATAGGTAGATGGTAGGGAAATATAGGGACAGGTGGGGATGTGGTAGGAATATGGGATTAGTGTAGGATTAGTATAAATGGGTGGTTGATGGTCGGCACAGACTCGGTGGGCCGAAGGGCCTGTTTCAGTGCTGTATCTCTAAACTAAACTAAACTAAATGTCTTGGAGGATCACGTGTGTCGGAAATGTCTCCAGCTACTTCAGCTTGAGCTCAGGATTTCTAAGCTTGAGGGGCAGCTGGAGGCACTGTGGAACATCAGGGGGCAGGGGATTCCTGATCATACTTTCCAGGCGGCGGTCAACCCACAAAGGTAGAGCTCAGGATAATACATAGCTGGCCATCCAGAAGAGTAGGAAGAGGCAGGAGGTATCAGAGTGTTGAGAATGTGTGCCACTATCAAAGAGTTACACAACATTGAAGACTGCTGAGAGTGACGATACCTTGCAAGAATGCAATCCAGATAATGGCACCAATGGGCAAGCCTCCCTGATGCTAGGATAAAGGGCATCACACAGCAGGTGCAGTATATTCTGCAGGGGGATGGCAGTGATCCATCAGCTGGTACCAATGACATAGAGAGAGCAAGTGTAGACCCAGTAAATACACATAATTACTTAGTTGAGACACAGGGCTAGTTACACATAATTACATAGTTGAACATAGGGGGGTTGGATAGAAAGGGGAGCAGAACATAGATGGCCCAGAGGAATTGCAGACAGTCCAGAAAATCAGGCAGACTGTGTCCTTGCACAAATCAGATAAAGGAGTTGATATGGTCACAAGATCTGATTAGACCTATTAGTTAGACAATGGGAAAGTGTAAGAAATGAGAAGTGCTGACCAGCCTCTTACTAAACCAAATAACATGTTTTCATTACGTCATAATGCAAGACTCCTATGAGTAAGTAAGAGGGGTGGGTCTTGGAAACAAGATTTAACTCCTGACTAAATCTTGTGACGGTACGAGAACCTGGAACCAACATTTACAAGAAGCACCCTGGGTCTGGGATTCAGAGACTGATCACCTCGTGTCTTAACGCGTAGTATACTGTACAATTTATGAGTGCTTGTACTTGATGATTTAATGGGTGAATGAAACGTTTGAGATACCTTTCACCAGTCTGCTGTGGCGAATTCTTTGGAGTAAGTGCATATTAGGCACATTCTTTGGAATAAGAATCGAATAGTTAAAACAGGAGAACGCAAGTATAGAGAACCTCTGGTCATATTGTCATGAGCGAGATAGGAAGTTCAAGAGTAGGACCTCGAAGGTAATTATTTTATAAATTCAGGGATCTCTGAGTACTGCTTGTCTGCACTGAGTGTGAAGAAGGGAGATTCTTAAGTGACGGGATTTTAAGAGTTAATCTCTTTAAAGTCTATTTTGGTTTAGATTTAGCAACTAACTAAAAATTACTGTTTAAGTTAAGAGTCAAGTTAAGTTTCTTACAGTGTTAAACAAGGGTGTACAAGTTCTCTGTGATTAGTTGTAGCTAGTCAATTAGATAGCTCGCTTAAACTTATTTCTGAGCTCTAACAAAGCTGTTTTTCGGTGAGTATCAGTTCAAGGGTCTCTGAGTGCTGCTTGAATGCACAGAATGCGAAGCAAGGAGTTTGGTAAGTGAGGGAGCTTGCTGAAGAGTGGAACTATAAATTAATTAAGCAAAATATATTTAATTTAGTTCACACAATACAGATGGCAGGACAGGTGATGTGTTGCGGTTAGAATGTGGAGCCTTCCTGCTCTTTCTTCTGCCACATTGTTTGTGATCATCTAAATTTGCACAGACCGTGGATGGAATGCGGGCCATTCTTGCTGTGTGTGTTTGTGGCCCAGTATCAAATTTGCTACAGGTCGTTAATAAATTCGGGGTCCTTGCTGCTCTGTGTAAGGTTCAGCATCACACAGCCTGTTGTCAGTTATCATACTTTTCGAGATCTGTGTACATCACAGCTAGACAGAGGATTGATCAGCTAACTATACAGGTCGAGGATGGAACTGGGGTATTTCCTGCTCTATATTTGGCTCAATGCAAGTCTGTATCAATTGAACTAACCTTACAGGCTACAGATGGATTTACAGTGCTTTCTGAACTGTGTCGTGCTCAGTCGTGCAGTTTCTTCACAAACATTTGAAGCACTGCAATATAAATATGGACATCAAAACAGGCATCCAGGAATTATTAGGCATGTGCTAATTAAGACTATAATCCCCATTTTCTGCTTAATTTACAAAAATGGTTTACGCTGATCACTGCCTTTTCAGGAGAAATATCTGCACATTCTACCTAACCAACAGGCAGTCACAAAAAGCAAGTTTTAAAAATGTTTACTTGAATGTGGATTCGGGAGAGACAGAGGTGCTTCTCCAGCTGCGACATTAACTTCAAGCGACAATGCTTGTCTCTCTCACAAACTCGATCTCGTCAGCTACACCAATTCCAACATCAAGCAGATCCACTGCTGATTGCCCCGTCCTGCTCAATTCCAGTCGTCCCCTTTTCCAGTGACCATTCTTCTGATCAACCTTGTCTCCCAACCACCGTCCTCCTCTGCAAGTCACCCCTCCCTCCTCATCACCTTTTCTCCTGCAAAATTTACCTTCAGTAAAGGCAACAATGCCATTTGCAATCAGCCTTTGTTCACTGGACTAATGTAAATGACATCCAAGGCCCAATATTGCTGGGGGCTGACTCGTGGTCATGAACTGTTTCAATTTCCAGTCCTCTGCACTGGCTTAGCAGTGTAGTGTACTGGATGACACGAGATAGATAGATAGATCGATAGATAGATAGATAGATAGATAGATAGATAGATAGATAGATAGATAGATAGATAGACAGATAGATGGATGGATGGATAGATGGATGGATGGATGGATGGATGGATGGATGGATTGATGGATAGATGGATAGGTAGATAGATAGATAGATAGATAGATAGATAGATAGATAGATAGATAGATAGATAGATAGATTGATAGATAGATAGATAGAAAGGAGTATTAATAAGAAAGTTATTTTTTTTTGTTTTTTCGGAGTAAAAGAAACTACACCAACGGTTGAAAGGATCAGGTTATCTAAAACAGTGCAGTGACGATCAGCTGAGATACCTACGTTAGCAGGTGCCAATTAAAGTCAACTCTTTAAACCTGCAGTGCAACTGGAATATAACGGGGGAATGAGACTGACTGGATTGTTCTCAGGAATCGATGGGTCTAATGGCCTCTTTTTTTTTTTTTACCACAAATGACTCTTTGTGATTTACCTATGTATGACTGTTTGAAATGGGCAACATGGAATAGAAGGCCCATGTTACATCCTGTTAACGGATTTTGTTAACTACATTCGATTGGAAAATCGGGCGTGCTGTACCATTGCCAGATAATTCCATAATCGCCCATTTTCTACAATCGCTCAAGCCTTTGACAAGGTCCCTCATGGCAGACTGGTACAAAAGGTGAAGTCACACGGGATCAGAGGTGAGCTGGCAAGATGGATACAGAACTGGCTCAGTCATAGAAGACAGAGGGTTGCAGTGGAAGGGTGCTTTTCTGAATGGAGGGATGTCACTAGTGGTGTTCCGCAGGGATCAGTGCTGGGACCTTTGCTGTTTGTCGTATATATAAATGATTTGGAGGAAAATGTAGCTGGTCTGATTAGTAAGTTTGCAGATGACACAAAGGTTGGTGGAGTTGCGGAAAGTTTTGAGGATTGTCAGAGCTTACAGCAGGATATCGATCAGTTGGAGACTTGGTGGAGAAATGGCATATGGAGTTTAATACGGACAAATGTGAGGTAATGCATTTTGGATGGTCTAATGCAGGTGGGAAGTACACAGTAAATGGCAGAACCCTGAGGAGTATTGACAGGCAGAGAGATCTGGGCGTACAGGTCCACAGGTCACTGTAAGTGGCAAGGCAGGTGGATAAGGTGGTCAAGAAGGCATACGGCATGCTTGCGTTCATTGGTCGGGGCATAGAGTATAGAAATTGGCAAGTCATGCTGCAGCTGTACAGAAATTTCGTTCGGCCACACATAGAATATTGCGTGCAATTCTGGTCGCCACACTACCAGAAGGACGTGGAGGCTTTGGAGAGGGTACAGAAGCGGTTTACCAGGATGTTGCCTGGTCTGGAGGGCATTAGCTATGAGGAGAGGTTGGATAAACTCGGATTATTTTCACTGGAATGACGGAGGTGGAGGGGCGACATGATGGAGGTTTACAAAGTTATGAGCGGCATGGACAGAGTGGATAGTCAGAAGCTTTTTCCCAGGGTGGAAGAGTCAGTTACTAGGGGACATAGGTTTATGGTGATAGGGGCAGTGTTTAGAGGAGATGTACGAGGCAGGTTCTTTACACAGAGGGTGGTGAGTGCCTGGAACTTGCTGCCGGGGGAGGTGGTGGAAGCAGGTATAATAGCGATGTTTAAGAGGCATCTTGACAAATACATGAATAGGATGGGAATAGAGGGATATGGTCCCCGGAAGTGCAGAAGGTTTTAGTTTTGGCAGGCATCAAGATCGGCGCAGGCTTGGAGGGCCGAATGGCCTGTTTCTGTGCTGTACTGTTCTTTGTTGTTTGTTGCTTATTATACTTACCCCAACGACCACCAGCACCCCACGTCACTACCACCCCACACATCCTCCGCAGCTGTCTTTTGGCAACACACGCAAACGTAGCACCAGGGACGAGTAAGAATTGCTTCGTCTATGTTTCTAGCCTGCATTAATTTTCCTGCCACTTAAATGTTTAGCATAAAGTATTTCAACACAGAGTGGGACTCCAGCTTGGAATCTTCTTTGTCGGCCTAATTCATAAGCCCTAGCTTTGCACCATTTAATTGGTGTTTCAAAGTAGTAAAGTATTAATTTATTACATTACATTTCATTTACATTAATTGGAATGAACACAGCTGCCTCATGTTGTTTGTTCAAATGACTTAAACTAACCAGCAATTGAGGTACTTAAAAATTGCCCAGGGGATTTTCTGCAGGTCATATAAAGGACCACCTCAGTCTATCACAGAGAATGTGTGGTGTTTTATTCTCATCACGAACGAAGATCATCGCCTCTTACAGCAATGCATGACCCAGTAAGTGGCCAAGTATATGCGATTTACCATCTCAGTCTTGGTGCTGTTGGTGTCCCGGGTAAGTCATTCCTGTTCTAATTTTGTTCTTTATCTAAACGGGTGTTTACTTATTTCATTGGTATTCCTGCCGATTCCTGAATGTAACCGCAGTGTATTTAAATTTTTCCTTTAGTCACTTCGTCAGTAGAAGCCATTCAATCAACAATTATCCTCAACATGCATTATTCTCCAGTAAGATATTCTATTGTCATTGCTAATCCATTGAATGCACAAACTTTATCTCACCCTTGTTCTGCACCGAAAGACTTGCAGTCATATTATCCAAAGAGTACCATAACAATTGGAATAAGAATGCTGTTGTGTTATGACAAACCAGATTATTCTGCGTATTATATAGTTTGTGGGTTGCATCATTCGTTATCAAAGATTTGTCCTGATATGTTTGCAATAACTATATGTATTATTTTCTGAATTAGTCATCAAAATGAACAAAATGTCATGATTGTGTTCTTATAACTCTTTAAATGCCAGATAAAAGTTACTTTTCTCGATAAAGTAAGAACATGCTCCGTTGTCATGGATTTGGGGTATCTTTGGGGTGGATCTTCATTTTGTATCACAAAGTAAAACGGGCAACACCACGGGATAGTGTTTAAATGGGTTGTCAACTCGCCTTCGCACTTTCTACAGTATTGCACAAAGATGTAATGGGTTAATGGTTGAATTCGTGCCACGGCCCAAAAACAAACAAAAACGAATTGCTAGCCCGTTTTACATCAGGCCGTTTTTCATGTCAATTGAAGCTAAAGTCGCACAATGTCAACTTTGCCCCCAGTTGGTGCAGTGACAAGGCAAAACACTTTAACAGTTAGCAATGAGGGAAAAGATCAAGGGGTAGATTTCGGTTTTGGGTCATGAAAACAATAATATCCTTTAGAATTGTTTCCTCTGGAAGAAGTCTATTCATTAACTTCCTGTACGTCCTATCTTTTTAGTGAACCTCATGGCGATTGTGATCTTGTCCCGGGGGAGGTGCGGTCTCTCCAAATGCATTACTTTCTACCTGTGGTCCATGGCTGCAGCGGATCTGCTGGTTGTTCTCACTAGTGTGGTTGTGAATCGAATAATTAGTGTTTATTTTCCAGCCAGCTTCCTGTCCATCACTCCGTTGTGCAGTCTCAAGACTGTCCTACTTTACACAGCCAAAGACAGTTCTGTCTGGTTAACGGTCTCGTTCACCTTTGATCGTTGTGCGCACATTTGTTGCCAGAAGATAAAAACTAAATACTGCACCAAGAGAACGGCGGCTCTGGTTATAGGATTGGTATGTACAGTGAGCTACTTACGAAGCATCCCGTGGTACTTTGCATTTAAACCTTTGTATTTTATTAACAATGTACCCTGGTATTGCACCTTCAAATCTAACTTCTACACGTCAACACAATGGATAGGATTTGCAATATTTAACCTTATTGGAACCCCTTTTATTCCATTACTTTTGATTATTCTGTTCAATACACTAACAGTAAGACACATTTTAGTGTCGAGTAGAATCAGAAGGAGACTCCGAGGCAAGAGAGACGCTGAAAATAACAATGATCCTGAGATAGATAACAGAAGGCAATCCATCATTCTACTTCTTGCTGTATCTGTCAACTTAATACTCTTATGGTTGACATTTGTTGCACACTATATATTTGCTGGAACAACTGGCATTTATTTTACAGCACATCCAACCCCATTTTTCTCTTTCGGGAAGCCGGATATATGCTTCTGCTTTTGAGCTGTTCCACAAACACCTGTATTTACGCAGTGATCCAAGCTAAGTTCAGAAAGGAGATGAAATACATCCTGATATATCCGTTAACAAAAATTCTTCAATTATTTAAACAGTATAAACAATGTCTCTAAATCCAATGGGGAACCAAATCGGATAGTTTGCAAATTGCGCTGCCGATGCAATATTCGTACCATCCTTCCATCTTTCATAGAGTCATAGAGTTGTACAACATAGAAACAGGCCCTTTGGCCCACCACGTCCATGCCGACCATAATGCCTATCTATACTAATCCCACCTGCCTGCATTAATTCCATATCCCTCTATGCCTTGCTCGTTCAAGATGCCTCTTTAAATGTGACTACTGTCCCTGCCTCCAACATATCCTCTGGTAGCTCATTCCAGATACCCACTATTCTTTGTGTGAAAAAATTACCCCTTTGATCCCCTTTATACCTCCTCCCTCTCACATTAAATCCATGCCCTCTAGTTTTAGTCACCCCTATCATGGGAAACAGACTCTGGCCATATACCCTATCAATGCCATCACAATTCTATATACATCTATCATGTCCACTCTCAGCCTCCTTCACTCCAGGGAAAACAGACCCAGCCTATCCAATCTCTCTTTATAACTCAAGCCCTCCAAACCAGGCAACATCCTTGTGAATCTTTTCTGCACCATTTCTAGCTTAATCACATATTTACTGTAGTGCGGTGACCAGAACTGCACACAGTACTCCAAATGCGGCCTAACCAACGTTATGTACAACTGTAAAATGATGTCCCAACTCTTGTACTCAATGCCTCGGCCGATGAGGGCATGCATGCCATACGCCTTCTTCACCACCCTGTCTACCTGTGTTGCCACTTTCAGGGAACTAAGTACTTGCACCCCAAGTCCTCTCTGCTCAACAACACTCCCCAGCGCCCTGTCATTCACTGTATATGTCGTGCCCTGGTTTAACTTCCCAAAATGCATCATTTCGCACTTGGCTGCGTTAAATGTCATTTGCTAATCCCTTGCCCACTTTCCCAGTTGATCTATATCCTGTTGTAACCTTAGACAACCTTCTTCACTGTTCACTATACCACCAATTTTGTTGTCATCAGCAAACTTACTAATCATGCCCCTTTACATTCACATCCAAGTCATTAATATATGTGACAAACAACAGAGGGCCCAGCACCGATTCCTGCAGCACACCACAGGTCACCGGCCTCCAATCTGAAGAACAACCCTCCAATACCACGCTCTGCCTCCTATCACCAAGCCAATTTTGTATCCAATTGGCTAGCTCACCCTGGATCCCATATGTTCGAACCTTCTGGACCAGCCTACCATGCGGGACCTTTTCAAAGGCCTTGCTAAAGTCCATGTAGTCGACGTCCATCGCCCTGCACTCGTCAATCCTCTTGGTCACCTCCTAAAAAACTATTATTATTAAAATTATTTCATTATTTCCTTTTCCATTCCTATATAATGTTTCTTATTTACATAAAACCCTCGTAAATATTTGGTTGGTTATCAACTAGGATTGTGCCAGATATAAAATTGTCTCTGATTACTGAAATTTGTTCACCACACATATGAATATAGACAGCAGGTTCAGTCTCTGGAGTCAGGTCGCTGCATATTCTGCCACAAATGTTGCAATGTCGCTTTGTTTGTTCTCCAGTTAGTTTTTAAAAAAATCACATAATGCGATTATTCCACAGCTCTCCTGTTGAGACCCTCACACCCGTTGTAAACTTGAGCTCTCAGAATTTCTGCCGCCTGACTTTAAACAAATACCATTCAACCTTGAACCCTGTGTCCGCCGGTTTACATTGGCTCCTGGTTTGGGCAATGCCTTGAATCAAAACGTCTCAACCTTAGGTTCAAATCCCCTCCCAATCTCTCTCACCACTCGCAACCCTAGAACCCTCCAAAAACTCTATTGCTCCAATTCTAGCCAGGTGACGTTCCGTATTTAAATTGCCCAAGCACTAAAGGCAACTGTCTAGGTCCTAAACTCTGGAATTGCATCCCTAAAACATTCCCTTCTCTCCTTCTGTCGCCTCTTTTGAGACGTTCCTGAAACCCTACCTCCCTGGAAATCTTTTGTTCCTCTGTTCCATATGTTTTAGCAGCTGTGTATCAAACGGTGCCTGTTAATTCTCTTGTTAATCCCCT
Source organism: Heterodontus francisci (assembly GCF_036365525.1). NCBI lineage: Eukaryota > Metazoa > Chordata > Chondrichthyes > Heterodontiformes > Heterodontidae > Heterodontus > Heterodontus francisci. The sequence goes on along the minus strand of NC_090409.1, from coordinate 19,092,402 downwards.
TAACGTATGTTACTAAATGACGTTGTTTAAATGTGATTGCTCTTCAGTTATGTTGCTGATTGTCGAGATTTTTAATTGAACTGGCCCTTATTTAACTCCACAAAAAGTGAAATACTGCGTATGCTCAGGATCTGAAACAAAATCAGAAAATGCTGTAAATGCTCAGCTGGTCAGGCTGCATCTGTGGAGTGACAAAACGTGTTACACGAGTTGATGAAAGGTCATCGTCTTGAAACGTTAGCTGTTTTTCTCTCCACAGACGCTGCTTGATTTGCACAGAATATGCAGAATTTCCTGTTTTTATGTAACTCCGGCCTGAGTCCAAGGTCTAATCTGATCTTCTGGCACAGCAGAAAAATGGTTGCAGCTGTTAGTTTTATGTCAATCGTTGTGTGTGTGTGTGGGGCGGGGGTGGGGTAGGGGGGTAATTCTATTGAAGTGATGGTCATAATTGGCAAGTTACCTGTGCTCACATACATAGAAAGAGGCTGAAGTCCTGGTTATCGGTTGGATATGCACAATACATCATGCGCATCTCTGTGAATAACAGCTTGTAAATTTGTGGAGACTGGATTCCAGTTCTACCCTTCATACTTGGTGATCTGAGTTTTATCAACAGCAAATTGGTGGCCTATTGCACACTGTACCCAATCGCATTTCAATTAAATTGAATGAGAAGAGTAAGATATCCTATATGATTGACTCGAGCCCATTCAGGTTTTCGTGGATACCTAGTTTTATAAGCGCTCTTTTGAATACAGTGTTACCACATCGTTCCTATTAAAACATACAATTTTTATGGTGCCTTAGTAGAAGCATAGAACAGAATCACAGAATGGTTACAGCTGTTACGACTGAGGTGGGGGGAGTGCACTACTAATTCAGGCCCCAAATCTCCATGGGTCACAATTCCCCAGCTACCCAAGAACAGACAATTCCGTACTCTAATTGCCCCCAGAATAAAGAACAGCAACCAGGTTTCTTTAATCAACAGCAAAATTAACTATTTCTTAATAAGTTAAGTGCTAATCAATAATGAGATAAATCTATATACAAACAGCTCCTTATTTCCCTAGCACTCATGCATGCACAAATACATTCAAAATAAACCAGTTAACTGGGCAAAAGGGATTTTTGGGTTTACAGTTGTATCATAGGAATAGAAAAAATAATAATAAAAAAGTCATTCAATTTGTCACATTCTGGTAGGACGCCTTTCTATTTGCTGAGGTGTCCCCACTCAAAGCCTCACCAGACGAGGCATTCAAGGCAATTCGACAAGGCTTCATATAGGTCATTCAGCAGAGATGTAGCAACAGGTCCGCTTAGACTTCAAGCAGCAGTCTAGCAGTGTAATACATCTTCAGGTTTCAGGATTTTTTAAAACACAGGAGGTACCAGGAAGTTACACTTGATGCAGGGATTCTTCAGAGACAGGAAGCAATCGGAATGTGCCATCTCTGACATACAGGGGTTTCTTCTAAGGAGACCTCTCACTTTACAGTGAGAGGTAACACTTTTTTCTCAGGTTTTCCTCTCTGGCAGGTCAAAGCTAGATTTCAAAATGCCTGCTCTTTGTCCAACTCACCGCTTTATTTAAAAGGTCCATAGTGAAAGCAAAATCCTTCCTGAGAAGATCACATGACCATACATGGAGTCTCTCCTGACATTCAAAGTGTTGCTCTGAGGAGGTCAAGACCCCTTGCTGCTTTCCTTGAAACTGCTTGCTTTCCTGTTCTTGTACTCAAAGTCAACATCCAGAAATATCAGCTATTTGCAGGTGTCAGTGTCCAAACTGAAAAGTCCGTGGACATATACTTCAAAATCCTTTTTCAGATTATTTTTTAAACACACAGTATTCTAAGTTTTAGTAGAAGTATAAAACCTATGTAACACTTCTGCCCTTGTCGAAATGAAACATCATTTTTGAATGTGTTTCATTGCAAGTAAAACAAAGTTGTACCATTTTAAGCATATTTTCGCACTCATGCCCCCATTCACTCTACTTGTGGTTAACACAATTTTGCTTTGCACCATTTTTATCCATGAAACGCAACAAAGTTAACTTCATGACAAAGCATCTACGATAACATTGTTCTTTTCCAAAATGTGTACAATCTTTAGGTTATAAGGCTGAAACAGTAAAATCCATTGGAATATTCTGGCATTTAGGGTTTTAAATTTTTCAACAAAGATTAATGAATTATGGTCAGTATAAATCAGTGCTTCTCTGTAGCAGTGGTGGACAAATACTTCAAAATGTTTAAGAGCCAACAATAGGCCTAACGTTTATTTTTCCATGGTAGAGTACTTTCTTTCGTGGCGATTCATTTTCCTTTATTTAGAAGTATACCACTAGTTTTTTTTATTCCCATTTCGTCATCTTGTAATAGGACAGAACCAAGTCCCAAGTCACTAGCATTAATCGCTACCTTGAAGGGCTTCGTAAAATTCGAAGCAGCCAACACTGACTCATGAGTCACAATTTCCTTCAGCTTTTCAAAAGATGCTTGGCACTCCCCTGGTCATACTACCTTGGTTTTTGTTTTCTGTAGCAAACATGTTAGTGAACCAACTACAATACTGACATTTGCTGCAAATTTTCTGCAGAAACCACACATCCCCATAACCTCTTGATTTCATGATTAGTCTTAGGGATAGGGAACTCCACCAAGGATTGTACTTTTGCCGTTCTTGGCAGCACTTGGCCTTGACCCACTCAAAATATGCCCGAGGTAGCTCACTCTTGCTTTTACGAATTCGCTTATTTGGCTGATTTACCACCACATCAGCTGTTGGTATTTTTAAACAGAGTTTCCAGCAGTTTTACGTTTCCAACCAAGTGTTACTGTGGAACTTGGCATCACTCGACACTGGTATAGACCGCCTGGTGTGACAAAAGCTGATATTTCTTTAGCTCTGGGTGTTAAAGGAACTTGCCAGTATCCCTTTAACAAATCTATCTTTGTGCCAAATATCGTATTGCCCACTCTGTCAATACAGACTTCCAAGCGAGTAATTGGGTAGGAGGCTCCCGTTGTGCAAACCTTAATAATTCTCATTGCTATTTAGGTGGTACGACTACCTGTCGAACTACCGTCCATTCATCATCTGCAGGTCGATGAGGTGGTCTCCATTTCCTCATCAGAACCCCGTCTCAAATATAATAGCCTTCTGGAACTCCTTTTGCATCAGCTTCTGCCAGTGCCGACTGTGCTATTTTATGGAACTGTGGATCAGCTTGTGAGCTGTGACTAAAGAAGATTGGTTAAACATTTCATTTGGATGACATGCTCAACATGACCATCACGACCTTGTTCATTTCAGGATTTAATATAAATAAAGCCCTCAACAAGAAAGGAGGAGGCCGTTCTGCCCCTCTAGCCTGTCCTGCCCATTCACTCAGGTCATGGCTGATTTGCTCCTTATCCACATCGAGCTGTCTCGGCTCCATAAACTTTAATACCCTTTCCTAACAAATCTCTACAGATAACCAGGAATTAATGTCACTGCCTGTTAACACCGGGGAATTCCTTCCCTAAGACTCTCCGCCTCTCTACCTCTCATTTCTGCTTGAATACGTTCCTTAAAACTAACCTCTTTGACCAAGCTTTTGATCATCAGTCTTAATGTCTGCTGATGTGGTTTGGTACTGAGAGGACTGGGAGCCAAGGCAGCTGAGTTAGGCTGAAGGTGTTGGGCGAGATGGACTTGGTGAGGGTTGGACATGGAAGCAGGGATTTGGAACAGTTGATAGTGAGGGAAGGTGGAATTTGGGTGTTTGATCCGCAGTGAACTAAAGGAAAGGAGTCAGGAGTTGGCACAGTTGTAATTTTACTGGAGCAATTAACCATTGTAGAATAAACAGCGAAATGTGTACAGTGAAATAGCAATGGGAAGGTTTTCTTTTATTCTTTCATGTGATGTGAGCTCCGCTGGCAAGGTCACCATTTGTTGCCCTTGACAGCCTGCTGGACTGTTTCAGAGGGCAATTATGTGTCAGCCACATTGCTCTGGCTCCGTAGCCACATGTAGCAAGACCGGGTAATGAAGGCAGATTTCATTTCCTGAAAGGAATCAGTGAACCAAATGGGTTTTTACAACAATCAATGATAGTTTCACGGCACCATGACAGAGACTAGCTTTCAATTTCAGACATCTGTTAATTAATTGAATTTAAATTCCAGCAGCTGCCATGGTAGGATTTGAACCCCAGTCACCAGGCCATTCGATTGGGCCTCTGTATTACTAACCCAGTGATATTATCACGATGCGACTGCTTCCCCAATGGAGACGTGCAGTATCTGACCCCCAATACTACCCACAGTAGTTTCTAGGTTGTTACGGTGAAAGTGGTCCCAAACCAGAGGCTCAAAGTTCACATTTTAACTGGGAAAAGGCAGGAACAGAGTCAAACTGGATTGCTTTTGACCCTGGATTCAGTGTCCACTGCAGACAGATCAGTTATATTTACAATAGAAAGGCCAGGAGTGACCAAGGTCAATACAATAATATGGAATATGTAAATGGCTCCACTCATAATTGTCGCATCCGTCCAGTATGAGTGCAGATTTCACGTTTATTCCCGAGAGAGGTCTTACTAAGAAAATGTCATTGACATTGAAATGATTATGTTTCATCCACCAAATTATTTACATAAGAGTCAAAGCTGCTGATGTAATGTGTTTGTTGAGGTGAATGTAACCAATAGTAATGATCAGGGGTATAACTGTATCAGTGGAGACTTATCCCCAGTATAGATTAGCACCTATTGGAATGGATCAGCTCAGAGTGCCTGCTGGAGCTCTGGATTCCAGGCTAACAGAAGTCTCCGCTTCTCACAGAAATGGGATATCCATTAATGTATAAGGTAGCAAGCATTTACTATCCTGTAATTGCAGCAATTGGAGTTCCTGGTAAGCCTGTATCTCAGCTGTTAATGGTGTAAATTAGTGTTAACTGTGCTGCTGTACTCGGTATTATTTCTCACTGTGTATGTTATACAGCCGCCTATTCTTTTCCAGCAATTTACTGATGGAATATCCTCATTTCCTACTCTTTTAGTCTTGCAGGAGTTGTATTATGTCATGAATGGTATTGTTTTAAGTAACCCTGGCATTGTTACTGGATGTTTCTGTGTATTGAATGTATTTGAATGAGATTTCTCGGTTCGGATCGTAATCAGCCATCAGGAGATTTTAACAGTTTCAGGATGTGGATCTAACCAGTCCTGAAATATTTTTATGAACGTTTTTTTGTCAGTGATTGATATTGAGACATCTCACGGTCTCAGTGTTACAAGCGGACAGCACAATATCCTCCCTCCCCAATAACATGGCTCACATTAACTGGGATGTCAATAGATTTATTGATTATCATCATTATTAAATAGTATTCCATTCAGTGTGTGTCTGACGCTGCTTCAGAGGTCTGGCTACTGAACTGATTTTGCTGCTGAAACTTTCACATCTCCTTTACTGCTTCATTGTGGAGCCTTCACTCTCACTGGACTCCATTGTAAAATAGAAAGTATTGATGTGATGTTTTATTGGTTTACACTCTATCAATTCGAATCAGGAGTCTTTCCATTTATCTGTAAATTATCAGCTGCAGCAATAATGTTGGCATTTTATTAATTAAACAATCCCATATTCTAATGGTGTACTTTATAATTCCAGGAGAAGGAATTTCAATGATTGTGAGGTTTGTCTGGAAGAAGCTTCCGATTCCTCTTTATTCGTTTCATTGTAGATGAAGTGAAGAGTGCAGGTGAACAGGTAGAGACTTTAATGTTCAGTAGACACATTAAGTTATTCAAAGAGGTTTCACCATTGAACAAATTGACTCTGAGAGTAGAATCATTGAACCTGGGACAGTTAAACAGAACACAGGTGCAGAATGTGAGGAATAAATTGGATGTGAAAAGCGGCATTAAGTAATAGTTTGCTGGGTGTGAGTACTTCAGAGAGATAGGGAAGGAGAAAAGGAGCAGGGAGAACGAAACCGAGGGAAAGAGATAAAGAGAGGTAAAGAGAAAGGGAAAGAAACAGCAGTGTAAATAATTGGTTATCAGAAAGTGCTGGAATGTCCAGAACAATTAGTGAGAGAAACTGTGAGTTGAAATTGTCTGTTGTCAGATTGCGTTCATTTTACTGTTGCATTTGATCCGTTGTGTTGATTTCTGTCAGTTCCTCATTTTGTTTTGTAGAAAGTTCCTATTCCTTACTTACTGACTGAATAAACATAATAGAATCAGTTCTTCATTGATGGTAATTCATTATTTAAATACTGTACTTTAAAAAAATCTCTGTGACTGCTGAGTTCAATAAAGAGTGAGGCTGATATCAGAAATATATTTAAATTTATATTTAATTGCCTGTACAAACTAAATACATTGACTGTAGTGTATAACCAATGAACTGTTCTCCAACACCAATAACCATGGGATTACTGGGATCAAAAGATTAGATTTCCTCTAACACTCTGCTGCAGTCTCTCCCTGTGATTCTCAGCCTCTCCTCTCACTGTATTGACTCCACTGTCTCCTCATCCATTGATTCAGTTTATCCACTTCCCCAAACCATCTTCTGCTGTCTCCCCTCCAGCTGCAACATGCCCTTTTCCTTCTTTCCCTCCCAATCTCACTCACTGGCTTCACGTCCAACTGCCTCGTTCAACCTGATAAGAATAGAGGAACATAGGAGCAGGAGGAGGCCATTCAGCCCTTCAAGCCTGCTCTGCCATTCTAGATCATGGCTGATATGAGCACTCAAACTCAGCAATGTAATTTTCAGCCTTTTCCCATTTGGTAACAGTCCCTGTCGGTTCTCTGAACCCAGAGCAACAAACCAGCTTCACATCCCGCTCTCCCCAAACCTTCCCAACCAATAGTCTGGAGACAAATTCCTAATTAACACATTAGATTCCATCTCTGTAAAACCCCTTCTCATTTCCCCACCGGTACTACATCCTCACTCAGTACTTCCAGTCGATCTGGTGCTGACTGTATTCACTTCCTCTATCAATTTCCCAATTCATTGTTAATAATTGTGTTTCAAACATTTCACTGTGACAAAGCACTGCCCAGGTCAATGAATCAGTTTCCACTGTTCGATGCAGCAACAAACCTGGAGATATCAGCCCAGATCCTGTCAAACTGCTGCTTTGTCTCCAGGTCTGATCAGTAATTCCTCTGTTTCCTTTTCTCTCTCTTCCAGTTAACTTGGTGGCGATTGTGATCCTGTCCTGAGGAAAGTGTGGTCTCTCCAAATGTGTCACTGTCTACCTGGTGGGAATGGCAGTGGCTGATCTCCTGGTCGTTATCACTCATCCCATATTGTTCTGGTTTGTTTGAATTTATTTCCCAGATTCATTCCTGAGAACTACTCCTGTGTGTTCTCACATTGGTGTTCTGTTTTCTGCAGCCACAGTTGTTTCTGTGTGGCTCACAGTCACTTGCACCTTTGATCGATTTCTGGCCATTTTTTGTGAGAAGCTGAAAACAAAATATTGCAGCAAGAAAGCGGCGGCTGTGGTTGTAGGAACAGTGAGTGTGCTGGGCTGCTTACACTCTCTCCCCTGGTACTTTACATATGAACAAGATTACATTATTGATTATGTTCCCTTGGGTTGTGTCCATAAACTGAGCTTCTATACTGCCCCCACATGGGGGGCATATGAATTGTTTGACCTCATTTGAACCCCTTGTGTCCCGGTCTTTCTGATTTTGCTGCTCAATGTTCTGACTGTCAGACGGATTTTATTCTCCAGTAAAGTCTGCAGGGGATTCCTGGGCCACAGTAATGGAGACAATCACAAGAACCCAGAGATGGAGAATCACATTAAATCGATTATTTTACTCTTCACTATATCTGGCAGTTTTATACTGTTCTGGGTGACACTGGTTGTGTTTAACATTTACAGGCGAATTGCAGATATTCAGTATTATTCCTCCGACACTGACCCTGTCTATATCACAGATCACACATCATATATGCTGCAGGTTCTCAGTTGCTGCACCAAAACGTATATTTACGCTGTGACCCAGACTAAATTCAGACAGGAGCTGAAGAAGGCGGTTAAATACCCTCTGAATCACATTGTTAAATTAGTGAAATCATAGAAAGAGCTGAAGCGTTTCAAACACTGGAATTAAATCCCATTTTATATTCCATTCCCTGCACTCCCCACAGGACAGAAAGTACATTTTATATTCACAGCGATTGAGCCCTGAAATGAATTTAAATCTGATTCTGAGATGATATTTTACTGATACTCTGACCTATTGATGCGGGATTTGCCCTGCAGAAGTTTCATGAATTGTTTCTCAAAAAGGTGTCACTGAAAAACTCAGCTGGATTCAACTAAACCCACCCTGGACCCAGAGCAAAATCGACAAAGCTGCAAAACACAGTGAATTTGAGATGGTGAGAGGGGCAGTAACTGCAGCGAGATAGGGACACCAGCAGAGGCAGATGGTGAGAGGGGGCAGTAACTGCAGTGAGACAGGGACACCAGCAGATGGAGATGGTGAGAGGGGAACAGTAACTGCAGTGAGGCAGGGACACCAGCAGATGGCGATGCTGATCCATTGCTGATGGGGATATTCTGTGTTCCTGAGTTTGAAATTTTCCTCTAAGTTAGAGGCATTTAAGTTTGTGTGAATGTGGCACTTTATGTAACCTTGAGATGCTTTATAAAATAATTTAATTACATTTTTTGTTAAATGGCGATTTTCTAACTATATAAACGCTTGTAAGGTTAAACAGGTTCCTGGTAGGAAATTTATTTGAGTGACTGAAGGCTAATGAAGAAATACAATATCAAATAAAGTCCAAACTATCATTTACAAACAAAAACACTGTCTAAATAAGTTGTGTTGAGGTCTGCAGCATTAATGGTATGACATCTCTCACTTCTCTGTTTATGCTGCTGTCTTTAGTTTAGTTTAGTTTGGAGATACAGCACTGAAACAGGCCCTTCGGCCCACCCAGTCTCTGCCGACCATCAACCACCCATTTATACTAATCCTACACTAATCCCATATTCCTACCACATCCCCACGTGTCCCTATATTTCCTTACCACCTACCTATACTGGCGGCAATTTATAATGGCCAATTTACCTACCAACATGCAAGTCTTCTGGCTGTGGGAGGAAACCGGAATACTCGGAGGAAACCTAGGCAGACACAGGGAGAACTTGCAAACTCCACACAGGCAGTACCCAGAATTGAACCCGGGTCGCTGGAGCTGTGAGGCTGCGGTGCTCACCACTGGGAATTGAAGTATTGATCCAGTTGATTAAATCTGCTTCCACCAACCTGTCAGACAGTGAATTTCAGACCAGAACAACTTGCTGGGGATTATTTCACCCGATTCTCTCCTCCTATCGCTCTCCCATCATTTTGCTCCTTCATGCTGTGCTCTCTGCTTCCTGACCCCTCTGTGCTATTGGAAACAGTCTATCCTCATTTATCCAAACTGAGTGAAAGATTTTGAATGTTATTTGTTTCTCCAGGGCAGCTGCAGAATCGCTGGTAGCTCCTGAATTCGCTCAGTGATGAACAAGTGACAAAATCCATCAGAATCCCACAGGAAAGCAGAGGAAAGAAACAGTCCAGATGGAAAGTGAAAGAAGTGACAATTTATTGCAGCAGCAAAAACTCTTTGCAAGTTTTTCGAGGTGGTTATTGCTGAACTTTATAATAACTGGAGGTGAAAAGTGGAAGAGCTTTCAGACAATTTGTGGTCAATGGTCGTTTTCCAACTTTGTAAACCTTTGTAACATTAGACTGGTAAATGTAAAGACAATTAGTTTGAATGATTACAGGCTAATGCAGAAATGCAACAACATCAAATAAAGTACAAAGAATCATTTACAGATGCAGTTGTAAATATGGGTCAGAATTGTTGTGTGAAAGTTCACCAGTTAAAAACGTTATCTTGGCTGTATCAGTTAGCTGGTTTTTGTTTGAGGGATTGTCACCCAGTGGAACTGAGAGTTCGAATAAATACTGTCTGGTCCTCAAACCGCAGCAAACAGACCTATCCAGCAAAAACTCTTCACCAGAATGTCAAGGCAGTTATTGCTGCACTTTCTGTAAACTGGAGGTGAATAGTGAAAAACAATTCATACAACTTGTGTTAAATGGCCATTTCCCAAACAGTTCCCTCCAGGTTTTACATTGCAGCAGTTTTTCTACATTCAGTTGTTAATGCGGTTCTGGGAGAGACACAGACAGACAGACAGGGTCCTGGAATGAACCAATTAGGACATTGTCTGGAATATCCCTCTCCCATTCCCTGTTTACACAGAGACGCATCTTGGACTGGCCCATACCTGGGATGGAGTGTCCAAGTGGAGGAGGCTGAGAGCTGGTTGGATGAGCTGTACTTTGGGAGGACTTGGCGTTTGATTGACAGGTTCTGGGATATATTCGGACAATTTCAGGCCCCACTCTGTCTTTTCCATGCAGTGTCTGAAGGTGAGTTTCTGTGTCTCAGTCTCTGTGTCTCTGTGCCCAGGTGAATTGTAGCAGATTACAGTATGTGTGTGTGAGAATCCAGCCTGTGTCCCACTCTCTCCTTTTAACCCAATTCGTACCCCAATGCCTCCCTGGACCAGGGTCTCCACCCACCCCCGCACAACTCCCACCATGGACGAGCTGATGGAAGGAAGGTAAGAGTCCAACGATGGAGAACAGTCTGTGTGGGATGGTGAGTACTAATCTTTAATGTCCCGCCCTGTCTTTCTGCCTCTCTCTGTCTCAATCTCTCTCCCTTTCTCTATCTCCCTCTTTGTGCGTCTCTCTTTCTCTCTATTTCTCTCTCGCTCTCTCAGGCTCTCTCTCACTCTCAGGCTTTGCTTTCTATTTCTTTGCTCCTCTCTTTCTTTCTCTGGCTTTCTCTCTTTCTGTCTCTCTTTCCCTCTCTCAGTCTCTCCCTCCCTCTCTTTGGCTTTTTACTCTCTGTTTGGCTCTTTCCTTATTTCAGCCTTTCCTTCTCTCTCTTTCTCTATATTTCTGACTCTCTCTTTCTCTCCCACTCAGTCTCTCTTTCTCTCAGTCTCTCTCTCTGTCTCTCTCTCTCTCTCAGTCTCTCTCGCTCTCTCTCTCAGTCTCTCGCTCCGTCTGTCTCTCTGACTTTATCTTTGACTGTCTCTCTGTGACTTTCTTTTGCCTCTATCTCTAGCTTTCTCACTCTTTTTCTGCCTCTTTCCCTTTGACTCTCTCTGACTGTCTGTTCCACTCTCTCTCTCTCTCTCTGGCTTTCTTTCTATCTCTATCTCTCTCTTTGCGGCTTTTTCTCTCTTTCAGTACTTCTTTACACCCTCCTATGAACAGATCCTTATGAAAGTCCCCCCCCCCCCATTATCAGACTCGAGAATCTTCCCCCTCCCATATCAAACCTGCAAAATCCTCCCCTCCCGTTATAAACATGGAGAATCCTCCCCCTCCAATTTTAAACCAGCAAAATCCGCCCCTCCCATTATAAACATGGAGAATCCTCCCTCCTCCCATTTTAAACCTGAAGAATCTTCCCCCCTCCAATTAGAAACATGGAGAGTACACCCTCCTCCGATTTTAATCCTGGAGAATCTTCCCCCCTCCCATTTTAAACATGGAGAGTTTCCCTCCTCCCATTTTAAACCTGGAGAATACCCCCTCCCCTTAAAAACAAGGAGCATCCTCCCTCCTCCCATTTTAAACCTGGAGAATCCTCCCCCTCCCGTTAAAGACATTGAGAGTCCTCCCTCCACTCATTTTAAACCTGGAGAATCCTCCCCCTCCCATTTTAAACCTGAAAATTCCTTCCCTCCCAAAATAAACATGAAGAGTCCTCCCCCTCCCATTTTAAACCTGGAGAATCCTCCCCCTCCCATTTTAAATCTGCAAAATCCTCCTCTCCCATTATAAACATGGAGAGACCTCCCTCCTCCCATTTTAAACCTGCAAAATCCACCCCTCCAATTATAAACATGGTGAATCCTCCCCCTCCCATTATAAACATGGAGAATCCTCCCTCCTCCCATTTTACACCTGGAGAATCCCATCCCCCCTCTCATTTTAAACCTGGAGAATCCGCCCCCCATTTTAAACACAATATCCTCTCTGAATATCGCCGTTTAATTCTCCCCCTGCCCCTACTGTAAACACTCCCCCATTAAATACCCCTCTGTCCTGTAAAAGCCCCCCTACTAATTCCCGCCCTGTTTCACCTCCCCTTTGAATATCTCTCACCCCCTCCCTCCTGTGTATCTGCTGACCCAGTCAACAGCCACCCCTGCATAATGCCAACCTCATTCACTTTCCTGGGTGTAACTCCATCTTCTGACAGTCTTTAAATCACTTTCATTCCTGGTCCGGATAAGCTGCTGGAATTCTATCACATGTCTCCCAGACCCCCCGCACCTTTAATTCATGTCCGGCCAAAGGCAAGCCCGGGCATAGAGCAAGGACCCCCAGAGGCTAACGGCATTCTGAGCCTTTAATACACAATAAGATCCCAGCGCCAGACACATCCCTCTCTGCAGAAAGGTGTTTCACCTGTTTTCCCCATCACCTGCCTCGGCTTCAGGGAATCAAACAGAGGGAGACACACACAGACACACACACACTGGCACAGGAACAGGAGGAGGCCATTCTGCCCTTTGAGCCTGTCCCACCAATGTTAGATCCTGGTTGATCGGTTCCTTCCCCCATTGAGCCACAAGAAGATAGGCAGAGACAGTCGGGGAGCAGATACAATGAGAGGGGAAGAAACACTGGGCTGGACTTGGACATGGTGTCAATAGTGCAAACCGGGGGGGGGGGGAGTGGGAGGACAGGGGGGCGGGGTTTTGAATCGGCCGCCCGCTCTGCATCTCCCCAGTTTTTACCTCAATGATAGCAAAACTGGGGAGAGATTGAAAGCAGGATCCCGGTTCACAATCACCCTGTACAACACCATGGCAGCGAGGTCAAATCTACCCCCAGACAGAGGGACAGAGACACAGAAAACAGATCCAGGGACTAGGACAGAACTGAGTGAGGGAGAGAGAGAGAGAGAAATAAATGGACAGGGAGATGGAGAATGACAAACATGCAGGAGTCAGAAACCAGTGAGAGAGACAGAGCAGAGATCAGAAATACTGAGAAGGACAAAGAAAGAGAAATGGAGCAATGCACAGAGAGAGGGCGAGAGAGCTGGAGGTGTAGAGAGAGAATGCAGCAGTGATGGAGATCTTGAGAAAGATCCCAGACAAAGAGAGAGATGCAGAGACAGAAAGAAGTGGAGGGGCAGAGATACAAAGTAAGATGTATTTACAGAATAGAGAGGGGTGTCCCGGGGCAATCGCAGAAAGAGAATGAAAATGGAAACTTGTGAAACTCTCGAGACAGATGCAGAGGAAGTTGAGAAATAGGGAGTTAATGAAAGACACAACGAAGCAGAGCAGTGAACAAGGAGGAAGGTGCAGTCAGCAAGAGATGGACAGAGGGAAATCTATGGGATTACATTGACTGTACTGCAGCAGCGCTTCCCAAACTATTTACTTCAGAGACCCGTCTGCTCCCCTCCCTTCTTGTAAAAACAATCCAACAGACCTCCGAAAACACACAATCAAAATACTGTGGATGCTGGAAATCTGAAACAAAAACCATGCTGGAAATAGTGAGCATTTCCAGCACTTTGTTTTTATATCAGCCCGAAAAACACACAGTCGTCTTTTCTGTATATAGAAATGAATGACAATGACACAAGTGTATTTAACATTATTTTCCTCTCTGGTTAATGTTAGATCCTGGTGATCCCCAGTCACCAGGCCATTCGATTGGGCCTCTGTATTACTAACCCAGTGATATTATCACGATGCGACTGCTTCCCCAATGGAGACGTGCAGTATCTGACCCCCAATACTACCCACAGTAGTTTCTAGGTTGTTACGGTGAAAGTGGTCCCAAACCAGAGGCTCAAAGTTCACATTTTAACTGGGAAAAGGCAGGAACAGAGTCAAACTGGATTGCTTTTGACCCTGGATTCAGTGTCCACTGCAGACAGATCAGTTATATTTACAATAGAAAGGCCAGGAGTGACCAAGGTCAATACAATAATATGGAATATGTAAATGGCTCCACTCATAATTGTCGCATCCGTCCAGTATGAGTGCAGATTTCACGTTTATTCCCGAGAGAGGTCTTACTAAGAAAATGTCATTGACATTGAAATGATTATGTTTCATCCACCAAATTATTTACATAAGAGTCAAAGCTGCTGATGTAATGTGTTTGTTGAGGTGAATGTAACCAATAGTAATGATCAGGGGTATAACTGTATCAGTGGAGACTTATCCCCAGTATAGATTAGCACCTATTGGAATGGATCAGCTCAGAGTGCCTGCTGGAGCTCTGGATTCCAGGCTAACAGAAGTCTCCGCTTCTCACAGAAATGGGATATCCATTAATGTATAAGGTAGCAAGCATTTACTATCCTGTAATTGCAGCAATTGGAGTTCCTGGTAAGCCTGTATCTCAGCTGTTAATGGTGTAAATTAGTGTTAACTGTGCTGCTGTACTCGGTATTATTTCTCACTGTGTATGTTATACAGCCGCCTATTCTTTTCCAGCAATTTACTGATGGAATATCCTCATTTCCTACTCTTTTAGTCTTGCAGGAGTTGTATTATGTCATGAATGGTATTGTTTTAAGTAACCCTGGCATTGTTACTGGATGTTTCTGTGTATTGAATGTATTTGAATGAGATTTCTCGGTTCGGATCGTAATCAGCCATCAGGAGATTTTAACAGTTTCAGGATGTGGATCTAACCAGTCCTGAAATATTTTTATGAACGTTTTTTTGTCAGTGATTGATATTGAGACATCTCACGGTCTCAGTGTTACAAGCGGACAGCACAATATCCTCCCTCCCCAATAACATGGCTCACATTAACTGGGATGTCAATAGATTTATTGATTATCATCATTATTAAATAGTATTCCATTCAGTGTGTGTCTGACGCTGCTTCAGAGGTCTGGCTACTGAACTGATTTTGCTGCTGAAACTTTCACATCTCCTTTACTGCTTCATTGTGGAGCCTTCACTCTCACTGGACTCCATTGTAAAATAGAAAGTATTGATGTGATGTTTTATTGGTTTACACTCTATCAATTCGAATCAGGAGTCTTTCCATTTATCTGTAAATTATCAGCTGCAGCAATAATGTTGGCATTTTATTAATTAAACAATCCCATATTCTAATGGTGTACTTTATAATTCCAGGAGAAGGAATTTCAATGATTGTGAGGTTTGTCTGGAAGAAGCTTCCGATTCCTCTTTATTCGTTTCATTGTAGATGAAGTGAAGAGTGCAGGTGAACAGGTAGAGACTTTAATGTTCAGTAGACACATTAAGTTATTCAAAGAGGTTTCACCATTGAACAAATTGACTCTGAGAGTAGAATCATTGAACCTGGGACAGTTAAACAGAACACAGGTGCAGAATGTGAGGAATAAATTGGATGTGAAAAGCGGCATTAAGTAATAGTTTGCTGGGTGTGAGTACTTCAGAGAGATAGGGAAGGAGAAAAGGAGCAGGGAGAACGAAACCGAGGGAAAGAGATAAAGAGAGGTAAAGAGAAAGGGAAAGAAACAGCAGTGTAAATAATTGGTTATCAGAAAGTGCTGGAATGTCCAGAACAATTAGTGAGAGAAACTGTGAGTTGAAATTGTCTGTTGTCAGATTGCGTTCATTTTACTGTTGCATTTGATCCGTTGTGTTGATTTCTGTCAGTTCCTCATTTTGTTTTGTAGAAAGTTCCTATTCCTTACTTACTGACTGAATAAACATAATAGAATCAGTTCTTCATTGATGGTAATTCATTATTTAAATACTGTACTTTAAAAAAATCTCTGTGACTGCTGAGTTCAATAAAGAGTGAGGCTGATATCAGAAATATATTTAAATTTATATTTAATTGCCTGTACAAACTAAATACATTGACTGTAGTGTATAACCAATGAACTGTTCTCCAACACCAATAACCATGGGATTACTGGGATCAAAAGATTAGATTTCCTCTAACACTCTGCTGCAGTCTCTCCCTGTGATTCTCAGCCTCTCCTCTCACTGTATTGACTCCACTGTCTCCTCATCCATTGATTCAGTTTATCCACTTCCCCAAACCATCTTCTGCTGTCTCCCCTCCAGCTGCAACATGCCCTTTTCCTTCTTTCCCTCCCAATCTCACTCACTGGCTTCACGTCCAACTGCCTCGTTCAACCTGATAAGAATAGAGGAACATAGGAGCAGGAGGAGGCCATTCAGCCCTTCAAGCCTGCTCTGCCATTCTAGATCATGGCTGATATGAGCACTCAAACTCAGCAATGTAATTTTCAGCCTTTTCCCATTTGGTAACAGTCCCTGTCGGTTCTCTGAACCCAGAGCAACAAACCAGCTTCACATCCCGCTCTCCCCAAACCTTCCCAACCAATAGTCTGGAGACAAATTCCTAATTAACACATTAGATTCCATCTCTGTAAAACCCCTTCTCATTTCCCCACCGGTACTACATCCTCACTCAGTACTTCCAGTCGATCTGGTGCTGACTGTATTCACTTCCTCTATCAATTTCCCAATTCATTGTTAATAATTGTGTTTCAAACATTTCACTGTGACAAAGCACTGCCCAGGTCAATGAATCAGTTTCCACTGTTCGATGCAGCAACAAACCTGGAGATATCAGCCCAGATCCTGTCAAACTGCTGCTTTGTCTCCAGGTCTGATCAGTAATTCCTCTGTTTCCTTTTCTCTCTCTTCCAGTTAACTTGGTGGCGATTGTGATCCTGTCCTGAGGAAAGTGTGGTCTCTCCAAATGTGTCACTGTCTACCTGGTGGGAATGGCAGTGGCTGATCTCCTGGTCGTTATCACTCATCCCATATTGTTCTGGTTTGTTTGAATTTATTTCCCAGATTCATTCCTGAGAACTACTCCTGTGTGTTCTCACATTGGTGTTCTGTTTTCTGCAGCCACAGTTGTTTCTGTGTGGCTCACAGTCACTTGCACCTTTGATCGATTTCTGGCCATTTGTTGTGAGAAGCTGAAAACAAAATATTGCAGCAAGAAAGCGGCGGCTGTGGTTGTAGGAACAGTGAGTGTGCTGGGCTGCTTACACTCTCTCCCCTGGTACTTTACATATGAACAAGATTACATTATTGATTATGTTCCCTTGGGTTGTGTCCATAAACTGAGCTTCTATACTGCCCCCACATGGGGGGCATATGAATTGTTTGACCTCATTTGAACCCCTTGTGTCCCGGTCTTTCTGATTTTGCTGCTCAATGTTCTGACTGTCAGACGGATTTTATTCTCCAGTAAAGTCTGCAGGGGATTCCTGGGCCACAGTAATGGAGACAATCACAAGAACCCAGAGATGGAGAATCACATTAAATCGATTATTTTACTCTTCACTATATCTGGCAGTTTTATACTGTTCTGGGTGACACTGGTTGTGTTTAACATTTACAGGCGAATTGCAGATATTCAGTATTATTCCTCCGACACTGACCCTGTCTATATCACAGATCACACATCATATATGCTGCAGGTTCTCAGTTGCTGCACCAAAACGTATATTTACGCTGTGACCCAGACTAAATTCAGACAGGAGCTGAAGAAGGCGGTTAAATACCCTCTGAATCACATTGTTAAATTAGTGAAATCATAGAAAGAGCTGAAGCGTTTCAAACACTGGAATTAAATCCCATTTTATATTCCATTCCCTGCACTCCCCACAGGACAGAAAGTACATTTTATATTCACAGCGATTGAGCCCTGAAATGAATTTAAATCTGATTCTGAGATGATATTTTACTGATACTCTGACCTATTGATGCGGGATTTGCCCTGCAGAAGTTTCATGAATTGTTTCTCAAAAAGGTGTCACTGAAAAACTCAGCTGGATTCAACTAAACCCACCCTGGACCCAGAGCAAAATCGACAAAGCTGCAAAACACAGTGAATTTGAGATGGTGAGAGGGGCAGTAACTGCAGCGAGATAGGGACACCAGCAGAGGCAGATGGTGAGAGGGGGCAGTAACTGCAGTGAGACAGGGACACCAGCAGATGGAGATGGTGAGAGGGGAACAGTAACTGCAGTGAGGCAGGGACACCAGCAGATGGCGATGCTGATCCATTGCTGATGGGGATATTCTGTGTTCCTGAGTTTGAAATTTTCCTCTAAGTTAGAGGCATTTAAGTTTGTGTGAATGTGGCACTTTATGTAACCTTGAGATGCTTTATAAAATAATTTAATTACATTTTTTGTTAAATGGCGATTTTCTAACTATATAAACGCTTGTAAGGTTAAACAGGTTCCTGGTAGGAAATTTATTTGAGTGACTGAAGGCTAATGAAGAAATACAATATCAAATAAAGTCCAAACTATCATTTACAAACAAAAACACTGTCTAAATAAGTTGTGTTGAGGTCTGCAGCATTAATGGTATGACATCTCTCACTTCTCTGTTTATGCTGCTGTCTTTAGTTTAGTTTAGTTTGGAGATACAGCACTGAAACAGGCCCTTCGGCCCACCCAGTCTCTGCCGACCATCAACCACCCATTTATACTAATCCTACACTAATCCCATATTCCTACCACATCCCCACGTGTCCCTATATTTCCTTACCACCTACCTATACTGGCGGCAATTTATAATGGCCAATTTACCTACCAACATGCAAGTCTTCTGGCTGTGGGAGGAAACCGGAATACTCGGAGGAAACCTAGGCAGACACAGGGAGAACTTGCAAACTCCACACAGGCAGTACCCAGAATTGAACCCGGGTCGCTGGAGCTGTGAGGCTGCGGTGCTCACCACTGGGAATTGAAGTATTGATCCAGTTGATTAAATCTGCTTCCACCAACCTGTCAGACAGTGAATTTCAGACCAGAACAACTTGCTGGGGATTATTTCACCCGATTCTCTCCTCCTATCGCTCTCCCATCATTTTGCTCCTTCATGCTGTGCTCTCTGCTTCCTGACCCCTCTGTGCTATTGGAAACAGTCTATCCTCATTTATCCAAACTGAGTGAAAGATTTTGAATGTTATTTGTTTCTCCAGGGCAGCTGCAGAATCGCTGGTAGCTCCTGAATTCGCTCAGTGATGAACAAGTGACAAAATCCATCAGAATCCCACAGGAAAGCAGAGGAAAGAAACAGTCCAGATGGAAAGTGAAAGAAGTGACAATTTATTGCAGCAGCAAAAACTCTTTGCAAGTTTTTCGAGGTGGTTATTGCTGAACTTTATAATAACTGGAGGTGAAAAGTGGAAGAGCTTTCAGACAATTTGTGGTCAATGGTCGTTTTCCAACTTTGTAAACCTTTGTAACATTAGACTGGTAAATGTAAAGACAATTAGTTTGAATGATTACAGGCTAATGCAGAAATGCAACAACATCAAATAAAGTACAAAGAATCATTTACAGATGCAGTTGTAAATATGGGTCAGAATTGTTGTGTGAAAGTTCACCAGTTAAAAACGTTATCTTGGCTGTATCAGTTAGCTGGTTTTTGTTTGAGGGATTGTCACCCAGTGGAACTGAGAGTTCGAATAAATACTGTCTGGTCCTCAAACCGCAGCAAACAGACCTATCCAGCAAAAACTCTTCACCAGAATGTCAAGGCAGTTATTGCTGCACTTTCTGTAAACTGGAGGTGAATAGTGAAAAACAATTCATACAACTTGTGTTAAATGGCCATTTCCCAAACAGTTCCCTCCAGGTTTTACATTGCAGCAGTTTTTCTACATTCAGTTGTTAATGCGGTTCTGGGAGAGACACAGACAGACAGACAGGGTCCTGGAATGAACCAATTAGGACATTGTCTGGAATATCCCTCTCCCATTCCCTGTTTACACAGAGACGCATCTTGGACTGGCCCATACCTGGGATGGAGTGTCCAAGTGGAGGAGGCTGAGAGCTGGTTGGATGAGCTGTACTTTGGGAGGACTTGGCGTTTGATTGACAGGTTCTGGGATATATTCGGACAATTTCAGGCCCCACTCTGTCTTTTCCATGCAGTGTCTGAAGGTGAGTTTCTGTGTCTCAGTCTCTGTGTCTCTGTGCCCAGGTGAATTGTAGCAGATTACAGTATGTGTGTGTGAGAATCCAGCCTGTGTCCCACTCTCTCCTTTTAACCCAATTCGTACCCCAATGCCTCCCTGGACCAGGGTCTCCACCCACCCCCGCACAACTCCCACCATGGACGAGCTGATGGAAGGAAGGTAAGAGTCCAACGATGGAGAACAGTCTGTGTGGGATGGTGAGTACTAATCTTTAATGTCCCGCCCTGTCTTTCTGCCTCTCTCTGTCTCAATCTCTCTCCCTTTCTCTATCTCCCTCTTTGTGCGTCTCTCTTTCTCTCTATTTCTCTCTCGCTCTCTCAGGCTCTCTCTCACTCTCAGGCTTTGCTTTCTATTTCTTTGCTCCTCTCTTTCTTTCTCTGGCTTTCTCTCTTTCTGTCTCTCTTTCCCTCTCTCAGTCTCTCCCTCCCTCTCTTTGGCTTTTTACTCTCTGTTTGGCTCTTTCCTTATTTCAGCCTTTCCTTCTCTCTCTTTCTCTATATTTCTGACTCTCTCTTTCTCTCCCACTCAGTCTCTCTTTCTCTCAGTCTCTCTCTCTGTCTCTCTCTCTCTCTCAGTCTCTCTCGCTCTCTCTCTCAGTCTCTCGCTCCGTCTGTCTCTCTGACTTTATCTTTGACTGTCTCTCTGTGACTTTCTTTTGCCTCTATCTCTAGCTTTCTCACTCTTTTTCTGCCTCTTTCCCTTTGACTCTCTCTGACTGTCTGTTCCACTCTCTCTCTCTCTCTCTCTGGCTTTCTTTCTATCTCTATCTCTCTCTTTGCGGCTTTTTCTCTCTTTCAGTACTTCTTTACACCCTCCTATGAACAGATCCTTATGAAAGTCCCCCCCCCCCCCCATTATCAGACTCGAGAATCTTCCCCCTCCCATATCAAACCTGCAAAATCCTCCCCTCCCGTTATAAACATGGAGAATCCTCCCCCTCCAATTTTAAACCAGCAAAATCCGCCCCTCCCATTATAAACATGGAGAATCCTCCCTCCTCCCATTTTAAACCTGAAGAATCTTCCCCCCTCCAATTAGAAACATGGAGAGTACACCCTCCTCCGATTTTAATCCTGGAGAATCTTCCCCCCTCCCATTTTAAACATGGAGAGTTTCCCTCCTCCCATTTTAAACCTGGAGAATACCCCCTCCCCTTAAAAACAAGGAGCATCCTCCCTCCTCCCATTTTAAACCTGGAGAATCCTCCCCCTCCCGTTAAAGACATTGAGAGTCCTCCCTCCACTCATTTTAAACCTGGAGAATCCTCCCCCTCCCATTTTAAACCTGAAAATTCCTTCCCTCCCAAAATAAACATGAAGAGTCCTCCCCCTCCCATTTTAAACCTGGAGAATCCTCCCCCTCCCATTTTAAATCTGCAAAATCCTCCTCTCCCATTATAAACATGGAGAGACCTCCCTCCTCCCATTTTAAACCTGCAAAATCCACCCCTCCAATTATAAACATGGTGAATCCTCCCCCTCCCATTATAAACATGGAGAATCCTCCCTCCTCCCATTTTACACCTGGAGAATCCCATCCCCCCTCTCATTTTAAACCTGGAGAATCCGCCCCCCATTTTAAACACAATATCCTCTCTGAATATCGCCGTTTAATTCTCCCCCTGCCCCTACTGTAAACACTCCCCCATTAAATACCCCTCTGTCCTGTAAAAGCCCCCCTACTAATTCCCGCCCTGTTTCACCTCCCCTTTGAATATCTCTCACCCCCTCCCTCCTGTGTATCTGCTGACCCAGTCAACAGCCACCCCTGCATAATGCCAACCTCATTCACTTTCCTGGGTGTAACTCCATCTTCTGACAGTCTTTAAATCACTTTCATTCCTGGTCCGGATAAGCTGCTGGAATTCTATCACATGTCTCCCAGACCCCCCGCACCTTTAATTCATGTCCGGCCAAAGGCAAGCCCGGGCATAGAGCAAGGACCCCCAGAGGCTAACGGCATTCTGAGCCTTTAATACACAATAAGATCCCAGCGCCAGACACATCCCTCTCTGCAGAAAGGTGTTTCACCTGTTTTCCCCATCACCTGCCTCGGCTTCAGGGAATCAAACAGAGGGAGACACACACAGACACACACACACTGGCACAGGAACAGGAGGAGGCCATTCTGCCCTTTGAGCCTGTCCCACCAATGTTAGATCCTGGTTGATCGGTTCCTTCCCCCATTGAGCCACAAGAAGATAGGCAGAGACAGTCGGGGAGCAGATACAATGAGAGGGGAAGAAACACTGGGCTGGACTTGGACATGGTGTCAATAGTGCAAACCGGGGGGGGGGGGAGTGGGAGGACAGGGGGGCGGGGTTTTGAATCGGCCGCCCGCTCTGCATCTCCCCAGTTTTTACCTCAATGATAGCAAAACTGGGGAGAGATTGAAAGCAGGATCCCGGTTCACAATCACCCTGTACAACACCATGGCAGCGAGGTCAAATCTACCCCCAGACAGAGGGACAGAGACACAGAAAACAGATCCAGGGACTAGGACAGAACTGAGTGAGGGAGAGAGAGAGAGAGAAATAAATGGACAGGGAGATGGAGAATGACAAACATGCAGGAGTCAGAAACCAGTGAGAGAGACAGAGCAGAGATCAGAAATACTGAGAAGGACAAAGAAAGAGAAATGGAGCAATGCACAGAGAGAGGGCGAGAGAGCTGGAGGTGTAGAGAGAGAATGCAGCAGTGATGGAGATCTTGAGAAAGATCCCAGACAAAGAGAGAGATGCAGAGACAGAAAGAAGTGGAGGGGCAGAGATACAAAGTAAGATGTATTTACAGAATAGAGAGGGGTGTCCCGGGGCAATCGCAGAAAGAGAATGAAAATGGAAACTTGTGAAACTCTCGAGACAGATGCAGAGGAAGTTGAGAAATAGGGAGTTAATGAAAGACACAACGAAGCAGAGCAGTGAACAAGGAGGAAGGTGCAGTCAGCAAGAGATGGACAGAGGGAAATCTATGGGATTACATTGACTGTACTGCAGCAGCGCTTCCCAAACTATTTACTTCAGAGACCCGTCTGCTCCCCTCCCTTCTTGTAAAAACAATCCAACAGACCTCCGAAAACACACAATCAAAATACTGTGGATGCTGGAAATCTGAAACAAAAACCATGCTGGAAATAGTGAGCATTTCCAGCACTTTGTTTTTATATCAGCCCGAAAAACACACAGTCGTCTTTTCTGTATATAGAAATGAATGACAATGACACAAGTGTATTTAACATTATTTTCCTCTCTGGTTAAAGCTCTTGCTGGAGAATTCCTCGTGCCAAAATATACTTCCTCTGCATCATCAACGCTGCAGCTTCCAAAAAGATTCTCCTTGAAAATAAGAGAGATAACATTGATTCAAACAAAGCAAAGGATTTTGAACATATAACAAACACAGCAAGAGCCCAGGTCTCTTTCTCTCCCTGACATAAACAATCTCTCAGTGACTCCGAATATTACAAACACATCCCCCAATACAGACCCACAGAATGTGAAGTAATTGGAGATATGTGAAAGGGTTTTCGGAGCTGAGTAAATGCCCATTGTCCTGTTAATCCAGCTAACAGACCAGCTCTGAGCAGAGACATGACAAGGAGCTGCTTCCTAATAGTCTGCAAACTTTTCACTCAAAACCCCATTGTGGACAATATTGCTGTAATTTACAGACAGACATTTGCAACAACCAGCTCCATTCTATTCCCAGAAACTGTGAAATTCTCTCTTTAAACTGAGATGAAGTTGCAAACATTTACTCACTGCCTCATCATTAAAGTTAACTAAAAATTAAGACACCCTCAAGGGTGGGAGATGGGTTTGGGATGGGGTTGGGGGAGCTTCTCTATAGGGGCTGTGAGCTGGGTAGTGACTAAACACTGCAGACCCCGCAGTTTCTGCCTCTATGTTTACCCTGTCATTTCCAGCTCTTTCTCTCTTGCTCTCCCTCCATTTCTCTGTGTGTCTCTCTAAATCTATTTCTGCCTCATTGTAAAAGCACACAAAAACTGGTGACCCCCATTGCCTCTCCCGTAGAAGGATAGAGAGAGAAATCCACATTACGATCCCTGAAAATCTGAATTCAAATAGTCCCCAAGCCTAACATTTCGCTGTCAAATTCAGCCCACAGCCTGAAACACCAGTATTATTCAGGAATGATAACAAGTCTTTACAAACCTTCAAATATCGACCATTTAATTCCTGATTCACAGAAGCATTTAACAATCAATGAATTAATTTTTAAAGTGGTCATCACTGTTGTAATGTTGGAAATGCTGCAGGCTATTTGTGCACAGGAAGATCCCACAAGCAGCAATGTGATAACAGCCAGCTGCCCCTCCTCTTCCCCTCTGATTCCCAAGTTGCCCTCACTCTCCTGCGTCTCTCTCTCTCTCCTGTTACTCTCATTCAGAGAGACAGATGGAGAGAAAGAGAGAGACAGAGAACTCCACTCTCAGAACCTCACTCTCAATTCAAATGGCTGCTGTACATTTGATTTCACCCTCAAATTCACAACATTGCCCAAAACACCAGCACCATTCGGGAATTATACCGGCTTCAAACTCAGGACTTTAATCCCAGGCCTTCAGGAGAGCTTTACACACAATGAATTCACTTCTAAAGTGTTCACTGTTGCAATGCAGGGAATTCTGAAGGCAAGCTGTGCACAGCAAGATCCCACTTCAATATTCAGTTTACCAAGGATTTGACTGTAGGTTTCTCTCTTTCTCTCTCTGTCTTTCTCTATCCTTCTCTGCCTTCCCTTCCCCACCCACTCAGCAAGATCCCAGGAGCAGCAATATGATGATATGCAGATACTTTGGTTTTAGTGATGTTAGTTGAGGGATCCCAGAGGGAGCAACATTCCTGCAGTTTGAAAATCTCAAACACCCCTCTCGCGGTCTTTCTCCTGGTCTCCCCTCCACCCCCACCCCCCCCCCCCCACCTCCACCCCTACCCCCGCACCCTACCCCCCCCACCTCATCCACATCGTTTTTCTCTCGATGTTGGATTTATTCTTGATTAAAACGTCCTCTGAAATATTTCTGTCACTGTTTAAAATAATGACGTCACATTGTGGTATCTTCTTTATTGATTAATGGATAAAATAGAACAAGTGTGGGGGAGAGAAAAGCAGAGGAAGATGGAGAGAAACACAGAGAAGTCCACACTCAGACCCTCAGGAAGCTGAATTTTAAACTGTCTTCTGTGTTGTCGTGTAGGAAATGCTGCACAGCAAGATCCCACAAGTAGCAATGTGATAACAGCCAGATTTCCCCCAGTCCACAGAAAGAGCGAAACTCCCTCTTTAAATTCCTTCAGGAAACATTTCCTTTTCAACATTACGGTCCCTGGGTTGATTTTTGTAAATCAAACCTTGTGGAAGGGTGCAAATGAGAGGATTGACTCTATCGGCTGGGAGCTGGGCAGTAACTACACCCTGGGGAGTTTCAGATCCTGTGTCTCTTAAACACCTCCCCTTCCCCTCACCCTATCAGAGAGGAAGATTACTGCAGTTTGATAATGTAACAATACTGGCCCCACTCACAGGCTGTGCACTAAACCAGGGCAACAAGAACAGGCTTCAGTTAAACTGATCAATTTCCTCCACAGCTCACACCAGACCTCACAGGCAGGGCTGGAAGGAGCAAGTGGCAAATGGGGGGTGGATTTCCTCCTTTCCCATCACCCCACCAGCTGCAAACCCACTCCCCCCACCCCGGATGTATTCCCAGCCTGGTGACATCCCCTCAGTCCACAGCAAAGGCGAAACGCTGTCATTAAACTGGGAATAAGCTGCTGATTCTGTCTCAACATTTCAAATAATGACAAATCACACTGCTGTGTGTGGCATGTTTTTTTTTCATTTATTGAAGGTTTAAATGGAGAAGGTGAGTGTGAAACAGACAGAGAAGAGAAAGCATGGGGGGAGATACAGACACAGGAAAAGAATGTGGAGACAGAGAGAAAGCTAACCTCAGAACTACAGTAAAGTGAATTAAAATTCCGTGAATCTTATTTAACTGTAAACGTTATAATATAGCCCAAAACAGCAGCAAAACACACAGACAGAGCTGGAAGGAGCAATTGGCAAATGCAACTCCCTCCTGGGGCTGCTCCTTAAACCCCAGGCTTTCAACCTGTTTAAACTCCTGGGCCCCAATCCAACAGGAACTAGTTAACCCAGGGCCCCATAGAGGAAAATAAACCTCGGGGTAATAAACAGACACAACTCAACTGGGCCCTTTGGGTGCAGCCTGTGGACAAGGCCTCAGTCCGTCCCCACTGGAGGAAGCTCCCGTCCAAGGTTTCTTCGTTCCAAACTTTCCTTCTTTTCAACTTCACGATGCAGGTTTAAGAATGAAAATTCCTAAGGTAAAAGGGAGAGAGAGACAACTGATTAAAAGACATTGTTAAACTAAACAGCACAGCAAGATCCAAGGAATTCCCATCAGTCACACAGAAACTCTCTCAGCAACACCCAAATATAAACAAATCACAGTTAATAAACCAGAGGCTATAAGGGTTCAGACAGTTCCCTCCACCAGTGTGTGTCTGTCTCTTTATCTCTCTCCGTGTCTCTGTATCCCTCTCTCTGTTCATATCAGTTTTTTTTGCCCTCTATTTCATATCAAATCTTAATTGAAATAAGCTATGAAATATTACTGTCCCACCGTATAAAGCAACAACAAATCACATTAATAAAAACAAGAAATGCTGGAACCACTCAGCAGGTCTGGCAGCATCTGTGGAAAGAGAAGCAAAGTTAACGTTTCGGGTCAGTGACCCTTCATCGGAACCGAAACTGACCCGAAACGTTAACTCTGCTTCTCTTTCCACAGATGCTGCCAGTCCTGCTGAGTGGTTCCAGCATTTCTTGTTTTTATTTCAGATTTCCAGCATCCGCAGTATTTTGCTTTTAACAAATCACATTGCTGTGTTTGGTATGTTTTTTAGCTTTTAAAGGTTTAAACCGAGAGACCAGGCAACGAAAGCTGGAGAGAGACAGAGAGGGAAATCGAAACTCAGAACTTCAGGAAAAAGAATTCAAATGGGCTCCACACATCTTGTTTAACAGTAAAGCTTCATAACATTGCCCAAAGCACACGGATTATTCTAGACTTACGACAAACTTTTCGAAACTATCACATATGTGACTTAATTCCTAGCTTTTGACACTCAATTTTAAGTTCATTTTTAAAGAGATCGTCACTGTTGCAACGTTAAAAAAGCTGCAGGCCATTTGTGCACAGCAAGAGCCCACACGCAGCAGTGTGATAAGAGCCGGCTACCACCCTCCCCGTCGGATTCCCTCCATGTTTCCCTCACTCTCCTGTGTTTTTCACTCCTGTTACTCTCATTCAGAGAGAAAGATGGAGAGAGAGAGAGAGAGAAATCTACTCTCAGTACCTCGCTCTCAATTCAGATGGCTGCTGTACATTTCAGTTGATCTACAAATTCACTGCACTGCCCAAAACACCAGCATTATTCGGGAATTATAACAAGTCTTTAGACAGCTTCACATCCAGAATGTTGAATTTACTCTTGCGAGGTGGGGAGCAGGGTGCAGCCTGTTTGTCAGGCACCTGGGGCTATTGTGTCTTGTCAAATTGCAAGGTTGGGTTTGCTCCTTTGAGCCCAGGCTTTCAGCCTGTTTAAAACTCCAGGGCCCCAATCCACCAGGAACTAGTTAACCCAGGGCCCATAAAGGAAATTAAACCCTGGGGTAATAAACAGACTCAACTCACCTGGGCCTTTGGGTGCAGCCTGTGGTCAAGGCCTCAGGCCGTTCCCTTCAGAGGAAGCTCCTGTCCAAGGAATCCTCGTCCCAAACTTTCCCTCTTTTCATCCACATGGTGCGGTTTTCAGAATGATATTTCCTCAGAGGATAGAAGGAGAAAAAATTGCATTAAGTTACAAAGCAAGGAAATTTTAAAACAAAATAGCACAGCAAGAGCCCAGGGTTTCCTCTCTCAGTTACACAGACAACCAGCAATATTCAAATACCATCAAATCACAGTTGTAAGAGCAGACTGAGACAGAGGGAGCACACACACACAGACACACACACACACACACACACACAGATACATACACACACAGATACATACACACACAGCCACACAGATACGCACACACACACACACACACAACACGTACACACAGATACACACACGCACACACACACACACACACACAGATACACACACACACACACACACACACACACACAGATACACACACAAACATACACAGATACACACATATACTCACACAGATTCCGACGCATATACACATGCAGACACACACACGTTGAACCAGATTGGGAATGTGTCTACTTTTTTTTTTCCAAAATAAATAATTTATTCATAAAACATACATTACAAAACAGTTCAAAACAGCACCAAGTTGACCAAACTTGTGTGTTTTGTGTGTTGTGTGTGTGCGTGTGTGTGTCTATGTGTATCTGTGTGTATCTGTGTGGCTGTTTGTTTGCATCTGTGTGTGTATCTGTGTGTGTGTGTGCGTGTATCTGTGTGTGTGTTTGTGTGTGTGTGTGTGTGGCTGTGTGTGTGTGGCTGTGTGTGTGTGTGTGTGTGTGTGTGTGTGTGTGTGTGTGTGTGTGGCTGTGTGTGTGTGTGTGTGTGTGGCTGTGTGTGTGTGTGTGTGTGTGTGGCTGTGTGTGTGTGTGTGTGTGTGTGTGGCTGTGTGGCTGTGTGTGTGTGTGTGCGTGTATTCCAGAAAGTGCAAAGGAAATCCGTTTTCTTCAATACAGGAGTGAGTTACCTCACAAACCTTCCATTCCATTTTACATGCCATGCGCATTTTACAGCAAACCCATATTTGGTGTTTACAGTCTGAGGGGTTTCCCATGGGTCCCCCTCTGTTCACCTTGATGAGGGGGAGGACCTTACACATTGGCCTTTCCCCATTGAGCTTTTGCAGTGGCTGCTCCAAGTTTTAGTGCATCCCTCAGCACGTAGTCCTGGACCTTGGAATGTGCCAGTCTGCAACACTCGGTCGTGGACAACTCTTTGCGCTGGAAGAGCAGCAAGTTTCGGGCAGACCAAAGAGCGTCTTTCACTGAATTGATACTCCACCAGCAGCAGTAGATGTTTATCTCAGTGTGCGTCCCTGGGAACTGCTCATAGAGCACAGACTCCTGTGTTACAGAGTTGCTCCGGATAAACCTCAACAAAAACCACTGCATCGTTTTCCACACCTGCTTTGCAAAGCCACATTCGAGAAGGAGGTGGGCAATAGTCAGTTCCCCACCACAGCCACCTCGAGGCCAACGTGTAGTGGGGCTGAGACTCTGGGCATGCAGGAAGGATCTGACGGGGAGGGCTCTTCTCACCACCAGCCAAGCTACATCTTGGTGCTTGTTTGAAAGTTCTGGTGATGGGGCATTCTGCCAAATGACTTTGACAGTCTGCACGGGGAACCATCCGACAGGATCCACCATCTCCTTTTCCCGTAGGGTATGAGGACATTCCGTGCAGACCACTGCCTGATGGATTGGTGGTCAAAGGTGTTTTTCTGCAGAAGCTTTTCCACGAAGGATAGGTGGTACGGCACGGTCCAACTGGATGGAGCATTCCACGGCAATGTGGCCAAGCCCATCCTTTGCAACACTGGGGACAGATAGAACCTCAGCATGTAGTGACACTTGGCGGTTGTGTACTGGGGTTCTACGCACAACTTGATGCAGCTGCACACGAAGGTGGTTATCGGAATGAAGGCGGAGATGGGTACGTTTTAACTGCCTTTATCCAGAGGTTTGAACATCGTGTCCCTCTGGACCTGGACCATTTTGCATCTCCAGATAAAATGGAAATTGGCTCCGGTCACCACCACGGTGCAGGAGTGTGTTATGAGCCAGACCTGCGCCACATACAGCAACAACATGAGCGCCTCGCACATGATGAAAAGGTTCTTACCCACAATGGAGAGAGATCGCTGCTCCCACATGCTCAGTTTATGGTGTACCATGGCTACTCGCTCCTTCCAGGTTTTGTCACACGCCCCGGCCCTTCTGAACCATATCCCTAGCACCTTCAGGTAGTCTGACCAGACGGTAAAGGGGACAAAGGATCGGTCAGCCCAGTTCCCAAAGTTAATGTCCTCGCTCTTGCCGTGGTTGACTTTGGCTCCTGAGGCCAGTTCGAACTGGTCACAGAGGCTCATCAGTCTGCGAATGAACAGCAGATCCGAGCCGAAGATGGCGATGCCATCCATGTACAGGGAGGTTTTAACCTGAGTGCCTCCACTGCCTGGGATTGTCACCCATCTTGTGCTCGCAATCTTCCTAATAGACTCAGCAAAATATTCAATACAGCAAACAAACAAGACAGGGGAAAAAGGACAGCCCTGTCTGACTCAAGATAGGATCGGAAAACTTTCTGATTCTCATCCATTGATTTTTTTTTAGAGATACAGCACTGAAACAGGCCCTTCGGCTCACCGAGTCTGTGCCGACCATTAACCACCCATTTATAATAATCCTACACTGATCCCATATTCCTACCACATCCCCACCTGTCCCTATATTTCCCTACCACCGACCTATACTAGGGCCAATTTACTTATCAATCCGCAAGTCTTTTGGCTGTGGGAAGAAACCGGAGCACCCGGAGGACACCCACGCAGACACAGGAAGAACTTGCAAACTCCACACAGGCAGTACCCAGAATTGAACCCGGGTCACTGGAACTGCGAGGCTGCAATGCTAACCACTGCGCCACTGTGCCACCCTGATTCAGACTGAGCTACTGATATTTATGTAGAGCAGTTTGATCCAATTGCAGATTCCCTCCCCAAACTCCATTTTGGAGAGCATGTTCATCATGTAGGTGTGTGATATCCTGTCAAAAGCCTTCTCCTGGTCCAGGCTGATGAGGCAGGTGTCCACTCTCCTGTCCCGTACATAGGCGATCATATCCCTGAGTAGCGCGAGACTATCAGAGATATTCCTGCCGGGTACAGTACAGGTCTGGTCAGGGTGAATCACCAACTCCAGAGCAGACTTGACCTGACTGGCGATGACTTTGGACAGAATCTTGTCGTCTACGTTAAGCAGTGAGATGGGCCGCCAATTTCTGATATCTGCCCGCTTCACCTTCCCCTTGTAGATGAGGGTGATGATACCTTTTCTCATGGATTCTGACATGCTGCCGGCCAGAAGCATACTCTCATATACTTCCAGCTGGTCTGGGACGACCCAGTCCCACAGGGTCGAATGCAACTCAACTGGTAAGCCGTCGCTTCCAGGAGTTTTACTCATCTCGAAGGACTTGACGGCCTTTGTAAGCTCGTCCAGAGTTAGCGGCTTGTCCTGTCTCTCCCTCATGTTGTCATCGAAGAACTCCATGATAGATGACAGGAATGACTGGGATGCTCTGCTGTCCGTGGGCTTCAAGTCATACAGCCCAGCATAAAAGGATTTGCTGATCTTTAGTATGTCAGACTGCAAAGACATTACCGAGCCATCCTCTTCCTTCAGGCTGCTGATCACAAAGCTCTCTCTGTGCACCTTTTGGAAGAAGTAATGCGAGCACGTCTCATCCAGGAAATCTAGTAGTTAAACAATGGGCTACCTTCAAAGAAGAGATAGTTCAGGGACAGTGAAGGTATGTTCCTTCGAAGGGGGATAAGTCGGGCAGACAAATCCAGAGCTCCCTGGATGACAAAATAGATAAAGAGTAAGATAAAGAAGGGAAAGTGCGGTTATGACAGATGGCAGGTCGAAAATACTATTGAGAACTAAGCTGAATATAGAATGTCCAGAGAGGAAGTGAAAAAGAAAATAAGAGAAGCAAAGAGAGATCATGAAAAGAGATTGGCAGCTAACATGAAAGGAAGTCCCAAAGTTTGCTACAGGCATATAAATAGTAAATGCCTGGGAAAAGGATGAGTGGTGACGAATAGGGACCATAAAGGGGATTTACACATGGAGGCAGAGGACATAGCTGAGGTATTAAACAATTACTTTGCACTTGTCTTTACCAAGGGAGAAGATGCAACCCAGGCAATGGTGAAAGAGGGGTTTAAAATTGATAAAGAGGGTGTATTATATAGGCTGTCTCTACTTAATGTGGATAAAGCACCAAGACCGGATGATATGCATCCAAGGACACTGAGGGAAGTAAGGGTGGCACAGAAGCACTGGCCATAATTTTTCAGTCTTCCTTAGACCTGGGGGTTGTGCCAGAGGTCTGGAGAATTGCAAACGTTACACCCTTGCTCAAAAAAAGGGTATATAGATAAGCCCAGCAACTACAGGCCAG
The DNA here is from genome assembly GCF_036365525.1 of Heterodontus francisci. Classification (NCBI taxonomy): domain Eukaryota; kingdom Metazoa; phylum Chordata; class Chondrichthyes; order Heterodontiformes; family Heterodontidae; genus Heterodontus; species Heterodontus francisci. The sequence continues at coordinate 19,060,016 of NC_090409.1, read as the reverse complement.
TCAGTTTAACTTCTGTGGTGGGGAAACTTCCAGAAAAAATAATTCGGGACAAAGTTAACAGTCACATGGGAAAATGTAGCTTCATTAAGGAATTTCAGCAGTGTTTTATTAAGGGAAAACCATGTTTAACTAACTTTCTGCAGTTTTTTGAGGAGGTAACAGACATGGTTGACGAGGGCAATGTTGTTGATGTGGTGTGCATGGACTTTCAAAAGGCGTTTGATACAGTGCCACAAAACAGACTTGTGAGAAATCTGTAGCTCATGGAATAAAAGGGACGGTAGCAACATCGATATGAAATTGGCTGAGTGACAGGAAGCAAAGAGTAATGGTTAATGGATGTTTTTCGGGCTTAAGGAAGGTTTGTAGTGGAGTTCCCCAGGGGTCAGTGTTAGGACCCTTGCTTTTCCTGATATATGTTAATAACCTTGATGTACAGGGCAACATTTCAAAGTTTGCAGATGATACGAAACTTGGAAGCATTGTGAACTGTGAGGAGGATAGTGTAGAACTTCAAAAGGACATAGACAAGTTGGTGGAATGGGCAGACGGGTGGCAGATGAAGTTCAATTCAGAGAAATGTGAAGTGATTCATTTTGGTAGGAAGAACATGGAGAGATAATTTAGAATAAAAGGTACAATTCTAAAGGAGGTGCAGGAGCAGAGCGACCTGGGTGTATATGGGCATATGTCATTGAAGGTGGCAGGATACGTTGAGAGAGCTGCTCATAAAGCATACAGTATCCTGGGCTTTATTAATGTGGAATAAAGAGTACAAGAGCAAGGAATTTATATTGAAATTGTGTAAGACACTAGTTCGGCCTCATCTGGAGTATTGTGTCCAATTCTGGGCACCACACTTTAGGAAAAACGTGAGGGCATTGGAGTGGAGTACAGAAATGATTCACGAGAATTGTTCCGGGGATGAGGAACTTCAGTTATGAAGATAGATTGGAGAAGTTGGGACTGTTTTCCTTGGGGAAGAGAGGAGATTTGATAGAGGTATTCAAAATCATGAGGGGTCTGGACAAAGCAGTTGGAGAGAAACTGTTCCCACTCGTGAAAGGATCCAGAACGAGAAGGCTCAGATTTAAAGTATTCGGTAAGAGAAGCAAAAGTGACACGAGGAAAAACTTCTTCACACAGCGAGTAGTTAAGGTCTGGAATGCGCTGCCTGAGAACGTGCAGTTTCAACTGAAACATTCAAACGGGAATTAGACAGTTATATGAAAAGGAAGAATGATACGGGGAGAAGGCAGGGGAATGGAACTGCGGGGGTTGCTTTGTTAGAGAGCCAGTGCGGACAAATGGCCTCCTCCTGTGCTGGGAGAATTCGGTGATTCTGTAAATCGAGCTATTCAAGAGGAAATTGGATTGTTATTTAAAAAGGAAGAAAGTGCAGGGCCACAGGGAGAAGATGGGGGAGTGGCACGAAGTATATTGCTCTTTTGGAGAGCCAGGACCGACACAATGGGTCAAATGGCCGCCTCTGTGCTGGAAGACTCCAGTGATTCTCCGACAATCCGAACATCTCAGTGACTTCCACCTCATTCTTCAAACACAAAGCACTAACTGAGGAATGTTCAGCGCATTCAGCCTGGTAGCTCTGTCGCTCAGGGTTCAGAGCACTGGTCCTGTAAACTAACGGTCGTTTGTTCAAATCTCACGAAGGCTTCAATGCCTTTAATTAAGCTTTTTCAACTCGCCATCAAACAGCAAATCATTCGTATTTAAATATTAAGTAGTTTGAATACCGGCTCTGGAACAACAGGTTCTCTCACCCTCCATTTCTCCTGAAATCACAACCCAACCTGCTCCCTCTCCTGTCAGTACCCTCTCTCTCTTCTTTTCCCTCACTTCGTAACCAGAGGACAGAGATTGAATGTTGAAATATCTTCGTACAGAAGGAGACCATTCGGCCCGTCATGTCCGTGCTAGCTGTAAAAGAGATATTCAGCCTCGTCTCATCTTCCAGTTCTTGGCAACAATTGTACAAAGAGCCAGCGAGAGCAAAGCTGAGGTGATTGTTTTTTACACAGTGAGTTGTTGTGATCTGGTATGTGCTGAAAGGCAGGTGGAAGCGGATTCAATGGAATTACACAGCAACAGGCCATTCGGCCCATCTGGTTAATGCTCCACACCAGCCTCCTCCCACCCCTCTCCACCTCACCCCTTCACCATATCCTTCTATTCCCTTCTCCCTCTTGTGTTTATCCAGTTTCCCCTTAAATGCATCGATGTTATTCACTTCAACCTCTCCCCATGGTAGTGAGTTGCACATTCTCAGCACTCTCTGGGGAAAGAAGTTTCTCCTGAATTGTTGATTTGAACATCAAGTTTCAAAAGGCAACTGGATAAATAGTGAAAAGGAAACATTTGTAGGTCTATGGGGAAAGAGCAAGGGGGTAGTGGGAGAAATTGGATAGGTCTTCCAAAGTGCCAGCACAGGCAGAATGGGCTGACTGGCCTCCGTGTATAATGTATTTTTCTTGTATTCATTTTTTCTATTCTTGGTATGTGGGTGTCGTGGGCAAGGCCAACATTTCTTGCCCATCCCTAACTAACTGGTCCAGGTCAGTTTCTGGTCAATGGTAATGCCCAGTACGTTGAGAGTGGGGGATTCAGTGGTGCTAATGCCATTCATTGAATGCCAAGGAGAGATGGTGAAATTCTCTCTTATTGAAGTTAGTCACTGCCTGACACTTGTGTGGCGTGAATGTTACTTGCAACTTATCAGCCGAAGTCTGAATGCTGTGCATGTCTTGTTGCATTTCTACAGGACTGCTTAAGTATCAGGAGTCATGACTGGTAATGAACATCGTCCAATCATCAGCAAACATCACCATTCTGACCTTAAGATGAAATGAAGGTCATTGATGAAGCAGCAGAAGGTTTTTGGGCCTTCAACACTACCCCGAGGAACACCTGCAGTGAAGTCCTGGAGCTCAGATCATTGACTTACAACAACCACAGCCATCTTCCTTTGCGCTAGGTATGACTCCAGCCAGCGGAGGGTTTTCCCCCTGATTCCCATTGACTCCAGTTTTGCTAGGGCTCCTTGATGCCATACTCGGTCAAATGCTGCCTTGATGTCAAGGGCAGTCACTCTCACCTCACCTCTTGAGTTAAGCTCCTTTGTCCATGTTTGAACCAAGGCTGTAATGAGGTCAGGAGCTGAGTGGCCCTGGCGGAACCCAAACTGTGCATCACTGAGCAGGTTATTGCTAAGCAAGTGGTACTTGATAGCACTGTCAACCTTCCATCACTTTTCTGATGATTCAGAGTAGGCTGATAGGTCGATAATTGGCCGGGTTGGATTTGACCGGCTTTTTGCGGACAGGAGATACCTAGGCAATTTTCCACATTGCCGGATAGATGCCAAAGTTGTAGCTGTACTGGAACAGCTTGGCTAAGGACGCAGCCCATTCTGGAGCACAAATCCTCAGTACTATTGCCGGAATATTGTCAGGACCCAAAGCCTTTGGAGTATCCAGTGCCTTCAGTCGTTACTTTATATCACGTGGAGTGAATTGAACTGGCTGAAGACTGGCACCTGAGAATCTGGGGGCATGAGGAGGAGGCCGAGATGGATCATGCACTCAGCACTTCTGGGTGAAGATGGCTGCGAATGCTTCAGCCTTTTCTTTTGCACTGATTTGCTGCGCTCTTCCATCATTGAGGATGGGGATATTTGTGGAGCCTCCTCCTCCAGTTAGTTGTTTAATTGTCCACCACCATTCATGACTGGATGTGTCAGGACTGCAGAGATGAGATCAGATCAGTTGGATTTGGGATGGTTTCACTATGTCTATTACATGCTGCTTCTGCTTGAAAGTTTACTGATGAAGGATGTGAAGTTGTAATAAAAACAGAAAGTAATGGAAATACTTAGATATGTTCTGATGAAAGGTCAGTGAGCTGTAACATTCACTGTTTCTCTCTCCACATATACTGCCAAATCTGCTGAATATTTCCAGTACTTTCTACTTCTCTTTCCGATTTCCAACATCCGCAGTATTTTGTGGTTCTATTTTGATTGTGAACGGCTGTTTGGACCACACATTCTTGTTAAAAACATTAAGCATTAAAAGAGGATTTTGCAGGGCAAGTGGTTTCACTGCTTGCAGGTTCGAACACTGGTCATATAAAGCAGAGGTCAAAAGTTCACATTTCACTGGGTCCTGATTTCAGTTGTTTTTCTAAGATCCCTGTTTATTGATCAGCAGGAATGTGTTGGTGTGTGAACAGAACACTTTATTAATGGTCCACATTGTTCCCAAAGCAACAGAAACACAGATTCCACCACTTCCAACTTTCCTACTCACTTATTCTCACTACCTCTGTCTCTCTCTCTCCCTCTGTTATAGGAACAGGAGGAGATCATTCAGCTCCTTGATCCTATCCCCCATTCAATGACATCCCAGCTGATCTGAATCCTAAACCCATCTTCCTGCCTTGGTTCCATCATCCTTAATCCCTGTGACGAAAACAAATCTATCAATCTCAGTTTGGACATTTTCAGCTGAGCTCCAGCCTCACCAACCGACCAATTGGCACAGGGAGAAGCAGATTAGAAGGTTAAATGTGGTTGTGAAAGAGTGGTATGAGAGGCAGAGATTTCACTTCCTGGGCCACTGGCACCAGTACTGGGGGAAAGAGGGAGCTGTTCCACTGGGATGGACATCACTTAAACCAGGATGGGACCAGTATCCTGGTTCTTGGAATAACTAGGACACTGGGTCAGAATCCTGGAACTCCCTCCCTAACAACACTGTGGGTGTACCTACACCACATAGACGGCAGCGGTTCAAGAAGGCAGCTCACCACCACCTTCTCGAGGGCAATTGGGGATAGGCAATAACTGCCGGGCCCTACGAGCGACCTTGTCCCAGAATGGATGATTCAAAGAGAAAATCCCCGTTCCTCCTTCAAGAAAACACACCGCCAGCAATAAAGAAAGTTGAACGATGTGTGGATGGGATCTTGCTGTGTATAAATCTGCATTGATCTCCATGCAACACACCTTGCTCAAGGGATTTTGAAGATCTGGACAGCACGTCTGCTGCTGCAAGCCCGACACATAGTCCCGTGCCATAGGGGAAGCTATTTGACTGCAGTGGCATCACGCAGTTCTCAATTAAAGAATTCTGAATCTTTTACTTATTGATCTATTCATTGCTGATGTGTGGGGTAGAGGGAGGGGCTGAGTGGGAGTGTTGTTGGGGAATTGAATTATCTAGGGCTCCTTTCAATACCTGTGGGGTGTGAGGGGCTGATGTGGAGGTGAATATTCCACGGCTGGTGCAGCAGTGACAGACGGGTCCGGGTTCCAAACTAACTGATCTCCACGACCCTCAGCTAAATATTCAGCTCGCAGGATGACCAACCAACTTTGGAAGAACGAGAGAATTCACGGCATGCAACGTGGATATTCGACCCTGAGGGGCTGCACTCCAGCTGGCTCTTCGACTGGAGCTGTCTCCACCAATCATATTTCCCTCTCTCATCTCTTTCTCACTCTCCCTCCTCCATTTGCACACATTCACGTTCTCTCTGTTCTTCTTACTCCTCCCTACCTCTATCACTTTCTCTGACCCTCTGTTGCATTCTCTCCCTCACACTCGCCACTTTATTTCTCTCATTGATATTTCTCTCTCTCTCTCTCACATTCCATCTCTCCCTCTCACGTACCCTCCCTATATCTCACACACATTCCTTCTCTCACATTTCTCGATTTCACGTTCTCTCTCAACAACAACAAACAGTATTTATATAGCGACTTCAAAGTGATAAAATGTCCAAGGCATTTCACAGGAGTTTATGAATTGGAATCAGACACAGAGCGACATCAATAGATATTAGGACAGGTGAGAAACATCCTGTTGAAATAGACAGATTTTTAGTAGCGTCTTCAAGGTAGAGATGGAGAGGTTAAGGGAGGGAATTCCAGAGTTTAGGTCCCAGGCAGCTGAAGGCACGGTCACCAAAGGAGGAGTGATTAAAATCTGGACGAAGAAGAGGCCAGATTTGGAGGAGCACAGAGATTTCTGAGGGTTATCGGGCTGGAGGAGTTTATAAAGATAGTGAGGGTTGTAGGGCTGGAGGATGTTACAGTGATAGAGAGGTTGCAGGAACTGGAGGATGTTTTGGAGATAAGGGAGGGTTGTAGGGCTGGAGAAGATTGCAATGATAGGGAGGCTTGTAGGGATTGGAGGAGGTTATAGAGATAGGGAGGGTTGTCGTGGCTGGAGGAAGTTATAGAGATAGGGAGGGATGGAGGAGCTGGAGGAGGTTACAGAGATAGGGAGGGTTGTAGTGTTGGAGGAGGTTACAGAAATAGGGAGGGTTGTAGTGTTGGAGGAGGTTATAGAGATAGGGAGGGACGGAGGAGCTGGAGCAGGTTACAGAGATAGGGAGGGTTGTAGTGTTGGAGGAGGTTACAGAGATGGGGAGGGTTGTAGTGTTGGAGGAGGTTACAGAGATAGGGAGGTTTGTAGTGGCTGGAGGAAGTTATAAAGATAGGGCGAGATGGAGGAGCTGGAGGAGGTTACAGAGATAGGGAGTGTTGCAGTGTTGGATGTGGTTACAGAGATAGGGAGGCTTTTTTAACCAATATGCCTCCTCCCATTCGTTCTTCATCTCACCTGATAAACATATCATTAAGTTCCCTTCTCCCTCATGTGTTTATCCAGCTTCCCCTTAAGTGCTTCTGTACTGTTCACCTCAACCACTCCCTGTGGGTGCGAGTTCCACTTTCTCAGCCCGTACAGGTATGATGGGCCGAATGGCCTCATTCTGTGCTGTTCCATGCTGGGACTGTTCAATGATCATTCATTGTGAATGTTTATTTAAGCCCCACCTGTTCAGTAAAAACGACAGCATTATCATCTAAAGTTACATCGCCTGTCTGAAACCCACCTCTTTCATGTTTAGTCTGAGACACAGCAATGTATCCTGATATTTCACATTCCTGCCTTTGATTCTCAAGATATGGAGAAGGAAGTAAGATTGAGTTTTTAACCAATAATTCATCCTGTGACCATTTGTTTTAATTCCGAGTGTCAGTCTGTAAATTATCAAATTCACAAAACTCAATATCAGTGGGATTTTAACACACAAAATGTGAATTCCTCATTCACACCCGGAACCACTCTGCTGTAATAGTGGTTATGTTACTGGATTAATAATCCAGAGATCTGCACTCATGATCTGGAGACAGAAGTTTAAATCTCACCACAGCAGTTGGGGAATTTAAACCCACTTCAATCAATCTGAAATAAAAAGCTAGTCTCAGTAATGGTGATCATGAAACTACTGGATTGTCAGAAAAACTCATCTGATTCACGAATCTCCTTCAGGGAAGGAAATTTCCTGTCCTTACCCGGTCTGGCCTAAATGTGACTCCAGACCGACAGTCAATATGGGTGACTCCTAACATCCCTCAGAAATGGCCCAGCAAGACACTCCGCTGTATTTAGGAAGACGTTTCATCACCACCTTCTCAAGGACAATAAATACTGGTCTTATCAGTGACGTCGACATCCTGTGAATGAATAACAAAAACAGAAACTCGAAGAATAACAACAGATTAGTTTAAACTGAATCAGCTGGAAGATTTTTCAATTCTTCAGATTGCTTTAGATTTGAGTTTCAGACAGATTCATTTCCAGATACATCCTTAAACACACATCAGATAGAGACAAAGAGAAAGAAAGAAGGAAAGTTAGAGACAGATACAGAGGGAGAGAGAAACAGAGAATGTGAGAGATGGAGAGAAAATAAAATTAAATTAAAAAAATCAAGATCCAGGTCGAAAGTGATAGAGACAGAGATAAAACTGGAGTGGAGATAGAGAGAGAAAAAGTGAGAGGGACACAGAGGAAAAGAGAAACCAAAAGAGAGAAAGAAGCAAAGGATAGAGACAGAGAGAGAGAAAATATGAAAGAGACAGAGAAGTGATAAAGAGAGAGATGCAGAAAGATGACGATAGTTCGAGAGACTCACAGAGAGAGAGAGAGGAACCAAAGGATAGAGTCAGACAGAGAGGCAAAGCCACAGAGTAGCCCTGGGAGGTTTTATGATGTGAAAGGTATTTTCTATCTATATATATTGTTGTGAAGTGAATACTGAAGAGATTGAGGCAGGATTCTGGGGGATAAGTCACAATCTGAGGTTTCACTTGATCCCCCACTCAGTCATCAAACACACAGCACTAATGGAGGACTGTCAGATGTGTTGGGCTGGATGGTTCAATAGCTCAGGGGTTAGAGTGCTGGTTTTATAAATTAGTGGTTGTAAGCTCAGTTCTCACGGCAGCTAAAATGCTGTTCAGCTGTGCTTAAGATTTGCAAAGTATTCACTTTTGTGTTAAATAGCTGAAACCAACCCTGGAAGAATCGGCTCCCTCCCTGTTACAGTGTACAGTAACTAAGTTGGAAGGCAAGCACATTCCTGTGTCATCTGGATGGAGTGTTTTGGGCCGTGGACAGTGTGAAGGAGGGAGGTAAAAGGACAGACGTTACATCTACTTTTCTTGGACAGGGAGGTGCTGAGGAAGTGTAAAGGGTGCTGAGGTTGACTAAGAAGTGGACCAGGATGTCCCATGAGGGCTGAGATCATGGGATGGGAGGGGAGCAGAATATATGGTTGGTGGTGCACTTCGCTGGATGTGAGAGAAATGTTGGAGGCTGGTGGGATGGAAGATGAGAACAAGGGTAACCTTGTCATGGGTCTGGCAGGGAGGAGAAGGGGTGAAGGCAGTAACGTGGGAAATGGATTGGACACGGTCGAGGGCCCTGTTCACCACAGTGGAGGAGAATCCTCAGCCGAGGTAAAAATGGACTTTAGCAGAGCCTTTGACAAGGTCCCGCATGGTAGGCTGGTCCGGAAGGTTCGAACACATGGGATCCAGTGTGAACTAGCCAACTGGATAAAAAATTGGCTTGGCGATAGGAGGCCGGTGGAGGGTTGCTCTTCAAATTGGAGGCCGGTGACCAGTGGTGTGCCGCAGGGATCGGTGCTGGGCCCTCTGTTGTTTGTCATATATATTAATGACTTGGATGAGAATCGTAACACAAAGTTCGAGTGTATCGAGCCTGTGTCCTCAGTACCTTGCTCTACAGCAGAGAGGCCTGGACAACGTATGTCAGCCAAGAGCGATGTCTCAATTCATTCCATCTTCGCAGACTCCGGACAATCCTTGGCATCAGGTGGCAGGACCGCATCTCCAAAATATAAGTCCTCGAGGCAGCCAACATCCCCAGCTGATACACTCTACTGAATCAGCGGCATTTGAGATGGCTTGGCCATGTGAGCCGTATGGTAGATGGCAGGATCCCCAAGGACACATTGTACAGCGAGCTCGCCACTGGTATCAGACCTATCGGCCGTTCATGACTCTGCATTAAAGACGTCTGCAAACGCGCCATGAAGTCCTGTGACATTGATCTCAAATCGTGGGAGTCAGTTGCCAGCGATTGCCAGAGCTGGCAGACAACCATAAAGGCGGGGCTAAAGTGTGGCGAGTCGAAGAGACTTAGCAGTTGGCAGGAAAAAAGACAGAAGCGCAAGGGGAGAGCCAACTGTGTAACAGCCCCGACAACCAATTTTTTCTGCAGCACCTGTGGAAGAGTCTGTCACTCTAGTATTGGCCTTTATAGCCACTCCAGGCGCTGCTCCACAAACCACAGACGACCTCCAGGTGCTTACCCACTGTCTCCCGAGACAAGGAGGCCAAAGAAGAAGAAGAAGAAGGATGAAAATGCTTGGAGCATGGTTAGTAAGTTTGCAGATGACACCAGAATAGGTGGCATAGTGGACAGTGAAGAAGGCTGTATAAGGTTACAACAGAATGTGGATCAACTGGGAAAGTGGGCAAGGGATTGGCAAATAGAATTTAACGCTGACAAGTGCGAACTGATGCGTTTTGGGAAGTTAAACCAGGGCAGGACAAATACAGTGAATGGCAGGGCCCTGGGGAGGGCTGTTGAGCAGAGAGACCTTGGGGTGCAAGGACATAGTTCCCTGAAAGTGGCAACACAGGTAGACCACGTGGTGAAGAAGGCGTACGGCATGCTTGCCTTCATCGGCCGAGGCATTGAGTACAAGAGTTGGGACGTCATGTTACAGTTGTACATAACGTTGGTTAGGCCGTATTTGCAGTACTGTGTGCAGTTCTGGTCGCCGCACTACAGGAAAGATGCGTTTAAGCCAGGGAGGATGCAGAAAAGATTCACAAGGATGCTTGGAGGGCTTGAGTTATAAAGAGAGATTGGATAGGCTGGGTCTGTTTTCCCTGGAGCGAAGGAGGCTGAGAGGGGACGTGATAGAGGTATATAAAATTATGAGAGGCATAGATCGGGTATGTAGCCAGAGTCTGTTTCCCATGGTAGGGGTGAGTAAAACTAGAGAAGCATAGATTTAAAGTGAGAAGAAGGAGCTTTAACAGGGATCAAAGGGGTAATTTTTTCACAGAAAGAATAGTGGGTATCTGGAATGAGCTGCCAGAGGAGAAGGTGGAGGCAGGGATAGTAGTGCCATTTAAGAGTCATCTGGACAGGTACTTGAATGAGCAAGGCATAGAGGGATATGGAATTAATGCAGGCAGGTGGAATTAGTCTAAATGGGCATTATGGTCGGCATGGACACAGTGGGCTGAAGGGCCTCTATCTCTGCTCTCCAACTCTATGACTCTAGGAATACATTTCAGAAGCATTGGTGTGGAAGGTAGCATCATGGGAGCAGATGGAACGGAGGTGGAGAAACTGGGAGAATGGAACAGAGTTTTTCCAGGAATTGGGTGGCAGGACGTATAATCAAGGTAGCTGTAGTAGTCGGTGGGATTATAGTGAATATTGGTGGACAGTCAATCCCCTGAAATGGAGGTAGAGAAGTCGAGGAAGGGAAGGAAAGTGTCAGAGACAGGCCATGTAAAAATGATGGACGTGTGGAAATTAGAGGTAAAGTTGGTGACATTCTCCAGTTCAAGGTGAAAGAAGGAAATAACACCCACACAGTCATCAAGTTACCGGAAAATATGGGAAAGGAGGGGACCTGAGTAAAATGTAAAATAATTGAATAAATTCAACTCATAGCTTCAACACCTGTTAGCGTAATGTCAGTGGCAGGAAAATTGTTTACTGAAAGACGTTATAGGAAAACATGTAGAGACACATAATATAATGAAGAGTAGACAGTGCAGATTCTAAAAGGAAGGTCATTCCTGACCTATCTTACTGAATTCTTTGAATAAGTATCAGAATGAGTGGATAAGACTAATACAGTGGATGTAATGTACTGTGATTGTCTAAACGCCTTTGATAAGGTAGCACACAGAAGACTCATCACTAATCTCAGAGCAAGTGAAGTTAGGAGACAAGCTGCAGAATGGACAGCGAGCTGGCTACAAAAACAGAAAACAGGGAGAAGGGGTTAAAGTTATTTCCTCAGATTGTCGGAAGGTGGGAAGTGATATTCCACATTGATCTGCGCTGGGAACACTGTCGTTCACCATTTCCATAAACAATATGGAATTGGGAAGCAGAATCAGAATTTCAAAATTACAGACAAATCCAAATTGAGAGAACAATTAATACAGAGGAAAAATGAAACAAAATACCTGAATATATTGATAATAATTAATAAAGTTGTAGAATGGAGATTTAAATGGCAAATTACTTTCAGTATAGCGAAGTGTGAGGCGCTGAATTTTGATTCAGAATAAGCTTCCCAAATACTCCTTGGAAAATCAGTGTCTTAACAGTTTACTAATGTTATGATTTACTGCCCTCGGTCTGATCTCTGTATTATGAAAATCCGATATGTATGTTCCTCACTTCTAGGTGTCTCTCTTCACAGGGACACACCACACTGAGCTCAGGACAGAGATCGGTCAATGTGTCATTTGTAGAGACCCCGAATCATAGATAAGAACTGATCTGTCAAACGTTGTGGATGATCCAAAAATCAGAGCCCAGTGTTAACCCTGAGTCATAGCAGGACAATAAAACACAGCACTCATGACCACAGATTCTCAGGACTGTGTTGGTGGAGGGGGATTAAACAACACTAAAACAAATAAAGTGTTTACAGTAACTATACTCAGAGGAAGAAACATCATTATACAGAGGATTTGAACACGGTAACAGTGCTGTCCTGATGTTTACCTGTCAGTAAATAGTAAATATCTGTTTCTGTTGGAGCAATATCCAATATATCAATAGTTACATATATAGATATCAATAACCCTGTTCACCACAGTGGAGGTGAATCCTCAGCTGAGAGAGCTGAGCTATTCTCTACATTCCAACAGTGACAGCACACAGAAAGATCTTCATAGCCCGAGAAAGGCTTGGGGACATCCTGAGGTGGTGAAAGGTGCGACAGAAATGGGAGAACTTCCTTGCTTCCAGCTGCTGGCCATGGCTCAGTGGGGCTCTCTCTCTCTCTCTCTCTCTCTGTCATCTCTGAGGCTGAAGGTCGTAGGTTTCCAGTCTCAATCCAAACATTCCAGATCCAGATTGCAGGCCAGCATTCCCCAGTCGCAGTACTGAGAGAGCACTGCAGTGTTGGAGTGCCAATACTGAGGGAGCTCTGCACTGTCAGAGGGTCAGTACTGAGGGAGGCTGCACTGTCAGAGTGTCAGTACCGAGGGAGTGCCATATGGTCAGAGGGTCAGTATTGAGGGAGTGCTATATGACCAGAGGGTCAGTACTGAGGGAGGCTGCACTGTCAGAGTGTCAGTACCGAGGGAGTGCCATATGGTCAGAGGGTCAGGACTGAGGGAGTGCTGTATGGCCAGAGGGTCAGTACTGAGGGAGTGCCGTATGTTCAGAGGGTCAGTACTGAGGGAGTGCTGCACTGTCAGAGGGTCAGTACTGAGGGAGTGCTGCACAGTCAGATGGTCAGTACTGAGGGAGTGCTGTATGGTCAGAGGGTCAGTGCTGAGGGAGTGCTGCACTGTCATAGGGTCAGTACTGAGGGAGTGCTGCACTGTCAGAGGGTCAGTACTGAGGGAGTGCTGCACAGTCAGATGGTCAGTACTGAGGGAGTGCTGTGTGGTCAGAGGGTCAATACTGAGGGAATGCTGCACTGTCGGAGGGTCAATACTGAGGGAGTAATGACATAACTGACGGGAAATACATATTAGAGATGCTGTGAATGGGATACGTATTGCCACATCGCTGACGAGAATCAAATCGTACGATGGGCTGTTCAACAGCTCCAAGGGCGGAAGTGGCCATATGAACCTCAGCGGAAATACATCACCACTCACAATGCAGTATTTCTTCAGCACTGGCAGCGCCACCTTAGATGTTATACTCAAGGAAATCTGAGCTCACAACAGCCTGATTCAGAGACTGACACTGAGTCACATTTCACACAGCCAGCTTAGCTGCGTGTTTCATTGGAGAGTCCAATTCGTCCAATTGCACTGACTCTGAACGTTGAGAATTTCTGACGCCCACTCCGCCCCTCAATCACCCCCTACCCCCACCCCCACAACCTGAGTTCTTTCAATGTGAGAGCAGATGTATTCTTATAATAGTCTTTAGGTTACGTGACACTCACTTGCAACCTTTGTTTTATGTCACAAATGAAGTGACGGGAACAAGAAAACACCCAGTGGAAATGTCACATCTTCCCAAAAAGAGCGGAATGCAGCTGAAACTGGTCCTGCTGCAATTTCGCCTCCACCCCCACCCTCCCTTTACATTTAACCCTTCCCTGCCGTTTAAGCTGAACAATATCGATGCCTTTTCGCTTCCTATTTTCTTTAAAAATGACAATGCATTCAACAGGAAGATGTACACGATTTAGCACTAGTAGCAATCAGAGCAAATCATCCAATTTTTTTTATGATGTTGTTACGGCTAACAACCACAGCTATTCATAATCTTAATCTTGTGTTGGTAAACGCAGACATTAGATCAGCATCTACTGGATTGAACAATTGCTGCGCAGTTTAGGTCTTCATACAAGAGAAAGAAAGGAAGGTATGGGTTGCCTCCGTCGTTGAAAGACTACGGCAGATAAACGTTCAGGAGGGGCGAGGTGAAACTTTGGTCATTGGAAACAAACAAATTGCTTGTTTTACAGTTCCAATTTCCCCTCCCAACATTGCTGTCTATCAGGATAATTCGAGTGCGCATCATACTTTGAAGTTTATTTGCACCATTGATGAAGGAAATTTGCCTCTGTTTTCCTGGTGGAAGGACAAGCATCGGCTGACAGGCAGCCTCAAGTATATCTTAACGAACGACACCAGCAGCCTATCGATTCGAAACTTTACCAATTCGGACTACAGGACTTATGCCTGCACCGTTCGAAACGGCATCAGCAAGAAAAAAACTACACAAACACGGGCCAGTGCGTATTGTTTCAGCATTTAACTTCCAGATTGTTGAGCTTAGTGATAGCATTGTGATTAGATAGAACATAGAATATAGAACAGTACAGCACAGTACAGGCCCTTTGGCCCACGATGTTGTGCCGACCCTTTAACCTCCTTTAAGATCAAAATAACTACCTACCCTTCATTCTACTATCATCCATGTACCTATCCAAGAGTCGCTTAAATGTCCCTAATGTAGCTGCTTCTACTACCACCGCTGGCAGCGCATTCCACGCACCCACCACTCTCTGTGTAAAGAACCTACCGCTGACATCTCCCCGAAACCTTCCTCCAAGCACCTAAAAATTATGCCCCCTGGTGATAGCCCTTTCCACCCTGGAAAAAAAGTCTCTGGCTATCCACTCTATCTATGCCTCTCATCATCTTCTACCCCTCTATCAAGTAACCTCTCATTCTTCTTTGCTCCAATGAGAAAAGCCCTAGCTCCCTCAATGTTTCTTCGTAAGACATGCCCTCCAGTCCAGGCAGCATCCTGGTAAATCTCCTCTGCACCCTCTCTAAAACTCCCACATCCTTCCGATAATGAGGCGTCCAGAACTGAACACAATATTCCAAGTGTGGTCGAACCAGGGCCTTATAGAGCTGCAGCAAAACCTCACGCCTCATAAACTCAATCCCCCTGTTAATGAAAGCCAAAACAGCATACGCCTTCTTCACAACCCTATCAACTTTGGTGGCAACGTTGAGCGATCTGTGGACATGGACCCCAAGATCCCTCTGTTCCTCCACACTACCAAGAATCCTGTCTTTAAGCCTGTATTCCGCATTCAAATTCGACCTTCCAAAATGAATCAATTCACACTTTTCCAGGTTGAACTCCATCTGCCACTTCTCAGTCCAGCTCTGCATCCTGTCAATGTCCCGTTGCAACCTACAACAGCCTTCCACACTATCCACAACTCCAGCAACCTTAGTGTCAACGGCAAACTTGCTAACACAGCCTTCCACTTCCTCATTCAAGTCATTTATAAAAATCACAAAGATCAGAGGTCCCAGAACAGATCCCTGCAGAACACCACTGGTCACCGAGCTCCATGCTGAATACTTGCCATCAAATACCACCCTCTGTCTTCTGTGGGCCAGACAATTTTGTATCAAGACAGCCAACTTTCGCTGTATCCCATGCCTCCTCACTTTCTGAATGAGCTTCCCATGGGGAACCTTATCAAACGCCTTGCTAAAATCCATATACACCACATCCACTGCTCTTCCTTCATCAATGTGTTTTGTCACATCTTCAAAAAATTCAATAAGGCTGGTGAGGCATGACCTGCCCCTCAAAAAGCCATGCTGACTGTCTGTAATCAAACCATGCTTTTCCAAATAATCATGAATCCTGTCTCACAGAATCCTCTCCAATAATTTGCCCACTACCAACGTAAGACTGACTGGTCTATAATTCCCAGGGTTATCCCTATTCCCTTTCTTGAACAAGGGAACAACATTTGCCACCCTCCAATCATCCGGTACTACTCCAGTGGGCAGTGAGGACGCAAAGATCATCGCCAACGGTGCAGCAAACTCCTCCCTCTCTTCCCGTAATATCCTTGGGTATATCTCGTCTGGCCCTGGGGACTTATCTGTCCTCATATCATTCAAAATTTCCAGCACATCCTCCCTCTTAACCTCAGCCTGTTCGAGCAAATCAGCCTGTTCCATGCTGTCCTCACAAACGACCAGGTCCCTCTCACGAGTGAATACTGAAGCAAAGTATTCATTTAGGACCTCCCCTACCTCCTCCGACTCCAGGCACCAGTTCCCTCCACTATCCCTGATCGGCCCTACCCTCACTCTGGCCATCCTCTTGTTCCTCACATAAGTGTAGAACGCTTTGGGATTTTCCTTAATCCTGCCCGCCAAGACTTTTTCATGTCCCCTTCTAGCTCTCCTAAGTCCATTCTTCATTTCCTTCCTGGCTACCTTGTAACCCTCTAGAGCCCTGTCTGATTCTTGCTTCCTCAACCTGAAGTAAGCTTCCTTCTTCCTCTTGACTAGCTGTTCCACATCTCTTGTAATCCAAGGTTCCTTCATCCTACCATGCCTTCCTTGCCTCATCGGGACAAACCTATCCAGCAGTCGCAGCAAGTGCTCACTAAACAACCTCCACATTTCTGTCGTGCATGTCCCTGAGAACATCTGTTCCCAATTTATGCTCCCTAGTTCCTGCCTAATAACATTGTAATTCCCCCTCCCCCAATTAAATATTTTCCCATCCCGTCTGCTCCTGTCCCTCTCCATGACTATAGAAAAGGTCAGGGAGTTGTGATCACTATCACCGAAATGCTCTTCCACCGAGAGATCTGCCACCTGGCCTGGTTCGTTACCAAGCACCAAGTCCAACATAGCCTCCCCTCTAGTCGGCCTACCTACATACTGAGTCAGGAAACCTTCCTGGACACACCTGACAAAAACTGCTCCATCCAAACTATTTGCACTAAGGAGGTTCCAATCAATATTTGGGAAGTTGAAGTCACCCATGACAAAAACCCTGTTACTTATCCCAATCTGGTCCTCCATGTCTCTGTTGCTACTGGGGAGTCCCTAGAAATCTCCCAATAAAGTGACTGCTCCTTTCCTGTTTCTGACTTCCACCCATAATGACTCAGTTGACAAACCCTCCTCGACGACCTCCCTTTCTGCAGCTTTGATACTATCCCCGATTAGCAATGCCACTCCCGCACATCTTTTACCTCCCTCCCTATTCCTTTTGGAACATCTAAACCCCGGAACATCCAATATCGATTCCTGCCCCTGTGATACACACGTCTCCGTAATGGCCACAACATCGTCACTCCAAGTACTGATTCATGCTTTAAGTTCATCACCCTTATTCCTGACACTTCTTGCGTTAAAATAGACACACTTCAACCCATCATGCTGGCTGCAACTTTGTCGTGTCAATTGTCTAACCTTCCTCACAGACTCTCTGCACTCGGTATCTGCCTGTTCAACAGCTACCCCATCCACTGATCCGTAGCTCCGGTTCCCATCGCCCTGCCAAACTAGTTTAAACCCACCCAAAGAGCTCTAGCAAACCTCCCGCCCAGGATACTGGTGCCCCTCCAGTTCAGAATGAACCTGTCCTTCTTGTACAGGTCCCACCTTCCCCATAAGGTATCCCAATGATCCACCTATCTGAATCCCTCCCTCCTACACCAGTTCTGTAGCCACGTGTTCAGCTGCACTCGCTCCCTGTTTCTAGCCTCACTAGCACGTGGCACCGGTAACAATCCTGAGATTACTACTCTGCTCGTCCTGCCTTTCAGCTTCCAACTTAACTCCCTATTATCGCTTTTCAGGTCCTCATCCCTTTTCCTAGCTATGTCATTGGTACCGATATGTACTACGACCTCTGGCTGCTCCCCCACCCCCTTAAGAAGCCTGGAGACTCAATCCGAGACATCCCTGACCCTGGCACCCGGGAGGCAACATACCATCCGGGAGTCTCGTTCGTGACCACAGAATCTCCTGTCTGTTCCTCTAACAATTGAATCTCCTATCACTATCGCTCTCTTATTCTCCCCCCTTCCCTTCTGAGCCAGTGAGCCAGGCTCAGTTCCAGAGACCTGGCCACTGTGGCTTTCCCCTGGTAGGTCGCCCCCCCCCAACTGTATCCAAAATGGTATACTTATTATTGAGGGTAACGGCCATAGGGGATCCCTACACTGTGCGCCTCTTCCCTTTCCCTCCCCTGAAGGTCACCCAGCTACCTTTATCCTGTAACTTAGGTATCACTACTTCCCTATTACTGCTCTCTATCACCCCCTCAGCATCCTGAATGATCTGAAGTTCATCCAGCTCCAGCTGCATTTCCTTAACGCGGTCTGCGAGGAGCTGGAGTTGGGTGCACTTCTCACAGGTCAAGTCATTTGGGACACAAGTGGTGATCCTCACCTCCCACATCCTGCAAGAGGAGCGTGCAACTGCCCTAGCTTCCATCCCCTGCGTACTAAATTGACAACAGAGATTTAAAAAAAAAAGGAAAACCTTACGTTACCAAACCCTCCACACAACAGTCCTTTTTTTGGTTAGAGGAGGAGGATGGGTAGGAGACACTACCCGTGTAGTGTTTCGGGTTTAGCCACTGCCCGAATATATAAGTTTACTTACCTAGCAGTCCCCGTGCCCGCTGAAACAAAAGGTAAGTTAATTTAAACTGAAACTCACCTTCCCAGCTGCCACCTCAAACGGGACTAGTAATAGCGAAATCTTTAGCAAGAATAATCTTGACGATGTAACTTCAATCCCACCAGGGCATTGATAAATGTCCATCTTTTTATATATATAGAAAGAACGCTGGTATCATTAATAGTGAAAATGAAACTATTGGATGGGCCTAAAAACACAAGGGGTTCACTCGGGTTCTTTCTAAAACCTGCCGGTCCGTACCGGAGCTGGCCTCTATATGACTCTGGCTCTGAAGCAACGTGTTTGACTTTTACCATACTTCTGAAGTTACCTCGTTGTATCACACTGCTGCAGCCGGTCATGAATACACACCAGCGCCTTGACATAGCATCTAGTGAGAGTAGGTAAGTGTTGGCCTTCCCAGCAACGCCTCCAACTCCAGAATGAATTGAAAAAAGAGCGAAAGGCAGCATGGCTGCTATGTGTCGGTGCATTACAAATGCCCCCATGTCGTACCCCCTCTTGTTTTTATCTCAAAAATTCTTAATTCATTATTTTTGAATGGATTTACGACTTTTCTAGAACTACCAAACCAAATATATTTATTATGGTATAAGTTTCGACCTTCGATAGCGCAGGAAGGGCGCTAGCAAATCGGTAACCCGTTTAGCATACCACCTGACTACCGTTTCCATTGACTTTAGATAGAATCAGGGAATGGTTACAACGCAGAAGGTGGCTATTTGCTCCATCGTGTCTGTGCCACTGTCTACAAGAGCTGCTCAACGTCCTTGCCTTTTTTCCCCTGTCGCCCTGCATTTTTTTATATCTTCAGCTAACTATCCAATTCTCATTTGAAAGCCTTGATTGAATCAGCCTCTGCCACACTCTCAGACAGAGCATTCCAGATCCCTAGTACTTGTTAAAAAAAAGTTTTCCTCATGTTATTTTGCCATTCATCTTAAAACTGTATCCTCTGATTCCCGACTTGTAGACCCAGTAAAAACAACATATAACAAAAACACATATAAACTTAATTAAAACAAAGAGGCACAGCACACAGATAGCTGAAGAATTGACCATATGATTAAAGAAAAGGTATTGAGGAGGATCCCAGAAATTGTCCTTGGACTTAGCAGATATAGGGAGTCGTCATGGACACCAGATATGATTAAACTCATGATAGACAATGGGAGACTGTGAAGCTTTGAACCGGTTCTCACTGAGCCAAATAAGGAATTACCATTATGTCATTATACCAGACCGCTATGATTAAGTAAGAGGGGCGGGTCTTAGAAGCAATATTTAACCCCTGATTGAAACTGAGGAAGGTAGGAGAACCCCGGGGAAGAACACTCGAGAACATACCCTGAGCCAGGGGCTCAAAGAACAGAAGAGCAGCTGCAAGTCCGAGACTGATCACCTCGTGCCTTGACATGTAGTGAGACGTTGTACTTTGATGAGTTTGGATACTGTACATGTAGTGAGAGCTTGTACTTGATGATTTAGTGTGGGAATAAAGTATTGAGATACCTTTCACCAATCGGACTCCTTGGATTCTTTAAGAGTAGCGTGCGTGTGTATTAGGCACAACAGACTCTTTCATCAATGGGAACAGTTTCTCCCTATCAAATCTGTCCAGAACCCTCATGATTTTTAACACCTCTATCAATTCTGCTCCAAACCTTCTCTTCTCTAAGGAGAACAACCTCAGATTCTCCAATCTATTCAGGTCACTAAAGTCCCTCCAACCCTACAACTATTTTCATCAACCTTTTCTGCAATGTTCCCTAATGCACCCACATCCTTCCCTTAGTATGTTGCCCAGAATTGGTCACAATATTCCGTTTGAGGCCAAACCCGTGTTTTTAAAAGTCCACCATATTGCCTGTTGGAACAGGTATGACGTCATTCTGAGAGAAGCGAAAAAATGTAGCTCTCCCATGGGGCCAGTGTCACTCTCATCCAGCTACGTCCCATCACTTTCACTATTCTGGGTAAGAACAGGGTTCAGCAGTGACACGACAATACTCAACCCCTAATCCCGAGTTCATTCAAGCTTTCAATGGCTGAGTAAATGCTGGATCAGAACGTGCCACCTGTTCTTCGGCCAAAAATAGGTCTTAAGCAGCTCTTCTTCCACTATCTTTTTTTTTTACTTTGAGAGGAAATGTTAACTTGGTTGAAATAATGTCCATCATGTTTGTATACTAATATTGAACAGCCAGTCAAGTTGATAATTTTTGATTTATATAATACCGGAAAGACGCAAATTTCTCTCTTTAAGTTACAGGTACAGACAGCTCAGAATGTGAGACTTCAAATTACCTCTTTACAATAATTGCTGTGGTTATTTGTGTTTTAGGGGTGACATTAGTCATTGTCTTCCTCAAGAAATACGTGGTCCCATGTGCAGCTGAGTTAAATCATGGTACTGAATCGGGTAGAGTCAGTATGCAAGTATGTGTTCTTGCAATCTATTATAATATGACACAAAAACAAGAAATGCTGGAATCGCTCAGCAGGTCTGGCAGCATCTGTGGAAAGAGAAGCAGAGTTAACGTTTCGGGTCAGTGACCCTCGAAGAAGGGTCACTGACCCAAAACGTTAACTCTGCTTCTCTTTCCACAGATGCTGCCAGACCTGCTGAGCGATTCTAGCATTTCTTGTTTTTGTTTCAGATTTCCAGCATCCGCAGTATTTTGCTTTTATTATAATATGACCATTGGTGTAAAAATGATTTCTTGATGATAATATATATTGTCTCTTCCTGCAAGATAGAGATACTGATATGGCTCACTTGGATCGCAGGTATGTGAACAAGGCAGTCTTCAACAATGACAGCTCAAAATGTGAGAAAGGATAGGATAGAAGGTTGCGTTTATATCCCGCCTCATATTACACTGCATTGAATTAGCATTGCACCCGATCCTTTCACTTACCTGGTCAATGAAGTTGGTTATATTTGCCTCCGTTAAGATTGGAAGAATGTGAGAGAAGCACATACATGGTGGACACGTTGATCAAAACAAAGACTGCAAACATCAAGGGAACTTGGGTTGTGCTCATCAGATGACTAAGCATTGCATCCTCATTAAGTATTGCACACACATTTGTGTTTCACGATGTAAGTTAAGTCAGTTGTCTCCTGGACTAATTTCGATCATCTAAAGAGTCGCAGAGGACTTGTCCAAATTTCCACTTGGCTTGGGTATTTATCTGCTCCTTCAGATCTCTCAGGAGAATGTATGGCTTCGGGTGTATGGGTATTGTCTGTTTGGTCATGCATAAGACATCAGGACAATATGGTACAGGCTAGATGGGACAATTTATCTTCTCCTATACAACCTTTTTAGATGTTCGTTGTGGTCGTTTTTGAACAGTACCCATTAATCGAGAGCATTCTGTGCACAGGATCTGCATAGATATTCGGCAGAGCTTATATCGCAGTGGGAACTGGACCCAATATTAAACATGGTGCATGATATAATTTTATTGATTCAAGAAAGGTGGAATGTTTTACAGCTGACTTTTTTTGCAGATGGGAGACGAACCTAATAGAGACAGAGGCGTTCAATATGCCCACATATATTTCCTTGGCAGTGGGCACCTGGCAGAGAGACTTCAAGAACAAGAGGGACAGGAAAAAGAAGTGTTTGGATATTCATTGATTGCCTATCGTTGAGAGCTAAAACAATTTGAAATTATCTCAGCTAATTTTATTCCCAAAAGGAGATGGATAATGAGATAAAATGATTCTGTCAGTTGCTAGATTGGCTTGTCACGTGTGGAACCTGACTTCCAGTAGACCCCAGATTCACATGGTAAAATATTTGTCACTGTAGGCTAGGACACCACTTCCTGTATGTGTTCCAGTTTCACCCAAGTACCCAGCGCACTCCAGTCTGTATGAAGCAGTGTCCATAATAGTGGACCACCAAACGTTCAGCAAACAGCATCCACAGGTGTCCTCGAGGTCGCTGTTATTTGGACAGAAGGAGATTTTATCATTTCTACGATTATCTCCTTTTCTGAGTTAGGCTTTAGATTAACAGATGGACATAATGTAATATGAATATTAGCATACAGAAATCAAACGATTTGCTATCCGTTATTTTAAGGGCATCGTCAACTCACTTGAAATGTATGTCCATAAACTTAATTGAAACAGCATAGAAAGTATTTCTCTCCTGTTACCTCAATGTTGGCACATTGCAATTTGGAAGCATCTGTGGAGAAGCAAGATTCCTGCTCGAAACCAGTGAATGGGAGTGCAAGGATTTAGAACGGGAATGGACAGCAAAATGAATCTGTGCCTGGGAGGAATCCACTTGTTTTATTATTTCGTAGGATGTTGCCACAATCTCCAATTGTCCTTGCCAACTGAGTTGCTTGCTGGACCATTTCATAGGGCAGCTAAGATTCAAGCACATTGCTGTAAGTTTGGAGTCACATGTAGGCCAGACCAGGCAAGGACAGCAGATTTCCTTCCTAAAGGACATTAGTGGCACAGATGGGCTTTTACTACGATCGATGACAGTTTCATAACATCAGTACTAAAAGTACCTTTCAATTCTAGATTTTTATGAATTAATTGAATGAAAATGCCGCCAACTGCCATGGTGGGATTTGAAACCATGTCCCCAGTGCATTAGCCTGAGCCTCTGGATTATCAGTTCAGTGACATTACCGCTATCCCCCCACCTTAACAAGAACACATGCTCATTGCCACCGGTAGGTTACATTGAAGATGCCAACTGCAGGAAATATTTTAGTTGGAGTGTATTTACGGTTCATTGGCGGTATGAAATAAACTGCCTTGTAGTGAATGCGTTTTATATTAAGAGATACTGCACTGCAACTGCCCCTTCGGCCCACCGAGTCTGTGCCGACCAGCAACCACCCATTTATACAAATGCTACATTAATCCCATATTCCTTACCACATCCTCACAATTCTCCTACCACCTACCTACACTAGGGGCAATTTTACAATGGCCAATTTACCAATCAACGTGCAAATCTTCGGCTTTGGGAGGAAACCAGAGCACCCGGCGGAAAGCCACACGGTCAGAGAGAGAACTTGTAAACTCTGCAAAAGCAGCACCCAGAACTGAGCCCGGGTCACTGGAGTTACGAGGCTGCGGTGCTAGCCACTGCTCCACTGTGCCGCCCAAGTGCAGCTCAGTTTTGTGCGGCAATTGATCATGGAAATATTGGCAGTTTAAGCTTTAATTCAGTAAATCTGTGAAACTTCTTATGTATCAGCATACTTGCCGTTAAAGCAATATGGATTAATTTTACAGTGAAGTTAACAATGCTGATATATGTTCGTGAATATACAGAAAATTTACGCTGATGAAAAGTTTATATGTGCAGCAGCTGCGTTTTATTTCTGCGGTCAAGTAAGTTATTCCCTCGTATTGGTTCACTCATCACCTGCCCCAAGGCCAGCCTGGCAGAGGTGTAGCATGTCTTAAGGATTCGATAGGCTCTGTCAGTGCAGCACAAATAAGTCACATTTGGTGATGGATATTGAACCAAGAATACCAGTTGTGCCTTTATTGCCAAAAGTGCGTCAACCAAGTGGTGTTCAACATGGCTCATCAGATGGTGAAGGGTGCTAGAAAGTAATCAGCAAGAGGTTTCCTTACCCAATTTATATCTGCAGTCACAAAGTTTCATTGGGGTCAAGAGTCAATGTTGAGAGCTCCCAAGCCAGTCCATCCCGACTGTATACCACTGCGTACCACTTTTGGTGGTTCTGTCCTTCTCGGTGGACAGGACCTACCTGTTGATACTGGTGGAAGAGTCTGGGATGTTGACTGATAAGTAAAAACTGTGAGAATGAATCTTTCCTTTATTGGCCCAGGTATAGAATATAAGAGCAGGGAGGTTATGCCAGAACTGTATAATACATTGGTTCGGCCACAACTTGAGAACCATGTACAGTTCTGGTCACCTCATTGCAGAAAGGATGTAATCGCACGAGAGAGGGTACAGAGGAGATTTACGAGGATGTTGCCAGGACTGGAGAAAATGCAGCTGTGAGGAAAGATTGGATAGGTTGGGGTTGATCTCCTTGGAACAGTGAAGGTTGAGGAGAGATCTGATTGAAATGCATAACATTTTGAGGGACCTGGATAGAGTGCAGTGAAGGGTCTATTCATGACCTTAGCAGAGAGGTCAGTGATGAGGGGACATAGATTTAAAGTATTTGGTAGAAAAATTAGATGTAGGATTTAGAAACACATTTTCACTGAGAGTGTGGGGCCGGTGTGGAACTCACTGCCTGAAAGGGTAATTGAAGCAGAAACCCTCAACTCATTCAAATAGAGCCTGGATATGCACCTCAAGTGCCATAACCTGCAAGGCTATGGACCAAATGCTGGAAGGTGGAATTAGAATAGGTGTTTTGTTTTGGCCCAGCACAGCCATGATGGGCCAAGTGGCCTTTTTCTGTGCCTTAAACTTTCTTTTATTGCATGTCAAGCTGTTGCTTGGTTGTTTCAGACTGCTCACCCATCTTTCCAGCTGGCGCTACATGACAGGGAGGAGGACTTAGCAGGCCGACAAGGTTGAATGTGCCATCATCGTGCCCAGATTTGATGACTAAGTCGTAACAAATTCGTCCATTTGCTTTCACTGCCGCTTTCCTAACTAGTGATTTGATAGAATGAGGTGGTTTGTTCAACAGCAAAAAACGTCAACCATTTTGCTATGGAACTGATAGAACAAATAGGCCAGACCTGGTATGGACGGCAGATATCCTTTCCTAAATAATATTAGGAAACCAGTTAACATTTTACAGCAGTACAATAGCACTATGGTTATTCTTACTGACAGTTCAAGAAGTTTCTGTGTGTGTTCTGAGTCACAATATGCCGTAGTGAGCTGTGGACAATTATTCCTTGGTATATTAGTTCAGCCTTTAGAATTCTAGTCCAGCAACAGACCATTGCATTGTTACACTTTATGCCATGCACTTGGCTCAATGCATGTCACCTGGATTGGAATAATTATACCTGCAAATTTAATGCATCGTGAACTTTGCACAGATTTAATTGACATCAAATTATTACAGTAGTTTTACGAAATGCATAGGTCGGTCTGCAACGGCATAGAATGCACACGGAGGAAGGATGAGAGCAAAAGCAATTTAAATAACTACAGCATTACAGGGGCAGAAGCACGTTATGTTTGGTGATTTGCGATTTAATCGATTTTGTACTGTTTCTTTGAATATGCTAATTATCAAAAAGTGCTGTGTGCAATTCTTATTCTTTGATCTACTTGTGCTGTGTTGCCTCTGCCCTCTTTCAAGTAGACTGTTCTTCAGGGTGCCTGCGTTGATTAACCCTTTACTTCTTTTTTTTAGAACATTACAGTGCAGTACAGGCCCTTCGGCCCTCGATGTTGCGCCGACCTGTGAAACCATCTGACCTACACTATTCCATTTTCATCCATATGTCTATCCAATGACCACTTAAATGCCCTGAAAGTTGGCGAGTCTACTACTGTTGCAGGCAGGGCATTCCACGCCCCTACTACTCTCTGAGAAAAGAAACTACCTCTGACATCTGTCCTGTATCTATCACCCCTCAACTTAAAGCTATGTCCCCTCGTGTTTGCCATCACCATCCGAGGAAAAAGACTCTCACTATCCACCCTATCTAACACTCTCATTATCTTAGATGTCTCCATTAAGTCACCTCTCCTCCTCCTTCTCTCCAACGAAAACAACCTCAAGTCCCTCAGCCTTTCCTCGTAAGACCTTCCCTCCATACCAGGCAACATCCTAGTAAATCTCCTCTGCACCCTTTCCATAGCTTCCACATCCTTCATATAATGCGGTAACCAGAACTGCACGCAATACTCCAGGTGCAGTCTCACCGGAGTTTTGTACAGCTGCAGCATGACCTCGTGGCTCCGAAACTCGATCCCCCTACGAATAAAAGCTAACACACCATATGCCTTCTTAACAGCCCTATTAACCTGGGTAGCAACCTTCAGGGATTTTTGCACCTGGACACCAAGATCTCTCTGTTCATCTACACTACCAAGAATCTTCCCATTAGCCCAGTACTCTGCATTCCTGTTACTCCTTCCAAAGTGAATCACCTCGCACTTTTCCGCATTAAACTCCATTTGCCATCTCTCAGCCCAGCTCTGCAGCCTATCTATGTCCCTCTGAACCCTACAACATCCTTCGGCACTATCCACAACTCCACCGACCTTCGTGTCATCCGCAAATTTACTAACCCACCCTTCTACACCCTCTTCCAGTTCATTTATAAAAATGACAAACAGCAGTGGCCCCAAAACAGATCCTTGCGGTACACCACTAGTAACTAAACTCCAGGATGAACATTTGCCATCAACCACCACCCTCTGTCTTCTTTCAGCCAGCCAATTTCTGATCCAAAGCTCTAAATCACCTTCAACTCCATACTTCCGTATTTTCTGCAATAGCCTACCATGGGGAACCTTATCAAACGCCTTACTGAAATCCATATACACCACATCCACTGCTTTACCCTCATCCACCTGTTTGGTCACCTTCTCGAAAAACTCAATAAGGTTTGTGAGGCACGACCTACCCGTCACAAAACCGTGCTGGCTATCGATAATGAACTTATTCTTTTCAAGATGATTATAAATCCTGTCTCTTATAACCTTTTCCAACATTTTACCCACAACCGAAGTAAGGCTCACAGGTCTATAAATACCAGGGCTGTCTCTACTCCCCTTCTTGAACAAGGGGACAACATTTGCTATCCTCCAGTCTTCCGGCACTATTCCTGTCGACAATGACGACATAAAGATCAAGGACAAAGGCTCTGCAATCTCCTCCCTAGCTTCCCAGAGAATCCTAGGATAAATCCCATCTGGCCCAGGGGACTTATCTATTTTCACACTTTCCAAAATTGCTAACACCTCCTCCTTGTGAACCTCAATCCCATCTAGCCTAGTAGCCTGAATCTCAGTATTCTCCTCGGCAACATTTTCTTTCTCTACTGTAAATACTGACGAAAAATATTCATTTAACACTTCCCCTACCTCCTCTGATTCCACACACAACTTCCCACTACTATCCTTGATTGGCCCTAATCTAACTCTAGTCATTCTTTTATTCCTGATATACCTAGAGAAAGCCTTAGGGTTTTCCCTGATCCTATCCGCCAATGACTTCTCGTGTCCTCTCCATGCTCTTCTTAGCTCTCCCTTTAGATCCTTCCTGGCTAGCTTGTAACTCTCAAGCGCCCTAATTGAGCCTTCACGTCTCATCCTAACATAAGCCTTCTTCTTCCTCTTGACAAGTGCTTCAACTTCTTTTGTAAACCACGGCTCCCTCGCTCGACAACTTCCTCCCTGCCTCACAGGTACATACTTATCAAGGACACGCAGTAGCTGTTCCTTGAATAAGCTCCACATTTCGATTATTCCCATCCCATGCAGTTTCCTTCCCCATCCTACGCATCCTAAATCTTGCCTAATCGCATCATAATTTCCTTTCCCCCAGCTATAATTTTTACCCTGCGGTATATGCCTGTCCCTGCCCATCGCGAAGGTAAACCTAACCGAATTGTGATCACTATCACCAAAGTGCTCACCTACATCTCAATCTAACACCTGGCCGGGTTCATTACCCAGTACCAAATCCAATGTGGCATCGCCCCTGGTTGGCCTGTCTACATACTGTGTCAGAAAACCATCCTGCACACACTGGACAAAAACTGACCCATCTAAAGTACTCGAACTATAGTATTTCCAGTCGATATTTGGAAAGTTAAAGTCCCCCATAACAACTACCCTGTTACTCTCGCCCCTGTGTAGAATCATCTTCGCTATCCTTTCCTCTACATCTCTGGAACTATTTGGAGGTCTATAAAAGACTCCCAACAGGGTGACCTCACCTCTCCTGTTTCTAACCTCAGCCCATACTACCTCAGTAGACGAGTCCTCAAACGTCCTTTCTGTCGCTGTAATACTCTCCTTGATTAACAATGCCACACCCGCCCCCCTCTTTTACCATCTTCTCTGTTTTTACTGAAACATCTAAATCCCGGAACCTGCAACATCCATTCCTGCTCCTGCTCTACCCATGTCTCCGAAATGGCCACTACATCGAGATCCCAGGTACCAACCCATGCTGTAAGCTCACCCACCTTACTCCAGATGCTCCTGGCGTTGAAGTAGATACACTTTAAACCAGATTCTTGCTTGCCAGTGCCCTCTTGCGTCCCTGTAACCTTATCCCTGACCTCACTACTCTCAACATCCTGTACACTGGCACTACATTTTAGGTTCCCATTCCCCTGCTGAATTAGTTTAAACCCCCCCGAAGAGCACTAGCAAATCTCCCCCCCCCCCCGCAGGATATTGGTACCCCTCTGGTTCAGGTGAAGACCATCCTGTTTGTAGAGGTCCCACCTACCCCAGAAAGAGCCCCAATTATCCAGGAAACCAAAACCCTCCCTCCTGCACCATCCCTGCAGCCACGTGTTCAACTCTTCTCTCTCCCTATTCCTCGCTTCGCTATCACGTGGCACGGGCAACAACCCAGAGATAACAACTCTGTTTGTTCTCGCTCTAAGCTTCCACCCTAGCTCCCTGAATTTCTGTCTTAAATCCCATCTCTCTTCCTACCTGTGTCGTTGGTGCCTATGTGGACAACGACTTGGGGCTGCTCCCCCTCCCCCTTAAGGATTCCAAATACACGATCCGAGACATCACGAACCCTGGCATCTGGGAGGCAACATACCAACCGTGGGTCTCTCTTGTTCCCACAGAACCTCCTATCTGTTCCCCTAACTGTGGAGTCCCCAATGACTAATGCTCTGCTCCGCTTCCCCCGTCCCCTCAGAGCAACAGGGACAGACTCTGTGCCAGATACCTGTACCCCATTGCTTACCCATGGTAAGTCGTCCCCAGCAACACTATCCATAACGGTAGACCTGTTGTTGAGGGAAACGGCCGCAGGGGATCCCTGCACTGCCTGCTGGTTGCCTCTCCTTCCCCTGACGGTAACCCATCTACCTACTTCTTTTACCTGAGGTGTGACTACCTCCCCATAACTCCTCTCAATAACCCCCTCCGCCTCCCGAATGATCCGAAGTTCATCCAGCTCGAGCTCCAGTTCCCTAACGCGGTTCTCGCGGTTCTATACAATTCTATAGAATGCATTCCCCCATTTATCATAATATTATGTAATATGATGACTAAAAATTCCAACGAAGAATTCAGGAGTAAATTCTTCACCCTCAGGGTGGTTGGGCAGCGAATGACCTAAATACATTTTATGAGAAGGGAGTTGGGGAGAAAGCAGTAGAAAGTTATGCTGATCGGATTGGATGATATAAAGTGTGAGGAGGCTCGCGGACAACAGACACACCAACATGGGCCAGTTGGGCCGAATAGTCTGTTTTAGGCTGTAAGTGCTGTTAAGAAATTAAGATCAGAACATCAGTTCTGCTAGAATATTTACTGAGTAATTATTTTGATTATTGCAGTGTTGAGTGTAATGAAATTGTGCACTTCTGGATTTTCACTTTCAGGAACAAAGCTGAGTATATTTATCAACTAACTAATTTATGTCACTATTTTGTGAAATCTATTTCAAAGTGGATACAGTTAAAACGCAACTTTTGTTCTATGTTAACAGTTTGTTTGCATCAGAGAGACACAACATAAATATATTGAAATGTCATGGAAAGATACAGCACTGAAACAGGCCCTTCGGCCACTCAGTCTGTGCCGACCATCAGCCACCTATTTACACCAGTCTCATATCCCCTACCACATCCCCACAATTTTCCTACCAACTACCGACACTAGGAGCAATTTACCTATCAAACTGCAAGTCTTTGGCTATGGGAGGAAACCGGAGAATTGCACAGAAAACCACGTGCTCACAGGGGGAACTTGCAAACTCCGCACAGACAGTACCCAGAACCAAACCTGAGTCGCTGGAGCTGCGAGGCTGCGCCGCGAACCACTGTGCTGTCCAATGTAAAGGCAAATATATACAACAGCATGTCACCTGGAGTAAATCTTCATCTCTCAAAGGCCCAGTTTAACCCATGTCATGTCCTTTCTGAACCATGATGTTTCTGCACAGTAAACGCTCAGGCCCAGTTTGGGAGGCGACAAATAATTGGTCTATAAAGCACAGGGCGCCCCCACTCCCCTCAGCCCCCGCGATTCCATTTCACTCTGAGAGCATGGACGCAGTTGTCCGTGCGAGCGAGTGCCATGCGTCGGGGGCAAAGCGTGGGGAGAGGTGCAGGGAGGAATGGTGGGGAGATGAACAGGTAACCGTTGTAAAACCACTGCACATTCACATTTTTGGGTATAATTCATCCCCATAGGCACACAAAGCTGGAAGTATCACATGGTCTGCTTAGAACAAGCGCCGTCCGATATTCAGTCAATTGAATATCAAGTGCGCTGTATCTCCAATGCAACACCATTCCACCACTTCTTGTTCGAAATAATCGTAATTAGTTTCTAAGTGTTGCTGCTCCAGTATTCGAGAAGGTCAGCACTTAGCCGAAGAGTTTTACATTCAGGTCTGCTGAATAAATTTGTTTTAAATTAGGGACAATTAATTTCAGCACCTGGTGCTCTAAGAACACAGAGGTCAATCAACGTCATGATTTTAACATTCTCACCCTTGCTTTCCTCCCTGGTATCTCCCCTCCATATCACTGTAATCTCCTCCAGCCTCACAACCCTCAAAGATATCGGCTCTCCTCTAATTCTGGCCTCTTGTGCATCCCTTATTCTATTCTCTCCAGCATTGTTGTCTGTGCCTTCAGTTGCCAAGGCCCCAGTCTCCAGAATACCCTCCCTGCCACTCTCCACCTCTCTATCTCACTTTAGTCCTTTAAGATACTCCTTAAATGCAACCTGTTTCACAAATCTGTTGGTCGCCTAACATAATATGTCCTTTTTGTGGCTCAGTGTCATACTTCTACTTATAATGCTCCGACGAAGTGCTTTGGGATGTTTTATTACGTTATAGGTGCGATATAAGCAAAAGTTGTTCTTGTCTCTTTATACTTACAAAATGAACTAGACAACCTAAAGTGAGAGCGCCACCAGGTTTTAAAAGGGAGTTTCTGTCATTTTTACGCAATAACAAAACTACAAGAATGCCTGAGGGGCTGAATTCCAAAACAGGGATGTTATCATTTCATCACTTTAAACAAGAGCATAAACGGATATTTAACTGAATGCTTGATCTCCTTTCTGAACTTATTCTGGGTCACTGCATAAATACACGTGTTTGTGCAACAACTCAAAAGGAGAAGCATACAACCTGATTCTTGACGTATCTAGAGGATCGTTATATCCCGTGTAACGGTAAGAGTTAGCAAGTCGCACATCGAAGTAACGCACTGTAAACGTCATCCACAAGAGTACAAAGCTTGCCGATATTCTCCTTCTAGGGATCGTTCTCGTCTTCACCATATTTCTTACAGCGGAGAACATGACGAACTCGATTGGCCACGACAATAGATCTGATTGTGAGTGCATTCAGCAGCACAATCAAACATAAAGGTACAAGGTTGGTTAAGGTACGAAAATGCTATCCATGGAAGCGCTGTATAAAAGCTAGATTTTACTTTGCAGTAATAGGGTATATTGTTACAGATATATGAAAAATACCAGGGGATGTTTCGTATACAGCTCAGCACAAGTAACGTTCCCACAACGACTCTTGCAGTTTGTTTACTGCAATATTTGTTTTTCAGCTTCTGGCAGCAAATCGCCACAAATCGATCAAAGGTGAAAGTGACCGTTAACCACACAGAACTGTCTATAGCGGCATAAATTAGTAAGGTTTTCAGAGCGCACACTGGGGTCATGGTCAGAAAGCTGGCTGGGTAATAAACAGCAATTATTCGATTCAACAACACACTGGTGAGAAGGACAAGTAGATCTACTGCAGCCATCGCCACCAGGTAGCATGTGATGCATATAGAGAGACCACACTTCCCTCGAGATAGAATTATAATCACCATTATGTTACCTGTCATTAGACAAAAAACATCGAATAAATAACTAGTCAGACTCAGAGCCCCACCTGATATTCCAATCAATATGGAAAGATATCGGGGGGTGGGAGGGGAAACAGATGCTCCATGCATTACCACCAAACATGAATATCTGTGTTCTAGTCAATTCCAGCTGCAAAATAAAATGTTAATAGTTAAATAAATATTAGACGTGAATGAGGAATAGAAAGTAGCATTCAAAATGCTGCATAATGTGGTGTTGGAATGGAATGAAATCAATTTAAACATATGGGGAAATTTGAAAGCTTAAGAGCTTTGAATCCAACATAACCAAAATGCAATGATGCTCTTGTTCTAAGTGAATAAACCACATATTGCAAACATATGTAGAAGGTGAGGAATAACGATTGCGAGGGCAATAAACTGAATCAAATAAAAAGCAGATTGAATGGTAGCAAGAAAAATAAAAACATATGGAAAATTGAATGAATAGCTGTCACTGAACCACATGGGTTGGAGCAAATGTGTTCGGTGAGTCAATTTGTGGGAATTCGGGTCGAGATGAAGGAAGAAGGCTCGACCTTGGAAGGGACGAAAACACTTTTGTCATCAGGAAGGTGTGAGACCCGTTATCAGTATCCCAGCGTCTCCTGTGTGTGGGATAAGTCGAAGCGGAATGATTTGAGACGGGTTTTGGATTAGGAACTGCTCTGTAATCCACGGGGAACAGTGAGAGGAGCAGAAAGGCTTACAAATGCTGGGTAATGACCTTCGGTGTGAAGACAGAAGAGCTATTGTAGGACTTTCCAGACTAAAATTCACCGAGGTCCATCTAGATTGCTTTCTTCCATTCTGCAAGTCCCATGATGCAATATTAATAGAGCTATAGACCTAGCATAACAATCAATGTCCAGAAATTAGACGACAAGAGAACCAGACATGAGCCTAACACAACACCAGTGTGGGGAACATTGGGGACCTTACGCCCAAGATCACTTGCTTATCCCAAATATGCTGCAATTCGCCCATCATGTCTGAAAGGACTCAAATTCTGAACCCCAAAATAGAGCCATTTATGGCACAGAAGGAAGCCATTGGGACCATCGAGCCCAGACTGGCCCGGCACGACTCTATGACTCTTAATGACTACAAAATATTATTTACTTAAAGGCATCCAGCGAATGTGCATTTAAATTGTTCCATGACAAATATTTCCATGGCCTCACTAACGCGTCTCCTTCATAAATTGGTCACTTAGTCATTAATGTACCATGTTAGCACAATATTTTTTAGTTTAGTCACCTTCAACCACAGGACCAATGAATGTTGTCTCGATTGCAGACCGAAACCTTCATGAAAAGTCAACAACAAGAAATGGCAAGAACATAGAAGAATAATTAGTGAAATATCGGTCAGTTTATAAAAGTGATGATCCAACTACTAATTGAATATTACCAGGAAACGAATGCAGCACCAGAGCACGAAGCCCTTCATTTCAGCGGATATCCAACCAGCATTATATTGTTTCCTACAAGATGGAGTCTATCATTTACCTATGTACCCGATCGTTGAGATTACAGACAAGGAAACATAATTTTACTCATTCCATGTTAAAATATCAGATTCCAAGAAAGCACTTTTCACTATCCTAGGGTTGAAATTCCTCTAAGTTGATATTGCATTGTCAGCTTGTTATACACTCTCTCCCATATTCAGTTAGCTCGATTTCAATAGAGTGGGATATTTGAATGTGCTTAGAGTAGAATTCCTGCTTTATGCCACTGAGCAAGATGACTTTCTAACCCAAGTCAGATATTCCGCTGCATTTAAGTCACTAGAGCTGATTATCAGGCGAGCCCAAAAGTGATGGTCAATGCAATAACGGCCAATTTGCACGAACGCCCAGCGCACATTTCATCCCCTCAGTGTGTTAAGGGGGAAGAAGTGGATTACTGGGGCTCCTAGTCTTGCATCCTTTTCTCTGATGCCTACTTGAAAGTAAGTGTGTGTGGATATTGGATGAGGGCAACATGCAGCTTGGTTGTGATCACCTTCGTAGTCAATCATCCTGATCACTGAAATAAAAACAGAAAATGCTGGGAATACTCAGCAGGTCAGGCAGCATCTGTGGAGAAAAGAACAAAGTTAACGTTTAAGGTCTGTGTGACCTTTCATCAGAACTGCTCACTGAGCTTGTTCAGGCTCACATATATAAAAAAAATGAACCCATTGATTCAGGGCTGAGACATTCTATGGAAGGGCAGCAGCAGGATATGGAGAAGGAACAATCCAGATATTAAGAATTTTCCTAGCGCAGTACCACCCTAAAAATGCCGGTGGGATATCAGCTGGAATATTTCAGGTTCCGTGAACATAATTTCAGCAATATTAGTGTTGTGCTGATGAACAATTCTCTGCTTCTGAACATATTCAATAGTCGCTGCCTGTGAGTGATTCTTCGCGCCATGACGCATTGTCAGAAAATCGGATCTAAGTGCAGTGGTTAAAATAGTACAACAAGGAGTCATAAAATTGTAATAGGTTTCACTGTCCTTTGCGTTCATATCACCATCAGCTGTAATCTTTTTTTAACAATCCATAGCAGATTATGCCAGAAGTTTTATTTCCTTAGGTAAAGGCATCACAGGATATGGAACAACGGCAGCGAAACGGATTTCACGTGCAGATGAGCCACGATATGACTGAATAATCGAAAACCGTAGAGGCTGAATTGTCTACTCCTGTTTCCACAGTGCTTGAGATTTCCATGCAAATATCCATTCTTTCTGTAAGGGAACAGTTAATTCTGTAATTGTACAATGGGAGGCGCCTGTACTAAAACAGTTCAGGTAAGATTCTGGTGCAGAGGGGCTTATTATTATCACGATTATAAGTTGACTGCATATTTAAATCGGGAAGCAAAAGTATCTGGACCTGACTGAGTCAATATAATACATTCATTTACCTGTTTCAAAGCAATGAATTGAAATAATTGGCTTTAGGTTTGACTGCAAAATTATGAAACTGTTTTATTCAGATATGCAAGACAACTTTAAAAACGCTTATGAAAACATTTCATGCTGGCACCTTCTTGATTGAAAGCCCCTATCTTGCGTTCTGAGTTTCTTGGACATTCGAAACAGCGTCAATCATAACCAATATAATTATCATTATTTACACTGGTGCAATTTTAATTATTTGGCCAAATTCAATGCCTCGGTCTGAATACCAAATTGCAAATCTTTTGGTGAAAAACAGAATAAGCCTGAGCTATTTGTCCACATTGGAGGAACAACAAACTGCGTCAAACTGATCACTTAACGTTAACTATAGTAAATTGATATGTCAATGGAATGTATATTAACAAGTTAGAAAAAATGCAATAGTAATACTGGAGCAAACATTTCATACAGAATATTGAGCAACAGCAATCATTAGTCGGACACCTCCTTTTATAATGCACAATTCATTGGTGTAATCACTTTCATGGAATACCGACCACTGCAAGAGCATGATAGTAAATAGCATACACAAGACCATTTGCTGGTTGATGCATTTTGTGTCAGCAATGATGGCATCTGTTCATGCTAGATGCATACACTCTGACATGTGTTTTCTGAATTATTTGAAGGCACTTTAATATATATTTGAGGGAGGCTTCAGGTGACATAATAATCATTAGGGATATTAGATATGGTTAACTGAACAAACAAACCGTGATAGATGCTGTTATGTTTTATCCAGCGATGCAATCTTATGTATATATCGATATCAATCCATGTGGCTCCATGTATGTCTATATATATTTCTATGTAGATATCTATTATATGTGTGTGTGTGTGTTTATATATATGTCGGAGAGAGTTGGTATCGGGGGAAATGGGATTGAGCACGGTCTGACTGGGTGGGTTTTGTGCCAGTTTTGAAGGAGTGGAATTTAGCACCAAGACTGAGGCAGAGTTAGCATAGTATCTGATGGAATAGGACTTAGGGCCAGGTCTAACTGATGCTGGCAAAACTAAGGCAAAAAATATCTTTCTTCAATATAAAATCAGAAATTATTATCCAGCAGCGGGAGGTGCAGTTTAGGACTGCAAAGGAAAAAGATGGTGAGCGTGGAGTTACATTTTATGTTTCATTTCTGCAGTTGGTGTTCAATGAATTTCGATGGACTTCAATGCCTGAGGAAGTTTATAACACATGGTCAACGCGATTCCACCAGTGTAGCTCAACTGCCGAAGGCGATCTTTTCCATTGATTCTATGACCCTGTCCCTCTCTACTGCACCCAAGAATGTTGCAAGATTATGTGTTAAAGTTACAGAGATCATTTGTTTATTTTTCTTGCATAAGATTGCTGTATATTCATTAACGAAGCAAGAATTTGTAAAGAAATTGATGTCGATATTAACACATCTTTGTTTTTCTGCATTAATTCAATAATTTGATAATTGAAACCATTGGATATTTCACGATTTTCTTCAGCTCCTCTCTGAACTTTGTCTGGGTCACTGCATAAATACACGTGTTGTTGCAGCAACTCAAAAGGAGAAGCATATAGCCAGCCTCCTGGAGGATATATATGGGGTCGTCAGAACCTGTGTAATTATAAGTGTTTGTAATTCGGTAATATAAATAATGCACAGCAAATGTCATCCACAAGAGTATAAAACTACACGATATAGTTAGAAGTAAAATGATGGACCTTCTCCGAATCTCCATTTCCAGATCATTCTCCTTTTCACCATTTCGCTTGCCACGGAGTGCTTTGCGGATTCTATTGGTGACTAAAATATGCTTCACTGTCAGTGCGTTAAATAATGCGATCGAAATCAATGGAACAAACGGGGTTAAAATATGGTTAAGGAACGAAAACGCTCTCCACGGCGATGACGTATAAAAGGTGGATTCGAAGGTACAATACCAGGGTACATTGTTAATAAAATACAGAGGTTTTAATGCAAAGTACCAGGGGATGTTTCGTAAACAGCTCAATGCAAACACTGTTCCTATAATTAACGCTGCTGCATCCTTTGTGCAATATTTGGTTTTCAGCTTCCGCCAACAAATAGCCACATAGCGGTCAAAGGTGAAAGCCACCGTTAACCAGACTGAACTATCTTTGGCGGCATAAATCAGAACCATTTTGAGTCGACACAGCGGCGTAATGGACAGGACACTGGCTGGGAAATAAACGCCAATGATCCGGCTCAACACCACACTAGTGATAACAACCAGCAGATCCGCCACTGCCATGGCCACCAGGTAGTGAGTGATACATATGGAGAGACCGCAATTCCGTCGGGACATGATCACAATCGTCACTACGTTAACTGTGGGAAGGAGAAAAAAAATACTGACATTAATTGCTAGCCTATCAGGAAAGTGTCCATTCGCATGTATTCAGTTAAATACGTAACGATTGTTTATCTTTCTGAATGTTTGAGTGAAAGCGAAAATTCAAAAAAGATAAACGTTTAAAATTAAGTATGCATTATATCCATTGAGTGATTATAACACAATATTTAAAATGAAACTTAACAATTATTAGGAATCAATTCGAATTAATTATAGGAAGGAGGCTGGTGCGGAGCATCATTACAGCATAGACATGTTGTGACAAATGGCCTGTTTCGGTGTTGAAAGCCCTTGTGTTATTCTATGCAATGAATAAAACAAAAATCTTCATCTGGATGGCGAAGAGGTCAAAGTGACTTAGAACAAGCAGTGGCCACAGTCTGCGAAAAAAAAAGATGATTGTGATAGAAGTAAATAGGGTAAATAAGATACTTGAATTAAATATTGAAAGCAGCTATTCGTTGATATCGGGTGTCACCTTGGATTAAGAACAAATTTAATGTTAAGGTTGCTAATTAACAAGGACACTGTAACTAGAATACACGGTGCATAGAAGGAAAAACACGAGCCAAATGCCAGCGGAATGATACACGTTCCGCTATAGGAATTAGGGATCTTTGAACCTCAATGACCGAATTGAGATTCTGTCCCCCGAAAGGGGACTAATCCGTGTCAGGAGCAAATTAGTTTCTGTGGGAGAAAGATCCATTTGGTTGGCCATCCGTGTTCCCTCGGGCTGATGAATGCCTACGTTCCTTGTGAGATTGTAAATTGGGAGTTATGCAAGGAACAGGCTGGGACCAAAGGCAGGAATAAAGATCTGGTAAAGTTGTCCATGGCTCACTGAGATGTTGGGAGTCCAGAACACTGAACCAAACGATGGAATTCCGGAGGACTGAGCGCAGGCGTGACATAAAGAATGGACATAGTCAGTGGGCGACAGCGAACAGCACGGTGTTAGAAAAGCGATTCATCTTTCTTCCCCCCTTGAAGAGTCTTCTTAAAACTTAGCTCTTTGACCAAGCATTTGGTCACCACTTACAAACCTCCTCACCCCACCCCCCGCCGCCGCCCTAAAGTCACTTTATTTGATTCGGTGTCACATGTTGTTTAATGACATTCCGGTGAAGCACCTTGAGACGACGTTAAAATCACTATTGCTGTTGCTTAAGTTCGTATAATTACAGATCAGTTCGTAATATTCGATATTTTTGTTTATTATAGACTGGATGTTTGGAGGAAATCATTCCTTCCATCACCAGTACCTACATTCGCCGAATTCAGAATAGTTCTTCCATAGCTTGGTGAATTTATAGATCAACCTAATAATCTCGATTTCTTGCTTGTGTCAGCCGGT
This sequence comes from Heterodontus francisci, assembly GCF_036365525.1. Lineage (NCBI taxonomy): Eukaryota > Metazoa > Chordata > Chondrichthyes > Heterodontiformes > Heterodontidae > Heterodontus > Heterodontus francisci. The sequence goes on along the minus strand of NC_090409.1, from coordinate 19,020,738 downwards.
CTCTGAATACTGACAGGGGTGGAGTCAGTATATTGCGTAGCACTCACTGATTATAGAGGGCAGTCTATGTATGAAATTGTGTTATTAACTTTGTTTATTCTGATTGCCAGGTGTCAATCACAACAAAGCAGCGAAAACGGCTTAGGTTCCCCGTTTCTAATGAAATCATTAAAGTATCGCAAAGGAAATGGTTATAAGTTTGAAAAATAAACCGGTACGTTTAAGGGCATACCCGGAAAATGTTTCTCTGAGTACATGGAGATCCTGGCCACACTTCCCACGAAATTGTGAATTTCTGGATGTTGCTAATATGCTGAAAACTGAATAAATTATTGTATGCTTTAAATAACTGTCAAAGCCACATATAATCAATTAATCAACTTTAATCATGTCATATGAAAATGTTCATTGCGCTCACAGACAACCATATCATGTTGATCTCTACTAAATTCAATCTTCGCGCTGCAGCGAAGAGGATGAACATAATAATTACATTTTACTTGAATTGTATGTCCGTTTAGCTGCGCTGCTCTCGTTATCAGGAATGGGTATAAACTTTGCATTGTGATCTGTCTTCCAAAGTAACCTCAGAGCTCGGCCATACACAATATAATAATCCTGGTTTCATACAATGATGTGCTATTGGTGGATGCATACCAAAGCGAAATTGTGCATTCGCAATAATCAGACTAGGTAGGGTCGAAAATAGCTATTTGGCGTGACCCTACGCGGCAGGTCACGTCAGCCGCTTGTTCTAAGCTTGCCTGATGTTTAGTTCCATTCATTTTAATAGAATTGAAAATCTGATCGGGTATAGAGACGGGCTATTTAATCTGCTGCTCAAGACGACTTTCGACTGCATCGATGCCGGATCTCAGACCTAGAACAGACACGATCTCTGATCCCCGATGCCTGCCGGTGAGGTCAGTGTCTGGAGATAAACTGTTGACAGTAGCTGAATCAGCAATGATCTGTTCCGAGGTCAGAGGACCTCGCCGCCCTTTCTGTCGGGGCTGCTCCTTGAAATCTGGGCAATCTGCCCCAAGGCCAGTGCTGTCCATTGTATATAATAGAGGGGGAGGAGTCTGTGCAGATTAATATTGATGTTAGTGATTGAAATAGATATCATGTCAATGTTTAAGCATTAACGGGGAATTGTGAAAGTAATATGGGAACAGGGCAGAATTATTGGAAAGGAACTGCTGATCACGTGGATTATAAACACCAACAGGGACTAATCTGCCATACTTGCTGTGCATTCAGCGTAACTTCAGTTTTGGAATACAATAATCTACTGTAAGAACATGAACGGTCTTCAGTGGTATGCTTCACACTGATACATACCGCAAATGGCTGGGATCATTTTCAGCAGCCAGGCCTGCAAGTTACTCTGAGCGAAGTCATCCTGTAAGCCAAAAAGGCGTTTCTTTCTTCTTGTTTGTAATGGGGGCACGAGTTCCTAATTTTAAATGGTTTTTCACCTTCTCGAAATAACAGGCCGAAGACTCAGGTTGGATTCTGTCTTGCTCATGTCTAATTTCTGAGTAATGCATTTTGTCGAACCACAAAGGTCACAGAAGCTGTGAGCAATGAAACCATTATCGGGTAGAAATTGGTCATTGACGGTAGTGTGGAAAGGAGCGGCATCACACTGGCTATATTCCCCGCCCCATATTCAGTCTATTGCAGTCAATAGAATTGAATATCAGGCGAGCTACATAACAAGAGGCAATTGCGATACAGTCAGATTTGAACTAATGCCCAAGACGAATTTCCACCCATATAAATATTAGTTACAATACATCACTCGAAGTAAATGTGATTCAACACATCCCTGAGCACAGGAACACATATTTCAATCAGGATGATCGAAGACACAACCGAATGTCTTTTTCATCCTCCATAATCTTTTAAACAAATGAAAGAGGAAGATTGTGGAAACGCATTAAAGGAGCAGCACGGTTAAATGCAACAGTTCGCCTCTTGCAGCTGACCCATTAACTCAGTTTGCAAAAGATATGTATTGTGATTGCGTGTCCCAGTTTGTACATCTATCAGCACCCAGATTAATGTCAATTTAATGAGTGAGCCCTCTGCATGAATCTCTGCAGGAGATTGCAAGTCATTTGGAAAGGAAAATAAAACGGTAACATGTTTATGTTGGAGAAGCAAATATATTACCACATCAACAATCAATGCAAAATGTAAGCTTTAGCCATAATTCAGACCATGTTGTTGGTTAAAGACCTACTAGAGAAGAGATGGCTATTTAGAAAATGCATGGATACACAGTTACGACCAAGGTAGGAGGAGTGCAATTTTTAATCTAGTCCACCTTCTCCACAGGTCGCAATACAGTTTTCAGTTTCCTCACTTCCTAATACAGCCAATCATACACTCTACTTTCCGTAGAATAGAGCACATTAACCAGGTTTTTTTTTAATGAACGACACAATTATGACTTTACTATAGAACAAATCATAACGAGTAATGAAGTGAAGCAGAAACAAACACATTTTAAATTTTAAAGTTTCCTTTTTACCTTCAACCCTCACTCGCTCTCTCTCTCGCTCTCTCTCTCTCTCTCTCACACACACACACACTGATTATCCGGAAAAATAAAAGTTTCTTTTTAAAAAAAATTCAGAGCTCTGTTACAGACAAAAAGGCACTTGCGATGATTACTTGGTCATTTTTTTTTAAAGAAAACTGCAGATGAGATGTTGTTCCAAAACTGGCATACAGTCTGAGTACACGTAGAAAGTTAACTAGGATCTTTTAGAACAGCTCCTTTCAGGCAGCGTTGAGAATTATTTTTAGCAGACTTTCTTCAAAGACAGGAGATGAGATAAATTGACACAGCTGACTTCTCAGGGTCTTTCAGAGATGCTGGAAAGCGAGCTGGGTTGTGGGCTTTACTTCCTTTAATTCTTCTTCACGCTAACTTTATCAGCTGCTCACTCGAGAAGGTAAAACACTGACCACTGCAACCAAAATCTTGTGAGTTTTCTGCCCTCTCAGGTGCGTTGCTGCTGCTGGGCTTGTGCAATCAAGGGGCGCTGCCGATTTCTCTACCCACAGTTTCCCCCGTAACAGGGTTTCTGTTGACATTTTAATTTGAGTCATGTGACAGCCAGTAACCATTGTTGCCGAATTAGTTCATTCAGTTCCCTCTTGAAAAGGAAAACTGGTCCAAGAGTTATTCAGTTTGACTATAAATTCATCAAAAAATATTTTAACAAAAGCAAAAGAATCACTTCCATTATAAGTGAGGTTGTTATTGGAGACTCTGCAATTGACATAAACAAATGTAATTCATAATGAAAATTCCAACAATATAATGGCTTACCTGGGATTCCTACAGCACCTAAAACTGGATAGAAAATAAGATATACTTGATCCGTTACTGGTTCATGCATTTTAGTACAGGTAAATTGGGGCGTCTTTTCGTGCTGGAGACAGCAACTCCAATTGCTTTGCGAAACAGTCCAAGGATCTTTTACATACACTTGAGGGAAGTCTCTGGTGAGATAATTAAGCAACAACATTATTGAGGTTAGTTAGTCATTAGAACAAACAAATTAGAGCAAGTGTTCATCATTGTTTAATTCAATGCGATATTGGACTTTGTCACGGCATTGTTCGTGATCCATGCAGAGCGAGAAGAGCCCTGGTTTAATCCCAGGCTTGAGGCATCTGGCCTCAGTCTCTTGAGTGTAACTGTTCGCACAGCGCTAATCAGATCAAAGCTGGAAACTTTCTGCAGTCTCCAATCATCATGTGTCCTGCAACAAATACTACATAAGAAGCACAGCGTTAAGCTGCTGCTTTATTTAATTTAATTGTACTTTACGTTCATAAAACCACTTCAGAAAATGCGTGTCATGCCTTTCAGGACCTTCATGGAGGCGATAGGAGGTGGGGGGGGGGGAGGGGCAGTGGGTACATGAATGCAGCTTCTTACTTTATATAATCGTTGCAGCACTAGGGAAAATATTTTTTCTAACCGTGTTAGGAGTCAGAGGTCCATGAATGACATACTGGGCCATTGAAAGGCGCTTTGAGACAGATTTAAATGGAATTCTAACGTATTGAAGTGGGGTCACATAACGAATTGTATCATCATTCTTCACTCCAGTAGAAAATAACCATCTGCCACTTACAAGTTGCGCAGTAGGTAAGAAAATTGTACACATTAAAATGATTGAGGATATAATTTTAGACAGAATAAAAGTCCTTCTGTACTGCTGTTCAGAGAATGGTTAAAGAGATGAGACACGAGATTTGTAAACCCGATCATTAACATCAAAATCCTGGAACTACCTACCTAACACCAATGTGGGCACACTTTCATCACACAGACAACAGCAGTTCAAGATGAAGATCCATCATCATTTAACAAGCGCAGACAATAAAAGTTGTCCTCACTAAGTGACACCAACACCTTAGGAATGACTTTTTTAATCATCATAAATATAATTATCGTTATAAGGAATGAAACAACGATACTAAAACCACAATTTCTAAAGGTGTAAAATACAGCCTATCAGGGTGGTCCAGGAGAAGGACATTGATCTCGTCACTTTGTGTAAGGCACACTGTGTATGCCGAGGGAAGGTTTCCTGAGAGGATTTCTTTCTTTCTCTCTTTTCAACCATACTACCAAGGACTGTTACAATGTGCGTCCTTGCTGAAATGAAATTTTGGTGCACAGAAACTTTTTTGGCTGTGGTCCTCCCTGGCGTTATCATTTTTGGTATAATACCTTGCAGCACAAAGCAGCTGGTTCTTTTGCAGCTGAACACATTGCAATGGAATTAAACCAGTTTCACCAAAAAAATACTATCTGAAACAATGCACAATAGAATAATTACTCCTCTACTTCTTCTTTCCCTTCCTAACCTTACTGAAAATGCGAAGAAGAAATCGACGTGCATGAAACCTGATCGGCATTCAGCAAAAGAGAGTTGGCGACTGACACTGCAAGGTAACATACGCTCTTAGCTATAACATTAAGTGAAGTCACAGTTCAGGATTGGTGGAATTACTGGCTCCTACAGTGTAAACCTGCTAACGGGTATATCTACACAAAAACAGTCAGAGGTATTAATGCGGATTTAATGCAGAGTATAAGCTGTTTATCCGCCAGGTGCAGAAACTTTACTTGACAAAAAAGCCATAGGCAACAAAAGAGGTAAAGGAGAAAAAAGACAAAAGCATGCAAAAAGCGCACAGAATAGCACTGATGCTGGCGATAATGAGAGATACAAGGGAGAGCAATAGGTCCCCGAAACATAGTAAGAGTATTAGAAAGGGAGTATGGAAAATAACTTGCCAGGGCTATCAAATTTAACACATTTTTCCGAATTATTTTAAGGAAAAGAGGATGTTCAGGAACAATGTGGGTCCCTTGAAATCTGGTAATGGTGATATTGTAAACGAAAATAAGGAAATAGTGAACACATTGAATAATTTATTTCTAACTAGTGATAGATGAAAAACAGGAGAGGTCAAAATAGACTGAGTAGACCATATACGTAGATCATTAATGTGTCATAGAAAGGCAACAAAAACAATCAAAAGGTCTCATGGAATGTTGAACTTCATGACTAGTTGACTAGCGTACATCGGACTAGATGTTATTCTATTACTATACAAAGTCCTGGTTAGACCATATCTGAGGTATTGAGAGCAGTTCTGAGCAGCGCACCTTAGGAAGGATGCAGTGACCTTGGAAGGAGTGCAGCATAGATTTATCATAACAATTACAGCGAGAGATTACACAAACTGAGGTTGTAGTCCCTGAAATTTTGAAGTTTAAGGGGTAATTTGATCGAAGTCTTCAAGTTATGATGGACACCGATAGGGCAAATGGAGAGACATTACTGCTTAGTGAGTTCAGTATAAAACTAGAGGACAAAGCCAAATAATTAGTGCCAAACCTTTCAGAGGTGAAGTTCGGAAACATTTCCATACACAGACACTGGTTTAAGTTTGGAACTCCCTTCGGTAAACCACTCTTGAGTCTTGGTCAATTGTTAACTATTAATCTGAGTTTGGTAGATTTTGATAACCAAAGGTATTAAGGGGTATTGTGCAAAGGAAGCTTCATGGAACTAGTCGCAAATCAGTCATGATCTCATTGAATGGAGGAACAGGCTCGCCAGGCAAAATAGCCGACTTCTGTTCCTATGCTCCTACTTTGCTGTCTATGCCACATATTTTAATAACAGATTTGCAGACCTTAGAGACAGCAACATATCCAACAATTAACTACATTCATTATTGCTTCAAAACATTCACCTTAAGAGAACATAAAGAATAAAAGGTATACATGTGGAAAACTACCTGCAAAGAACTCCCAGGGAATCACGAGTGATTGTCTGTCCAAGTCGGTTCCAGGTACCTTGTCTTGAAGGTAGCTAAAGCATCTAACTGTATGCTGCTTTGTTTTTCTTATTTCCTCCATATAAAAAAAAATCATCATTACCTCTAACATTGACGAAGTCGTTCTGAGTTTAAATGGTACATTCCTATTACAATATTATTTCCCTAATCCAAATTTCTCACTGTATCTAAACATTATCTTCCTGTACCTCTCCATTATCTGCTCTGGTTGACTCAGAGATGGATTTCTGACTACACAGTGGTGCAGTGGTTAGCACCGCAGCCTCACAGCTCCAGCGACCCGTGTTCAATTCTGGGTACTGCCTGTGTGGAGTTTGCAAGTTCGCCCTGTGTCTGCGTGCGTTTCCTCCGGGTGCTCCGGTTTCCTCCCACATGCCAAAGACTTGCAGGTTGATAGGTTAATTGACCATTATAAATTGCCACTAGTGTAGGTAGGTGGTAGGGAAATATAGGGACAGGTGGGGATGTGGTAGGGATATGGAATTAGTGTCGCATTAGTATAAATGGGTGGTTGACGGTCGGCACAGACTCGGGGGGCCTAAGGGCCTGTTTCAGTGCTGTATCTCTTCTACTAAACTAAAAATATCTGTGCCATCACTAAGATGCCTACTTATACTGTAGGAAGATATTATTTGAATAGGGATATGACATTGAATCTGAAGATAACATTTGAATAAGGAAATAACATTGGAATATGGAGATGACATTGGAGGAGGGAGAGGGCACTGGAATAGGGAGATGGCATTGGAGGAGGGAGAGGAACTGGAACAGAGAAATTACCCTGGAAATTGTGATAGCATTGTAAAAGAGACGGCACATTAAAACTCAGTAACAATTCGACAATTTGAGAGTTAATGGTAAGGTTACGTTTTTGTCAAAATTGTGTTAATGCATCTGCAGCGCACTGTCGGCAATGCTGCATGCCTTTATTAAAACCACTGCAAAAAAAAAACCTTAGCAAATGTAATCACCTCTAAGTCTGCCAAATGATGCTTCACCTCCCGAAGGACGTGGATGAGCTTTCCGGACGTCGATGGTGGGCACTGAGGAAATGGCTTATTACCTGCACCAGATTCCACCCCCCCTCCCCCCCCTTTACCCCCCTTCCACCCCCCCACCCCCGTCCCCTTCCCTGCTCCACCCTCTCAGCTCACCCCCTCACAACCCCGTCCCAGCCCGCCCCCCCTCGCACCATCTTCACCCCGCACCCCCTTCCCCTGCACCCCCCCACCCCCTCCCTCTACCCCTCCCCCTTGCAACCCCTCCTCCCACCGGCACCATCCGACACCTGTGTAGGGGCCCCAACAACCCCACTGCCTTGTGGGCGTCTCGGGAGAGACCAAGGCTAAGGGAGTAAACCCTAACAGAAAATCCGGAGCGGAACCCCGTAGGCGGTCATGTGTCACCTTTGGCATGTTTCCGGCAGTTCCTGCAGCCATACTGGTGCCAAACGTCGTGTCCTGCACTCCTTTGGACCCCACCAGAAAGGCCGAGAGGGGGGTTTTGACGACTGGGCAACTCTCAACCTCCATAAATTTGCCCAGGCATGCGCCATGGAGAGGTCACTCCATAGTTGCCTCACAGCGACTGAAACAACACGGAAGGCAGCAGTTACGGGTTATAAGTCCAGATAAATTGGCGTAGAAACTGGGCGCCACGGGTTGCCTTTGTCGGTGGGAGAGGTCATTGCACCTCACTGGACAGCTACCGCCCGCCTCAAACCGGGCAGCCCCCGGTCAATAAGGTTCTGTCCCGCCACAGTCTGCCTGCTTCAATGGGTGCTTGGAGCTCAGGGTCATTGCCCGAAAGGTGGACTGATACACCGCACCAAACAACATGAAAAAAGGAAAGAAGGTACCAGCCCTTCGCTTTGCAAGCTGGAACGTCAGAACTATGTGTCCTGGCCTGTCGGAAGACCTTACACAAATCAACGATTCTCGGAAGACCGCCATCATTAACAACGAGCTCAGTAGACTCAATGTGGACATTGCAGCACTTCAGGAGACTCGCCTCCCCGCGAGTGGCTCTCAAGCAGAGCAAGACTACACCTTCTTCTGGCAGGGCAGGGATCCTGAAGAACCAAGACAGCATGGAGTGGGCTTCGCCATCAGAAACTCCTTGCTCAGCATGATAAAGCCTCCCTCAAATGGCTCGGAACGCATACTGTCCATCCGACTGCTCACCACCTCTGGTCCAGTACACCTACTCAGCATCTATGCTCCAACACTCTGTTCCGCACCTGAAGCTAAAGACCAGTTCTATGAACAACTCCATAACATCATTAGCAGCATCCCCAACACCGAACACCTATTCCTGCTGGGGGACTTTAATGCCAGGGTTGGGGCCGACCATGACTCATGGCCCTCCTGCCTTGGGCGCTATGGCGTTGGAAGGATGAATGAGAACGGGCAGAGACTGCTTGAGTTGTGTACCTATCATAACCTCTGCATCACCAACTCGTTCTTTCACACTAAACCCTGTCACCAGGTTTCATGGAGGCACCCAAGATCACGTCGTTGGCACCAGCTAGACCTCATTGTCACAAGGCGAGCCGCCTTAAACAGTGTTCAAATCACACGCAGCTTCCATAGTGCGGACTGCGACACCGACCACTCCCTGGTGTGCAGCAAGGTTAGACTCAGACCAAAGAAGTTGCATCATTCCAAGCAGAAGGGCCACCCGCGCATCAACACGAGCAGAATTTCTCACCCACAGCTGTTACAAAAATTTCTAAATTCACTTGTAACAGCCCTTCAAAACACTCCCACAGGGGATGCTGAGACCAAGTGGGCCCACATCAGAGACGCCATCTATGAGTCAGCTTTGACCACCTACGGCAAAAGTGCGAAGAGAAATGCAGACTGGTTTCAATCTCATAATGAAGAGCTGGAACCTGTCATAGCCGCTAAGCGCATTGCACTTTTGAACTACAAGAAAGCCCCCAGCGATTTAGCATCCGCAGCACTTAAAGCAGCCAGAAGTACTGCACAAAGAACAGCTAGGCGTTGCGCAAACGACTACTGGCAACACCTATGCAGTCATATTCAGCTGGCCTCAGACACCGGAAACATCAGAGGAATGTGTGATGGCATGAAGAGAGCTCTTGGGCCAACCATCAAGAAGATCACCCCCCTCAAATCTAAATCGGGGGACATAATCACTGACCAACGCAAACAGATGGACCGCTGGGTTGAGCACTACCTAGAACTGTACTCCAGGGAGAATGCTGTCACTGAGACTGCCCTCAATGCAGCCCAGCCTCGACCAGTCATGGATGAGCTGGACATACAGCCAACCAAATCGGAACTCAGTGATGCCATTGATTCCCTAGCCAGCGGAAAAGCCCCTGGGAAGGACAGCATTACCCCTGAAATAATCAAGAGTGCCAAGCCTGCTATACTCTCAGCACTACATGAACTGCTATGCCTGTGCTGGGACGAGGGAGCAGTACCCCAGGACATGCGCGATGCCAACATCATCACCCTCTATAAAAACAAAGGTGACCGCGGTGACTGCAACAACTACCGTGGAATCTCCCTGCTCAGCATAGTGGGGAAAGTCTTTGCTCGAGTCGCTCTGAACAGGCTCCAGAAGCTGGCCGAGCGCGTCTACCCTGAGGCACAGTGTGGCTTTCGTGCAGAGAGATCGACTATTGACATGCTGTTCTCCCTTCGTCAGATACAGGAGAAATGCCGTGAACAACAGATGCCCCTCGACATTGCTTTCATTGATCTCACCAAAGCCTTTGACCTCGTCAGCAGACGTGGTCTCTTCAGACTACGAGAAAAGATCGGATGTCCACCAAAGCTACTAAGTATCATCACCTCATTCCATGACAATATGAAAGGCACAATTCAACATGGTGGCTCCTCATCAGAGCCCTTTCCTATCCTGAGTGGTGTGAAACAGGGCTGTGTTCTCGCACCCACACTTTTTGGGATTTTCTTCTCCCTGCTGCTTTCACATGCGTTCAAATCCTCTGAAGAAGGAATTTTCCTCCACACAAGATCAGGGGGCAGGTTGTTCAACCTTGCCCGTCTAAGAGCGAAGTCCAAAGTACGGAAAGTCCTCATCAGAGAACTCCTCTTTGCTGACGATGCTGCTTTAACATCTCACACTGAAGAATGCCTGCAGAGTCTCATCGACAGGTTTGCGTCTGCCTGCAATGAATTTGGCCTAACCATCAGCCTCAAGAAAACGAACATCATGGGGCAGGATGTCAGAAATGCTCCATCCATCAATATTGGCGACCACGCTCTGGAAGTGGTTCAAGAGTTCACCTACCTAGGCTCAACTATCACCAGTAACCTGTCTCTAGATGCAGAAATCAACAAGCGCATGGGTAAGGCTTCCACTGCTATGTTCAGACTGGCCAAGAGAGTGTGGGAAAATGGCGCACTGACACGGAACACAAAAGTCCGAGTGTATCAGGCCTGTGTCCTCAGTACCTTGCTCTACGGCAGCGAGGCCTGGACAACGTATGCCAGCCAAGAGCGACGTCTCAATTCATTCCATCTTCGCTGCCTTCGGAGAATACTTGGCATCAGGTGGCAGGACTATATCTCCAACACAGAAGTCCTTGAAGCGGCCAACATCCCCAGCTTATACACACTACTGAGTCAGCGGCGCTTGAGATGGCTTGGCCATGTGAGCCGCATGGAAGATGGCAGGATCCCCAAAGACACATTGTACAGCGAGCTCGCCACTGGTATCAGACCCACCGGCCGTCCATGTCTCCGTTATAAAGACGTCTGCAAACGCGACATGAAATCGTGTGACATTGATCACAAGTCGTGGGAGTCAGTTGCCAGCATTCGCCAGAGCTGGCGGGCAGCCATAAAGACAGGGCTAAATTGTGGCGAGTCGAAGAGACTTAGTAGTTGGCAGGAAAAAAGACAGAGGCGCAAGGGGAGAGCCAACTGTGCAACAGCCCCAACAAACAAATTTCTCTGCAGCACCTGTGGAAGAGCCTGTCACTCCAGAATTGGCCTTTATAGCCACTCCAGGCGCTGCTTCACAAACCACTTACCACCTCCAGGCGCGTATCCATTGTCTCTCGAGATAAGGAGGCCCAAAAGAAGAAAAAGAAAAAGAATGTGTTCATGACAGTCACAAAGCAAAACACATTGAGGAACATTAGTTACCTTCAAGTTGGGTACTGTGAAATGCCCGTACATGCAATAACACGCGATTCCTGTGGAGATATTTACACGTGAGCTTTCTAAACATTGGACTGCATCTACTGCTCTATATGTAGTTTGCAGCCGAATGTTTTGAAATAATAATATATAAGTTATTTGCAAATATTTTACTGTCCTTAGTGTTCAGGAAACCGTTATTGACGTGATAAGAATTACTCAACAAAGTAGCCAGCAATCTGACCTGTAGTTGCATCTGATGTTGTAATCTCATCTAGATGTCGCAATTTTTATTTTGCTCTCTGTAAAATGATATTGAAAAGTGAATTATAATCAGTGCATTTGACTTCCTTGTTCACTATCTGTGAGAATTCTACAATGTGATTGGCTACTTACCCTGCTGGATGACAACACTGTCGCTGGACCTGCGGAGTTCCCCTTGACTTGGTGCCAGATTTAAATTTGCTGCGTTTCCTGACAATGCAACAACAACGGTGTGCTGTATTCGCACATGCACTAATTCAGCTTCATCCACTTAAAATTCACTGCTTGCGATGTTCAGGCTGATGTCGTTATTAAAGATGGCGCTGCTCAATTAATCGCAGAAAAACAACTTCAACCCTTGGTAGCAGACAGTGGACATGGTTGATACTGGGAGAACATTTGAACAGCACCTCTGACAGTTCTGCACAACCTATGCAGCTCGGTGAGGTTTCAGTGCCATTATCCTCTCCGGCCGCTTACTCCTTACCACCCCCATCCCCATCCCTCAGGACGCTAGCTCTAGGCCCCTTCCCTCCTCCCGACCACTCGCTCCTACATCGCCCCGTCACCCCTCGCGGCCCGCTTTGCTTCTTCGGGATGGAGCGAATGGCCCAGTGGAGGGAAGAGGCTCCCAGCTAGTGCCTGGAGGGATGGGGGTGGAGGGTGGTGGAGAAAGCAAGAGGCGAGCAGTCGGACAGCAGGGGATCAGGGGAGCGGCCAGTGATCTGGTGGGTTGGGGGAGCCTGAGACCCGAGAGCCAGAGGGGAGGTAGGGAGGTAGGGGCAGGTGGTGTGGGGGGGGGGGAGGGGGAGTGGAGGGAGCGAGGAGCAAGCAGCCGGAGAGCCAGGATGGGGGAAGCACAGGCCTGAGAGCGGGAAAGGGTAGGTGGGGGACGCGAGGAGAGAGCGCCTTGGAATGAATGGCGAGGGCAGGAGAGCGTTTTCCATGCATGCGCTTGTTAGTCCTGGCACGGCAAGAAGTAGGCTGCGCATGCGCTGCATCTGAGTGCAGGAGACTGTTTGTGCATGTGCGCAGCTTGGAGCGCTCTGATGACGTCAGCAGACCGCTGCGTTGTCAGGAGTCACTTTGTGAAATTACTGTCAGGAGCTTTCTTTTAGTGGTCACTCTTACTTCATCACTAATTGCAAAATCTGCACCAATTTAATTGTTCCAGTGAGAGGAAACGGAGGTAAGTTGTACTTCGGTCTAATATGGTCAGGAAAGTTGCCTGTTGTCAGCAAAATTGCTGCAATGTAAGAGAAGTGTACAATAATGCGGCCGATCATCCTAAGGGACTGGAGGTAGCTTATGCTCTGGAGCTGTTTCCAATCATCTGGCTGGCACTATTGGTCGCAGTTATTTTTGGTAATAAATCCATTCCTTCCACGTCACATATACTTCTCTGTCTTTGCGCAGTTGGAATCGAATATCAGTTAATATGTTCCCTTAAGGCTTTATCCTATCAAATTGAATCTCAGCAGCCATTACCTGATTTCACATTATTGGTAACTCGTCGTTTCGGAATGATGTCATTGCATTCGTGTTAATTAATGCAAAATTGCCCTGCGGGGTTGTTGCGAGTGTGTATAGTGGAAACACTTTGTTTCTTCGCGCTTTTTCTACGAGACAACAGCTTTTCTGGTTGAATATGTATGAACCAGCATCAGGTCTGGTATATGCTGTTTACTACCCCGCTCTCGCAGCTGTCGGTATTCCTGGTAAGTCCTTAAAATTATACGTTAATTACACAAAACTATGATTAAATGGTCTACTGCCGAGCAGGTGTTTCACCGTTTGCCGATCTGTGTTTCAGAGAAAGTCGCTGCTTCAACAGTGCAGTGCAATGCACAAGATGTGCTAAATGTATGTAACTTATTTAACAAATTTAGATGACGCAAGAAAGTTTTTTTTATTCCAATCAAAGCAACAATCCAAATTGTTTACTTCCATGAGCAAGTTGCAGTTTAGTACCTGTAGCAAACAATGGCAACGATCACAAATATGCCTCCATGGTCATAAGTGCGCAGTACTCCAGGTGTGGGCTCACCAAAGTCCAGATCATTTTCAGCAAGACTTCCTCACTCATAAACACCAAACTCCTTGCACTGAAGGCTAACATATTATTTGCCTTTCCTCTAAATTGCTGTACCTGCATGTTAACTTGCTGTGATTCGTGTACAAGGATGCCTAAATCCCTCTAAATTCACGATTTACTGGGCTCTCATCTTATAAAAATGCTAGATTTTCCACTGTTCCTAACGCACTGGATACTTCCAGACTTCTCTACATTATATTCAATTTTCCACCTGATTGCCCAAATATTTAACCGCTCTGTATCCGTTTGCAGCCGCTTTGCGTCCTCCTAACAGCTGACTTTGTTACCGAGCTTTGTGTTAACAATACATGTGCAATTTCACTTTTTGTTCTGCTGACATCGCGATAATGAACCTGTTCCATAGACTGATCACTGGCTCACTGAAATAATGTTGTGGAATTTGCCCTGCTTTAACTGCAAGCCAATTCTCTGGGTCTATTTCCCTGGACAAAGTCAAATGACTTCTCCTATTGCAATTGATCCATCAGATTCTCAGCAGACAGGCACAGTTAACACAAGGAACAGATGGGAAATTTCACCTTTTAAAAACGTTTTTCCAACTAATGTAATGGCGATTGTGATCCTGCCCCGGGGCAAGTGCGGCCTCTCCAAATGCATCACCTACTACCTCGTGGGCATGGCAGAATCGGATCTACTGGTCGTTATAACCGGGATGATTCTAAACCGGATTGTCGGTATTCACTTCCCAGCCAGCTATATGTCAATTACTCCGATATGCAGTCTCAAAATCGTCCTGATTTATGCATCCAGGGACATTTCCGTCTGGTTAACGGTGGCTTTCACCTTTGATCGATTTGTGGCCATTTGTGTCAGAGGCTGAAGACGAAATATTGCACGAAGGAAACGGTGGCCACAGTGGTGTGGACGGTGTCTGTTTTGAGCTGTTTGCAAAACATCCCCTGGTACTTTACGTTTGAAGCCCTCTACATCATTAACGATGTGCTCCGGTATTGCCACACGAAATCAAGCTTCTATACTGCACATTTGTGGGTCATATTGTCATCCTTCATTTGCATCGCAACCCCATTCCTCCCGTTCTTTCTGATTTTGCTGCTTAATGGAGTGACTGTAAGATACATTGTAGTGACCAACAGAGCGCGTGAAGCTCTCCACCACAACAGCAAGCAGGAAAATTCCAGTGACCCTGAATTGGCGAACCGAAAAAAATCCATCATTTTACTTTTCTCCATATCCAGCAGTTTTATACTGCTGTGGATGGCTTTTATTATACATTTCTTGTATTATCGAATCACCAATACTTATTCTTACACAGGTTATGACGATCCTGTCTTTATCCTGCAGGAGGTTGGATATATGCTCCTGCTTCTGAGCTGCTGCACAAACACATGTATTTATGCAGAAACTCAACATAAATTCAGAGAAGAGTTGAAAAATTCGTTGACATATCCACCAGCACAGATTGTTAAATTTATTAAATATTGAGAAAACTAGCAGCCTTCCCAATATTAGAATCCAGCAATTACATGGCGGTTTTTGAAATCGGGAATGTGAGGCACTCTCGTTCGAGACTGTGGTCCCATTTGAACTCTGTGCAAATGGAGAGGTTTTGCGTGAGTTCAAATCAGGATCACTACAGATTGGTATTCAGGTTGCATTTTCTTTTCTATGACATTTTGGGAAATTCACTGGTCCTGAGCAAAGTGATTCAATGCAAAAAATCTAGCTGCAGTTCCCAATTTAATCTTGGTGTTGCAATTTAACTGCATATGAAATATATAAACCAAATTTTGCAACAAATGATCAGAGACATTTGTCATGACCTTGATTCCCCCGCACAATACTGCAAGATGCCAACCCATTGACGATTCTGTGAAATATATTAGTGCAGCATTGTAAATGTAATGATAAATATCTGAATTGTTTTGATGCTGACTTAGGGGATAGGGCAAGGCTGTAAGGTTACTTCAGGTTTGAAATAAGAGAGTCAGAGAGTGATTTTGTGTTCTTAGGATGCGTGTTTCTGATTTTATACACAACCCTTCCCTCTTTCACATTGTTCCTGACCTCTGAAAATCTAAACACAAATCCAGAATTAAACTCGGTGAGAAAAACCGACAAATTAATCCAAGGAATTTTATGCAACTCATCATCACCAACAATGTTTTGGCACTACAACTATATGAACACTCTTACTGACTGGGTTGCTCGACAGAGAGGTGGCATGTATTCGATGGGCTGAATGGCCTCCTACTGTGCTGTAATGATTCTATGACTGTATTACATTAGCAGCGTGATGGTAGGGGAATTGAAGCTCCCTCAGGATTCTGCAGGCCAGCATGTGTGTCTCTGGGCCCATGTGGGGAGAGGAGCACATGGATATACTTTTGGATTATGATGAGCCTTGACACTGATCTCCCGATCGCCAAATTGCGTTCCAGCTCTAACTCCGGGAGGCTATATATAAATGAAGAAAATTTAGAGCATGCACTGAAGAATGATTGGTCACCAAGGAACCGTCTGTAAACGTGTCAATTATTTCATCTAAGCGTTAAGACTGGAGCGGAATGCAAAGCTGTTATTGCTTTGTTTTAAAATTATATGTCTGGTACCACGCAGCAACCAACCCCTATTGAATAGTATGTATTTCCCGGTGTTGCACATTACGGAAAAAGAAGATATAGAATGTACAGCAAAGGAGCAGGATATTCGGTCCAGTTGGTCTGTATCAGTGGTTGTTGCTTCAGATCAGCCTTCTCTTACCTTGCTTCAGTTAACGCTACGTGAATATCACTGTAATGCTTCCCCCCTCGTGTATGTGTCCAGCTTACTCACAAATACATTATGATATTCGCTCCAGCTCCGTCATGTGTGACAGGTTCCACCTTCTGACCACTCTCTGCGTAAAGACATTTCTCCTGAATCCTTTATTGGATGTTTTCGTGCCTACCCAATATCTGTGGCCAGGAGTTTTGGACTCCCCCATACATCTTCTGTGTCCTATCAAAGGCCTTCATAATGTTCTAAAACCGTGAATATGTAGACCCCCAGCCTTCACTTCTTTGAAGAAAAAAACTTCAGCCTATTTAATCTTTCCTGATAGTACTTGTCAGAGTGTGTAGGAAGACCTTGTCACATAATTAGAGGCATCCAATATCGCTCACATTACAAGAGGAAACTAAAACTAAAAAGTAATCACTGTTTAGATGATGAGAATGATGCTTCCCTTTTCAAACAAGAGTTTCAACAGCGTGTTCTACTTCAACCACATGATCACGGCATTCAAAACTATGGTGTTGGTTTCCTACAATTAAATGAATTGCCCATATCTATGCCCTTAATCATTCTAAGTGGCAACGTCCTCCTATCCCTCACTCTCTCCATCATTATGGCAACGCTGTCATCTCAAGTCGTACAGTGCTTTTTTTCTCGTGGTGAATCTTCCTTTGAGTGAGAATTGCACCATAGTGATCTCCACTATTTTCACAACTAACATTAATGCCCTGAATGCGGGGACCACAGCAAAGAAAGAGGGGTGGAATTTAACCTGAAGGGGAGTAGAGCAGTGAAGTTATATTAGAATTGCGGTAGCAGGGAGAGGGCTTGGATTTTTGTTTTCACATGACCGATAATCCAAGCTGCTGCGCATCCATCATGGAAATTCACGTCCTCGCTCTCAATCCCTTCAGGTTACACGGGCGCCTTACCCTGACTCAGTCTGGCTGCAGGACACTGCACGTGCAGTTGCTTTACCGTCACACAGCACGCACTCCTCAGGATCTCTCACACCTCCTGCCGCTCACATTTGAGATGCTTGCAATTTGGCTTTCCAATTGCCCCCCCCCCCAAAAAAAAGTGTCCAGCAAATAACGTCAGCCGGGATCAGCACATTTTCCCAGCCAGCAATTCAGGGACTGAGATATTTCTGTCGTCTGGATGGTCTATCATTTATCAATTTGGGCGAAAGCGCATTCACAACATTTTCACGACACTTTGCTTTTATGATTTTTCTCATATTGGTTTCTGGGATGTGAGTGTGGCTCGCTCGGCCAGCGTTTATTGCCAATCCCTAATTGCCCTTCAGTGGCTTGCCAGGCCATTTCGGAGGGCAATTACGAGTCAACCACATTGCTGTGTGTCTAGAGTCATGTGTAGGTACACCAGGCGAGGGCGGCAGATTTCCTTCCCTAAAGGATATTAGTGAACCAGATGGGTTTTTACAACATAATCTCAGGTGTACAATGTATTCACTCTCAGCAACTACAGTAAGTGGTTAATTCTCAAGCTGAGCAACTCTTGCCAATATGAACCGTAAACCCCAAACTGCAGAAGCGGTGCAGTAAAACGGGAATATAACAGAAGCATAACTGCAGGTGAGCAATCCACCACCAAGCAAATAACAATCGCAACACAATGCAACTTGCTCAAACTCAATCTGACACCTCTCAACATTGAATCAGAAACAAAGGGAACTAAATATACGCAAGATTTCACCTTCAGTCACTTCTTGCTTCAATGGGGTTGGGGTGGGAGAAGGAGGCCAGGGAAATACCTCGGAACGGTTCTGTTCTTCTTCTCAAATGAAATGAACTCCAATTGCAATCACCATGACGCCTCTGACTGAACAACGCTTTTGTGAAATTCGGCAACTGCAGTAAGCATTTCACGATGCCTATATTCGAGCAAAATGCCTTTCGTAACGGAGGAAGCATGTGCTCCACGTTAAAACCAGGAAGGAGCTGACCGACAGAGCATTTGAAATTCCATGCAACTTTGGTAGCGGTAGACCTGAATTTGGGTGTTATCGGCCAGTAATCAGTCAGGTAGCATCTGTGGAGAGAGAAGCAGAGCTAACATAAGGGCGGCACAGTGGCGCAGTGGTTAGCACCGCAGCCTCACAGCTCCAGGGACCCGGGTTCGATTCTGGGTACTGCCTGTGTGGAGTTTGCAAGTTCTCCCTGTGTCTGCGTGGGTTTTCTCCGGGTGCTCCGGTTTCCTCCCACAAGCCAAAAGACTTGCAGGTTGATAGGTAAATTGGCCATTATAAATTGTCACCAGTATAGGTAGGTGGTAGGGAAATATAGGGACAGGTGGGGATGTTTGGTAGGAATATGGGATTAGTGTAGGATTAGTATAAATGGGTGGTTGATGTTCGGCACAGACTCGGTGGGCCGAAGGGCCTGTTTCAGTGCTGTATCTCTAATCTAATCTAATCTAAAAAAAATTTCAGACCCATGACCTTTCATCACAACTGGAAAAATGTAGAGGTGTAACAGGTTTAAGGCAACTGGAGAGGCAGGGAAAGGAGTAAGTGAGGCATGAAGAAAAGCAAAGGTCTGTAACAGGGTGGAAGGAGGAGAAATTAAATGTCACAAGGAATGGTGGTGCAAGACAAAAGATGGCAATGGGGCAGGTCAAGAAACAAAAGAAGGACCTAGAATACCTTACAGGAGTTTTGTTATCATCGCCCATTTTAGCGAAATTATAAAAGCTTCTAAAAGGCAGCGTTGGTGATTTTGGGTGAATATCGCCCCTCAACCGACTTCAATTGTATTCATTATTTAACACATGATACACCCTGAAAAAGAGATCCCATTGAACTTCTCTTCGAGATGCTCGTCATTTACGTGAGAGTTTAATGTTGGTCAGTCGGCGTCGTCATAACCGAATGTTTTAACTAAAGGAATTGGGTAATGATCAGAACATCTATCAGGATGGTGAGAGGGAACAGTAACTGCAATGAGGCAGGGAGACCAGCAGATGGCGCTGGTGAGAGGCGGTATTAACTGCGTGAAACAGGGACGCCAGAAGATGGCGATGGTGAGGCGGACAGTAGCTGCAGTGACACAGAGCGACCAGCAGATGGAGATCGTGACAGGGGGAAAAGTGACTGTAGTGAGACAGGGATACCAACAGATGGCGATGCCGAGCCATTGCTGGTGAGAGATTCTGTGCGAACTGGGAGTTTTCAGTTTCCAAAGTTGATGAATTTACTTCCTGGAAACTTGATATGCTGAATAAAATAATTTCAATGCAATCTGTGTTAAATGGCTATTTTCCAACTATGCAAACACTTGTAACATTAAACTGGCTCCTGTTTGGGAAATTATTTTGAATGATTAAAGGTAATGCATAAATAAAACAACAGAATAAAATTGTACTCAAACAAACATTTTCAAATAAAGAAGTTCTAAATAAGTTGTGTTGAGTTCTTCATCAGTAACGTTATGGCATCTCTCTATCTCAAACACACATCTCTTTCAATGCTGGTATCTTCTCTACTATAACTAAGAGTAACCGAAATTTTGATCCAATTGTCTTTTGAAATTTAATATTTAATCTGCTTTCATAAACCTGTCAGAGAGTGAATTCCAGATCATAACAACTCCCTGCCTATTTGTTTCTCCGCTGTCCTAGTGTAAACAATCTCTACTCATGTCTCCAAACTGAGGAAAAGATTGCGAATACAATTAATCTCTCCAGAACAGCAGCTGCAGAGGAGCTGGAAACTCCTGAATTTGGACAAGCGATGAACAAAAATTACTCTGAATCCCCCAGGAGAGCAGAGGAAAGAAACAGTCAGGAATCAAAGGGAAACAAGTGATACTTTATTGCAGCCGCAAAAACTCTTTGTCAGAATGTGGAGGTCTTTATCGCTGAACGTTATATAAACTGGATGGGGAAAATTGGAAGATCTTTAGTACAATTTATGTTAAGTGGCCATTTTTCAGCTTCGTAAACCCGTCTAGCATTAAAGTGGCAAATGTTAAGAAAGTTTATTTTTCGAATGATTACTGGCTAATGCACAAATACATCAGCATCAAATAAAGTGCAAAAGATCATTGCCAAATATAACTGTCCATATGGGTCAGAATTGCTGTGTGAAATATCACCCGTTGTTAAAGTTCTCTTGGCTGCATCATTAACTTGAATCTAGTTTCATCGAAACATAGAAAATAGGAGCTGGAGGGGGCTATTCGGCCCTTCGAGCCAGCTTGATTGGCATAGCTTGCCACCTTAAACATTCACGCCCTCCTCCGCAGGAAAACAGTGACACAGTATGTAACATCTACAATATGAGCTCAGAATACGAGCTCTGCCTTTACTATTTTATTGCCTCCATCGAGTGGTGTTGATCATGGAGGGATAGTATTTCATCAGTTGTTGAATTGCTGTAGGTGGTAATGAGCAGGAGGTTTCCTTGCCTATTTTAACCTGGACAATACCTCACAGAGTATTGAGTCAATATTGAGGGCTCCCAGGGCCACTCCCTCTCGACTGTTACGCTACCTCTGGCAGTTTTGTCCTTCTTCTTGGGTAGGGTCGACATAGGTATGCAGATGCAACGCTCTGTGATGTTGACTAATGGAAACAATTATGTTAGTATAACTATCAGGCTGTTACTTGACTTTTTCGGACAGCTCTCTGATCTTTGCATCTGGTCCCTCACACATGTTAATTAGGAAAACATTGCGGAGTCGCCTGGGCTGAATGTGCCTTTCTCGTGTCCTTATTCATTGGCTAGGTCACAGCTTAGTGGTCCATTTGTTCCAATGAATTTTACAATTTATCCATTTATGGGATGCGGGCATCGCTGGGGAGACCAACATCGATTGCCCATCCCTAATCACCCTTGCAAATGAGGCGCTGACAACAGAGTTGCTTGTTGGTATATTTCAGAGTGCAGTTAACTTGTGAGCCACACTGCTGTGGATCTGGAGTCACATCTAAGTGAACTCCGGTCAGGACGGTTGGTGTCCTTCCCTAAAGGGCATGAGTGAACCAGTTGGGTATTTACAACATACTGTCTCTGTCATCATTGCTGATATGGACTTTCATTCACTTTTTAAGTTTTTAATTTTTAAGTTCCTCAACTGCCATGGTGGGATATTAACTCACCTCCCTGGACTATTAGTACAGGCCTCTTTGGTTACTAATCCAGTAACAAAGCACTCTGCTATTGTACCACATAGCAACTAGCTTCCTTTCTCGTAGTTTGATGTAGTGAAGTGGTTTAATCAGCTGTTAAGAGTATACTGTATTGGTGTGGAACAGGAATAACATATCGACCTGAATGGCTGAGAACGGCAGGCTTCCTTTCCTAAGGGGTCACCTTTTACAGAAATCTAACAGCGTCAAGGCCACTTTTATTGGTGGTTCAACCAGTTTTAATACGCAATACAGAGTTACAAACCACCATATTGAGATTTGGATAAATGTTTCTTGGCTTAAAACTCCAGCAATTGGAATATTATCCCAGTAACAGCGCCACTATGCTATTGCACTCCAAACAGTCCATTCGGCTGAATGCATGTGTCCATTTATGAGCTCAATTGGGCAAATTAAACCTTTAGTTTATTGGATCATGAGACCTCTGCAATTTCAATTGACATCAAATTGATTGTGGCAGTTTCACAATATACATAGGTTGGAAATGCAACACAAGAGAATACTCGCGGAGAAAGGGGAAAAAAACAAAACAAGCTAAAAGAATTACAGAAATACAGCGGCAGAAGCATGTTCTGTTCATTGAGTTACGATTTGAATCAATATTCTCGCCAATTTGCCACGTTTTTTCTTTGAATTTATTCATCAACAGCAGGTGTTGTGTGAAATTCCTTACTCTCTAAACAATTGCGCTGTGAGCATCTTTACCCTTTTTCTAGGAGACAATTCTCAGTGTTCGAAGGTAGAAGAAAGCTTCCCCTCATTCGCTCCCATAGCTCGAATACATTTCCCATAGTGTTCCCATATTGTTATATAAGGTAGTCATTACTTAATCAATTAACGAATGCAGAAGGGACCTTTCTAACCAGAGAGTGGTTTCCTACCGTGTGGGGGTGAATAGCATAGATGCATGTTAGAGGGATCAATATTAGTATATGAGGAAGAAGGATAGAAGGTTATGCTGATAGGATGAGGTGAAGACGGATGCGCGGGTGCTCATAATGTGGACAAACACCAATAAAGATCAATTGGACCGAATGGCCTTTTTCAATACTGGAAATCCAAACAAGAATTTAAGATCAGAACTTCAATGTTGTTGGAATATGTACTACCTATTTTATGGTTGCAGTGCTGAGAGTTAAGAAACTATGCGTTATTGGAGTTTCAGCTTCAGGAAATAAGCTGAGTGCACGTTTACCAAACAACTAATTTATTTCAGTAATTTATGAAATCAATTTCAGAACAGACAGTTTGAAACCCAAACTTTGTTCTAAGCTAATGCTCGATGCGCATCCCGCAGGCGCCACATGAGCATTATAAAATGTCACTGTAATTATTTATACCATGGTGATACGGTGAAGTAAATATTCGTATCTCAAAGGTCCAGTTTAACCCATTCCATCTCCTTGTTTTCAAGCACGATGTTTCTGCACAGTAGATAATCATGCCTGGACTGGGTCGCAACCAGTACTGACCCATTATACCCTGCGTCCAATACTGTATTCCATTCCACTCAATTGTTTTGAATATCAGGAAGGGTGTATCACGCAATCCAATGCCTTTCGACACTATCTTGTTAAAATAAAGCTTGGTTAGTTAATACCAGCTGTTGTTAACCTTAAAGCTAAGGACTTATCGGAAGGTTTTCTTTTTAACGATTATCCGCCAGTTGAATGTGACCATCACTGAAAAAGCCAATATTTATTGCCCATCCTTAATTGTCCTTGAGAACGTGATACTGAACCACATTCTTGAACAGCTGCAGTCGACGTAAGCACATGCACAGTGCTGTTAAGCAGGGAGTTGCAGCAGCTTTTTCCGGGAGCAGAGAGTGCGAGCGAGTGAGTAGCTGGGAAGGTCAGTTTAAAGTAAACTTAATTTCTTCTTGTTTTCGGCGGAGACCTGGGGGATGCTGGGAAAGTAAAACCATATATATGTGGGCCATACAAAATAACTTGCCTTTCATTGCAGCAGCTTTTTCGGGAGCAGAGAGTGCGAGCGAGTGAGCAGCTGGGAAGGTCACTTAAAAGTAAACTTAATTTCTTTTTGTTTTCGGCGGAGACCAGGGGGATGCTGGGTAAGTAAAATCCTATATATGTGGGCCATTTAAAATAAGTTGCCTTTCATTGCAGCAGCTTTTTCCGGGAGCAGAGAGTGCGAGCGAGTGAGCAGCTGGGAAGGTCAGTTTAAAGTAAACTTAATTTCTTTTGTTTTCGGTAGAGACCAGGGGGATGCTGGGTAAGTAAAAGCCTATATATGTGGGACATTTAAAATAACTTGCCTTTCATTGCAGCAGCTTTTTCGGGAGCAGATAGTGTGAGCGAGTGAGCAGCTGGGAAGGTCAGTTTAAAGTAAACTTAATTTCTTTTTGTTTTTGGCGGAGACCAGGGGGCTGCTGGGTAAGAAAAACCCTATATATTTAGGCAGTTTATGAGAAAGGGAATAGGTGACTAAAAGGCAGAGAAAGAGCAGGAAGGCAGCGCAGGTGTCCCCTGCGGTCATCTCCCTCCACAACAGGTATACCGTTTTGGATACTGTTGAGGGAGGTGGCTCACCAGGGGAAGGCAGCAGTAGCCAGGTTCATGGCACCGTGTCTGGCTCTGCTGTTCAGAACGGCGGGAAAAAGAGTGGAAGGGCTATAGTCATAGGGGATTCCATTGGAAGGGGAGTAGATAGGCGGTTCTGTGGTCGAAAACGAGACTCCCGAATGGTATGTTGCCTCCCAGGTGCACGGGCAGGGATGTCTCAGATTGGCTGCAGAACATTCTGAAGGGGGAGGGTGAACAGCCAGTTGTCGTTGTGCACATAGGCACCAATGATATAGGTAAAAAACGGGATGAGGTCCTACAAGCAGAATTTAGGGAGTTAGAAGCCAAGTTAAAAAGTAGGACCTCAGAGATAGTAATCTCAGGATTGCTACCAGTGCCACGTGATAGTCAGAGTAGAAATGAAAGAATAGTCAGGATGAATGCGTGGCTTGACGGTGATGGTGCAGGAGGGTGTGGTTCAGATTTTGGGACATTGGGACCGGTTCTGGGGGAGGTGGGACTATTACAAATTGGACGGTCTACAGCTGGGCCGGACTGGAACCAATGTCCTTGGGGGTGCTTTTGCTAACGCTGTTGGGGAGGGTTTAAACTAATGTGGCAGGGGGATGGGAACCAAATGAGGTCAGTGGAGAGTAAGGAGGTAGTAACTAAAGCCTGTAAGGAACTAGATAATGAAGTCAGCGTGACTAAGGGAAAGAGTAGGCAGGGAGCAGACGATGAAAGCAAAGGGACTGGTGGTCTGCGGTGTATTTGTTTTAATGCAAGAAGTGTAGTAGGTAAGGCAGATGAACTTAGGGCTTGGATTAGTACCTGGGAGTATGATGTTATTGCTATTACTGTGACTTGGTTAAGGGAAGGGCATGATAGGCAACTAAATATCCCAGGATACCGATGCTTCAGGCGGGATAGAGAGGGAGGTAAAAGGGGTGGAGGAGTTGCATTACTGGTCAAAGAGGATATCACAGCTGTGCTGAAGGAAGGCACTATGGAGGACTCGAGCTGTGAGGCAATTATGGGCAGAACTCAGAAATAGGAAGGCTGCGGTAACAATGTTGGGGCTGTACTACAGGCCTCCCAACAGCGAGCGTGAGATAGAGGTACAAATATGTAAACAGATTATGAAAAGCTGTGGGAGCAACAGGGTGGTGGTGATAGGAGATTTTAATTTTCCCAACATTGACTGGCATTCACTTAGTGTTAGAGGTCTAGATGGAGCAGAATTTGTAAGGAGCATCCAGGAGGGTTTTCTAGAGCAGTATGTAAATAGTCCAACTCGGGAAGGGGCCATACTGGACCTGTTGTTGGGGCATGAGCCGGGCCAGGTGGTTGAAGTTTCAGTAGGGGACTACTTTGGGAATAGTGATCACAATTCCGTAAGTTTTAGAATACTCATGGACAAAGACGAGAGTGGTCCTAAAGGAAGAGTGCTAAATTGGGGGAAGGCCAACTATACAAAAATTCGGCAGGAGCTGGGGAATGTAGATTGGGAGCAGCTATTTGAAGGTAAATCCACATTGCTATGTGGGAGGCTTTTAAAGAGAGGTTGATTAGCGTGCAGGAGAGACATGTTCCTGTGAAAATGAGGGGTAGAAATGGCAAGATTAGGGAACCATGGTTGACAGGTGAAATTGTGAGACTAGCTTAGAG
Source organism: Heterodontus francisci (assembly GCF_036365525.1). NCBI lineage: Eukaryota > Metazoa > Chordata > Chondrichthyes > Heterodontiformes > Heterodontidae > Heterodontus > Heterodontus francisci. Next base: position 18,994,711 of record NC_090409.1, on the reverse strand, counting down.
GAAAAAGGAAGCATACATAAGGTCTAGGCAGCTGAAGAAAGACGAAGCTCTGAAAGAATATCGGGATTGTAGGCGCAATCTGAAATGAGGAATTAAGAGGGCTAAAAGGGGGCATGAAATATCTTTAGCAAACAGGGTTAAGGAAAATCCCAAAGCCTTTTATTCAGATATAAGGAGCAAGAGGGTAACTAGAGAAAGGATTGGCCCACTCAAGGACAAAGGAGGAAAGTTATGCGTGGAGTCAGAGAAAATGGGTGAGATTGTAAACGAGTACTTTGCATCAGTATTCACCGAGGAGAGGGACATGATGGATGTTGAGGTTAGGGACAGATGGTTGATTACTCTCGGTCAAGTTGGCATAAGGAGGGAGGAAGTGTTGCGTATTCTAAAAGGCATTAAGGTGGACAAGTCCCCAGGTCCGGATGGGATCTATCCCAGGTTACTGAGGGAAGCGAGAGAGGAAATGGTTGGGGACTTGACAGATATATTTGCAGCATCCTTAAACACGGGCGAGGTCCCGGAGGATTGGAGAATTGCTAATGTTGTCCCCTTGTTTAAGAAGGGTAGCAGGAAAAATCCAGGTAATTATAGACCGGTGAGCCTGACGTCAGTGGTAGGGAAGCTGCTGGAGATGATACTGAGGGATAGGATCTATTCCCATTTGGAAGAAAATGGGCTTATCAGTGACAGGCAACATGGTTTTGTGCAGGGAAGGTCATGTCTTACCAACTTAATACAATTCTTTGAGGAAGTGACAAAGTTGATTGATGAAGGAAGGGCTGTAGATGTCGTATACATGGACTTCAGTAAGGCGTTTGATAAGGTTCCCCATGGCAGGCTGATGGAGAATGTGAAGTCGCATGGGGTCCAAGGTGTACTAGCTAGATGGATAAAGAACTGGCTGGGCAACAGGAGACAGAGTGTAGCAGTGGAAGGGAGTTTCTCAAAATGGAGACGTGTGACCAGTGGTGTTCCACAGGGATCCGTGCTGGGACCACTGTTGCTTGTGATGTGCATAAATGATTTGGAGGAAAGTATAAGGTGGTCTGATTAGCAAGTTTGCAGACGACACTAAGATTGGTGGAGTAGCAGATAGTGAAGGGGACTGTCAGAGAATACAGCAGAATATAGATAGATTGGAGAGTTGGGCAGAGAAATGGCAGATGGAGTTCAATCAGGGCAAATACGAGGTGATGCATTTTGGAAGATCCAATTCAAGAGTGAACTATACAGTAAATGGAAAAGTCCTGGGGAAAATTGATGTACAGAGAGATTTGGGTGTTCAGGTCCATTGTTCCCTGAAGGTGGCATCGCAGGTCAATAGAGTGGTCAAGAGGGCATGCGGCATGCTTTCCTTCATCGGACGGGGAATTGAGTAGAAGAGTTGGCAGGTCATGTTACAGTTGTATAGGGCTTTGGTTCGGCCACATTTGGAATACTGCGTGTAGTTCTGGTCGCCACATTACCAAAAGGATGTGGATGCTTTGGAGAGGGTGCAGAGGAGGTTCACCAGGATGTTGCCTGATATGGAGGGCGCTAGCTATGAAGAGAGCTTGATTAGATTAGGATTATTTTCATTAGAAAGACGGAGGTTGAGGTGTACAAAATCATGAGAGGTATAGACAGGGTGGATAGCAAGAAGCTTTTTCCCAGAGTGGGGGATTCAATTACAAGGGGACACGAGTTCAAAGTGAAAGGGGAAAAGTTTAGGGGGCTATGCGTGGAAAGTTCTTTCTGCAGAGGATGGTGGGTGCCTGGAATGCATTGCCAGCAGAGGTGGTAGACGCGGGCACGATAGCTTCTTTTAAGATGTATCTAGACAGATACATGAATGGGCAGGAAGCAAAGAGATACAGACCCTTAGAAAATAGGCGACCGGTTTAGATAGAGGATCTGGATCGGCGTAGGCTTGGAGGGCCGAAGGGCCGATTCCTGTGCTGTAATTTTCTTTTATTTTTTTTTCTTTGTTCATTGAGTTCCAGGAATTTGGCCAAAGAGTGGTATATTAAGTAAATCAAACTAACGTGTGCTGACCAAGGGACGATGCATTTCAGCCGTAAGGACACACAGGCCACTCCGAAACTGCAGTATCATCTGCACAGAACATTGGCAGAGTACCACCAAGTGTAAAAGGGAGATGCCCAGTCACGATCATACAAAAGCATTTTCTCAAAAATGTGAGGTTCTGAATTCCAAACACAAGAAGTGCAACTTGTATTTATGTAGCGCCTTTAACGTGAGAAAACATCACATGGCGCCTCAAAGGAACGTTATGAAGTTAATACTGACAGCCAGCAATGTGGGACGACATTAAGATGTTCTGATGAAAGGTCACTGACCTGAAACGTTAACTCTGCTTCGCTCTCCACAGATACTGCCAGACCTGCTGAGTATTTCCAGCATTTCTTATTTTTATTCGGGATGACATTAAGATGGCCAAAAGCTTGGTCAAAGTAGAAGGAGAGTCTTAAAGGAGGAAAGAGAGGTAGAGCGGTGGAGAGGGTTAGGGAGAGAATTCCCGAAATCAAGATCATGGCAACTGAAAACAGGGCCACAAATCTTGGATCAATTATTATCAGGCGTGAGCAAGAGGCCAGACTAAGAGGAGCACAGGAATTGTCAGGGCCCAGGAAATTACAAAGACAGAGACAGGTGAGGACTGGGAGGGATTGGATAACAAGTATGAGAATTTTAAAATGAAGTCATTGCTTAACCGGAAAACAAGGAATGTTATAATTTAATCAGTTTCAGAAGGACTGTTAAAGGATATTTTAATGAATGTTTCAACTCCTCTCTAAACTTGTTCTGGATCAATGCATAAATGCACGTGTTTGTGCAACAACTCAAAAGGAGAAGTAGATACCCGGCTTCTTGAAGGATGTATGCAGAATCATTGTATCCTGTGTAACTGTAAGAGTTTGTAATTTGGAAATATAAATAATGTACAGTAAACGTCATCCACAAGATGACGAAACTTCCCGATATAGTGAAAAGCAAAATAATAGATTTTCTTCGATTCTTCATCTCGGAATCATTCTCATCTTCACCACATTTCTTGCCACAGAGAGCACTACGGACTCTATTGGACACTACAATAGACCTCACAGTGAGTGTATTCAACAACACAATTAAAACTAATGGTACAAGTGGGGTTAAAACATGGGACAGGTACGAAAATGTTATCCACGGAAGCGCTATGTACAAATTAGGTTTGAATTTGCAGTACCAGGGTACATTGTTAATAATATACACAGGATCGAATGAAAAGCACCGAGGGATGTTTCGTAAATAGCTCAGTGCAAACACCGTTCCCACAATGCCACGTGCCGTTTGTTTGGTGCAATATTTGTTTTTCAGCTTCTGGCAGCAAATAGCCACATATCGATCAAAGGTGAAAGCGACCGTTAACCAGACCGAACAGTCTTGGGCGGCATAAACCAGTGCAGTTTTCACAGAGCACACTGGAGTAATGGACAGAAAGCTGTCTGGAAAACAAACAGCGATTATTCGGCTTAACAAAACACTCGTGAAAACGGCTACTAGATCCGCGACAGCCATCGCCACCAGGTAGCAAGTGATGCATTTGGAGAGACCACACTTCCCTTGGGATAGAATCACAATCGCCATTGTGTTACCTGTCAAAGGAAAGAAAATATCATGTAAGTAAGCCGACGGAAGAACAGAAAAAAAAATTGTCAGATGTTGTGCGAATTTAAGAGGCTGAAATCCGTTATTTGCAATCTGTCTCGCATGACCCGTATGTTTATTGCCCCGCCTGATATTCAATTCAATCTCAAACACTGTCGAACAGACGATGCGGCCGGGGGCGGAAAGTCCGTACAATCGCACGTTGGAGAATATCAGCGCCAAGAACTGTATCTATATTCCACAATCTATATTATTTATGTGCGCTTATCCGTGTTTCCTCGTGACATCCAGCTATAAAATGGAATGGCAATAGTTAAAATAACGAAACATCAGAGGCGAATGAGGAATATGAATTAAAAATGAATCATAATGCTAAGGAGAAAAGCACTGAAATTATTTAAAGTACAAGTGGAATTCGACAAAAAACATGAGAGTTGTTAAGACATATTTTGAAACAGTGTATGATGCAGTCTCTCTATCAAAATGAAACCGAATCTGTTACATATTAAAAACATATACAGTAGGCAATGCATAATGACGAGATATCAATAAAGTACTAAAATCGAACATGGCACAGAATGTCGATACAGTTACCGAATAGTAGCAGCGAATATAAAGACACATGGCTAAAAGAGTGCCGGTGGTGCAGTGGTAATATCACAGAAGTATTAAGGCCGATCCTCTAACAATAGGTCTCGAATTTCCTCACTGCAGGCGGTGAAATTTCAATCAAAAGCTAATCGAATGGTGATCTTAAAAACAGTGTCGATTGCTTTTTAAAACAAATCCATTTCACTTCCTTTACAGAAGGAAATTGTGTCGTCATGTGACATGTGACTCCAGACTGGCTCTGAAATGGCCAAGCAAGCCACTCAGTCGAATTAAATCGCTACGAGTCTAACAGAAGGAATAAAATGGGATGGACCACCTAGCATCGACACAGGCACCGGAAAGGGAATGGCAAACCCAGCCTCCTCGACCCTGCAACTCCTCCTTACTAACATTAGGGGACATGTACCAAAACTGTGAGAGCTATCCCAAACACTAGTCAAGGAAGAGCCTGACATCGTCATATTCACGGAATCACACCATGCAGATAATGTCCCAAACACCATCACCACCCTTGCGCGTGTCCTACCCCACTGGCAGGAGAGATCCAGCAGAGGTGGCGGCACAGTCGGTCGGGAGCTGCGCTCGTAGTCCTTAACATTGACTCCGAGCTTCATGGCATCTGATTAAAGATGGTCAAGGAATCCACCGGCTGATTACCACCTCCCCCACGACCACCCCACACACACACCCGCCGCCACCAGCTCATGATTCAATGCTTTTCCATACTGAACACCAATTAGAAGACTCACTGAGGGTAGCAAGGACGCAAAATACACTCTGGATGGGGGACTTCAATGTTCACCACCAAGAATGGTTCAGTTGCACAACTGTTGACCAATTTCTAAAGGACATAGCTGCTAGACTGGGTCTGTGAATCAACAAGACGGGGAAACCTATATTTCTCATCATCACCAATCTACCTGTTACCGATGCATCTGTCCATGACCACTGCACTGTCCTTGTGGAGACAAAGTTCCAACTTTACACTGTTTATACCCACCACCGTGTTGTGTGGCACTGCCACTGTGCTAAATGGGATCGATTTTGAACAGTTCTTGCAACTCAAAACTGGGAATCCGTGAGGCACTGTGGGCTATCAGCAGCAGAATTGTGTTCAACCACAGTCTATAACCTCATGGCCCAGCATATCCCCCACTCTACCATCACCAGGGAACAATCATGGTTCAATGAAGAGTGCAGGAGGGCAGGCGAGGAGCAGTACCAGGCATACTGAAAGTGAGGTGTTAGCCTGGTGAAACTACAACACAGGACGACTTGTATGCAAAACAGCGTAAGCAGCATGCAATAAAAAGGCTAAGCGATCCCATAACCAGTGGATCAGATCTAAGCAGTGCAGTCCTCCTCATTCAGTCGTGAATGGTGGTGGACAATTAAATAACTGACAGGCGCTGGAGGAGGCTCCACAAGCATGCCCATCGTCTACGATGGAAGAGCCCAGCACATCAGTGCAAAAGTTAAGGTTGAAGCATTTACATCCATCTTCAGCCAGAAGTGCTGAGTGGATAACGCACCTTGGCCTCCTCCTAAGATCCCCAGCCTCACAGATGCCAGTCTTCTGCCTATCCAATTCACTCCATGTGACATCAAGAAACGGCTGAAGGCACTGGATACTGAAAAGGGAATGGATCCTGAAAACATTCCGGCAATAGTACTGAAAAATTGTGCTCCAGGACTAGCTGCACCCCTAGCCAAACTGTTCCAGTGCAGCCAGAACACTGGCATCTACCTGACAATGTGCAAAAATGCCCAGGTATGTTCTGTACACAAAAAAGCAGGACAAATGCAACCTTCCCAATTACCACCCCATCAGTCTACTACTAATCATCAGCAAAGTGATGGAATGGGTTGTCAACAGTGCCATCAAGTGACACTTGCTCGGCAATAACCTGCTCATTGACGCTCAGTTTGGGTTCTGCCAGGGTCACTCAACTCCTGACCTCACTAGAGTCTTGGTCCAAACATGGACAAAATAACTGAACTCCAGAGGTGAGGTGAGAATTATTGCTCGTGACATCGAGGCAGCATTTGAACGAGTATGACATCAAGGAGCCCGAGAAAAACGCGACTCAATGGGAATCGGGGGAAAACTCATCCACCATAAGGCATAGTCTGATATTTGGATATAAAAAAAGGTTGAAAAACCGTTTTCATAGATTGCGCTTTCATTTCCGTACATGTTGTCATCAGTTATAATCTCTTCTAACAAAGCACAGCAGGTAGGTCTGAAAGCTTGATTTATTTTAGGTAAAGGATAGCATGTGGAACAATGGCAGCTACGTGGTTTAGAGGAACAGAGGAGTTGTGATCTGATTAAATAACTGATTAAGTTCCAGGAACTGGATTGTCCCCTCCTCTGAACAATTTGTTTAGATGTTCATGTCAATAACCACTCTCGCTTATTTCAAGGAAACGGTTAAAGCCTGAAGTGCGTAAGTGCATGCGTCTCTATCAAAAGAAGCTGGCGCAAAGGGGGTTTGTTGTTAACGTTATTTTAAGGTTACCCTGTAGTCAATCCAAGAAGCAGAGCTATCTGGACCTGATTCCATTGATTTAAAACATGATTGCATTATATTCCATAGCAATAATGTCCTTTGGTTTAATTGTCAAATACAAATCAATTTACTCAGGCATGCAAAATATATTTTAAAAGATAACTGCAACCATTTCATAATGGAAACTTCTTGAATGCAATTCCTTAGCAACAGACTGCGTTTCACAGACGTTATAATTTACACCCATCATAGTCAACATAATTATCATTATTTACAACTGGGCAAATGTAATTATTGGAATAAAAACATTGCAAATGACTGGGTGTAGCAGACTAAGCTGGAGACATTTGTCAACATTAGATGAAGAACAAACCTCATCAAATCGATTGCTTAAAATAACTGTATTTTGTTACAATGTTTTGTTGATTGAGCAAAACAATGGAAGATTGTAACGTTTAAACAAAAGGAATAGCAAAAGAGTTAAGTTTCTCACAAAAGATAGTTCACAAGATCAATCATTAATTAAACCTCAGGTTGTGCAATGAGGAATCTGTTAATATAATCACTGACCTGGAATACCAATCACTGCAAGAATAGGATAGCAAATAGCATACACCAGGCCATTTGGTGGCTCATGCATTTTCTGTCAGATTTGATAACCTCAGTTCGTGCTGACTGCACAGTCTCTGATAAGTCCTCATGAATCATTTGCAGACTCTCCCATATACACTTGAGTGAAGCCTCGTGTGACACAATTAGCTAATCATAAGAGACATGAGTTGCAGTTATTTTAATAAACAACGACAGGTGCTGTCATGATTTATTCAGCTATGCAACCATATCAACAAATATATATAAGTATTTAAGTATATGTGTATACGTCTGTGTATGCATGTCCGTGTGTGTGAATCAGAGAGAGAGAGATAGTATCAGATTACTTCAAGAGCCGAGTAAAACCGTTCGGACATGCGAATTTTTTCCCAAACTATATCACATACCCTTTATATTGAGTTCTTGTGTGAGAATCCTTCCCAATAAGATCCTCCAGCTGAGACGAAGTTGATCTCCAGTTGAAACAGAACGTTCAAGTGTGCACACATTTAGCCTGAGCTTAAGATGCCAGGGAGGAATTTAATTGAGGCAGGTTGATATACATGTAGCTGTTTGCATCCGCCGAACAGAATGGCAATACATTGGAGAACATATCAGAAATATATGGTTTAATGTCCATGGCTACCTTTTTATAAAGGTACACACTGCTGCCACTGCGCGTCAGTGGTGGAGGGAGTGAACGTTTGTGGATGGGGTGACAATCAGGCGGGCAGCATTGTCCTGGATGGTATCGAGCTTCTTGAGTTTTGTTGGAGCTACATCGATCCAGTCAAGTGGAGAGGTTTCCATCACGCTCCTGACCTATGCCTTGTCGCTGGTGGACAGGCTTTGGGGAGTCAGGAGTTACTCACCACAAGAGTTCATGGCCTCTGACTTGCTCTTATAGCCATGGTATTTATATGGCTACTTCAGTTTCTGTTCAATGGTTACCCCCAGGATGTTGATAGTGGGGGACTTAGGGATCGCAATGCCGTTGAATGTCAAGGGGAGATGGTTAGATGCTCTGTTGTTGGAGATGGTCGTTGGCTGTTACTTGTGTGGCACGAATATTATTTGCCACTTATCAGCTTAAGCCTGGATATTGTCGAGGTCTTGCTGCATTTCTACACGGACTGCTTCACTTTCTGAGGAGTCACGAATGGTACTTGTGGATAAGGATAAGAGTAGTCCTCGGGTGAAGATGGTAAATTGGGGGAAGGCTAATTATAACAATTTTCGGCAGGAACTGAAGAAGTTAGATTTGGGGGCGGCTGTTTGAGGGTAAATCAACATCTGACATGTGGGAGTCTTTCAAACGTCAGCTGATTAGAATCCAGGACCAGCATGTTCCTGTGAGGAAGAAAGACAAGTTTGGCAAGTTTCGGGAAGCTTGGATAACACGGGATATTGTGAGCCTAGTCAAAAAGAAAAAGGAAGCATTTGAAAGGGCTGGAAGGCTAGGAACAGATGAAGCACTTGAGGAATATAAAGACTGTTGGAAGGAACTTAAGCAAGGAGTTAGGAGAGCTAAAAGGGGTCATGAAAAGTCATTGGCAAACAGGATTAAGGGAAATCCCAAGGCTTTTTGTACATATATAAAGAGCAAGAGGGTAACCAGGGAAAGGGTTGGCCCACAAGGACAGAGATGGGAATGTATGTGTGGAGCCAGAGGAAATGGGCAAGGCACTAAATGAGTACTTTGCATCAGTATTCACCAAAGAGAAGGACTTGGTGGATGATGAGCCTAGGGAAGGGAGTGCAGATAGTCTCAGTCATCCCATTATCAAAAAGGAGGAGGTGTTGGGTGTCTTGCAAAGCATTAAGGTAGATAAGTCGCCAGGGCCTGATGGGATCTACCCTAGAATACTGAGGGAGGCAAGGGAAGAAATTGCTGGGGCCTTGACAGAAATCTTTGCATCCTCATTGGCTGCAGGTGAGGTCCCAGAGGACTGGAGAATAGACAATGTTGTGCTTTTGTTTAAGAAGGGTGGCAAGGATAATCCAGGAAATTATAGGCCGGTGAGCCTTACGTCAGTGGTAGGGAAACTATTAGAGAGGTTTATTCGGGGCTGGATTTACTCCCATTTTGGAAAAAACGAACGAATTAGTGAGAGACAGCATGGTTTTCTGAAGGGGAAGTCGTGTCTTACTAATTTGATTGAGTTTTTTGAGGAAGTGACGAAGTTGATTAATGAGGGACGGCCGGTGGATGTAGTCTATATGGTCTTTAGTAAAGCCTTTGACAAGGTCCCGCATGGCAGACTGGTACAAAAGGTGAAGTCACATGGGATCAGAGGTGAGCTGGCAAGGTAGATACAGAACTGGCTCGGTCATAGAAGGCAGAGGGCAACAGTGGATGGGTGTTTTTCTGAATGGAAGGATGTGACTAGTGGTGTTCCGCAGGGATCAGTGCTGGGACCTTTGCTGTTTGTAGTATATATAATTGATTTGAAGGAAAATGCAGTTGGTCTGATTAGTAAGTTTGTGGACGACACAAAGGTTGGTGGAGTTGTGGATAATGATGAGGCTTGTCAGGGGAAACAGCAGGATTTAAATCGGTTGGAGAGTTGGGCGGAGAAATGGCAGATGGAGCTAAATCCGGACAAATGTGAGGTAATGCATTTTGGAAGGTCTATTACAGGTGGGAGGTACACAGCAAATGGCAGAGCACTTAGGATTATTGACAGGCAGAGGGATCTGGGCGTGCAGGTCCACAGGTCACTGCAAGTGGCAATGCAGGTGGATGAGGTTGTCAAAAATGCATACGGCATGCTTCCGTTCATTGGTCGGGGCATAGAGTATAACAATTGACAAGTCATGTTGCAGCTGTACAGATCCTTAGTTAGGCCACACTGAGAATATTGCGTGCAATTCTGGTTGCCACACTACCAGAAGGACGTGGAGGCTTTGGAGAGGGAACAGAGGAGGTTTACCAGGATGTTGCCTGGTCTGGAGGGCATTAGCTATGAGGAGAGTTTGGAAAAACCCGGATTGTTTTCACTGGAACGACGGAGGTGGAGGGGCGACATGATAGAGGTTTACAAAGTTATAAGCGGCATGGACAGAGTGGATAGTCAGAAGCGTTTTCCCAGGGTGGAAGAGTCAGTTACTAGGGGACATAGGCTTAAGGTGCGAGGGGCAACGTTTAGACGGGATGTGCGAGGCAAATATTTTACACAGAGGGTGGTGAGTGCCTGGAACTTGCTGCCAAGGGAGGTGGTGGAAGCAAATACGGTAGTGACGTTTAAGAGACGTCTTGACAAATATATGAAATGGAAGGGAAGAGAGGGATATGGGCCCCGGAAGTGCAGAAGGTGTTAGTTTAGGCAGGCACCAAGATCGGCGCAGGCTTGGAGGGCCGAATGGCCTGTTCCTGTGCTGTACTGTACGTTGTTCTTTGTTCTTTAATTCCCATTGACCTCAACTTTGCTCGGGCTCCTTGATGCCATACTTGGTCAAATGCTGCCTTGATGTCAAGGACAGTCACTCTCACCTGACCTTATAGATCAGCTCTTTTGTCCACGTTTGAATCAAGCCTGTAATGAGGTCAGGAGCTGGGTGGCCCTGGCGGAAACCAAACTGAGCATCACCGAGCATGTTTTTGCTAAGCAAGTGCCGCTTGATTGTAATGTCGGAAAGGCAACAGCCAGTATGTGCACAGCAAGCTCCCACAAACAGCAACGTGATACTTACTCCGATCACCTGTTTTTGTGATGTTTATTGAGGGATAAATATTGGCCTGGACAAAAGGAAGAACTCCCCTGCTCTTCGTGGAAATAATGACCTGCCGAGATGGGCCCTCAGTGTCATTAGAAATATGGCACCTCCGACATTGTCAGCCTTGATTTTCAAAAGTCCTGGGGTGGGAATTGAACCTTCTGTTACCAACTGTACAACGCTGGCACATGAGTTTGAATTTAATTCCGGCAGCACTTGCCCCAATAGCAGGCCATAAAGCTGGTGGGCAACTGCGCCGTGGCTGTTTCCAGGAGCCTTGATGCGATTCTGCGCCATTCATGCAATTAACTTCCTGGTTTAGGTGGCTCTATCCCCTTTAAGGGCTGAAATCCCGCCTCCAAAAGCTACCGAACAATGGCAAGGCCCTTCAGTCCCTGCAGCGCCATGTGAATCACTGGCCTTTGCTGGAACATCAGCCAGCCAGGACCAGCAAGATGGAGCAAGTCCTGGAGGGTGTCTTTGGTAAAGTCGGCCGTGTTTTCGGGAGGGGTGGGGGGTGGCCCTTGCCACCGGGCATTCGCTCCATGCGAAATGAGGTGGTCAATAGGGTGGTCCATACCCCCAAGTCTGCAGGAATGCTGTCAGCTTTTACTGGACATTCTCCACACTTTGTGGAGGGCCACCTAAGGGCCTCAATTGGTCTATGACGGGAAAGCGATCCACGACCTTTTCCACCTCTGACTGATCGGACAGAGTCGAGAAGGCGATACGCATTCCATCCAGCCTTCCCTCCCAGTTCTAAGTCCACCACAAGCCTTGCTGCATCCCTAACAGAGTTAATGTTCCAGGTTATTGACGATTTATCAGAACTGCAAAAGGTTAGCCATGCAACAGGGTTTAAGCAAATACCCTTATAAGGAGAGAAAGGGGGAACAGGGTGGAGGAACGAGAGGGAATGGGTGCGATAGGGTGGAAGGAAGGAGATATTACATAACACAGGGATGATGGCATAAGGCAGAAAAAGATGCTAATGCGTCAAGAAAAGAAACAAAAGACAGTTTTCGGGTCAGTGGAAAAGGCAACAGCGGTAACATCACAAACTGTCTGAAAAATGGAAGTGCTTGTTGTGATCTGAAATTGTTATACTCCAGCTTGAGTCCAGAAGGCTTTAAAATGTAGAATCGAAAGATGAGGTTCTGTTCTCTGAGCTTGTGTGAACTGTGCAGCAGGCCGAAGATAGAAAGGGTCAGAGTGGGAGCATGATGGAGAACTAAAATCACAGGCGACTGGAAGCTCAGGGCCTTGTTTGCTGACTGAATGGAGTTGTTCTGAAAAGCACTTACCGATTTGCTTTTGTTCTCCCCAGCTTGGAGGGGACGGCAATCTGAGCTGCGAATACAGTATACAAAATTGAAAGAAGTACATGCAAATCACTGTTGCGCTGGAAAGGAGTGCTTGGGGCCCTGCACAGTGAGAAGGGAGGTGAAAAGGCATCTGTTGCATCTCCTGCACTTACACAGAAAAGTACCGTGGAATACCCTCGCTTCCCTCCTTTGGGAAACTCCTTAAAACCTATCTCTTTTCTCCAAGGCTTTGGTCATCTGACCTGCTAGCTCCTTTTGTGACTCAGTGGCATACTTTGTTTGATAATCGCTCCTATTAAAAGCCTTGGGACATTTTACTCCATTAAAGTCGCTATATAAATATATGTTGTTGTTGGTGTGCGCGAATTGGCTGCAGTGTTTCCTTCAGCAACAGTGAGGACACTTCAAAAGTACTTCATTGGCTGTAAATCGCTTTGGGACGTCCTGAGGTCATGAAAGGCGCTACAGAAGTGCAAGTCTATTTTTCTGATCTATAAATGAATGATAAATCGCGACAACAGGCTCTGAACAGTGTCACGCACATTCGAAGTGCAAGGATGCATCAATGACTAACTCTGAAGAGTCATGATGAAATGGACTGGCTTTAAAAACAATGAACCTACATTTAAAAAAAACGAGAATAATGGTCCAAAATGGCCACCGAAGAATAAATGTATTTGCCTTTTGTGTATTCAAACTGTATGACGAAGACAAAGGACAAAACGTCAGAGCCAAAGTATGTTAATGAAACCCATCTTACACCAATCCTAGAATTCTCGCATTCACGAATTGAATGTCTTCTTCTGAAGCAAAGGCTGTGTGAAGTAGACACGTCCTGTGAAATTGTGTAATCACCATGTGGAAGAGAGGAGGAGGTCTCCTACCAGGAGCTGACAGGTGACACGGTTTTACATTAACAAAGACAGCCCGAGAAAGACAAAATGAGAGAGAGCGACTGACCCAGAAGGTGAAGCTACTTGTAACAGCTTGAGTTCCAGTCAAGCCAGGAAGCACAGTGCACGTCTGAAAAAGAAAATCCAACATCGACAGGACACAGCAGTGAGAGCTAGAGGTAACCCACCATCTTTAACAAAATCTTCAATCAAGAGAGAAATCTACAATCACCTCAGGCCTATATCAATCTATAACTTGATTCTGAAGAGAATTCAACGTGTTTATCATAACCTACTCACCCCCCAACTAGAAATATCTTCCTCTTCCCTCTCGTTCTGTCTTTTCTTGTGTGTGTACATGCATGTGCGCCCGTATGCGTGCAATGTGATTGCGACAATTGTTTTTAAAACCTACAAGAAAACTGTCATTCTCTGTTTATTTGAGAAATAAAACATAACGGGGCTAAACTCTAATACAAGTACTCTTGCTGTGGTCAGGTGGGAGTTGAACGGGCGAAACACCCACGTCATACCACATGGCCTTAACAGCAGTAACTAAATATAAGAATGAGGCAGTCACACACGCACATAGAAAAATGAAAGTCAGTGAGGGGAAAGAGCTGTCACTAATTCTATTCAACTTCTTTATTCAACCAGATACTAAACCAGATGGGAAGCCTGCTCCACCAAAGTCATGTTGAAATGGCCAACTGAATAATGCACTAGTTTAGTGAAGTCCATTAATAGTTTAGCTTAATTTCAAAGCAGAAATTTTTTAATTGGGAATGGTGAGAAGGACAGATTCTCTCACCCATTGTGTCTATTTAAACTGTCCACCGATTTTCTTGAAAGGTGATTTCCTTAGAAATGGCGAATCTAGGAAAGTATCTACGCATTCACGCCAACATATAATCACTATTGGATATTGTGAGTATAGCTCCTAAGCTCCTGGGAGAAGCAATTGCACTGGTCGCTGAAAAAAGCATTACCTATGTTTGATATTTCTCGCCGAAAATTGAATGCAGTAATGGGTTGCTAATTTCGTTTGAAGTGACGACCAGCAAAGGTGCTTTAGGGATCTTCGATAAATGTGCACACGTTATAACAGGTTTAGATAAGATAGACAAAGAAAAACTGTTCTCATTAGCTGATGGTACAAGGAGTCGGGGATACAGATTGAAAGTTTTGGGCAAGAGATGCAGGGGGGATTTGTGGAAGATCCTTTTTAAGCAGCGAGTGGTTATGACTTAGAACTCACTTTCCACAAGGGGGCGGAAGTGGAGATGATTAATTATTGCAAAAGGAAATTGGATGAGCACTGGAGGGAAATAAACTTGCAGGGTTGTGGGAAGAAAGCAAGGAATGACACTAATTGAATGGCTATACAGAGATTTAATGGGCCAAGGACCTCATTCTTTGCTATAATAACTCCATTTCTCTCTCCGACTCTTGGGCACCATTGCTTCCTTTGAGTATTCCAAGCATTTGGAAGGGTAGAATGTGTATATGTTAAATGGACTGATGGTGATTAATGTGATAATAGTAAAGATGGTGCCAAAAATTGCCTTTCGTCATATACACTGTGGGACTGTGCTCTATCCAATGGTTCAATAAACGCAGTTAATACATTAATTATGCATTTCACTTGATTTGTTGTTTAGTTCAGCTTCCTCCTGTAATACTTACATCGGACTGATAATATCACTGGTAAGGAAGGGTCTGTTAACACTTTGTGGGAAATGGCGCATGTCACATTATCACCAGCGTCCTTACTGGTGGGTACAATTCTGTATTGGCTGATGATGGTGACTGTGCGATTTGGATTTTCAGTCTGAGTTGACGTGATTTTTCCAGGAACCTTTGCAACCCTTGTTACGTCAGCTACAAGTTCCCCATTCACTGCTGCGCAATTGGCGATTGGCATCTCTGACAAGCCAGCCTCTGCTGGGACTGCGACTGCACCATTCATGGGCTTGGCTGAGGACCAGAGAATTGCACCTGAAGAGTGAAAGTTTCAATTCCATGCTGCAACGTATAATAGTAATTCTCTGCTTCAATGCAAAATTAGCTCAAGAAACCCCCATTATACCAAGTTACAGTTGAGCCTGAAAATAAGAGAATTGGGGTAAGGCACAGATCATTAACTATCAAACTCTACAATCTCAGTGCCAGGTATGGCTCAGTTGGTAGCACTCCCGTCTCTGAGTTGCACTGACTTGGGCTGAAGTATCTAGGGTGACATGTCTCCACCATTCCTCCGCCAATATTTATCCCACAATCAGTATCATAAAAGCAGATTATCTGTTTGTTGTATTATTGCAGTTTGTCGGATCATACTATGTGTTGTCACATACCGGTTGTTGCGAGGTAACTTGTCCCAAAGTACGGGTTGTACACTGCCAGGTTTTCATTCATTGGCTCAGTTTTCTTCAACCAGGTCACTTGAACGAGTGTGAGGTTGGAGTTATTGTTGAAAAAATGGCAGGGCAGCATCAGTATTTCTCCGACGTTCCCGTTTACAAAACTGTCGAATTTAAACTTCTGCATTAACACGACTGTAGGACTAGGACAAGAGGAGCAAGTGACTCTGTGATGAACCGTGTTCGGATGAGAATTCAGTCGTGCCGAGATGTCAGTTCAGAAGGGAGGCAGGTCATTCTGATGGGATTTGCCCCATGAACAAGTGGTAGTTTGCAAATGCCTAACGCTGCTAAGCTTCAGAATGTTTTTGCTTCCATCACAACCCTATCTATTAAGGCGTTCACTTATGGCGTTACCTGTGAATGGGTAGCAAATATTACCCCACCCCCCACTCCACCACCCATGAAATGCTGATTGCTGCAGCTTGTTGGCCATTTGACAAGTGCAAGCTTTCACCCTAATAGGTAGATTACTAATGTCAGGAGATCTTCCCCAGTGTCATGAGAAACAAATAACGCATCATCCGACATGTTAGTGCAGTCCCAAATGTTCTTGAGCTTGGCGTGGACCTACACCATATCCCCTGCACCGCTATTCTAATAGTTGGAGAGGCAAAGCTTCAACCATAACTGCCTACAGCTCCACCCTGCCAACCATGCTGGACATGGGACTGTGGAGCATGGTCCCGTAACTGGGATTTCAAGGAGCACAATCCAGTCGGATTCGTCCCAAATCTCAGTACATTCCCACTTCATGAGGGATATCCATTTTCAGCTCAGTGAACCGAACCAACACAAGGCCGCTTGGACCATGCCAGCCACAATGAAGCTCTAAACAGCTGTGTCCTGTGCCACAAAGTGATCGCAGCAGCAGCTTAATCCAGCCTCTCAACGATAGGGGCTTTTACAAAACCACAAACCATGAGGCTGAATGTCCTTTCAGGATATTGAAATGGCAGGTTAGAAACCTCCTCCTCTGCAGCTGCTTCACATCTGGTGTACATCTGCCTCACAGCCTGGCCTTACATCGCACATTTGGGCGGGAGGAACCCCATCCATGGCTCGTTGAAGAGTTGAAATGCAGGATGCAGAGCAACTGGACACATATGTTACATAGCACAATGTTATTGGGATCTTGCTGACATTGAAGAAAGACAAGAATGTCCCAAGTGCCCTTTGCATCTGCCTCCACATGGAATTAGTTGACTGCGGTGACTAAAGCTGAAGGAAAGATGGATAGATAGATAAACAGATAGATAGAAAGATTTGCGTTGATGTAGTGCCGTCTACAGTTTTGGGTAGCCCCAAAACGCTTAAGGGCCAATGCACTGTTGTCTGAACATTCGTCACTAGTATTATGTAGAAACGTGGCATCTGCCGATGACACCCTGTACCGATATAATTCAGAAGTATTAACAATTACCAATCAGTGTCTTTGAGGTATTCCCCTGGGCCTTGCAAAACCATGATAAGGTACTTGAGATACATTGGCTAGCGAACTGTTGAGGAGGTTGGTGCAGTCCTCCTGATCCCTAGGTGAGTAGGCCAAGAAGCAGTATCGTCTGCAAAGAGGAAGGTTGCAATAAACGGTGTGGAACAGGCTCAGAACAGTTGTCTTCAAAGCTCCCTCAAGCATATCATTAATGTAGACCTCCATTTGGATGAATGACTTTGCCGTATTTGTCAATTGGTTCAAATCTGGGTGGTAACGTATCACACACAATGGTCAAAATTTGACCGTGTGGCACCAGGAGCCTAGAAGTTTTCTTGAGAGCTGCTTGTGCACTGAAACGATTTGACTCATTTTAACCACTAAGGCGTGGCTTGACCTGCAGCAATCACTCCATCAGAGAACTGTGACTGCACAGTCCAGGATATCATCCATTCATTGGCAGGACTCCTTCAGCATTGAGTGCAATACAACTTGTGAGGAACGTAACCAAGGCCCAAATTACGAATAGTACATTTTACCACGATTTATAAATATAAACCAACACACACATATGTAGATAAACATATAAATTCACAACCACGATAGGGAGTGGAGATATCACAATATTGATCAATAGCAGTATTGGTTCGCCAACAATTAGCCTTGCAAAATATCACACCTCTTCTTAGAATCTAGAACCGGGGGGGGGGGGGGGGGGTGGGGTCACTGTTTCAAAATAAGGGGTCGCCCATATAAGACAGAGATGAGGAGATTTTTTTTTCTCTCAGAGGGTCGTGAGCTTTTGGAACTCTCTTCCTCAAAAGGTGGTGAAAGCAGAATCTTTGAATATGTTGAAGGCAGAGGTGGATAGGTCCATGATAAGCAAGGGGTGCAAGGTTATCGGAGGTAGGTGGTAATGTAGCGAAATTAGTTCAGCCTTACTGAATTCCATAGCAGGCTCGAGGGGCTGAGTGGCCTACTCCTGCCCCTAATTCATGAGTTCATATATTTGAATATTTGTACATAGATTAACATTGGTTAGCACCGACATTGGGACTGGAAATCAGCTGAAGATTTTAAAATCTCATTGTCCTCGAGGTCAAGTCGGCATAAGGAGGGAGGAAGTGTTGGGTATTCTAAAAGGCATTAAGGTGGACAAGTCCCCTGGTCCGGATGGGATCTATCCCAGGTTACTGTGGGAAGCGAGAGAGGAAATAGTTGGGGCCTTAACAGATATCTTTGCAGCATCCTTAAACAGGGTGAGGTCCCGGAGGACTGGAGAATTGCTAATGTTGTCCCCTTGCTTAAGAAGGGTATCAGGGAAAATCCAGGTAATTATAGACCGGTGAGCCTGACGTCAGTGGTAGGGAAGCTGCTGGAGATGATACTGAGGGATAGGATCTATTCCCAACTGGAAGAAAATGGGCTTATCAGTGATAGGCAACATGGTTTTGTGCAGGGAAGGTCATGTCTTACCAACTTAATATAACTCTTTGAGGAAGTGACAAAGTTGATTGATGAGGGAAGGGCTGTAGATGTCATATACATGGACTTCAGTAAGGCGTTTGATAAGGTTCCCCATGGTAGGCTGATGGAGAAAGTGAAGGCGCATGGGGTCCAAGGTGTACTAGCTAGATGGATAAAGAACTGACTGGACAACAGGAGACAGAGAGTAGCAGTGGAAGGGAGTTTCTCAAAATGGAGACGTGTGACCAGTGGTGTTCCACAGGGATCCGTGCTGGGACCACTGTTGTTTGTGATTATACATAAATTATTTGGAGGAAAGTATAGGTGGTCTGATTAGCAAGTGTGCAGACGACACTAAGATTGCTGGAGTAGCAGATACTGAAGGGGACTGTCAGAGAATACAGCAGAATATAGATAGAGTGGAGAGTTGGGCAGAGAAATGGCAGATGGAGTTCAATCCGGGCAAATGCGAGGTGATGCATTTTGGAAGATCCAATACAAGAGTGAACTATACAGTAAATGGAAAAGTCCTGGGGAAAATTGATGTACAGAGAGATTTGGGTGTTCAGGTCCATTGTTCCCTGAAGGTGGCAACGCAGGTCAATAGAGTGGTCAAGAAGGCATACGGCATGCTTTCCTTCATCGGACGGGGTATTGAGTACAAGAGTTGGAAGGTCATGTTACAGTTGTATAGGACTTTGGTTCGGCCACATTTGGAATACTGCGTGCAGTTCTGGTCGCCACATTACCAAAAGGATGTGGATGCTTTGGAGAGGGTGCAGAGGAGGTTCACCAGGATGTTGCCTGGTATGGAGGGCGCTAGCTATGAAGAGAGGTTGAGTAGATTAGAATTATTTTCATTAGAAAGACGGAGGTTGAGGGGGGACCTGATTGAGGTGTACAAAATCATGAGAGGTCTAGACAGTGTGGATAGCAAGAAGCTTTTTCCCAGAGTGGGGGATTCAATTACAAGGGGACACGAGTTCAAAGTGAAAGGGGAAAAGTTTAGGGGGGATATGCGTGGAATGTTCTTTACGCAGCAGGTGGTGGGTGCATGGAACGCATTGCCAGCGGAGGTGGTAGACGCGGGCACGATAGCGTCTTTTAAGATGTATCTAGACAGATACATGAATGGGCAGGAAGTAAAGAGATACAGACCCTTAGAAAATAGGCGACAGGTTTAGATAGAGGATTTGGATCGGCGTAGGCTTGGAGGGCCGAAGGGCCTGTTCCTGTTCTGTAATTTTCTTTGTTCTTTGTTCTTTGTTGAAAGGAATCATAGTGTCCGTCTCCATGTAGGTGTCAATTAACTATGACATCCGGCAACTAATTCATATGATGAATATACTTAACTCCATAGAACTCCCTTGTTTGGATTTTTGCATGTGCAATTCTCTAAGTAACCGCTGGGAACTTGCTGGGTAGTGTTCGCCAGAAGATCGACCGGAACCCCGTTACCGCAAACATCGCAAGGTGGGAGAAAATGGATTGAGGTTTTTCGAAATGGAATGCTTAAAGTTAAGGGAGACTTGGGGAGAGAGGCGTAGCGGTGATGTGCGTGGGCTAATAACCTCCGAATAACGTGCGTTTATGTCCTAACATTACAGTTTAAGAATTTGAATTCACTTTTTGAAAAGGAATCGGGAAATGAAAAGTAAGAGTAACCACAAAGCTGCCAGATTGTCCTAAAAATTAACTTATTCCCTTATATCCTTTCCCGGCCTGGCCCACATGTGACTCCTGTCTCACACCAACATGAATGACTGTGAACTGCCCTCAGAATTGTCCACTAATCTAGTCAGTTTTATTTCCTATCCCGTGGTTATAAAAGAAAATCCCAGCATCACCTTCTGAGCCCTATGAGGGATAGCCAACGATGCTCCTGTCGCACAAAATACTTATTGGAAAGTTTTTAATAATACAAATTTACAAGCTTTGCCTTGTAAGTTGATGCTCTGCATATAATTAAATCAAAACCCTGAAAGGGAAGCTGGTCTTTGAACTGTATAAGATTTTATTAAGAACGAAACTTAGCAGCGAACAGACAAGAGTATCAGAAAGAGAAGTGGTTTTAAGAACAAATAAAAAAATAACCCTGATTAAAAAAGTGTTGCTTATGACGATAAAAATAACTTTAAACAATAAGAGTGCATGCTTGCTTGGATTTTTTTTTTAAAATGTCACCAGAGTGACTTAACTCTTGGGCTGACAAAATCACACACTGCAGTTTCCAGATGTAAACAAAATGCAGCGAAGTATTTGCAGGTGTGGCTCCCAGGTTATTTTTTTGGCAAAGTGGCTCCGAAGCAGTCCGATGGTCTCTTAGTCAGAAGGTTGAATGTTTAAGCCTCACTCTGGAGACTTGAGCACAACTTTCAAGTTTATGCTTCCACGGCAGTACTACCTTTTATATATTTAGAGATATAGCACTAAAACAGGCCCTTCGGCCCACCGTGTCTGTACTGACCATCAACCACCCATTTTATACTAATCCGACATTAATCCCAAATTCCCTATCACATCTCCACAATTCTCCTACCACCGACCTACACTAGGGGCAATTGACAATGACAAATTTACCTATCATTCTGCAATTCTTTAGCGATGGGAGGAGACCGGAGCATCCATCAGAAACCCACGCAGTTGCAGGGAGAACTTGCAAACACCGCCAAGGTAGTATCCAGAATCGAGCCCGGGTCACTGGAGCTGTGAGGCTGCGGCGCTAGCCACTGCGCCACCAGGCTGCCCATTGCTATCTTGTTGGAGCTGCGGTCTTCGAGACCAGGTGTTGAACTGAGACTCTGCCTGCTGCCTCGGGATTGCTTGTCCTTTGTGAGCAGGGATATTCTCCCCAGTGCACAGAGCCACTGTGTATCCCTCTACCAAATTCCCTCATGCAGCTGATCTGTTGGTTATCGTATCATTGTTGGTGACATCTTGCTGTGCACAGGTAAGCGGCTACGTTTCCTACTTGATGGGTGTTTTTCATTAGCAGCGAAGGACTTTGGGACGTCCGCAGGTTGTTAAAGGTGCTAGTCTTTTATTTGGCAATGTAACAATGCTGCCTGAGTGTGTCAGCTGTGGCTCAGTTTGTAATACTCACGCTGTTGAGTTCTGGGTTCAAATCCCACTCCAAGGCTGGAGCTTAAAAAACGAGGCTGACGCTTCAGTGCAATACTGAGGGAAGTGCTGCAATGTTGGGAGGTCTGCACTGTCGGAGAGTCAGTACTGAGGGAGGTCTGCACTCTCGGAGGCAGCGTCTT
This sequence comes from Heterodontus francisci, assembly GCF_036365525.1. Lineage (NCBI taxonomy): Eukaryota > Metazoa > Chordata > Chondrichthyes > Heterodontiformes > Heterodontidae > Heterodontus > Heterodontus francisci. Next base: position 18,972,830 of record NC_090409.1, on the reverse strand, counting down.
TCAGATGGGACGTTAAACTGAGGCCACAACTACTTGCTGGGTTGGATGTAAAATATCCGTTGTTAAAATTTTGAAGAAGAGCAAGGAGTTCTCCCCAGTGTCCTGTTTAATAGTTGTCCAAAAATCAACATCACAAAACAGGTTATCTGGTCAATATCACAATGCGGTTTGTGGGATCGCGCTGTGGAAATACTGGCTGCTGTGTTTCCTACAACAGTAGCTACACTTCTAAAAGTACTTCATTGGCTCTAAAGCACTTTTGAGACTTCTGGTGGTTGTGAAAGCTGCGATACAAATGCAAGTCTGTTTTTCTTTTTGAATATAGTAAACTGAATGAAGTGATGGTCAGGGACTTGATCTTAAGTATAAACGGGAGTCACGGTGATATGGCCACTGAAGCAGTTACATGCTTGGAACGATGGGGGAGAAATTTCTGGCTGCCAGCTATGAAGTGTAGCCCATTACTGTGCATACAGTGCGCTGATCACTTGCCAAATTGGTTCCTGTGCCTATTTCATTGTATTCGTTCATGGGATGTGGGCGTCCCTGGCAAGCCCAGAATTTATTGTCCATCCCTATAATTAACATGCTATCTCTCCATCGCAATTCATTGGGAACTCACCCTGTGAGAGCAGTGATATTGTGCGCTCTGCTGGCACTGACAGACACTGCGAGCCTCTTAAAGGGGATATTGCTGGCCACTGACAGACGCTGATCCTCTTAAAGGGGATACTGATGACCACTGACAGACACCGTGGCCATCTTAAAGGAAACACTGCTGGGCGCAGGTAATGGCTGCATAGACCTGGACAATGCCAGGAGCCGCTGCTGCCAATAGAGCCCTTATCTCATCAGACACTACTCTGTTTGTCCTGGCGGAGATGGCCCACTGGATGAGTGAGGTGCTTTCCACCCCCAACACACAGATGGGTTAAAGGCCCCAAGAGAAGTGGTCAGTTTGAAGGGCGTAAGTCTGGCGCAAACCACACCTGTTTAATTGTGCTGCAGTTTGCACTGGTGTGCTTCCAACTGGTAAATCTGTTGGAATTTTGCTTAAGCTTCCAGGCCAGTGCCTCAGCAGACCATCATCCCTTTATTTATACAATCCCGCTTGCGAAAGCCCAAAGCCGGACCGTAACTAATTTCCACATGCACGGTCGGTAGAAGGAGCCTTAACAATGTCTCCATTAAGACACCACTAACTTCTGATGTGCTATTAATAGGGCACATGCATGTCTTAAGGTCTCAGCAGGTAGTTACACTGTAGAAATATTAAAGTACAGGAATAGAAGGATAAAACAGATAAATGCGTGGCTGGGAAGTTGGTGCAGGAGGGAGGGCTTTCGATTCTTGGGACATTGGGAGCGGCTCTGGCGGGGATGGGACCTCTACAGGCTGGACGGGTTGAACCTGAATCGATGTGGGACTGTGCTCCTTGAAATACATGTCGTCGTGCTGTTGGGGAGGGATTAACCTAGATTGGCAGGGGGTGGGGACCTGAGAGTCGACTCAGTTGGGACAAAATCAAAAGTGAAAATGGGAGACAGAAAATTAGTGGGTGAGACTGGAAGACAGAGGTAACAAAGGTAAGGAAACAAAAAGTGTTCGGGAGTGCTCAAATGTATGTACTTCAATGCAAGGTGTAAAGCAAACAAAGCAGATGATCTGAGGGAACAGATAGACACGTGGCAGTATGTTATTGCAGCTATTACAGAAACATGGCTTAATGAGGGACAGAATGACGGCTCAACATACCTGGCTACAGGGTTTGCAGCTGCGATAGGGCGATAAGAAATGAGGTGGACTGGAAATCTTAGGCAAGAAAACACTGAGAGCATTGAGGAGGGATGATATGTTGGAAGGTTCATCAAATCAGGCCATATGGGGCGAGCTAAGGAACAGAAAAGGTGCAATCACACTGCTGGGAGTGTACAATAGACCCCAAAACAGTCAGAGGGAGACAGAAGAGCAGCTATGTAGGAAAATCTCTGAAACGTGCGAGAAAAATGGGACAGAAATAATAGAAAATTGTAACTACCTCAATATTAACTGGGATCGTTTTCGTGTGAGTGAGCAGAAGTCTTGAGGTGCATTTAGGAGAACATTTTTGGCCAGTATGTAGCAAGCCCAACAAAAGAGGGCACTGTTTTAGACTTAGTTTTAGAAAATGAAGCTGGGAGGTGGAAGGAGTGGCAGTGGGAGAACATTTTGGTGATAGTGATCATAATGCAGTCAGTTTTAATATAATTATGGAAAAGGGCAGAGGTAGAACAGGAGTTAGAGTTTTCAATTTGGACAAGGCTAAGTTTGCTCAGCTGAGGTGTGATTTAGCGAAAGAGGATAGGAAACAGCTATTTGAAGGTAAATCGGTGTCAGAGCAGTGGGCCATTCAAAGGGGTGATTCGCGGTGTTCAGAGTAAACATATTCCCACAAAACAAAAGGGTGAGACGGCGAGCGTTAGAGCCCCAATGGATGTCAAGGGGCTTACAGTGTAAGATCAGGCAGAAAAGGAAAGCTTTTGTCTGACACCGAGGATTCAGTAAAACAGAAAGCCAAGACAATTATAGAAAGTGGAGGGGTGAAATCAAAAAGGGAAATAGGAAAACAGAGAGAGGGCATGAAAGAATATTGGCAAGCAAAATCAAGGTGAACCCAAAGATGTTTTATCAATACCTTAGGAGTAAGAGGATAACTAAGGAACAAGTAGGGCCCATAAAATACCGAACATGTAACCTATGTGTCGGGGCAGCAGATATTGTAGTCAAGGAAGAGGGGTGTAAAGTATTGGTTGTGATAAACATAGGGAGGGAGGAACTATTAATGGAATTAGCATCCTTGAAAGTGGGTAAATCACCAGGGCCGGATGAAATGTACACCTGGCTGTTAAAAGAAAACAGACAGGAAATAGTGGAAGCTCTGACCATAATTTTCCACATCTCACTGGATACAGGTGTGGTGCCGAAGGATTGGAGAACTGCTAACATTGTATCTTTGTTCAAAAAGGGAGCTAGGGATACACTAAATAATTACAGGTAAAACTGTCGCTTACAAGGGCACGGATTAATCAAGGATATTCAGCATGGATTTGTTAAAGGAAGATCTTGTCTGACTAAATTGACTGAATTTTTTGAAAAGAAGTAACAAAGAACATTGATGAGGGTAGTGCAGTTGATGTGGTCTACATGGATTTTAGTAAGGCTTTTACAACGTCGCACAGGGCAGACTTGTTAAAAAATAAAAGCCCATAGGATTCAGGGACATGTAGTAAGGTCGATAGAAAATTTGATCAATAGAAGGAAACAAAAGGTAATTGTTGGCAGCTGTTTATTGCGACTGGAAAAATATTTCCATTGGGGTTCCACAGGGCTCAGTACTGGATCCCCTGCTTTCTGTGGTATATATTAACCATTTGGACGTAAATTTAGGGGTATGATCAAGACGTTTGCAGACAATACTGAGAAGTGTAGAGGAAGTGAGCGGTCTTCGACTGAATGTCTACAGATCCTTGAAGTTAACAGGACGGGTCGATAATGTGGTTAAGAATGCTTATAGAATCCTTTCCTTGTTTGGCTGAGGTATAGAATGAAAGAGCAGGGAGGTAATTCTGGAACAGTATGAATCATTGGTTAGGTCACAACTTGATTACTGTGTGCACTTCTGGTCACCTCATCACAGAAAGGATGTAATTGCACTATAGAGGATACAGAGCAGATTTACGAGGATGTTTCTAGGACTGGAAAATGCAGATATGAGGAAATATTGGATAGGTTGGAGTTATTTTCCTTGGAACAGCGAAAGTGGAGGGAAGATTTGATTGAAATGTACAAAATTGTGAGCGACCGGGATAGAGTGGATGTGAAAGGCCTATTTACCTTAGCAGAGAGGTCAGTGACTAGGGGTCAAAGATTTAAAGTGATTGGTAGAAATATTAGAGGGGAGGTGAGGAAAAATCTTTTCACGTGGGGGTCTGGAACTCATTGCCTGAAAGGGTAGTAGAGTTAGAAATACTCAACTTATTTAACAGGTGTCTGCATACGCATCTCAAGTGCCGTAACCTGCAGGGCTACGGACCAAATACTGAAAGGTGGGATGAGGCTGGGTGGCTCGTTCTCCGGCTGGCACAGACTTGATGGGCCAAGTGGTCTCTTTCTGTCCTGTAAACGTTCTATGATTCCATGATCCTATGATCTCCATCAGCTGGTGCCCCTGTCTCACTGCAATTACACAAATTTAAATTACACTGCACAGTGGCGCAGTGGTTAGCACTGCAGCCACACAGCTCCAGCACCCGGGTTCAATTCTGGGTATTGCCTGTGTGGAGTTTGCAAGTTCTCCCTGTGTCTGCGTGGGTTTTCTCTGGGTGCTCCGGTTTCCTCCCACAAGCCAAAAGACTTGCAGGTTGGTAGGTAAATTGGCCATTATAAATTGCCCCGAGTATAGGTAGGTGGTAGGGAAATATAGGGACAGGTGGGGATGTGGTAGGGAATATGGGATTAGTGTAGGATTAGTATAAATGGGTGGTTGATGGTCGGTACAGACTCTGTGGGCCGAAGGGCCTGTTTCAGTGCTGTATCTCTAAACTAAAACTAAACAATGTCAACATTGATCCTGGGAATCATACATTCAGAATTTGATACTGGCTGCTAAAAATTTTAATGCAGGTTAGAACTGCCAGCATCATTATTGCATTCACAAAATACAACTGCCTTACTGAACTCGAACAACGCTATCTCAGCAAAGGTATAGCACACCTATCAAAGCTGGACCATGTAATATTGCTGTGCCTTTGGTGTGTGATCTATGTTAAAGCCACGAGACTACAAGTAACAGCCAAAGAAAATGCTGTTTTTTAAAATTCTAACTTAACTAGAACACACGTACACACATATCTGTATATATATATAAAAGAGAGAGTTAATTTTATTACTTAGAGATACAGCACTTAAACAGGCCCTTCGGCCCACCAAGTCTGTGCCGACCAACAAACACCGATTTATACTAACCCTCCAGTAACCCCATATTCCCTACCACCTACCTACACTAGGGGCAATTTACAACAGCCAATTTACCTACCACCTGCAAGTCTTTGGTGGTGGGATGAAACCGGAGCATGCGACAAAAACCCACGCGGTGACAGGGAGAACTTGCAGACTCCGCAAAGACAGTACCCAGAATCGAACCCGGGTCCCTAGAACTATCAGGCTGCAGTGCGAACCACTGCGCCACTGTGCTACCCTTAAACAAAAATGTTTAGATTGGCTGGTGCAGTAACTGTTTGTATATATACACAAATATACCAGCAGTTACAGCACCAGCCAATGTAAACATATCACACTTTGCCGGGCGACACCAACAGCTCTCTGGTCATGTGTGACACGACATCACTATCTCTGGTGACCTTCACTTACAGCTTCTTAAGGTGATCTGCTCTTAAGGTCATCCCACAACACACCAACACAAAAACTTTATTTTATTTTCAATAAGCCTCTTTTGGATTAAAAGATAATCATCTGAAATTCCTCCTGAGAGGGAGCCAATTCAACAGGAATTAGTAATGGACAGAGTGTTGACTGCTGTCCCTTCACTTGCACCTGTTTTAGGATACACCCTCCCCCCGACCTTGGAAATGTGAGAATATAAAAAGCGCTCTGGAATTTGTAAAAATACATCATGTATTTTACATTTTGTCCAGCAGCTTCATACACCAAGCATCACAACCAGCGCCTGAGGTTTAGATTGGAAGATGCAGCGGATGCAAGGCCGCTCAATGTATTTATTGAGATCGCATTAACTCACATGCAGGGGGCATTTTCTTGCTCATGTGCTTGTCATTGGAACTATATTTGTATGAACTAGAAATGGACGGAGAGAGGACAAACACGAAGTGAATTTGGGTTGATTTCTGGTCCATGGTTTGCGAAGTCTATCAGGAGGTGCGCTCAGTCTCACCCTACTTTACTGCATTTTTCCCATGTGATCCAGTAGCCTGAGGCACAGGAGCCGGAATGAACAAGCCGAGTTGATACTGGATTTATCGCATGCTCAAGTATTAACATGAAAACACATGGTGGTTTGACATTACTGCACATGCGTTGCACAGCATTTTCAAGTCGATTCCATTTGAGGAAATGGAGCGAAATTAAATCTTGTTAAATCTGGCTGTACTTGACATCTGCGTATACCGTTCTGTCTTCTCTTTGGCCAGAAATATGGTTCACCGGTACATTAAAATGGAGCGAAGCATAATCAATCGTTTGTTCCTTCTGTGGGGAGAGAAAGTAAGTTTTCAAACTTATATTTCAGACCAGTAAGGGCACAGGTCACTTGAAATAACAGCACAAATTGTCAGAAACCCACATGGCATCGGTCAAGTGCTTGAAAGAGACAAATAACCGGCCAGCAATTCATCTTGGCGCCAGCTCAAAACAGGCACAGTCACCCAGGAGCGCTCGATATTCTGTTCATTGGACTGATGTGCTGTCCATGCCATTATCTTGTTATGAATTGGACTTTCTGAACTTCGTGTGGCTTATCGGAAAACTGCTGTCAGCGACTTTCCATCCATTGACATAAATGGACTCAGTTTCCCAACAAGCCTTCCGTTGGGAAAATCTCGACCTTCGATTTTAGACTCGGGATTGAATTTTAATAACTGATCGCCCTGCGAAGGCAGCTTGCATCAAAAAATACACTGCGCACGCGCGAGAGGTGCACTCTGCCGCTGCCGCGATATTTCCCCAGCGGCTGATTAAGATGCAGCGGGTGGACAACCCATCCTCAATGACGAACAGAGGCCGGGCGTACTAACCACGGCAATGGCGTCTGGCCCCACTACTCAAGCGCCAGCGCCATTTTTAAATGTCTTCAAGCCCTTCACTTGCGTTTACATTTTTAAAGCGGCGGGTTCACGAAGAAATCAAAATAACATTTTATACACAGTTCCAATCCCATTTGCCCACTCCCAAAAAACAATCCTTTCATGTTGGCACAGACTCGTTGGGCCAAAGGGCCTGTTTCAGTGCTGTATCTATAAATAAATAAGTAAATAATTATTTGTCCTGTCACTCCCCCCAAAAAAAATCCATCACCACCTTCCTGCACCCTCCCGCCACCCACTCCCGTCACGAACCTTCAACCCCTTCCCAGCATCCCCTCAAACATTTGTGATCGTTTTTGCCTCTCCACATCCATTTTGCCTGGAAATATTCACTCATTCTCCTTCGCTATCAGTGTCACGCCTCAGAGCTCCCAATGGAGATCCGAAAGTACAGTACTTCCGGCCACTAACTGGAATATCAGGGTGGGACGGCCGTTGGGTCAAGGTAGGTGTTTATTCATTAATTTACATGCATTTAAATATTTAAATGAAGCTCTGCCACTGAGCAGCAGGGGCAGCCGGGAGGGGGGTTGGCTGGCTGCATCGAAACCGTGCCTCTGCCGGCAAAATGGGGTGGGGCTTTCCCGGCGTCGAGGCCCATGGCGGGCCTCTCATGGAATTATTTTCTGCACCCCTACCCATTCCCCGTCACGAGCCCCGATGTCGGAGTGCCGGCAAAATTCAGCCCGAGATCTAAATGCAGGAACCCAAGGGGGCACAAGAGAAATGGGAAATCATATTAATTGTCCTATTAGAATCAATCAATCGCATTTTCCCTTAGCACAAAGTTTGAGCGACATAACTCATTTCTCATCGCTTATAATTAAAGATTCGCGTTCTAACCCTACAAGGTGCATATGTATGAAATTTTATGTTGAACCCGGGTATATTTTGGACGTTTGCACTTGAGTGTGAAGCATCGTCTGTATAAGAGCACAGAGAAAAAACTGTTTGGGCCCATGACAACCCTGTAAAAGAACCTTCTGCTATTCCCTCCATTGAATTTAGGCAAAAGAAAATCCCATGTAATCCACGTCTGGTTTTCATTTCTGCCCTCTTTCCAGTCAATGCTAAATATCCAGGAATTATGATAACAATCTACACCAAAAAGTTCCAATCAAATGGGACAATAGACGAGAATTGAACTGGCAACATAAACTTTGCATTTAACTTACCTGAGTTTGGGAGTTGTTGGCATCTTGGTGAACATCAATTTCTGTGAATTTGGAAGAAGAGAATACGTTGTTATGATTAATCTAAAATTTTCGAACGGATACAGTCAAAATATTCACATTTCATACGATTGTGCTTTGTGTCGAATCTCTCTTTTATCCCCATTCCTTCTTTGATAAATGTGGTTTACTTAATAACTAATGTTTCTGTGAATGGATACCATTCATTCCCTGTCAAAGTCACCAAGATTTCACAATCCTGCAGATATACAGGGTAGACATTTATCCCAGGCGAGCTGCAAACTAGGGGTATCAGATTGACCATTAACTATGCACACTGCCTGATAATCAATTCCATTGAAACAAGGGGAACACTTGCACTTATGTGGTGCCTTTCACGACCACCAAAGATCTCAAAGCGCTTTACAGTACTTTTTTAGAAATGTCACTGTTATGAAGCCGGAAAGGCGGCAGCCAGTGTGTGCACAGCAAGCTCCCCCAACACTAATGTGTTAATGACCAGATAAGCTGCTTTTTTGTGATGCTGTTTAAGGGATAAATAATGACCAGTACACCAGGGAGCACTTCGCTGCTTTTCAAAATAGTACCTTGGGATCTTTTACACCCACTCAAGCAGGCAGAGGGTGCCTCTGTTTATTGTTTCATCACAAAGACACCAACTCTGGCAGTGCAGTGCTCCCTCAGTACTGGAGTGTCGAGCCTCGATTTCTGTGCTCAAGCCCCTAGAGTAGGACATGAACCTGAAATCCGGTGATTCAGAGGTGATGGTGCTACTAACTGAGCCACAGCTGACCCAGCCTGGAGCCAAGGTCTATCAAAGTCCGCCTGTGACAGGCGGCAAATGCACTAACGCCGGTTAAAAATTGTATTCGAGTTACTTGTCTTCCTATGCAATATATAGAGTTAGTTTCTGGACTGTTTCATTTCAATACCTTGAATTCGTCTCTTCCTCCACGTTAACGTCAGGGTCAACACAATTACAACAACACATATAATAACAGCAACTATTATGATGATATGGATCTTGTTTACATCTTCAGGATCATCTGGGGAAATACATTTGAAAAAAATACGTACATTGTAATTCAAAACAGGAATCTAAGCACAGGGATATGTTATGTAGTAAGTTCGTTAAATCTAGTGTGAGCATAAATTGTTGTGTCACCGCGTCTCTCCCAAGGTTAATTGTCATTCTTGGTGGCAGATGTAATTTGCATTCAACAAGGGAACCTCAATCAGGAAGGAATTCATGTGGATGTACAACAGAGATATAATTAATTCAAGATTCAATTCCTAATTAATTATTTTCACACTAGTCCTGATAATTGTAACTTTGATCATCGAAACGTAGAAACATAGAAAATAGAAGCACGAGTAGCCATTCGGCCCTTCGAGCCTACTCCACCATTCATTATGATCATGGCTGATCATCCAACTCAGTAACCGGTTCCTGCTTTTGCCCCATACCCTTTGATCCCTTTCATCCCAAGAGCTATATCAAACTCCTTCTGGAAAACATAACATTTTTTGGCCTCAACTGCTTTCTGTGGTAGCAAATTCCACAGGCTCAACACTCTTTGTGTGAAGTAATTTCTCCGCATCACAGTACTGAAATGTTTATGCCATACCCTTAGACTATGACCCCTAGTTCTGGACTCCCCCGCCATCGGGAGTATTCTTCCTGCATTTACCCTGTCAAGTCCTGTTAGAATTGTATATGTTTCTATGAGATGCCCCCCTCACTCTTCCGAACTCCGGCATATATAATCCTAACCACACTCAATCTGTCCTCATACGTCAGTCCCGCCATCCCAGGAATCATTCTGGTAAACCTTTGCTGCACTCCCTCTATAGAAAGAACATCCTTCCTCAGATAAGCAGACCAAAACTGCACACAATATTCCAGGTATGGCCTCACCAAGGCCCTGTATAATTGCAGCAAGACATCCCTGCTCCTGTACTCGAATCCTCTCGCTATGAAGGCCAACATACCATTTGCCTTTTTTACCACTATTGCACCTGTATGCTTACCTTCAGCGACACCAGGCCTCGTTGCATATTCCCCTCTCTCAGTTTATAGCCGTTCATGCTCATGCGATGGCGTCAATTTTGCAAGGCAACAACAGGTTGCATTTATATAGCAACTTTCACGTCCCAAGCAGGGTTATCATTCAAAGTTAAAATGATCCAGAATTACCGTACACAAGTCATTTAATGTTCACATTATTAAAAGAATGTAAGCTTTCTTAAAACTGAAGCACCGAAGAATATAGTGATTTAGGACTTATTATATGTATTCAGTTGGAGTTCGCAAATAGAGGAATGGCAATCAAAACCAGTCACATTAAATCGCCCAGAAATACTGTCATCAAAGACATCTAGAAAATTTCAACTCACTCAATGAGCCATTTTCAATACGTGTCTTGTTTGACTGCCTTGCTGCTCAATTATATTGCGCTTAGAATTGGATCACATCATTATTTGTCTTTGAACGCTGCACGTACAGAGGATTGGTAATTCTACTGTGAGATTCTCTGTGATGTTTAATGCTGAATGGGATATAACGCATGCCACCTTTTGACCATTATCGGAGCTCCTCGGAGCCATTTTGTACCGGCTGATAACAGTGATTGTTCCATGGGATAGGTGTACCATGATTGGGATCAACAGTGGCTTTTGGACCAATAGTTCCCCACACCTCTACAGCACTCAGGGGTTTCCTCATCTCATTTCTGTGCCTATTGTAGACTAATTGATAGAGATAGATTGCTACGATTAGTCAACAACTCTAAAAACATTGCATAATATGACGATCATGATAGTGGAGGGCGAGTTTGATGCACCTTACTATCTATCTACCTATCTATCCATCTATCAATCTATATATCTATATATCTATCAACCCACTGTGTATCGATGTATATGTGCCTCAATGTTTTAAATGTTAACTCGTAACCACAAAGCAAACAATAACTAATTATCTGATTAATAACTATGCGTTGTGTGTTAAAAAGCAATAGGAGCTAGAATGTGAGCAGGATAAATAAATGAGAATATGCAACACTTATTGTTGATGGCAGTTGCAGGGGAACATACCCAGCTACACAATCTAAGATTCACCCCAACTCCCTCTCCGCATGGATATTCCATTCCCACAGATAAATCTTCACATGACCACTGCACCATGGATAATACATACCCAGAACCGTTAAACTTATTATTTTAGTTTGTATTCCATGAGGGTATAATATGAGCTGGCATGAATAATTTCCCTCATCCTGTATATCCAAAGCCTTCATTATGATTGATCCGTCCTTCAGAGAATGGTTTCTGAAAACTATGCGTCTGGAGTACCCTTCATTTGAGAATTTTATCCCCAACCAAGGGTTGTATACCACAAAGGGCTTCTCCTCCGACGCTTTTTTCCAGGAAAGCTGCGTCAAATTTGTGTTGTTTGTTAGTATCTGACACGGAAGCAGCACCTCATTCCCAACAACAGCAGTGAAGGACTCACGAACTGTGGCACTTTTACTGTAAGGAACTACAAGAAAAACAATAGTTTGAGACGATTAGGAAACATAAAGGAAGCTGAAATATTTCTAATCCAAATCAAAGGTTCATAGTTTTAATAACACATAAAGTCCTGAAGAGATATTTTTAACTAGCATGGAAATACAGCTGCACTTTCCCGATAACCTGCCTACAGTGCACTAGGCTCTACCTGGAGTAAAAGCTGGTCACTGATGCTAAAGTGTACGGTATTGTATTGGTCCCCCATTATACTCTCCACCTGATATTTCTCTCCATTGACATCAACAGAACTCAGTCCCAGGTGGAGCATATATGAAGTGGTCCACGAAATAACTCAGACTTCGGCCCAGGGTCCTTGATGGCTTTCCACTCATGTCTTCAAACACACTGGACAATTTGCCAATTTTTGTAACCAATGGAGATGGATAGACTTTTGTTGGGTAAGGGGAGTAGGGTCACATAAGCATGGCAGATAGATTACAGTGAGGGAACAGAGTGAAATTAGGTATTTTCCTGAGGGAGACATATCCAGACTGAATTTGGAAAGTTGCTGCATGTGGGAATTCGGGACAGTGGGTGGAAGTGGGGCTCCTTTCTCGATCATTTTCAGCCTCCAGCAGCTGCTGAGTTTTCTTCCTTTGCCTCCAAGGTACGTGAGTGCAACTTTCCTTTACTTCAGCCTTGAATTATTAACATATTGGCTAATTAAATCTAAGGTTGCACAGAGATGGCAAGATGGGTAGTGTTCTGCAGCTGCAGCATGTGTGGAATGCACTGCGATTCCTGATAACCATGTTTGCAGTTTGTGTCTGCAGATTGCACGACGCCAGCTCAGAATTGCTGAGCTGGAGACTGAGTTGCAGACATTGCGGAGCATCTGGGAGAGGAAGAGTTACCTGGACATTTTGTTCCATGAAGCAGTCACACCCCTTATAGTAGAGAGATCATTAGAGATGGCCATTAATCAGGGACAGGAGAATGCGACTGTGAGTGAAGCAGGTAGGGGGATTCAGCTTGTAGTGATGAAGGAACCTCAGCCCCCGACCTTGTCCTCAGATACGAGGTCTTTGATACCTGTGAAGAGAAGGACTGCAAAACGGATAAGCGGACTGGCCATGGCACTATGGTGGAAGTTGCCATACCAAAGGGGGGGGGGGGTAGTGAAGAGAAATGTGGCAGTGATAGGAGACAGTATAGACAGGGCGATAGATACTGTTCTCTGCAGCAGCGACCGAGAGCTCTGACGACTGTATTGCCTGCAAGGTGCCAGGATTAAGGACATCTCCTCGTGGCTGGAGAGCAACCTGGAGTGGGAGCGGGAAGATCCAGTTGTGGTGGTCCATGTGGGAACCAATGGCATAGGTAGAAGCAGAAATGGTGTTCTGATTAGAGAATTTGAGGAGTTAGGGTCCAAACTAAAACGCAGAACATAATAGGTAATCATCTCTGGGTTGTTATCTGAGCCACATGCAAACAGGCACAGGGTCAATCAGATTAGAGAACTAAATGCCTGGCTTAGAGTGGTGTGGGAAAAAAGGGGGTTCTATTCTTGGGGCAATGGCATCAGTAGTCAAGGAAGAGGGAGTTATTCCGTTGGGATCGGCTTCACTTGAACCAGGCTGGAACCAGTGTCCTGGCCAATCGCATAAGTAGGGCTGTGGAAAGGACGTTACACGAACAAGGGGAGGGGGGACGGTTTGGATACAGGAACATTTTGAAATCCAAAGAGAGAAGTCAGGGCATCGGAACAGAATAGTGATGCGGGTAACTCCCAAAAAGATAGGACAAGAAGGGACAGAGAGTTGAACAAAAATTGTACATCGGTAAATAAGGTCATTGCAGGCAATAGAGATAAAAAATGAAAGTAAAGCTCCTTTAACTGAATGCACGAAGCATCTGTAACAGTATAGATGGCCCATTAGCACAAATGGTGGTAAATGATCTCGATCTAATTGCTATTACCGAGACATGGTTACAAGGAGATCAAGGTTGGAAAATTAATATTACAGGGTACACAATATTTCGGAGAGACCAACAAAATGATATAACAACATTAGGAAGAAGGAACCTGGCATCAGAAGGTTATGAAGTGGAATCAGTTTGGGTGAAATTAGGAATAGCAGGAGTCTGGAAACAACTGGTGAGAGTAATTTACAGGCCCCCCAGCAGTCGTTATATTATTGAACAAAACATCAAACGGGAAATTAGTGGAGCATGTAAAAAAGGAAATGTATTAATTGTGGGGGACTTTGATCTGCATATAGACTGGAACAATCATATGGGCAAAAGTGGTCAGGAAGATGAGTTTGTAGAATGTTGTCGTGCCAGTTTCTTGGAGCAATACGTTGTAGAACCGACGAGGGTAAAGTGATTTTAGATCTCCCGCTGCATAATTAAGCAGGGTTAATAAGCAATGTCACAGTAAAAGATTCACTTGGAAATAGTGATGATATTACCATTGACTTTTATGTTAAGCTTGAAAATGACATATTTCAATCACTGACCAACGCAAACAAATGGACCGCTGGGTTGAGCACTGCCTAGAACTGTACTCCAGGGAGAATGCTGTCACTGAGACTGCCCTCAATGCAGCCCAGCCTCCACCAGTCATGGATGAGCTGGACATACAGCCAACCAAATCGGAACTCAGTGATGCCATTGATTCTCTAGCCAGCAGAAAAGCCCCTGGGAAGGACAGCATTACCCCTGAAATAATCAAGAGTGCCTAGCCTGCTATACTCTCAGCACTACATGAACTGCTATGCCTGTGTTGGGACGAGGGAGCAGTACCCCAGGACATGCGCGATGCCAATATCATCACCCTCTATAAAAACTAAGGTGACCGCGGTGACTGCAACAACTACCGTGGAATCTCCCTGCTCAGCATAGTGGGGAAAGTCTTTGCTCGAGTCGCTCTGAACAGGCTCCAGAAGCTGGCCGAGCGCGTCTACTCTGAGGCACAGTGTGGCTTTCGTGCAGAGAGATCGACCATTGACATGCTGTTCTCCCTCCGTCAGATACAGGAGAAATGCCGTGAACAACAGATGCCCCTCTACATTGCTTTCATTGATCTCACCAAAGACTTTGACCTCGTCAGCAGACGTGGTCTCTTCGGACTACTAGAAAAGATTGGATGTCCACCAAAGCTACTAAGTATCATCACCTCATTCCATGACAATATGAAAGGCACAATTCAACATGGTGGCTCCTCATCAGAGCCCTTTCGTATCCTGAGTGGTGTGAAACAGGGCTGTGTTCTCGCACCCACACTGTTTGGGATTTTCTTCTCCCTGCTGCTTTCACATGCGTTCAAATCCTCTGAAGAAGGAATTTTCCTCCACACAAGATCAGGGGGCAGGTTGTTCAACCTTGCCCGTCTAAGAGCGAAGTCCAAAGTACGGAAAGTCCTCATCAGAGAAGTCCTCTTTGCTGACGATGCTGCTTTAACATCTCACACTGAAGAGTGCCTGCAGAGTCTCATCGACAGGTTTGCGGCTGCCTGCAATGAATTTGGCCTAACCATCAGCCTCAAGAAAACGAACATCATGGGGCAGGATGTCAGAAATGCTCCATCCATCAATATTGGCGACCACGCTCTGGAAGTGGTTCAAGAGTTCACCTACCTAGGCTCAACTATCACCAGTAACCTGTCTCTAGATGCAGAAATCAGCAAGCGCATGGGTAAGGCTTCCACTGCTATGTCCAGACTGGCCAAGAGAGTGTGGGAAAATGGCGCACTGACACGGAACACAAAAGTCCGAGTGTATCAGGCCTGTGTCCTCAGTACCTTGCTCTATGGCAGCGAGGCCTGGACAACGTATGCCAGCCAAGAGCGACGTCTCAATTCATTCCATCTTCGCTGCCTCTGGAGAATACTTGGCATCAGGTGGCAGGACCGTATCTCCAACACAGAATTCCTCGAGGCGGCCAACATCCCCAGCTTGTACCCAATACTGAGTCAGCGGCGCTTGAGATGGCTTGGCCATGTGAGCCGCATGGAAGATGGCAGGATCCCCAAAGACACATTGTACAGCGAGATCGCCACTGGTATCAGACTCACCGGCCGTCCATGTCTCCGCTATAAAGACGTCTGCAAACGCGACATGAAATCGTGTGACATTGATCACAAGTCGTGGGAGTCAGTTGCCAGCATTCACGAGAGCTGGCGGGCAGCCATAAAGACAGGGCTAAATTGTGGTGAGTCGAAGAGACTTAGTATTTGGCAGGAAAAAAGACAGAGGCGCAAGGGGAGAGCCAACTGTGCAACAGCCCCGACAAACAAATTTCTCTGCAGCACCTGTGGAAGAGCCTGTCACTCCAGAATTGGCCTTTATAGCCACTCCAGGCGCTGCTTCACAAACCACTGACCACCTCCTGGCGCGTATCCATTGTCTCTCGAGATAAGGAGGCCCAAAGAAGAATCACAAACACGAATCTTAAACTTAAACAAAGCCAATTACAATGGTATGAGGGGCGGACTGGCTAAGGTTAATTTGGTAAATAGGCTGGAGGTATGGCGGTAAATGAACAGTGGGAAACATTTAAAGAAACAATTCAAAGGGTTTAACACAAGTACACAAGAAAACGAACATCATGGGGCAGGACGTCAGAAATTCTCCATCCATCAATATTGGCGACCACGCTCTGGAAGTGGTTCAAGAGTTCACCTACCTAGGCTCAACTATCACCAGTAACCTGTCTCTAGATGCAGAAGTCAACAAGCGCATGGGTAAGGCTTCCACTGCTATGTCCAGACTGGCCAAGAGAACATTCCGTTCACAAACAAAATCTCGTCAAGAAAGGCCCATCCATGGTTCATGTACGAAGTTAAAGGTTGTATTATGCTAAAAGAAGAGGCTTACAATGTTGCAAGATATAGTAGCAAGTCTGAAGATTGGGAGTGTTTTGGAAACCAGCAAAAGGCCACCAAAAAGTCGATTAAATAAATAAAAAAAGGAAAAAAATAGCATGAGAGTAAATTAGCCAACAATATAACAGCAGGTTGTAAGAGCTTTTATAAGTACATAATCCAGAGCCCAGGCTAAAGCTCTGAGGACATGGGTTCATATCCCACCATGGCAGATGGTGAAATTTGAATTCAATTAATAAGTATAAAATTAAAAGCTAGTCTAATGGTGAACATGAAACCAATGTCGATTATTGTAAAAAGCTCATCTGGTTCACGAATGTCCTTCTGGGAAGGAAATCTGCCATGCTTACTTGGTCTGGCCAACATGTGACTCCAGATCCTCAGCAATGTGATTGATTCTTAAAATGCCCTCTGAAACTGCCTCGCAAGCCGATCAGTTGTCAAGGGCAATTAGGAATGGGCAGCAAATGCTGGCCTTGACAGCGACTCGCACATCCCACAAACTAACAAAAATAAATAAATAAAAGAGGATGAGAAGAGCTAAAGTAGACGTTGGTCTCTTAGAGGCAGAGACAGGAGAAATCATCATCATGAATGAGTAAATTTCAGAGGCATTGAACAAATATTTTGTTTCTGTATTCACAGTCGAAAGCACAAGTTCCATCCTCGAAATAGGCAGTAACCTCGGGGATAAAAAGAGTGATCAACTAAAGGATATTGATATCAGCCGAGAAAAAGTATTGAAGAAACTTGAGGGAGTCAAATCTGACAAGTCCCCAGGGCCAGATGGCCTACACCCTTGGATATTAAATGGGATAGAAGCAGAGATAGCAGATGCACTGGCCATGATTGACCAGAATTCCTTAAATTCAGAAATGGTTGAGACAGATTGGAAGTTGGCGAATGTTCCACCACTTTTCAAGACAGGAGGTAGAGAAAAAACAGGGACAGGACAGTGAGCCTGACATCAGCTGCTGGGAAGATGATGGAAACTATAGTTAAAGAAGTATTAACATGGCACATGGAAAAGCATTGCATGATTAGAACAAGTCAGCATGGTTTTGCTAAAGGGAAATGCTGTTTGGCAAATTTATTAGAGTTTTTGAGGATGTAACTAGTAAGATAGATAAAAGAGAACCAGTAGATGTATTATACCTGTATTTACAAAAGGCATTCGATAATGTGCCACATAAAAGATGAATAGGTGAGATAACGGCTCATAGTGTTGGGGGTAATATATTTGTGTGGATAGAGAATTGGTTAACAGACAGGACGCAGGTAGTGGGCACAATGAGGCATTTTCAAGTTAGTAACCAGTGAATAGTGGGGTACCGCAAGGATCAGTGCTGGGCCCTCAGCTATTTACACTCTATATTAATGATTTGGATGAAGAGACAAAGTAATGTACCTAAGTTTGCTGATGATACAAAGCTCAGTGCAAAGGTAACCTGCAGGGAGGACATATAGTGGCTGAAAAGAGATATAGACAGGCTAAGTCAGTAGGCAACAAGATGGCAAATGGGGTGTCATGCAGCGAAGTGTGACGTTGTTCACCTTGGTCGTAAAATTAGAAAAGCAGAATATTTTTAAAAGGTGTGAAACTGATAAGTGTTGATGTTCAGGGAGATTTGGGGGTACTCGTACAAGGAACGCAGAAAGTTCACATGCAGGTGCGGCAAGCTATTAGGAAGGCAAATGGGTATGTTGGCCTTTATTGCAAGTGGATTGGAGTGCAGGAATAAAGAAGGCTTGCTAAAAGTGTACAGGCCTTTGGTGAGACTGCACTTGGAATACTGCGGGCAGTTTTCGTCTCCACATTTAAGAAAGGATTTACTTGCACTGGAGGCGGTGCTGTGAAGATTTATTATATTGGTGCCTGGATTGATGGAGTTGTCCCATGATGAAAGGCTGAATAAATTGGGCCTATATTCACTGGAGTTTAGAAGAATGAGAGGAGATCCAAGTGAGACGTACAAGATTCTGAAAAGGCTTGGTAGGGTAGCACCTGAGAGATTGTTTCCACAGGTCGGGGTATCTGGAACGTGGGGGCACACTCTCAGGATACGGGCCAATCATTCAGGACTGAGATGAGGCGAAATTACTTCACTCAAAGGCTTCTAAATCTTTGGAATTCTCTGCTCCAGAGAGTTGTGGCTGCTCCATCATTGAATACATTTAAGGCAGGGATGGATAGATTTTTGGTCTCACAGTGAATCAAGGGATATGGGGAGTGGGCAGGCATGTAAAATTGAAGCTCAGGTTCAGTCATGATCGTACTGAATGGCTGAGCAAGCTGGAAGGGCCATATTAGAATATTACAGCGCAGTGCAGGCCCTTCGGCCCTCGATGTTGCGCCGATCATCTGACCTACACTATTCCATTTACATCCATATGTCTATCCAATGACCACTTAAATGCCCTTAAAGTTGGCGAGTCTACTACTGTTGCAGGCAGGGCGTTCCACGCCCCTACTACTCTCTGCATAAAGAAACTACCTCTGACATCTGTCCTATATCTTTCACCCCTCAACTTAAAGCTATGTCCCCTCGTGTTTGCCATCCTCATCCGAGGAAAAAGACTCTCACTATCCACCCTATCCAACCCTCTGATTATCTTGTATGTCTCTATTAAGTCACCTCTCCTCCTCCTTCTCTCTAACGAAAACAACCCCAAGTCCCTCAGCCTTTCCTCGTAAGACCTTCCTTCCATACCAGGCAACATCCTAGTAAATCTCCTCTGCACCCTTTCCAAAGCTTCGACATCCTTCCTATAATGCGGTGACCAGAACTGCACGCAATACTCCAGGTGCGGCCTCACCAGAGTTTTGTACAGCTGCATCATGACCTCGTGGCTCCGAAACTCGATCCCCCTACTAATAAAGGCTAACACACCATATGCCTTCTTAACAGCCCTATTAACCTGGGTAGCAACTTTCAGGGATTTATGTACCTGGATACCAAGATCTCTCTGCTCATCTACACTACCAAGAATCTTCCCATTAGCCCAGTACTCTGCATTGCTGTTACTCCTTCCAAAGTGAATCACCTCACACTTCTCCGCATTAAACTCCATTTGCCATCTCTCAGCCCAGCTCTGCAGCCTATCTATGTCCCTCTGTACCCTACAACACCCTTCGACACTATCCACAACTCCACCGACCTTCGTGTCATCCGCAAATTTACTAACCCACCCTTCTACACCCTCATCCAGGTCGTTTATAAAAATGACAAGCAGCAGTGGCCCCAAAACAGAACCTTGCGGTACACCACTAGTAACTAAACTCCAGGATGAACATTTGCCATCAACCACCACCCTCTGTCTTCTTTCAGCTAGCCAATTTCTGATCCAAAGCTCTAAATCACCTTCAACCCCATACTTCCGTATTTTCTGCAATAGCCTACCGTGGGGAACCTTATCAAACGCCTTACTGAAATCCATATACACCACATCCACGGCTTTACCCTCATCCACCTGTTTGGTCACCTTCTCGAAAAACTCAATAAGGTTTGTGAGGCACGACCTACCTTTCACAAAACCGTGCTGACTATCGCAAATGAACTTATTCTTTTCAAGATGATTATAAATCCTGTCTCTTATAACCTTTTCCAACATTTTACCCACAACCGAAGTAAGGCTCACAGGTCTATAATTACCAGGGCTGTCTCTACTCCCCTTCTTGAACAAGGGGACAACATTTGCTATCCTCCAGTCCTCCGGCACTACTCCTGTCGACAATGACGACTTAAAGATCAACTACAACGGCTCTGCAATCTCTTCCCTGGCTTCCCAGAGAATCCTAGGATAAATCCCATCTGGCCCAGGGGACTTAACTATTTTCACTCTTTCCAAAATTGCTAACACCTCCTCCTTGTGAATCTCAATCCTATCTAGCCTAGTCGGCTGTATCTCAGTAATCCCCTTGGCAACATTTTCTTTTTCTACTGTAAATACTGACGAAAAATATTCATTTAACGCTTCCCCTATCTCCTCTGATTCCGCACACAACTTCCCACTACTATCCTTGATTGGCCCTGTTCTAACTCTTATCATTCGTTTATTCCTGATATACCTATAGAAAGCCTTAGGGTTTTCTTTGATTCTATCCGCCAATGACTTCTCGTGTCCTCTCCTTGCTCTTCTTAGCCCTCCCTTTAGATCCTTCCTGGCTAGCTTGTAACTCTCAAGCGCCCTAACTGAGCCTTCACGTCTCTTCCTAACATAAGCCGCCCTCTTCCTCTTGACAAGCGCTTCAACTTCTTGAGTAAACCACGGCTCCCGCGCTCGACAACTTCCTCCCTGCCTGACAGGTACATACTTATCAAGGACACGCATTAGCTGCTCCTTGAATAAGCTCCACATTTCGTTTGTGCCCATCCCCTGCAGTTTCCTTCCCCATCCTACACATCCTAAATCTTGCCTAATCTCTACTTCTGCCCTTGTTTCTTGTGCTCGGGTATTTATGCCGGTGGAGTTTGGGTTGAAGGGGATCTGCTGTCGGATGAGAATCTGTGGCTGCGTTTCGAAAGACAGAAGCTGCTGATCGACCTGAGGAAGTTCAGAGCTTTGAAGAACTTTGTCGCTCTAATTGGTGCCAAAACGGCCGAGCAGACTGCCCAGTAAATCCGTGAGACTTACTTTTGTTCTGTTTAATAGCCAAGGTGTAATTTGTAATGATCTATAAATAGACTGCGATTTGTCTGTTAATTCGTATTTAATTTATGTTGAATTTGGATTGTTTGATAAAGTAAAAGTTATTGATGTTCATCTTGTCCGTTTGCTTTTCTGTTGGGTTCGTTCGATAAATTATTTTGTCAATCTCCACCTGGATCACAACAATATGCATCGATAGATTGATCTATAGATAGATAGGGAGCTATTGCGCAGGCATACAGACACACAGGCAGACGGAAAAAAACAATATTGTGAGGCGCGCTCCTTAAGCAAAGAAGATTAATTCGTGCTGAAAGTATTTATGGTGGTTTTGAAGTATTAAATGGCTGTTAATCACAGTTCTGAGGTGATTCAACACTTTACCTGTGAATCAACTCCCGCCTCATCATTCGCGATATCTATCAGTCACAAGTAAGCCTTGATAACATGGAATAATGTTAAGAACTGCCATCTATTTAAAGTAAATATTTTTCTATGGTATATTCATAGTGTTTTGCGAGGGACTGACACGGATTGTTCAAGATCGGAGATGCCCCTTAAATTCACAAACAGGAAGTGAGGAAGCAGAAACATTTCCATAAAGCGCCTAAAATACCATGGGGTATTTGGACTGTGGGACGATCTTGGTTAAGAGGCCTAAAATAGATAGTGGTCGTCAACCGTTGCTTTTCAGAGTTGTGGAAACTGTGCAGCAGTGACCCCCAGGGCTTCATTAGATTAATTGCGCCTTTGGATACATGGGAATGACTAGACTTGAATAAAGAGGCATATTTTCAAAGTTTGCAGCTGGCACAAAACTCGGGCAAATAGGAAACAATGATGAGGATGGCAGAAGACTTCAAGTTGAAATTGGCACTCGGGTGAAATTGGCAGGAATATGGCAGATACAATTTAGTACAGAGAGGTGAACGATGTTGAACTGTCAAAAGCAGATGTGCAGATCAGATACAAACTCAACTGGTACAATTTTAAAGGGGTGGCAGGAACCGGGAGACCCAGAACCTACCAAACAGAGATCTTGTAAGGTGGAAGGAGAAGTTGAGAAGGTTGATTTAAAAGCATACGGGATCCTATTGCTTTATGAGTGGAAATCTTCAGTGTACAAAAGCCAACAAGCTGCGCTACAATTTCATAATTCATTGGTTCAGCCTCGGTTTAGTATTCTGTTCACTTCTTGGCACCAAATTTTGGGAAGGATGTCAAGACCTTGGAGAGGGTGAGGAGGAAATTTACTAGTGTAATACCAAAGATAAGCAATTTCAGTTAATGTGGAGAGACGAGAGAAGCTGGGGTTATTCTCGTCACAACAGCGAAGGTTAAGGGGAAACTGAATAGCAGTGTTCAAATGCTGATTGTTTGTTTCAGAGTATATCGGGAGAAGCTGTTTGCAGTGGCAGGATGCTCGATAATAAAAGGAAACAGATTTAAGATCATCGGCAATAGAACAAGCAGGGAAGATGTGGAGAATTCCTTTTATATAGTGATTTGTTAAGATCTGTAATGCGCTCCTGAAGGGTGGGGAAAGTAGCTAAATTTTTATACTTGAAAAGGAAAACATTACTTGGCCAGGGTGAAAGAGAATTGAAAGCCCATTCAAAGAGAAAGTACAGGTCCAATGGGCTGAACGGCCAACTATTGTGCTATATGATTCTAAGATTTCATTATAGATAGATAGATCGATAGATAGATAGATAGGTTGATGAATGTTTGGATAGCTGGAAAGATAGAAAGATAGATAGATAGATAGATAGATAGATAGATAGATAGATAGATAGATAGATAGATAGATAGATAGATAGAAAGATAGATATATAGATAGATAGGTAGATAGATAGATACATGCCTTATAAATGCAGACATCTAGTACAAAAACAAACACGTTATACTGAACCTTTATAAATCACTGGTTAGGTCTCAGCTGTAGTATTGTGTTCATGTTTGGGACCAGACTTTAAGATGTCTGTCAAGTCCATGGAGCGGGTGTAGCTAGTGAGTACAAGAGCCGAATGGATTTTTATTACGTTAGAGACTGGAGAACCTGTGAGAATTCTGGTTCGAAAACAATGAAGGTTAAGAGGAAATTTATTCGAGGTGTCCAAATTATGAAGGATGTTGATAGAGTAAATGAGGAGAAACTGTTTTCAGTGGCAGCAGGGTCAGTAACCAATGGATACAGATTTAAGATAATTGGTAAAAGAACCAGAGAGGAATTTGAGGAGTTTTCCTTTTTTGACGCAGTGTGTTGTGATGGTCTGGAATGTGCTGCCTGCAAGGGTGGTGGAAGCAGTTTCAATAGTAACTTTCAAAAGGGAATTGGTTAAAAACTTGAAAAATGGAACTTCTAAAAGGAAGGAGCAGGACCCTGGTACGAGATGAACACTCATAAAAGAACTGATGGGTTGAATGACTTCCTTCTATGCTGGATGATGTATGTTTTTATCACTTCTAACCGTTTGAAATGGTGAACTACCTGCCAATCACATACTTGGGCATTTTCTCTGCCTGTCAACATTTCTGCCTCGCTATTGGCGACATTTTAAATCACAAATGAGTCTTGGCAGCGCAGAAAGATACTGGGAACTACAACTTATTGAATATATTCTTCTACCATAATGCTAGCGGCTTGATATGACTGGGAGTCTCAGGACTGTTGAACACAGGAGACGTCCCTTATATTTTCAACCTTGAAGTAAGAAGTTAGAAGTATCTTCTAAAATAAGTACATCACACAGAAAATTGTGTGCAAACTTACCAGAGAGAAGAGCAATGCATGCGGAAGAAATCCACGCCAATAAAGTCATGTTAAAAATGAGAAAACCGGTCTTCGATTCTTCAATGGAAGAGGTGTAATGGCAGTTCAGAGCAAATAGTTCTTTGCAAAGTTGATTTAATTCTGCTCTATTCCGCAAGTGCGAACAGCACCGTTGCAAATTTCAGAGAGAAAGCAGAGAAAGATGTGCCACAATCCATCAAGAGCAATTTTTTTTAACAGCCCTGCGGTTTTATTTCTACTCATTGTGCGGTTTCACACCTCAGCTGAGACAGTGACATTTACAATAAGACTGCTGCCCTCATCGAAACTGGTGGGCCACGCACAGCAAAGGTCATCTCGCCGAAAAACAGAGGCAACCACCCACACACTGGTGGCTGCAGAGAACACACTACACGTCTGCAGACCCCAGCAACGACAGCGTGAGCCGAGCATTCAACACGCAATGCCAAAGGTGTTCGGATACTGGCAGCCGCATGCATGTTACACTTAGTTTACAGTGCCTGGTCCATCTACGAACTGCCATTTCCGAACACCGCTGGAGATAGGGCCATCCACAATATGCAACCATCTATACATAGCTGATAGTTTTACCTCGGCATTGAAAGCGCTTCTCGGAGTGAGCAACTTGTATTTTAATAAAATAACAGAATTATTTTTTGGTGCTTCATCTTGTGGCTGATCTATTGCCCTTCTTGATTTCTGTCCAGTAAAGCTTATATTTGCTTTGAGTTGCTTGTGTCAGTAACGTCTTTCCTTGTTATTTCAGCAGACCATGAAATGTAACTACATCAAAGTGGCTTTGAACTGCGTTGTACCCGGCAAGCAGAAAATAAACCCCAGTCTCCTGGGGTATTTCAATAGTTAGTGCTTGGCGGGAAAGAGAGAGAATATATGCTGTCATATATTTTGGTCATTTTATTTTTAGATGGGATCACCTCCATCGTTTGGCAGACAGTGAGTCATTTTATAGGGGAGGTGCTGTTCCAGCACGTCTGACCCACAACTGCGACAAAACCATTTAACAAGCAGGCATACATGTTGCCTCGTATAGAAACAAACATATTTTTAAATTGAGGAACAATAACTTTGGAAGATTCATAGGATTTCCTCATCTTTTATTAGAAGGTTTGGATCCGTTTGCGATTTTGTGAATAGCAACTTATAAAATCGTAGTGATTAAACAATTTATGAGCATTACCGTGATAGTATTATTTCTGCCCCATTAACTGCTTGTCCCTCCTTACGTTCTCACAATTTAGGGTGTGGGGACTCCGCTTTGTCCTTTCTGTCCCACAGTTGGGCTACACCCTCTTCCTGTGTCTCAATCTCCCTGATAATTTTTTAGCTATTTGCATGAAAGTCATGGAACCGACCCCTTTCTGTGATTGTTGCATCTGTTACTTCATCTCCCCTGCCTTTCTTTCTCTGTCTCTCTATTTTTGTTTCCAAATTTGATAAAACACCTAACTTCCATTCATCTGGCCTGATGATGCTCGAAAGGTGAAATCTAGTCTGCGGCCCTTTGCAGATGCTAAATGGGTACTGGTTGCAAACATTTCTCTGCATTTATGGTTGTCAAGTATCTCTTGTTCCTTCAGTCTTACATCATTAGGAGAACTGGTTAGTGGCAATTGCTAGACTTCTCGTGAGCGATGGTCTCAAACATAAACGCAAGGAATGGATAGAATTGAGAAAAGCAATGTTGTAGCTCTCCATTTTATAGATCTACTTTTCCATTTCCACACTGAATGGTTTTCAAATGGTTTATCCACATATTGAACACATGGCAGTGGATGGTGAGTTTTATCCACATTAAACAGAATTACAGGATTTTATTCCGCTTTTCATAATTGGTACGTTGACATTAAGCAATGTTGAGCAGGGATCTAAGGCATGGTTCTTCCAACACCTTCGAACATCTACATTCCAACAGCACTGAGAACAGAAAGTGCCAGAGATACTCAGCAGGTCTGGTAGCATCTATGGAGAGAGAAACAGAGTTCATGTTTCAGGTCAGTGAACTGCCATCAGAACTGGCAAAAGTTAGAAATGTAACAGACTTTGAGCAAATGAAAGGGGGTAGGGGAAGAAGGACAAATGGAAGGACAAAAACAAAAGGGCGGCACAGTGGTGCAGTGGTTAGCACCGCAGCCTCACAGCTCCAGGGACCCGGGTTCAATTCTGGATACTGCCTGTGTGGAGTTTGCAAGTTCTCCCTGTGTCTGCGTGGGTTTCCTCCAGTTGCTCCGGTTTCCTCCCATATGCCAAAGACTTGCAGGTTGATAGGTAAATTGGCCATTAGCAATTGCTCCTAGTATAGGTAGGTGGTCGGGAAATATAGGGACAGGTGGGGATGTGTTAGGAATATGGAATTAGTGTAGGATTAGTATAAATGGGTGGTTGATGGTCAGCACAGACTCGGTGGGCCGAAGAGCCTGTTTCAGTGCTGTATCTCTAAAATGAAGACTGTGATGGACTGGGGTGCGGGTGGGGTGGGAGGAGATTAAATGGCTGTGGTCAGGCAAGAGAATTTAAATGGAGGCTAAATAGTTGTAGCAGAAACGGCGGAGCATGATCGTTTTGAATGTGAAGGCTGGTGGAATGGAAAGTGAGGACAAGAGGAACCCTGTAGCGGTACTGGGAGGGAGGGGAAGAAGTGAGGCAGAATTTTAAGGAATGGGTCGGATGATCCCGAGCTTCCGGTTGATTACCATTTTAATTATCTGCCTTGTTCCCATGTCGAAGGGTCACTGACCTGAAATGTTAAGTCTGATTCTCTCCCCACAGATGTTGTCAGACCTGTGAGTATTTCCAGCATTTCCTGTTTTTATTCCATATTCTTGTCCTTGGCCTGCTGCAATGTTCCAGAGAACAACAACACAAGTTCGAGAAACAGCACCTCATCTTCTGATTAGGCACTTTACTGCCTACTGGACTCAATACTGAGTTCAATAATTTCAGACCAAGAGCCCCATTGTTTATTTGTTTATTATTTATGTATTTATGTTTTTACCATGCGTTAGTCTCGAACTTATTATTCATGCTTTTGCTTTTGGACAAAGCCATGAACACTCTCTCTGAAATCATGCTTTGTCTTTTGCTGCAACTATTTAGCACTCCATTTGCATTCTGTTCCATGACTTCTGTCATTTATTCTCTCCCCCTCCCCCGCCACGACCTATCATAGTCCTTCATTCTTGTCCTTCTCCACCGCCTCCCCCCACCCCCGCACCCCCCTTTCAAATGCTTAACTTTTCTAACTTTTGCTAGTTCTGATGAAGGGTCACAGACATGAAACATTACTTTTGACTAGTTTTATTCTTTCATAGGCTGTGAGTGTCACTAGCCAGGCCAGAATTTATTACTCATGCCTAATTGCCCTTGAGAAGGTGGTGGTGAGTTGCCTTATTCAACCACTGTAGACCGTGTGGGGTAG
The DNA here is from genome assembly GCF_036365525.1 of Heterodontus francisci. Taxonomy (NCBI): domain Eukaryota; kingdom Metazoa; phylum Chordata; class Chondrichthyes; order Heterodontiformes; family Heterodontidae; genus Heterodontus; species Heterodontus francisci. Next base: position 18,945,478 of record NC_090409.1, on the reverse strand, counting down.
GTACACCCACAGTGTTGTTAGGGAGGGAGTTCCAGGATGCTGACCCAGCAATAGTGAAGGGACGGTGATATCACCTGACCGGATGGTGTGTGGCTTGGAGGGAAACATGCCCCTGCTGCCCGTGCCCTTCTGCATGGTAGCGGTCGCGGGCTTGGAAGGTGCTGTCAAAGGAGTCTTGGTGAGTTGCTGCTTTGCATCTTGTATATGGTACACACTGTTGCTACTGTGTGTTGGTGGTGGAGGGAGTGAATGTTTGTAAATGGGATCAGAATCAAGCGAGTTGCATTGTCCTTGATGGTGTCGAGCTTCCTGCGTGTTGTTGGAACTGCACACATCCAGGTAAGTGGAGAATATCATATCATGTGGACAGGCGTTGGGATCAGGAGGTGAGTCACTGCCTGCTGAATTCCAAGCCTCTGACCTGCTCTGGTAGCCACAGTATTTATGCGGTTGGTATGGTTATAATTCTGGTCAATGATGACGCCAAGGATGTTAAAGGTGAATGATACAAACATATTAATTTTATTGAATGTCAAGGGGTGGTGGTTATATTCACACTTGTTGGAGATGTTCATAACCAGGCACCTGCGTGGTGCGAATGATAGTTGTCACTTATTAGCCCAAGCCTGAATATTTTTCTTGCATGTGGGTACAAAGTGTTTTGATATCTGAAGACTTGTGAATGCTACTGAAAACTGCAATTATTAGTGAACATCACCACTTAGGAACTTATGATGGAGGGAACTCATTGATGAAGCAGCTGAAGATTGTTGGCCTAGGAAACTGCTCCGAATAACTCCTGCAGCAATGTCGTGGGGCTGAAATGATTGGCCTGCAATATCCACAGGCAGCTTCATTTGGCTTTCTCTCTCTGCGGCTTTTTCTCTTTTTCTGGATTTTTACCCCTCCCCCTAGCCTCACCCCCACAAATATTCGCCTCGCCCTCTCAAATATTCCCGCCTGCAAATACTCCCTACGGCAAATACTCCCCCCTCCCCTCAAATACTCCACCCCAAACTATTCCCCCCACCACTGCGGTACACCACTGGTACTAGGATTCCACTTGCTAAAACAATGCTCGACCATCACCCTCTACCTCCTGCCACTAAGCAAATTTTGGATCCCGTGGGCTCTTACCTTCTTGACCAATCTCCCATGCGGGACCTTATCAAAAGCGTTTTGATGAAATCCATCTAGACTACATCAACTGCCTTGCCCTCAACTACGCATCTGGTCACCTCCTCGAAAAATTCAATCAAGTTTGTTAGACACGATCTCCCCCGAACAAAGTCATGATGACTATCCCTGTTTAATCCCTGCCTCTCCAAGTGGAGATTAATCCTGGCTCTCAGATTTTTTTTCCAATCGTTTCCCTCCCACTGATGTTAGACTCACTGGCCTGTAATTACCTGTTTTATCCCTACTACCCTTCTTGAATAATAGTATCATATAGCTGTCCTCCAGTCCTCTGTTACGTCTCCTGTGGCCAGAGAGGATTTGATCATTTGTGTCAGAGCCCCTGCTATCTCTTTCCGTGCCTGACATAACAGCCTGAGACACATCTCATCTGGGTCCATGGATTTATCCACTTCTCAGCCCCCATAAAACAGTAACACTTCCTCCCTTTCAATGCTAATTTGTTCAAGTATGTCACAACCCCCCTCCCTGACATGTATCATCCTTCTCCATAGTGAACACTGATGAAAAGTAATCATTTAAAACCTCACCTATGTCCTCAACACACAGACTGCCACACTGTTCCCTATTGGGCCCTACTTTTTCCCTATTATCCTCTTGCCCTTAATAGACTTGGGATCTGCCTTTACGTTGCCCGCCAATGTTTTCTATGTCCCCTTTTTGCTCTCCGAGTTACTTTTTAAGTAACCCCCAACACTTTCTATACTCCTCTCTGGCCTCGGTTATTTGCAGCACTTTGAATCTGCCATAAGCCTCTTTTTTTTTTCCTTATCCAATCCTCTATATCCCTTGACATCCATCCTTACCTGCACTTGTTGGTCTTACCCTTCACCTTTACGGGATCATGTTGGCCCTGAACTGTCATTATTTCCTTTTTGAATGACTCCCACTGGTCTGATGTAGACTTTCTTACAAGTACCTGCTCCCAATTCACTTTGGCCAGATCCTGTTTTATAAAATTGAAATCGGCCTTCCACCAATCCAGTACCTGTATTTCCGGTCCTTCTTAGTCCTTTTCCACAATTACCGTAAATCTGACAGAGTTATGGTCACTATCCCGAAATGCTCCCCCACTGACACTTCTACCACTTGTCTGGTTTCATTCCCCAGGATTAGGTCCAGGAGCGGCCATTTTCTTATAGCACCTTCTATGCGCTGGCTCAAAAAGCTATCCTGTATGCACTTTAACAGTTCTGTCCCCTTTAGGCCGTTTGCCCTAAGACTATCCCAGTTAATATTGGGGAAGTTGAAATCCCCTATTTTTACCCAATTATTTTTACACCTCTCTTAGATTTGCCAACATATCTGCTGTTCTATCTCTCCCTGACTATTTGGAGGCCTGTAGTTCACTCTCAACCAAGTGATTGCCCCCTTTTCGTTTTTAAGTTCGACCCATATGGCCTCATTTGAAGAACCTTCTAAGATAACATCCTCCTTACTGCCATAATTGACTCCTTGATCAACAATGCAATGCCACCTCCTCTTTTACACCTTCCCTGTCACGTCTGAAGATTCTATACACTGGAATATTGAGCTGCCAGTCCTGCCCTTCCCTCAAATATGTCTCTGTGATAGCAATCATATCATAAGCCCGTAAGCTAATCAACGCCCTCAATTCATCTTCCTTACTGATAAGACTCCTTGCGTTGAAATAACTGCAATCCAGCCTTGCATTATTCGCTTGTGCCTTAACATGTCTATATTTGCTCTGCCTTCCAGACTGATTCAGTTTGTATTCTATATTTGACTGTTCATCACCCTCTACGGTACCTCCACTCCACCCCATTTCCCTGCCAAATTAGTTTAACCCCCCATCCCCCACAACAGCATTAGCAAACCTCCTTGCAAGGATGTTCGTCCCATTCCGGTTCAGGTGCAACCCATCCAACTTGTACAGTGCCCACCTTCACCTGAAACAGAAACAGTGATCCAGGAAACTAAAGCCCTCCCTCCTGAACCATCTCTTCAGCCACGCATTCATCTTCTCTGTCCTCCTATTCCTATACTCACAAGCACGTGGCAACAGGAATATGCCAAGTTCCAGATTGCAGTGGTACACATTCTGCTGCTGATGGCCAACGCACTTCATGGATACCCAGTTTTGAGATCCTTGATCTGTTCTGAATCTACCCCATTTAGCACAGTGATAGTGCCACGCAACACGATGGAGGGCATCCTGGATGTGAAGACGGGACATCGCCTCCACAAGGACCGTGCAGTGGTCATTCCCACCAATACTGTTATGTACAAATGCATCTGTCACAGGTAGATTGATGAGGGCGAGTTCAAGTAGTTTTTTCACTCTTGTTGATACTCTCACCACCTGCTAGAAGACCCAGTCTAGCAGATATTGCCTTCAGGACTCGGCCAGCACGGTCAATAGTGGTGTTACCAAGCCACTGTGGTCATGGGATTTGAATTCCCCCAAGCATAGTACATTCTGTGCCCTTACTACTGTCGGTGCTTCTCCAAAATAATGTTCAACATGGAGGAGTAAATATTCATCAGCCAGAGGTGGGAGGAGGGGGCGGGCGAGCAGTGGTGGGGGGGGGGGGTGGGGAGGGCTGGGGGGCGGGGGGTTTTGGGATGGATAGGTGCTAATCAGCTGCAGGTTTCCTTGCCCATGTTTGGCTTGACACCATGAGACTTCCTGAAGTCCAGAGCCAATGTTGCAACTCCCTCTCAGCTGTTGCCACCTTTGGTGGGTCTGCCCTGCAGCTTTGACAGGAGATTCTCAAGGATGATGATGGTGGTATCTTGGAGATTGCATGTAAGATATGATCCATTGAGCTTGACTATGTCAGGCTGTTGATTGACTAAGCTGTGTCACAGCTCTCCCAACTTTGGCACAAGTTCCCAGATGCTCGTAAGGAGGACTTTGCAGTGTCGACCGGGCAGGGAGTGGATTTGTCATTTTCAGAGTCCAGGTCGATGCTAGGTGTCCGTCTGTTTTATTCTGCTTCGATTTTTCTGTAGCAATTTGACACAACTGAATGACTTGCTAGGCCATTTCAGAAGACAGTTAAGAGTCAACTAGATTACTGTGGGTCTGGCGTCGCAAATAAGCCAGAGGGGTTAAGGACGCCATATTTACTCCCGAAAGGACATTAGTGAACCAGCGCGTTGTTAGGACAATCCATTAGTTTCCTGGTCACTATTACCGAGACGAATTGTTTCTTTTTAATATCTCATTCTTTATTAATTAATTGAATTCAAATTCCACCAGCTGTATGGGTGGGATGTGAACACGTGTCTCCGGAGCTTTTGTCTGAACCTCTGAATTACTAGTCAATTAACATTACCACTAAGGCAACTGTCTCTTGTCTCTTACATACCCGACCTCATACAATAAATATTGAAAAATGGATAACATATTGGTTAACCTTCGAACAAAATAGAACACCGAGTGCTTGAGTGTGAATGTTAAGAGTTAAGTCAATGAGAAAAAAAGCTGTTATGCGACAGGGTCGATCTCGGACGCGAACGATGCATATTGCAAGTCTAAGGTTTGATAGTCACCCGTATACAGATATGCAGAACCTAAACTAAGTGTAGTTTCTACTCTCAACATGCATCTTATATTAGCTGCCAGAAAGCTAAGTATGTGTGAAATGTTAGTCAGAAGCGTCCACATGCGTGGGCGGTGCTGTTCTGTCTCAGATTCCATGCAGTGGTAATGCAACTGATTGCACCATTCTTTACTGGGCATTTTCAGCGTGGTGCTGGAGTGATAGCATCAATCTGTCCAAGCAGCCAATCATATGAAAGGGATTTCACAACAAGGAAATAAAAGTGGAAAATATAATCACAGCAGAACTTGGTGCGAACTCCTGAAGGATAAACCCCAACTTCAGGACTTCTGGCTGATCTGTGCATGCGTTTCATTCAGAAGTTGCAGTCAGTTCGCTGTTGAACATTCCACCTCCACCCCTCCCTCACAAAATCCCAGCCAGTAAAGAAATCCAAGATGTGACTGCCCAGAAAATGCAGACAGCTGAATGGCCTTAATTATGAAGTGGTTCCTCATTCTGATAGTGAAATGGGCAGCAGTGTCCAGCCACATGGAGTTGCATGTTTGTTTCTCTCATAACACTGACAGGAGTAAATCTGTTATGTTTTTTACAATCTTTGCGACAGTGCGGGGGGAGGAGGTGGGTGGTCAGGAAATATCAAATGTAAATAATTTTGGTTATTCGATTTGAAGCTGATGGGAAGCAGTGGCATCGTGGTAATGTCATTAAATCCGGATGCCTAGGGGTGGCACCATGGCAGAAATATGAATTCAATTAATAAAACTGGAATTAAATTCTAGTGTAATAGTGACCTGAAACCTTTGTCGATTGTTGTAAAAGCCTATGTGGGTCTCTAATGTAATTCAGAAAAGGAAATCTGCCGTGCTTACTTGGTCTGGCCTCCTTGTGACTGCAGACCCACCGCAATGTGGTTGACTCTTAACTGCCCTCTGAAATGGCCTAGCAAGCCACTCAGTTGTATTAAACTGTTATAAAGTGTAAGAAAATGAATGAAACCAGACAGAGTACCTAGCATCAACCCAGGCACAAGCAGGACAGACCCACTGCGGTAGCAGCACAGTAGCCAAGGAGTTGTTCTGGGAAGCCACTAAGTCTCATAACATCAGGCCAAACATGGGAAATGAAACATCCTTCTGCTTACCACCCACCGCCGCCCCCCACCAGCCCCGCGCCCCGCCAATCAGTGATTCTCCATGTTGAATACGAACTGGAAGAAGCACTGAGTGTGGCAAGGGCGGAGAATGTACTCTGCGTGGGGGACTTTCATGTCCATCACCATCGTTAGCATCACTACTCATCGAGCTGACCGAGTTCGAAAGGACATAGCTGCTAGACGGGGCCTTTGGCAGGTGGTGAGGGAACCAACAAGAGGAAAAAAAACGACTTGACCTCATCCTCATAAATCTGTCCGTCGCTGATGCAGCTTTCCATGGCATTATTCGTCGGTGTCAGCACCGCACAATCCTTGTGGAGACGAAGTCCTGTCTTCAAATTGAGGATACCCACAACAGTGTTGTGTGACTATACCACCGTGTTACGGGGGATAGATTTCAAGCAGATATAGCAACTTAAAACTCGGCGTCCATGAAGCGCTGTGGGCCATCAACAGCAGCAGAATTGTACTCAACCCCAATCTGCTCAGAATCCAGGCCCAGCATGTTCCTGTGAGGAAGAAAGGCAAGTTTGGCAACTTTCTGGAAGCTTGGATAACAAGGGATGTTGTGAGCCTAGTCAAAAAGAAAAAGGAAGCATTTGTAAGGGCTGGAAGGCCAGGAACAGATGAAGCACTTGAGGAATATAAAGACAGTAGGAAGGAAAATAAGCAAGCACTTGAGGAATATAAAGACAGTAGGAAGGAAAATAAGAAGGGCTAAAAGGGGTCATGAAAAGTAATTGGCAAACAGGATTAAGGAAAATCCCAAGGCTTTTTATACATATATAAAGAGCCAGAGGGTAACCAGGGAAAGGGTTGGCCCACTCAAGGACAGAGATGGGAATCTATGTGTGGAGCCAGAGGAAATGGGCGAGGTGCTAAATGAGTACTTTGCATCAGCACTTACCAAAGAGAAGGACTTGGTGGATGATGAGCCAAGGGAAGGGAGTGCAGATAGTCTCAGTCATCTCATTATCAAAAAGGAGGAGGTGTTGGGTGTCTTGCAAAGCATTAAGGTAGATAAGTCCCCAGGGCCTGATGGGATCTACCCTAGAATACTGAGGGAGGCAAGGGAAGAAATTACTGGGGCCTTGACAGAAATCTTTACATCCTCATTGGCTACAGGTGAGGTCCCAGAGGACTGGAGACTAGCCAATGTTGTTCCTTTGTTTAAGAAGCGTGGCCAGGATAATGCAGGAAATTATAGGCTGGTGAGCCTTACACCAGTGGTAGGGAAACTATTAGAGAGGATTATTCGAGACAGGATTTACTCCCATTCGGAAACAAACGAACTTATTAGCGAGAGGCAGCATTGTTTTATGAAGGGGAGGTCGTGTCTTTCTAATTTGATTGAGTTTTTTGAGGAAGTGACGAAGATGATTGATGAGGTAAGGGCATTGGATGTCATGTGTATGGACTTCCATCAAGCCTTTGACAAGTTCCCGCATGGCAGACTGGTACAAAAGGTGAAGTCACATGGGATCAGAGGTGAGCTGGCAAGATAGATACAGAACTGGCTCGGTCATAGAAGACAGAGGGCATCAGTGGATGGCTGTTTTTCTGAATGGAGTGGTGTTCCGCAGAGATCAGTGCTGGGACCTTTGCTGTTTGTAGTATATATAAATGATTTGGAGGAAAATGTAGCTGGTCTGTTTAGTAAGTTTGCGGATGACACAAAGGTTGGTGGAGTTTCGGACAGTGATCTGGATCGTCAGAGGATACAGCAGGATATAGATCGGTTGGAGACTTGGGCGGAGAAATGGCAGATGGAGTTTAATCTGAACAACTGTGAGGTAATGCATTTTGGAAGGTCCAGTGCAGGTGTGGGGTATACAGTAAATGGCAGAACCCTTAGGAGTATTGACAGGCAGAGGGATCTGGGCGTACAGTTCCACAGGTCACTGAAAGTGGAAACGCAGGTGGATAAGATAGTCAAGAAGGCATGCGGCATTCTTGCCTTCATCGGTCGGGGCATAGAATATAAAAATTGGCAAGTCATGTTGCAGCTGTACAGAACCTTAGTTAGGCCACACTTAGAATATTGCATGCAATTCTGGTCGCCACACTACCAGAAGGACATGGAGGCTTTGGAAAGGGTACAGAGAAGGTTTATCAGGATGCTGCCTGGTCTGGAGGGCATTAGCGATGAGGAGAGGTTGGAAAAACTCGGATTGTTCTCACTGGAACGACGGGTTGGAGGGGCGACATGATAGAGGTTTACAAAGGTATGTGCGGCATGGACAGAGTGGATAGTCAGAAGCTTTTTCCCAGGATGGAAGAGTCAGTTACCAGGGGACATAGGTTTAAAGTGCGAGGGGCAAAGTTTAGAGGGGATGTGCGAGGCATACTTTTTACACAGAGGGTGGTGAGTGCCTGGAACTTGCTGCCAGGGTAAGTGGTGGATGTAGATACGATAGCGACGTTTAAGAGACATCTTGAAAAATGCAAGAATAGGATGGGAAAAGAGGGATATGGGCCCCGGAAGTGCAGAAGGTTTTAGTTTAGGCAGGCATCAAGATCGGCGCTGGCTTGGAGGGCCGAATGGCCTGTTCCTGTGCTGAACTGTTCTTTGTTCTTTGATGAGACCAAAGGGAATATTCACAACAAATCTTCTCTGGATCAACTTCTTTCCCCCGAGAGTGATAACAATGTGAAACTCGCTAGCACAAAGAGTACTTGAGGCGCTGAGTATCGATTCATTTAAAGGGAAGCTTCATAAGTACACGGTAGTGAAAGGAATATAAGGTTATGCTAATCTGATGAAATGAAAAGGAGCAGGAGAGGCTCATGGGGGGAACAAAACACCGGTGAAGCCCAGTTGAGCAGAATGGCCAGTTTGAGTGTCACAAATTCTATGTAATTGTAAACCGTCACTCACACAAAGAGGGAGCCTTCCCACTACAGTATACAGACATCCTGCGTTCATCATGAACTGCACTATTGCCAATGACCTTGCTGGTTTGGTCAAGATGAGAACAATGGGTCCGGTATAACACCAGGATGCAGGTCACGAGGTGGACTTCATTCGTTACCCTCTGGATTTATCCATTCAATTGAAACGGAAGTGACAAACCAATGCAACCGTGTCTGAGGATCTTCTGGTTTGGGAATTGAGGCGTTTAGAACCGTAACAACGTAGAAGATGTCAAAAATGTTTCATTCAGTCAATTTCTTTATAAAATGCAAATAGAATCCAAGTTCTCCATGACAGTGATGGCTTCTATTTTTCTCCTCGCTAGTTTTGAAATTGAAATGTAATTCATTGGGGTTTTTCAAATTTCTCCCCGTGTGCTTTTGCAGCTTGCGTGCTGAGTTCTGTTTCAGCAGCAGTTGTGTTTGAGTTTTCTGTCATTTTCAGCATTAATAACTGGAGATCACATTTGACATGACACTGATATTCTTTCTAATGAAATCTCACATGTTTTCCATTTTGGACATTCAAATAACCTTTAGTTCTAAAGATGACAAACAATGGGCCAAATGGAATTTGTGTAGAATGTACCTTTTCTCATTGATCTTTGGTTTCTACTCCACGAGAAAAGGATTTCAATGACCATTTGTTCTGAGACTGAGATTTCGTGCGGAATGTACATAATTCAGTAGAAAGGGATAGGAGACAGCCTGTCCAAACTTTCCTCATAAGACAACTCGCCCATTCCAGGTCTTAGTCCAGTAAACCATTTTACACATGCCTGACTTCATACCAAAACTTGAAAAAGAAGCCCTGTAGCAAATAAGGTAAAAATTCGATTAATTTCACAAAATGTGGCGAGCTCAATTGTGAATATATTGAGTTACATTAGTGAGAAGACATGCTGTTTACCACAATGTCAACCGTTAATGTCAAACTGTTACTATCTCTGAGGTCATAAATGGGTATTGGAGCACAAAATAACTAAGGTCTTGAAACCACACGGCTACCAACTTCAGCAAATTAACTGTGGTCACAAGTCTACAACATTCATCTCGGATTAGCTGCCAGAAAGCTAAGTATGTGTAACATGTGAGTTAGAGTTGTCTGCAAGCGTGGGGGGTGCCCTACTAATGCACCTTCCACTATGGTATATTCATATATCGCGGCACATTTTGTGTGTATGTGTTTGACATAGATAGATACACGCTATTTCTATATTAAATATTATTTTGCAAATATTATATAAAGCACAACGTCATAATCACTAAGAGTCGGTGACAGACGTTGCATGTGCAAAATATGCTGCAGTCCACCTCACCAGCCAGAGAAGCAGCATCTGTAAGCTCAGTACCGAATACCTGACTTCCCCCAGACTCTGATGATGTCTAACAAAGGGATACAAGAAGAGACTGGAAAGAAGAATGCAGAAATTGAATGATCTGCATGACAAAACCAGCTCGTCGTTTTGACAGGGAAATCAACAATTGCTTCCAGCCATGTGGATTTGCGTGTTTGTTTCCCTCATGGCAATGACAGAAGGTCAATTTTTTTATGTTTTTAGCAATTTCTACAACACTTGATTTCTATCCTTTGGGAACTGAGCAGGACAGTGCGTCATTGTGGTAACTGATTTTAAAACTGGTGAGCAGGAATAACATGAGTGATTAACGCATGATTTGCACATGTTTTATCGCCTTTTGTTGCCTTTTCAAATGATATTTAAATATTGATTTTCAAATTAAATTTCATTAGTATTGCAGTTCACATTTATAAATACTAATTCATATCTAGTGAGTAATTCAAATGAGCAGCAATGGATATTTAACGTTCATTTTAATTAACTGCAATTTTAATGTATATTTAAGGAGGATTTTAATTGGACATTCACTTGTTTTTCAGTGAACACGAATTCTGTTTGTAGATGAGGAGTATATATGTATATAATTGGCCCCTAAAGAGTGATCGAATAGGTACTCCAATAAACATTTCTATGGTTGCGGTTGCAATTAAAGGAACATTTTACTTGATCAGAAAATGCATTAAATGATACATAAATTACAATCGTGAAGGGCAATTATTTGTCAATTTAATATGTGTCATAGCTATTCAGAATGCTGCAGTGGATTTTGAATGAATTCTTACAGGTTGTGTATTTTTGTTCTCTCTCTCAGTTACGTGCAGGGCTCAGTTCTCTATGGTGATGCCAGAAGTTGTGTCGGCAGCGTTGGGTTCAGATGCAAAGATCCCCTGTATGGTTAATAATATAGATTAGATCATCAACCTGCATGGAAGGTGGTTAATGAGGGACCCTGGTCCTGATAATCCCCGTTGCTTCAACATCTATGATACGAAAGACCCATCCAGACAGCACTCTAACTATCGTGGGCGAGCTGAGCTCAGGGGCAGCCTTGCAAAAGGGCACTACTCCCTCCAAATAAAGGATATTGGGAAGAGTGATGAGGGGACCTATCCATTCATTGTGGAAATCTTCTCCAGCTGGATTTATTCTAAGTATCACACTCACCATTCTGAAGTCCGTCTTTCTGTTTGAAGTGAGTTTCTATTTTATTCCTTCGGTACATTGCCATTCCAGTTTCAACCTGAATGAACCAATCATAAAATGGACAAATGTTGTTATTTTCTCGGCTGAACTTTAAGTGTAGTTGAAACACAGGGTGGAGAGTTACTGATGACAAACGCAATGGTTCAAATTCTAAACAGAAATATAGGAATTCCAGCAGTAAAACAGGTCATTCGGCCCAACCAGCCCATGATGATGTTTATCCTCCATATGAGAAATGCTCCGAATCTCACCTGGTTGTCCTGTTCCAACTTCAGTGCTGTGGAGTTCAGGAGATTGGGTTGTGTGATTGCTATTTTCATTATAAGGACATCCAGCAATGCTCTGAGTTTAGTCGGTAATAGACATAGAGGGGTACAGCACTGAAACAGGCCCTTCAGTCCACGAGTCGGTGCTGACCAACCACCCTCCATTTATACAAATCCTACATTAATCCCATATTCCCTACCACATCCGCACCATTGTCCTACCACCTACCTACTCGAGGGGCAATTTGCAATGGGTAATTTACCTACCAACCCGCAAGTCTTTGTCTGTGGGAGGAAACTGGAGCACCCGGCAGAAACCCGTGCAGTCACAGGGGGAACTTGCAAACTCCACACAGATAGTACCCAGAACCCAACCCGGGTCACTGGAGTTGTGAGTCTGCACTGGTAACCACTGTGCCACTGTGCCGTAATCAATGGGTATAGCAAATGATACGGTGAAATAGGATCTAAAGCTGATCGCTTCCATCGCACCAGATCTCATCTCTGGTTTGAGGTTCAGAATTGGCCTGAATGTGCGACTAGTGTTAAAGTACCGACGCCAATAAAGCAGAAAAAATGGGAAGACGAGGGGTAAATGTCCAAACAAAATACCTTTTTTATGGTACATTCAAACTTGGAGGCAGGAAAAATTGAAGTTTGTAATTCAGACGCGACCCCTTACCCAATATAATGACTTAATTAGGCGCTAAATAATGCTTACTCATCATTCATATTTAGCCTTTATGCCTGTTTTAGGTAGACTGTGAAAAAAACAACTGTCAATTCCTCTATAGCAGCAGTGGAAGGCAGCTCCTAATTATTCTGCTGCAGGGGCAGGGCAAAACCACCAGTCAGTTTAAGATGGGTAAAAAATAGCGAAGAGTTGAGCAGACTTCCACTGGTGAACTAAAGCAGTTAATCTGCAACATCAGTTCTGAAGATGATGGCCAATATTTGTGTGTGGCTAAAAATAACCCGGGCACAGAGAACAGCTCCACACAGATTTCTGTACAGTGTAAGTCTGCATGAATTTCTGAATTGGACAGTTGCCTTTCATTTCATAAGTTCAGCATTAAATTCCAACTTTCACTTACACACTTGCTAGAAGGCTCCAATGTGAATGGGGCAAGGACAGTGACAGTGTCTGTATCCTTCCTGCAGACATAAAGCACACCAAACTGGATGGCTTCAATAATGAAATTGACCTGGCCATCTCACTGAGAATGCAAGGAGTGGAAGATGGGATAGGTGTCCTGGAATATGGTATCGATTCACCGTGTAGTACCTTTATGAGGTTGGGACACAAGCATATTTATTCTGCATCGAATAGTTCACTGGTGGTGAACTGAAGTACACAATCTTCCATCCCTTAGAATTTACCTCCAGCATTTTGATGAGCGTAAATGTTCCGAATAATACCTGATGAAGTGGTGGCAGCCCAAACTCTGATATATGTCATCGAGTCTTTACAACACAAAAGGAGGCCATTCGGCCCATCGAGTCCATGCCGGCTCTCTGACGAGCAATCCACTCTGTCCCATTCCTCCACTCTCTTCCTGGAGAGCTGCCAGTTTATTTCCTTCAAGTGTCCATCCAATTTTGAATTCATCCATCTTCTCCACTTCCCTCATCCTGTCGGCAGTGAGTTCCGGGTCATTACCACTCGCTACGTTAAACAGTTCTTCCTCACATCCCCCTGCATCTCGCCCAAAATCTTAAATATACGTCCTCTAGTCCTTGTACCATCAGCTAATGAGCATAGCTTTAGTTTGCCTCCTTTATCTAAACCTGTCATCATCTTGTACATCTCTATCAAATCTCTCCTCAATCACCTTTGCTCCAAGAAGAATAACCCCAGCTTCTCCAAACTAACATTGCAGCTAAAATCCCTCATCCCAGGAAACATTCCAGTAAATCTCCTCTGCAGACTCTCAAGGACGCTGACATCCTTCTTAAAGTGTAGTGACCAGACCTGGATGCAAGCTCCAGCTCTGGGCTAATCAGAACTTTAGAAAGTTTAAGCATAAACTCCCTGCTTTTGTAATTAATACCTCTATTTAGAAAGCCCAAGATCCGATATGCTTTGTTAACTACTCTCTCAATATATTCTTCCACCTTCAATGATCGATGCACATGAATCCCCAAGTCCTTCGATCCCTTGACACACTTAAGAACTGTTGCATTTAGTCCATATCGCCAGTCCCTATCCCTTCTACTAAAATGCGCCGCCTCACACTTCTCTGCATTAAAATACCACTAGCCACTTTAATGGGCGGCACAGTGGCACAATGGTTAGCACCGCAGCCTCACAGCTCCAGTGACCCAGGTTCAATTCTGGGTACTGCCTGTGTGGAGTTTGCAAGTTCTCCCTGTGTCTGCGTGGATTTCCTCTGGGTGCTCCGGTTTCCTCCCACATCCAAAAGACTTGCAGGTTGATAGGTAAATTGGCCATTATAAATTGCCCCTAGTATAGGTAGGTGGTAGGGGAATATAGTGACGGGTGAGGATGTGGTAGGAATATGGGATTAGTGTAGGATTAGTATAAATGGGTGGTTAATGGTCGGCACAGACTCGGTGGGCCGAAGGGCCTGTTTCAGTGTTGTATCTCGAAATCTAAAAAATCTAAGTTCTATCTGTCACTTGTCTCCCCATTCTTCTCGCCTACCTGTGTCCTGCTGCGGTCGATTGGTATCATCCTCACTGCCTGTCATACCTTCAAATTTGGTATCATTGGCAAATTTTGAAATTTCACTCTGTCTTACAATATCCAAGTTACATGTCTATACAAGAAAGCAGTTGTCCTCGTATTGAACCTCGTGGATCATCATTGTCTACCATCCTCCAGTCTGAAAAACAGTCAATTACCATAACTCGCTGCTTTTTGTATTTGAGCTCTTTTTTTTTAATCCAGGCTGACGCTGGCCCTCCTATTCTATGTGCCTCAATTTTGTGAATCAGCCTTTTATGTGGCACTTTGTCGAACGATTTCTTTAAATACAGAAAGACAACATCCGTTTCTTACCCCTCAAAAATCATGTCTGCTACTTTTACAAACCTGTGATGGCTGTCCTTAATTAACTCAAAACATCGGCAAGATATGTATCAATATTGAGTTAGTCATGTCATAGTCAGGGACTCGAATTTTTGAACTGGCATCTGTCAGCTGACAAGGAATATGCTGAAAAGAGCAAAACTAGGGAAGCTATAAAAGTTAATTGACCTTTTAAAATACTGGCAGGGAAGACGCATTGGTGGGAATATAATAGATAATGTTTAATTGTATTGAATACTAAGAAGGAGTTGTCCTGAACAGTATTAGTGTCAGAAAATACCAGTTCCATTCAGGGGATCAATCCTGAATCTATCTCAAATTCGTACAAGGTGCATTTGCCATAAGTGGCCAATGACCAACTGAATGGAGCGATCAGTATTCCCCATGTTTAATTTCAGTCCTCTGAAACTTTCTGTATTTATATTTGTCAGGTAAGATGAAGCTCTCTGAACACAAGAGGTAGCCGATCATGTTTTAAAAATATATTTCTTTCGAATTAAAATAAACCCTTTTGGAAGTCTGATTTCCTTTCGCAACCTGATAACAAACTGTACACAAGCTACCCCCTGTGTATATACATGCTCATTTCTATCTTGTTCAGTGCCATCTGGCTATATAAAGCTCGTTTTATTAATCGATCTGAATTGACTTATCTGCAGAGATTATAGTTCTTTTGGCTGCATCTGCTGATGTTCGCTGGCATGTATTCTGATTCGATAATACTCGATGTTTAGCCAAGTCTAGAACGTCAGTGTGTGCTTAATTTTCCAGGTGTGAATTGTGCATCAGGATGTAAAGTGAATATTCTATTCTTTAACTAACGTTTGCACCAAGACACAACACTGAATAAATTAATCCAATGCAAGACTCAGCACTGAGGTTTGAAAGAGTTCCTAATTTGCTGTTAGTTTTGTGGTTCCAAGATCAAGGGAATTTGCTTTCGATACTCAGAAATGTGTTTACAAGATGGATGTTTGAACTCCAATGTCCGAACGTGCAATAATACTTTCCCAACATTTAAGTAAAGAAATCCTGGACGATTGTCTTCACAATAGGGGGAGGAGTCGCTGGGCTTATTGTGCTAATTGCAGTCGCAGTGAAGGCGATGATACAAAGGTATGTGAGTTTCCTGACTGCACACAATGGAGCTTTAAAGATGACCCAACATCAGAAAGGCTGTGGAATCAAAAACTAATGGAACTAATCACCCATGTGAACAGGGAGCATCTGTCTGAACTGCTGAGGAATATAAAAGAGCAAACTGCCCCCTGACCAGTGACTTCTTTCCCTGAGCACCAACCACTGAGTGATATGAATGGGTGATTGAATGGACTGATTGTACATTCTTGCCCTTCCCTTATTGGGGTTTGTTTCCAGGTGTAGAAAGTGGATATTTTCAGTCTCATGTAGCACGAGACGACCAAAGAAGCAAATTACAGGGTAAAGAATACTTTAATGCTTCTTTCAGAGATAAGAAGGAAGGGATTTTTCCCCCATTTCATATTCCAATAGGTTGAAATCATCGACGTAGTAATATTGAGGAATGTGTTCACACATTAAAACTCAGCCATTTAAAAAGGTGTTAGGATATTAAATGAACCTCCCACGTCCATTGGTTAGCACAATCAAATTTCACCTAGCCCAAAGAGCACCACACCATGAACAAGTGTCATTGATAAAGCAGCAACGTCCATTTTGAAATGTTAGCAGTTGAAATTGTAAATAGTTGCTCTCGGATCTGGTCTTTGCTAATAACGAAAAGTGAGAAGCACAAGACTCTTGTGACCTCCGGACGCCCTTCATCTAACAGGCATGTTGTGCATGAAGCAAACATTTCATCTAATTATGAGAAATATGTCATTTGTATCTGTTATTCTCCAGGAAGAAAGTCAGAGAGACTGCATGTGTCAAGGACCGGTACGGTGATGCAGTGATTTACAGTACGATGCTGAACACACTAAACACTGAGGCAAGTGATGCCGAGAACCAGTGTCAATTGCAGAATAATTGGTATGTTTTCGAGCAGCAACTGAAATGTCAGGAAAAACCCAACAGAGAAATTGTTGTTTCAGAATCTTGTTGGCCTTTCTAAGCTGGAGTAACCTCCTCAAGTTGATCCCCTGACTGGGGGTGTATGGAAACACAGTGCTATGCTAGTAGTTTGATAATCTGAAGGCCTAAATTAACATGTCGTCAGTGTGAGCTCAAATCACACTACCTTGGGAATTTCAATACCATTCAGTTAATAAATCTGCTATAAATGCTACCATCAGTAATGCTGACCACAAAACGATCAGATTGCCATAAAAACTCATCTGGCTCATGAATGTCCGAAAGGGAAGGAAAACCTAAGCAAATCTGACCTATAACTGAATCCAGATATACAGCAATGTGGCTGATTGTTCTCTGAAATGGTAAACAATCCATTAAGTTATATTAAAGTAGGCAGCTCAGCGCCACCTCTGCAAGGGCAAATCACAATTGGCAGGAGACATTTGCTTTTCTTGACAAAGATGCTCACATTCTATGAAATGGTAAAATATTAGTCGACAGATTCTGCATGTAGTGAGCTGGGAAATGGTCTTTGGAGGTAGTTTCCAGTTCACATTCGTTCTTAAACCATACTTCTTAACATAGAAAAATAGAAACATAGAAAATAGGAGCATTGTAGGCCATTCGGCCTTTCGAGACTGCTCCGCCATCCAACTCAGTAACCTGTTCCACTTTCGCCCCATACCCTTTAATCCCTTTAAACCCAAGAGCTACATCTAACTCCTTCTTGAAAGCATACAATGTTTTGGTCTCAGCTGCTTTCTGTGATAGCGAATTCCACAGGCTCACCACTCTCTGGGTGAAGAAATTTCTCCTCATCTCAGTCCTGAAAGGTTTACCCCGTATCCTGAGACTATGACCCTGGTTCTGTACTCCACCACCATCGGGAACATCCTTCCTGCATCTACCCTGTCAAGTCCTCGTAGAACTTTATAGGTTTCTATGAGATGCCCCTCACTCTTCTGAACTCCTAACCAACTCAACCTCCCCTCGTACGTCAGTCCCGCCATCCCAGGAATCGATCCAGCACACCTTCCCTCTATCGCAAGAACATCCTTCCTCAGATAAGGAGACCAAAAGTGCACACACTATTCCATTTGTGGCCTCACTAAGGCCCTGTATAATTGCAGCACGACATCCCTGCTCCCGCACTCGAATCCTCTCACTATAAAGGCCACCATATCATTTGTATTTGTTTCACCGTCTGTTGCACCTGCGTGCTTACCTTCAGCGACTGGAGATGAGGAGAAATTTCTTCACCCAGAGAGTAGTGAACCTGTGGAATTCGCTATCACAGAAAGGGTTAAGGCCCAAACATTGTATGTTTTGAAGAAGGAGTTAGCTGCACCTCTTGAGTTTAAAGGGATCAAAGGATGTGGAGCGAAAGCGGGAAGAGGTTATGGGGTTGCATGATCAGCCATGATCAAAATGAATGGCGGAGCTGTCTCGAAAGGCCGAATGGCCTACACCTGCTCCTATTTTCTATTTATCAAAGAGGGGTTTCACGGTTCTCCAACCTTTGTAATCCCTTTTGAGTTCCTTAACTCGCTCTGGGGTTAGTAGTGTAAAATTGCACTTCCATTTCTCAATGCCAACCCGCTGGTCATCCTGTATGTGACAATCGGCCAGTAAGAGGCAGTTTCTTTCTTTTGGGCCTCCTTATCTCGAGAGACAATGGATACGCGCCTGGAGGTGGTCAGTGGTTTGTGAAGCAGCGCCTGGAGTGGCTATAAAGACCAATTCTGGAGTGACAGGCTCTTCCACAGGTGCTGCAGAGAAATTTGTTTGTTGGGGCTGTTGCACAGTTGGCTCTCCCCTTGCGCCTCTGTCTTTTTTCCTGCCAACTACTAAGTCTCTTCGACTCGCCACAATTTAGCCCTGTCTTTATGGCTGCCCGCCAGCTCTGGCGAATGCTGGCAACTGACTCCCACGACTTGTGATCAATGTCACACGATTTCATGTCACGTTTGCAGACGTCTTTATAACGGAGACATGGACGGCCGGTGGGTCTGATACCAGTGGCGAGCTCGCTGTACAATGTGTCTTTGGGGATCCTGCCATCTTCCATGCGGCTCACATGGCCAAGCCATCTCAAGCGCCGCTGACTCAGTAGTGTGTATAAGCTGGGGGTGTTGGCCGCTTCAAGGACTTCTGTGTTGGAGATATAGTCCTGCCACCTGATGCCAAGTATTCTCCGAAGGCAGCGAAGATGGAATGAATTGAGACGTCGCTCTTGGCTGGCATACGTTGTCCAGGCCTCGCTGCCGTAGAGCAAGGTACTGAGGACACAGGCCTGATACACTCGGACTTTTGTGTTCTGTGTCAGTGCGCCATTTTCCCACACTCTCTTGGCCAGTCTGGACATAGCAGTGGAAGCCTTATCCCATGCGCTTGTTGATTTCTGCATCTAGAGACAGGTTACTGGTGATAGTTGAACCTAGGTAGGTGAACTCTTGAATCACTTCCAGAGCGTGGTCGCCAATATTGATGGATGGAGCATTTCTGACATCCTGCCCCATGATGTTCGTTTTCTTGAGGCTGATGGTTAGGCCAAATTCATTGCAGGCAGACGCAAACCTGTCGATGAGACTCTGCAGGCATTCTTCAGTGTGAGATGTTAAAGCAGCATCGTCAGCAAAGAGGAGTTCTCTGATGAGGACTTTCCGTACTTTGGACTTCGCTCTTAGACGGGCAAGGTTGAACAACCTGCCCCCTGATCTTGTGTGGAGGAAAATTCCTTCTTCAGAGGATTTGAACGCATGTGAAAGCAGCAGGGAGAAGAAAATCCCAAAAAGTGTGGGTGCGAGAACACAGCCCTGTTTCACACCACTCAGGATAGGAAAGGGCTCTGATGAGGAGCCACCATGTTGAATTGTGCCTTTCATATTGTCATGGAATGAGGTGATGATACTTAGTAGCTTTGGTGGACATCCGATCTTTTCTAGTAGTCTGAAGAGACCACGTCTGCTGACGAGGTCAAAGGCTTTGGTGAGATCAATGAAAGCAATGTAGAGGGGCATCTGTTGTTCACGGCATTTCTCCTGTATCTGACGAAGGGAGAACAGCATGTCAATAGTCGATCTCTCTGCACGAAAGCCACACTGTGCCTCAGGGTAGACGCGCTCGGCCAGCTTCTGGAGCCTGTTCAGAGCGACTCGAGCAAAGACTTTCCCCACTATACTGAGCAGGGAGATTCCACGGTAGTTGTTGCAGTCACCGCGGTCACCTTTGTTTTTATAGAGGGTGATGATGTTGGCATCGCGCATGTCCTGGGGTACTGCTCCCTCGTCCCAGCACAGGCATAGCAGTTCATGTAGTGCTGAGAGTATAGCAGGCTTGGCACTCTTGATTATTTCAGGGGTAATGCTGTCCTTCCCAGGGGCTTTTCCGCTGGCTAGGGAATCAATGGCATCACTGAGTTCCGATTTGGTTGGCTGTATGTCCAGCTCATCCATGACTGGTAGAGGCTGGGCTGCATTGAGGGCAGTCTCAGTGACAGCATTCTCCCTGGAGTACAGTTCTAGGTAGTGCTCAACCCAGCGGTCCATCTGTTTGCGTTGGTCAGTGATTATGTCCCCCGATTTAGATTTGAGGGGGGTGATCTTCTTGATGGTTGGCCCAAGAGCTCTCTTCATGCCATCATACATTCCTCTGATGTTTCCGGTGTCTGTGGCCAGCTGAATATGACTGCATAGGTGTTGCCAGTAGTCGTTTGCGCAACGCCTAGCTGTTCTTTGTGCAGTACTTCTGGCTGCTTTAAGTGCTGCGGATGTTAAATCGCTGGGGGCTTTCTTGTAGTTCAAAAGTGCAATGCGCTTAGCGGCTATGACAGGTTCCAGCTCTTCATTATGAGATTGAAACCAGTCTGCATTTCTCTTCGCACTTTTGCCGTAGGTGGTCAAAGCTGACTCATAGATGGCGTCTCTGATGTGGGCCCACTTGGTCTCAGCATCCCCTGTGGGAGTGTTTTGAAGGGCTGTTACAAGTGAATTTAGAAATTTTTGTAACAGCTGTGGGTGAGGAAGTAAGAGGCAGTGGTCAGAGAAAAACACCGGCTTGACTTCAGTGGATCTGACCGTGAAAGTGAGGGACACAAACAGGAAGTCAATCCTGGAATGGGCAGACCCGGCCATTCTGGACCAGGTGTAACTACGCTGCGCTCCATTTGCAGGGATCCTGAAGACATCGTGCAGCTTGCCATCATTAACTATTTCAATCAGCAATCTTGGACGTAGCATCCAGTTTTCTGTCATCCCTGCCGGATCGTCCAGCTGCATTAATGATGCACCACTTCGAATGACCAGTCTGAATGTTGCCAGCAGCAGTGGGAGCTGCTGGAGGACAGTCATTCGCTCGCTGCAACGAGCCGGGCGGACACGTTGATCAACCGGAGCGGGGTATTGTTGTACATTACATCTGCTACGAGGAGGCGACCGCCCACCAGCGCCTTAACTTCGGAGATGGTGAAGTTACCTCCCCACAGCCGAATACCCATGCTGGACAAACTGAAATTATTACCGCCTGACCAGATCGATGGCCCGTGGGACCACCATCGCAACCATTGCCTGTAGGTGCTGAGGTATGATATTCCACACTCCTGCAGGAAGGGTAGTTCGGCGTTGACCTTGGCGAGGTAGTCCAAGGTTGAAACACATCGCACAGTGGATTTAATGCTATTCACGTTAATCGAAGCAACCATCATACCCATTTAAAGTTAGTTGCTGCTTCCCACAACAGTTGACCTTGCTTGCCCCAGTCCTTGGGTATGTTCCTGCATTCCCATTATGTACACAAGCTATTTCACATTCGTTGGGCTCAGAAAATCGTCATGGTTTCTCATGGGGTTCTGTTCCACTGGTGTGACATCGGGGGTGGGGGTGGTTGTGCTGGTCTTGTAGGCACGTCAGATGCTTCTATGTTCTCATTGTCCTGGAGATGGGTTACGCTGGGCATGTCGCTGGGTTCGGCGCTTTGGGCTTGTGGTGCACTGAGCCCATCACAGCTTCCAGTGCCCTGGAGCTTCGGGGATTTATCTTACAGCTCCTTTGAGTCTGCCTCTTCTTTTGCAAATGTCATCTTTCCTGCCCTTCCTCACCCAATGAGGATGAGCTGCCGTAGTCTGCCTCAGACGGTAGGCTCCTCTTGCCATGTGTTTGGGTGGAGGCCTGTTACTTTTTTGAAGGTTTTTTCATTGTGGTTTTCCCTTGTATCACTTGCAACTGACCCGTTTGTCCATCTGCTCTCTCCTCCTACATTGATTCTTCCTGTTTATTTAATTTATTTACTTTAATTTATTTAATTTAATTTATTTATTCTGTCTGTACAGGAGGGGTTTCCGAGCACGGGATAGGTGCTGGGTTGCTTGTTGCAGCTGCCTCCCCTTTATTTTCCTTCTCAGATAGACGTTCCTCGCTGTGGAGAGGGTTGTTTGTCCCCTTCCCAGCACCAGACGCATTGACCGTTCCTTCTCCCGGCCTTTGCTTGGACCTTACCACCTGAGCATAACTGAGGAGGCATTTGGGGCAGGTTTTGTAGAGTTGGCCTTTTTCACCGCACAGTTGTAGCACTTACTGTACTTACAGTCCTTGGTCTGATGGCCTTCCTTCTTGTAGTTCTTGCACACGACGGTGCTGCATTTAGCTGTCACGTGACCAAATTTGCCACAGGTGTGACAAACTCTTGGCTGCCCTGCATAGACCAAGAAGCCTCGACTTCCCCCGTAGAGAAGCTGGAGGGAGGATGGATGATGACTCCGTTGGCATCGACCTTCAAGGTCACTTTGACCTGCCGCTTGCTGGTCTAAATTTGAAATGGGCCCTTGACATCAGTGCTGCTGCTGGCCACCTCAATGTACCTGGTGCGGAAGGTGAGTACATCCACGACAGGAACACAGTGGTTATGGAGGTGACTTGCCACCAACCAGTCGCACTGCGACGGCTGCATGAACAACGGTGTAACTGTGAGGATTGACAGCCGTGCCTGGTTTCCTTTCTTCTTGAACACCTTCAGGAACTTGATGCATCCCACCACATTCTTGAATGTCAAGTCGAAATATCCAATGCTGGGGAGGTCCTGTAGGCAGAAGCTTGGAAACCACAAAAATCAATGAGTATTTTTTTAATGAAGAAGGGACGGTCAACAGGTGCCGCTCCGTCCTTATCCTTCACCACCACCCGAACGATGTCACGCGCGCCCTGGCCTGATACTCCAGAATTGGTTAGAGCCATTTTACTCAAAATCTACCTGAAACAGAATCAAAGGCCACTGATCATGATCTCCCCTCTGCCAGGTTGGTATCTAACTCTCTCACTATCCATCTTAATGAAGAATTCACTCATGTTATGGTCGCTCTTCCCCAAGGGACCCTGCACAACAAGATTGTTAACTAATCCTTTCTCCTTACACAATACTCAGTCTTACACAATAACCAGTCTAGGATGGCCTGTTCTGTACTTGGTCCCTGAACATATTGGTCCAAAAAACCGTCATGTACATACTCCAGGAATTCCTCCTCTACAATATTATTGCGAATTTGGTGTGCCCAATCCATATGTCCCCCATAATTACAATTTCTTGCGTCTCTGATTTCTTGTTTAATGTCATTATCCACATCATCACTGCTGTTTGGTGGTCTATATACAACCCCACCAACGGTTTCTGCCCCTTTGGTGTTTCTTAGCTCCACCCATACAGATCACACATCAGGATTCTATGAGGTACTTTCCTTCCTCACTATTATATTGATTTCCTCTTTTACTAACAAAGCTACCCCACCTCCTTTCCTTCTCTGTCTGTCCTTCCTAAATATTGAATACCCCTGGATGTTCAGTTTCCATCCTTGGTCACTCTGCAGCCATGTCTCCATCATGGCAACTAATGTTCAGCTGAACAAAATAAGTAAAAGCCAATCGCTGGTTCATTCCTCATGCAATACCTTGACCAATCAAAGTCAGGCTGCCTGGTTTAAATTTCAAACAAATCTTGGCAGTTAACTGTCAGTCACTGTAAACTGTTGCATTCTCCATGACAAAGCCTCATCCAATCTGAGTTCAATTGCCAACCAATCAGCACTCTCTTCTCTTGCAGTACAAATTGTTGCTTCCCCTTCCATTGATTATTCTTGCTATTGTCCTGTTGAGTGCAAGACGAAAAGCTTCGGCAACATGTCTCTATTTTCAGCAATAATCATGTTCTGTACTATTAAACGAATAATATTATATCTCATTGCACCATTCTTTTTAATTATCAATGCATAACGGGGTTTGGTTATTCATAAATGTTAATTTGGTGTTGATAACCAATCCAAAGGGCATAAAGTTGCAGTGATTTATTAAATTGAGCTTGATACCCAATATACAATGGAATAAAGCTACTGTAAATTTGAAAATTGAATTTGATAACCAATGCACAAGGTTAATTATCATACATGTAATTGTTCATTTGGGTACAATACCTAATACACATGTTGCACCATGGCAGTTAATTGTTATATTGTGATTGTAAACAATATTTCCAAGCTGAAAGGGGTGTCCTCTCTTTTCGTGAAAACCTAATGAGGAAGCCCATACCTGAAGGGATCTTTTAAATGCAAAAATGGATTCAAGTAAATGATATTTTTCAGACGGTTGGTCTGACTTTTCAAGTGATTTAGGAGGACTTTTCAAACATTTTCACTCTTTTAACGTCAGTGCTTTTTCAAAACAAGATTTATCAGACTTTTTATTGTTTTAATGCAAATAACTTTTTAAAACAATGCGATAAATCTTGTAAAATGTTCAACATGAAAGCTTTTAAAAGCACTGGTAAATCTCGTTTAACAAGTCATTTATATCAAAGTCTGATCAATATTGTTGAAAAGTAAGATTTATGGCGTTTCAGGATGATTTATCATTTTAAAATGTTTCAATGTATATCACTTTTTAGAAAATGTTTAATTAGATTTCTCAAAATCTGTACGAAAATATATTTGATCATAATTATTGTACTTCTTGAAATATGTCTACTTTTTAATTTTGTAAAATGATTAATGCCAAAGAAATCACAGTAAATCCTTTGCTTCAATGTCTTTTTCTTGAGCCAGCCTGGTGTATATAGATTTTGTGGTGCACTGACTAGAAGCCACACCCATACGTGCCAATCGTTTTCCCTTCTGCTACACATCACTGCTGGGCTGCACTGAGACCGACGCCAGGAGGGAATCCGTCATTCCTCCATCTAAAATTCGTGCCATGGGGATCACAGCAGGTAGCTTCATAGTTTGATTTGAAATCAGCTACGAGTGCCATCGTTGTGCTGCAGTCCTCGAAATTCTTAGTGACTTAACTATTTATGCTTACTTCCCAGCTATGGAAATGTACTCAAATTAATCAAAATTTATCTCCTTTCACTTCAATTACTTTTTTGCAATTCGGTGTTTTACCTGTATGGTGTGAAATGGACTTCAGGGGTTTCAATTGACACTCAGTGATGGCGGAAAACGGGTGACAGCGAACAGAGAGGCGGTTTTACATCCCGCCCTGTGTTATTTTCCAAAACTTGAATCGGGGAAAGTAATAGGGCCCATGTCTTCAACTCCTGCTCATTAATCTATCATGTAATTCCTGAAGTTGCCTTTGCATAAACCCAGCTCCACACTTTCTGCTATTGCTGCAAAATAAATGGAGAAATCCGGTTACAATTAAAGCAAAATACTGTGGATGCTGAAATTCTAAAGTAAAAACAGAAAATGCTGGAAATACTTAGCATGTCTGGCAGCATCTGTGGAGATAGAAGCAGATTTGACTTAGGTCTATGACCTTTCATCGGAACTGGCAAAGGTTTGAAATGTAATAGTCTTTGAGCAAGTGAAGTTGGGGGTGGGGGGTGAGCTGGGAGGGGAAAGGGCGGAGGGAAGGAAATATTAAACGACAGAGATGTCACAGAAAAACGGCACAGGGAACGCTAATAGTTGTAGTGAAAGACAAAGCATGAGTCCAGAATGAGTGTTAATGGCAGAATAATAAACACTTCTGTCTGAAAGCAAAAACATGAAAAACATGTTTAAGATAGGCATATGGTTTGAACATAAAATAAAAAAACATATCAAAAAAGATATATATATATTAACTGGCAGCCATACTCTGAAATTGTTGAACTCAATGTTGCGTCCAGAAGGCTGAAGAGTGCCGAATCAGAAGATTACTCGCCTCCAATGTGGAACTTTCCAGGCACCGCTCGTCCTTGTTATGTTAGGGTGCAATATTTCGGGAGCCTCCCAGCCCAATCAACGCTTGAAAGTTCCTCAAGCGTATGTTGGGCTTCATTGAGACACTGTCACAAGCCAAGGACAGAAATGTGGTCTTATAGCAGGCTGGTGAATTAAAATGAAAAACAATTGGAAGCTCGGGGGCATGTTTGCAGACTGAGTGGAGGTTTTCTGGTTGATCCCTCGTCAAACTATTTCATTTGGGCTGTATGATAGCACAACTCTCCACTCTGTCCAATGCATATACGGTGTTCGTGATCTTTTCTGTTGCAAATCTGTATTTTGCCTACAGTCTTTGGCAATTACACCTCTGCATTGTGCAGTACCTGCATTTATGGCATTCTTAGTTTTAAGCATCGTCACGCATATTTATGACTGAATAACGATTAGTTTAACACAGGCAGCGAATTCATTCATTAATAACACCTCTTCCTACTCTAATACAATTTCAACTGTCTTTTCAGAGCGTCCTTTTTGCTGTTAACTCGCCTCCAGTGTGGAACTTTGCAGGCACCGCTTGTCCTTGTTATGTTAGGGTGCTATATTGCCGGGAGCCTCCTAGCCCAATCAAAGCCTAAAAGTTACTTTTGAATCTTATTCCAGCACTCTTTCACGCAGTGTTTTCCAGATAATAACAACTTGCTGCATATGAAAATGTTTCCTCACATCGCTTCTGTTTCTTTGGCAAATCACCTTAAAGCTGCAAAATCTGATAACCAATCCTTGTGCACCAGAATAAAAGCAAAATACTGCGGATGCTGGAAATCTGAAACAAAAACAAGAAATGCTGGAATCACTCAGCAGGTCTGGCAGCATCTGTGGAAAGAGAAGCAGTGTTAACGTTTCGGGTCAGTGACCCTTCTTCGGAACAACCGTGCTCTCTTTATTTTCTCTATCGACACAGCTCACGAGTTTGAACAATTCTTTCAAATTGCCTGATATTTCTTCTGCTCTAAGAAAAATAATCATAGCTTCAGCAGTGTCTCCCCATGACGGCTTTCCCTCATCCCTGTTACCATTCTGGTAAATCTCCTTTGTGTCACGTTCTAAACGGTGATGGACAGAAATGTACAACAAAAACATAATCTCATTGCTCTTGTACTTTACACCTCTAATAATGAAGCCAAGGATTTCACATAGTTTTAAAAGCCTTCTGAACTTGTTCTGCCAACTTCAAAGATGTGGACACACACCACGTCTGAAACTCTATTATTTATTTTGTTTGTCTCTGTTCATTCTCCGGAACAAAATTTATCATTTCACACTTCTCTGCTTTAAATTGCATCTACCATATATCCGCCCATTTCCCCACTGTATCTACATCCTCCTGAAATGTGTTCTTATCCTTCTCATTGTTGATTACATTGTCCAGTTGCATATCATCTGCAAACTTTAAAATAATGCCCTGTATACCCAAGTCGTGGTTAATAATATATATCACAAAGGGCACGGGTCATGAGGAACATCAGTATATACTTAATTCCAGTCTGAAGAACAACCACTGACCAAGGCCTTCTGCTTTCCGTCCATTAACCAATTTCAAATCCACACTACCATGTTACCGGTAATCCCCATGGGCTTTAATTTTTACTAACAAGGCTATTGTGCATTACTGTGTCAATATACATAACATTAAGCGAGCTACCCACAACAAATCTCTCTGTCACTGCACCACAGAATTCAAACAAGCCAGTCAAACAAGATTTGCCTTTATCCATCTGTGATCTTTTTCATTTATTAGTCAATTCTCTTACAAATACCAACAGTCCGGTGTTATGGTCTCCTAAATTTTCTCCCCCATGATATTATGCTGAGTGTCCTGTGGTTTTCAGGTTTATTCCTGTCCTCTTTCTTAAACATTTTCACTTCTCCAGTCCTCTTGCACCATCCCTGCTGCCACGAAGGATTGGACGATAGCGCTTTAATTACCCTCCACAATGTCTACCCTTACTCACCACAGACACCTGGGGCGCAACTCATCCGGACTCGGTGTATTTTTCGACTTGAGAATTGCAAACGTTTCAAGGACTTCTTCTTTATCCATTTTATCCTATACAGTACTTTCACTACGTCCCCCTTTACTGCTATATTGGCAGGTTCCTCTTTTATGGTGAAGCCAGCGGTAACTATTTATTTCGTGCCTCAGCCATGCCCTCTTTCTCCACAAGGATATCACCTTTATTGGTCCATAAGTGCCACACCCTTTCTGGGCTTAACTTTTTAACAATTGCATATTTGCAACACACTTTATGGTCCCTATTGACGTTTGCAAATGATCTTTTCTTATTCTATCTCTTTGCCCCACTGATATTGTTTTTAGATTTGATCCATAATTCCTGCATTCAGCCACTCTTTACCGTTCTGATTTCCTTGTTGAAATCTCCCCTGCACTTTTCTATATTCCTCTTGGTTCTCTTCTGTATTCTGATCCTTGATACATTAACCCTGCTTTTCCCTTTTATTTAAGTGGATCATTGAAAGTGCATAAATCCCCAGGCCTGGACGAACTATATCCTAAGCTGTTAAGGCAAGCAGGAGATGACATAGCGGATGAACTGACCATCATTTTTCAATCCTTTCTGGCTACAGCTTTGGTTCCAGACGACAAAAGGACAGTGAAGGTTGTACTAATGTTGAAAAAGAGACAAAGAGTTAGACCGGAGGTGGTCAGAAAAAAGATGTTGGGAAAAAATCTGATAAACAGGATAAATATTCATTTAGAAATACACAGATTAATCAAGGACCCTCGGTAAGAATTTGTTAAGGGTAGGTTACACATATACACACACATGCAATTCATATGTGCTTTCCTGGTAGCTGTAAGACTTAGCGCTACCAGGTAAAGAAGCTCAATAATTTATATCTTTGTTGTTTGATGCGCATTGTTGGTTATATCCTGGCTGGACAGGATCACAAAGGTCACAATTCCTCAAAGGCAGAGCTCCCGAGTGCATTAGCACTAATCAAACAGAGGTGGCTTTGGTGGATTGGACACCTCCACAGGATGGAAGAAGGTCGCATACACAAGGACCTTCTGTATGGTGAGGTAGCCGGGACTAGACAACCAGTGGGGCACCCAAAGCTCCACAAGCAAGACATGAATGCCCTAAATGTCGATTATTGCACGGGCAAGACACTAGCTGACAGAAGCGGGAAATGGCGACACGTTCTGTGGACTGGTGTGCACTAGCAAGACGATATATAAAGAGCAAGAGGGTAACCAGGTAAAGGGTTGGCCCGGTCAAGGACAGAGAAGGGAATCTATGTGAGGAGCCAGAGGAAATGGGCGAGGCACTAAATGAGTACTTTGCATCAGTATTCACCAAAGAGAAGGACTTGGTGGATGTTGAGCCTAGGGAAGGGGGTGTAGATAGTTTTAGTCATCTCATTATCAAGAAAACAGGAGGTGTTGGGCGTCTTGCAAAGCATTAAGGTAGATAAGTCCCCAGGGCCTGATGGGATCTACCCCAGAATACAAAGGGAGGCAAGGGAAGAAATTGCTGGGGCCTTGACAGAAATCTTTGCATCCTCATTGGCTACAGGTGAGGTCCCAGAGGGCTGGAGAATAGCCAATGTCGTTCCTTTGTTTAAGAAGGGTAGCGAGTATAATCCAGGAAATAATAGGCCGGTGAGCTTTACATCAGTGGTAGGGAAATTATTAGAGAGGATTCTTCGGGACAGGATTTACTCCTATTTGGAAACAAACAAACTTATTAGTGAGAGGCAGCATGGTTTTGTGAAGGCGAGGTCGTGTCTCACTAATTTGATTGAATTTTTTGAGGAAGTGACAAAGATAATTGATGAAGGAAGGGCTGTGGATGTTATCTACATGGACTTCAGTAAAGCCTTTGACAAGGTCCCTCATGGCAGACTGGTACAAAAGGTGAATTCACACGGGATCAGAGGTGAGCTGGCAAGATGGATACAGAACTGGCTCTGTCATAGAAGACAGAGGGTAGCAGTGGAATGGTGCTTTTCTGATTGGAGGCAAGTGACTAGTGGTGTTCTGCAGGGATCAGTGCTCGGACCTTTGCTGTTTGCAGTATATATAAATGATTTGTAGGAAAATTTAGCTGGTCTGATGAGTACGTTTGCAGACGACACAAAGGTTGGTGGAGTTGCGGATAGTGCTGAGGATTGTCAGAGGATACAGCAGGATATAGATCGGTTGGAGACGTGGGCGGAGAAATGGCAAATGGAGTTTAATCCGGACAAATGTGAGGTAATGCATTTTGGAAGGTCGAATGCAGGTGGGAAGTACACAGTAAATGGCCGAACCCTTAGGAGTATTGACAGGCAGAGAGATCTGGGCGTACAGGTCCACAGGTCACTGAAAGTGGTAACGCAGGTAAATAAGGTAGTCGAGAAGGCATACGGCATGCTTGCCTTCATCGGTCGGGACATAGAGTATAAAAATAGGCAAGTCATGCTGCAGCTGTACAGAACTTTAGTCAGGCCACACTTAGAATATTGCGTGCAATTCTAGTCGCCACACTACCAGAAGGACGTGGAGGCTTTGGGGAGGGTACAGAAGAGGTTTACCAGGATGTTGCCTGGTCTGGAGGGCATTATGTGGAGAGGTTGGATAAACTCGGATTGTTTTCACTGGAACGACGGAGGTGGAGGGGTGACATGATAGAGGTTTACAAAGTTATGAGCGGCATGGACAG
This sequence comes from Heterodontus francisci, assembly GCF_036365525.1. NCBI lineage: Eukaryota > Metazoa > Chordata > Chondrichthyes > Heterodontiformes > Heterodontidae > Heterodontus > Heterodontus francisci. Next base: position 18,914,834 of record NC_090409.1, on the reverse strand, counting down.
AGTGGATAGTCAGAAGCTTTATCCCAGGGTGGAAGAGACAGTTACTAGGGGACATAGTTTTAAGGTGAGAGGGGCAAAGTTTAGAGGCGATGTGCGGGACAAGTTCTTTACACAGCTGGTGGTGAGTGCCTGGAACCTGCTGCCGAAGCAGATGGTGGAAGCAGGTGCGATAATGATGTTTAAGAGGCATCTTGACAAATACATGAATAGGATGGGAATAGAGGGATGCGGTCCCCAGAAGTGCAGAAGGTTTTAGTTTAGGCAGGCATCAAGATCAGTGCAGGCTTGGAGGGCCGAATGATCTGTTCCTTTGCTGTACTGTTCTTTGCTCTTTGTTCTTTGACCAGTGGCTCTAGCAGAGTTGCAACAGGTCAAAAACAGAAACTTACAGTGCTACTTGGCAGCTTCACGTGCAGCACTTTTGGCAGAGACTGCCTCTCAAGAACTGGAATTCACAGCCATCAGCAAAGGTATAGCAAGATTAGACACCGCACCGAAATGGACGTTTGCTGTGTCAATCATCTTGCGTGGATGGAAAGATGCCAACCAAACTCAAATATGTTAGACTTGACTGTAGGTATATGATTAACAAGTTTACATAGCTACAGAAATTGGTCATGTGGCTGGTAATAAACAAGGAAGCTTTAGACTGCAGGAAGGCATCAATGTACTGGTCAGGTTGGAGGAATAGAGGCAAATGCAGTACAAACTGGAGAAGTGTGAAGTAGTGAATTTGGGGAAGGCTAACAAGGCAATGGAGTACATTATAAATGGCAGGGCACCGACCATAAATGAGATGTGTAGAGGAACGGAATGACCTTGGAATGCATGTCCACAGATCCCTAAAAGTGGCGAAGCAGGCAGATAAGATGGTCAAAAAGGCGTACCGGATACTTACCTTTATTAGCTGAGGCATAGAATATAAGAGCTGAACGATTGAGCTGCAACTGTATAAATGACTAATTAGGTCACTGCTGGAGTACCAATGGGAAGGCTACTTGACAGCCAGCGTGGACCCGATGCGCTGAATGTCCTTCTTCTATGCTGTAACTTTCCATGATCCGATGACAATATCCTGCAGTCTCTCAGTGATGTCCTTTATCCTGACATCAGAGAGGAAACAGTCCATACAGACATCACGTTGGGGGTTGCGGAAACGCCTGCATGTCTTCCCTGATAATGAAATTCCCTATAATCACTCCATTTCTACACTTTGATGTGTCAATGTTCTGCCCTTTGCGCCACGTGCCATGCTTCGGATTTCAATGATGCCATTGATTCCCTAGCCAGCGGAAAAGCCCCTGGGAAGGACAGCATTACCCCTGAAATAATCAAGAGTGCCAAGCCTGCTATACTCTCAGCACTACATGAACTGCTATGCCTGTGCTGGGACGAGGGAGCAGTACCCCAGGACATGCGCGATGCCAACATCATCACCCTCTATAAAAACAAAGGTGACCGCGGTGACTGCAACAACTACCGTGGAATCTCCCTGCTCAGCATAGTGGGGAAAGTCTTTGCTCGAGTCGCTCTGAACAGGCTCCAGAAGCTGGCCGAGCGCGTCTACCCTGAGGCACAGTGTGGCTTTCGTGCAGAGAGATCGACTATTGACATGCTGTTCTCCCTTCGTCAGATACAGGAGAAATGCCGTGAACAACAGATGCCCCTCTACATTGCTTTCATTGATCTCACCAAAGCCTTTGACCTCGTCAGCAGACGTGGTCTCTTCAGACTACTAGAAAAGATCGGATGTCCACCAAAGCTACTAAGTATCATCACCTCATTCCATGACAATATGAAAGGCACAATTCAACATGGTGGCTCCTCATCAGAGCCCTTTCCTATCCTGAGTGGTGTGAAACAGGGCTGTGTTCTCGCACCCACACTTTTTGGGATTTTCTTCTCCCTGCTGCTTTCACATGCGTTCAAATCCTCTGAAGAAGGAATTTTCCTCCACACAAGATCAGGGGGCAGGTTGTTCAACCTTGCCCGTCTAAGAGCGAAGTCCAAAGTACGGAAAGTCCTCATCAGAGAACTCCTCTTTGCTGACGATGCTGCTTTAACATCTCACACTGAAGAATGCCTGCAGAGTCTCATCGACAGGTTTGCGTCTGCCTGCAATGAATTTGGCCTAACCATCAGCCTCAAGAAAACGAACATCATGGGGCAGGATGTCAGAAATGCTCCATCCATCAATATTGGCGACCACGCTCTGGAAGTGGTTCAAGAGTTCACCTACCTAGGCTCAACTATCACCAGTAACCTGTCTCTAGATGCAGAAATCAACAAGCGCATGGGTAAGGCTTCCACTGCTATGTTCAGACTGGCCAAGAGAGTGTGGGAAAATGGCGCACTGACACGGAACACAAAAGTCCGAGTGTATCAGGCCTGTGTCCTCAGTACCTTGCTCTACGGCAGCGAGGCCTGGACAACGTATGCCAGCCAAGAGCGACGTCTCAATTCATTCCATCTTCGCTGCCTTCGGAGAATACTTGGCATCAGGTGGCAGGACTATATCTCCAACACAGAAGTCCTTGAAGCGGCCAACATCCCCAGCTTATACACACTACTGAGTCAGCGGCGCTTGAGATGGCTTGGCCATGTGAGCCGCATGGAAGATGGCAGGATCCCCAAAGACACATTGTACAGCGAGCTCGCCACTGGTATCAGACCCACCGGCCGTCCATGTCTCCGTTATAAAGACGTCTGCAAACGCGACATGAAATCCTGTGACATTGATCACAAGTCGTGGGAGTCAGTTGCCAGCATTCGCCTGAGCTGGCGGGCAGCCATAAAGACAGGGCTAAATTGTGGCGAGTCGAAGAGACTTAGTAGTTGGCAGGAAAAAAGACAGAGGCGCAAGGGGAGAGCCAACTGTGCAACAGCCCCAACAAACAAATTTCTCTGCAGCACCTGTGGAAGAGCCTGTCACTCCAGAATTGGCCTTTATAGCCACTCCAGGCGCTGCTTCACAAACCACTGACCACCTCCAGGCGCGTATCCATTGTCTCTCGAGATAAGGAGGCCCAAAAGATGTGTCAATGTTCTGCCCTTTGCGCCACGTGCCATGCTTCGGATTTCACTCCTTCAAGGTGTCATGACCCTCAACAATTTTCAATCCTGAAAACCAGTTGGTAAGCGAAGCATTACTAGAGGATTTCTGCGGGAGTCTGGCTCATCCTACCATGCAGGATTCTCATCCACTTACAGTTTTAAGGTTTCTGCCACTGTAGGTGACGAACTCCTGGAAAGTACGCCATGAAATGTTAAGCCTCCTGTATGTGCGTCAATGAGTCCGCCGCTACTCAAGCTCAAAAACTCGGTCCTCCATCAGCCAGAGTCACTTCCTGTATACATGGACAGCCAGCACACCTAAAGAAACTTGGATTTCCACACGGCACATGTTTTTTAAACAGCTCAGGGTGAGCACGGTGCCTATAATTGCCGCTGCCGTTTCTTTGGTGCAATATTTTGTTTTCAGCTTCAGTCAACAAATGGCTATAAAACGATCAAAGGTGAATGCGACCGTTAACCAGACAGAAATGTCTCTGGTTGCATAAACTAGGGCGGTTTCTGCCCGACATAGCGCTGTAAGCAACAGATAATTTCCTGGAAAGTAAATATCAATGATCCGATTGAGTATAACGCCAGTGATGACAACCATTAGATCCGCCGCTGCCATGGCCACCAGGTAGTCGGTAATACATTTGGAGAGACCGCACTTTCCCCAGGCCAGGATCTCAATGGCCACGAGATTAACTGTCGGGAAGGGAAAACAAGGGAAACAATTAAATATTGTCAGACTTTAAAGATATGTGTCAGCTTGCTGCCAATTTGTGCTCAGAACTGTATTATTGCATTCTGCAGGTACACAAGTAGCTAGCACTTCCGAGTAAATATAGGTTGCAAATTGGAACAGTTTGAGTCTATGTTCATTGGGAAGCACACTCACCTTTGAGTGAAATATTTATGCTTTCTTGTCCCACTTCAGCGATTTTAGCACATAATCTCGACTGACTCCTCAGTACTATGGGAATGCTGCACTCCCCGGTGCCCTGAACAACATTTCCTCCTAAATCAACGTAATTATGCTTGATGATCTGGACAGCGATTCATTGCTGTTGGTCGAACGTTTCTGTGCGCCAATTCACTAAAACTTTCCCATATATTACAGTCGTGACTCCACTTCAAAAGTAGTTGTGAAGCGCTCTAGCACAATCTAATGTCATGATTGGCTCTGTACCTTTCTCTTTCATATAAAGATGACAGAAGGTAGAATAATGTGATAGTTAGAGTCATAAGAAGCAGGACTGATTCGGAAATGGTACAATAATTGGACTAACAATATGTTTTAATTAATTCTCAAGCTAGGTACGATATGCCAATCTGAGTGCCATACAAAAATTTAAACAATTAACTCCCAGATAAATAACAAAATAAAATAAAGCAGCTGAAGTACATTAATCGAGTGGAGGACAATTCAATAGATTATGTGATTTAAAAAAACAACAAATCATGAATAAAAGCAAAATACTGCGGATGCTGGAAATCTGAAATAAAAACAAGAAATGCTGGTAATACTCAGCAGGTCTGGCAGCATCTGTGGAGAGGGAAGCAGAGTTAACGTTTCAGGTCAGTGACCCTTATTCAGTGTAAATAATGAAGCTGGAAAACCCCAATAGCATGTAAAAATGAAGGATCGGCAGCGGGATCGAAAGGTCACGAAGGTAAACACACGTTTAGATAAAGGGGGCAGCATGGATGGACTGAATTTGGACTCCAGTTCGGGTAGGAAGATTTTGGAAGGGGAAAGCGCCGCTGACTCACCACCCGTGGCCTCCAGCTCTCAAGGCATTTGGCACATCATTAATTCTTCCAAACGACAAACCCATTGCCCGTTCTCATTTTCCAACCATTTCTTTGATATGGGTGACAGTAAACGTTTACATGCGCTGATCTTCCCGTTACAAGTAATGGATTAAATTTGCACCATCCATGTAGGTTATATTGGAAACAAGCTTAGTGTTCCTGAGCGTTTTTGTTGCATCAGTGATCAAGTACCGTGTCTTTCTGAGTTAAGTATTTGAGGAGTTTCTTACTTGTCGAATCCACTCGTTCATCTCAGAGTTTGTGGTGCAGACAGCACAGTCAGACTCTGAGATGCCAGCACAGGTCGTAACATCAATAAACGTTCTTTTAATTAACAAGTCGGAGTCGACAGCCCCTGAGTGTAAAAGTCTGATGGAGACATGCTGACCACCAAAAAGACCTCTATGACAAAGAGCCTATTAATGCGCCGATCACTGTGACGCCAGAATATCAGGACATCTGAAGACGGACAGCACCAGCGGGACAGAGCAGAAGCGAAAATTGCAAAGAATTGCTTCTTTTTTTTTCATCAAATCTTTCAGTTATATGTTGGCAGCATCGTCAACATCATACAAATGACAACACTACATAATTAGCGCTTTAAATGGCACAGGTCGCCCAATTCAGTAAAGTACTGTTTGGTCTGAAATGGTTGTTACCGGCAGCCAAATTGGACCTTGAATCAGGCAACGGAGCAACTCAAATGCTTTTTCCTTGATGTTCGCTGAAGAACGTTACTGCCGGACTGACTTGGTGCTTAGCAGCCCTAAGTCAATAGTTAACTCGCATTTGGAATGGAATGTTGTGATATTGCAAACATGTTTGTCACTTCACATTTCCATCTGATGAAAATATGTTCGAATCCTTTGCAAGAAAGCGTGATTGAGAATGAAAGAGATGGAAACACCAAGGGGCAGAGATAGAAAAGGGGATGAAAAATCGAAAGCTAGAAAGAAAAAGAGAGGAGCAGAAACATAGATATGACTGCTGTCGTTACATTAATGCTATTTATTATGTTATTTTAGGATAACGTGAACTAATAATTGCCATATATAGCAGAATTTCGTATACATTTTATTTCAGATATACGGTAAGTAAAATACTATTTTTGTTTTTTTTAAGTTGTTTTAATACTTTACACCAATAACAGGGCGTGGATGAAAAGCGTCACACTGATACATTTCGTTGTACATCTGAATCACTCGCCTACATATTGAAAAAGTGGAAAGTGCAATATTCCTCACCACTATAATGGGACTTTGAATAGGGGCTGTACCCACTGGAAGTTGAAAGTGAGAAGCAGCAATCTATAAGCACACAGTGAAAAGCTGCTGCCATGGCTCATTCTGGATATAAGACAACAAGTTGTGTGAAGACGGCTATTTGGAAAATGTTGTCTATGCTGGAGCAATATTAATTATAACTCCCATGAAATATTACATTGCACAAATAATGCAACATTTGGATAGCTAAATTGTTGAGCAGTGCAAAACAGAATATGCGACAATTTAGCAAGCCCATCTTCCCAAGCATACTAGATATAGGACAAGCAGCAAGAACAATGAGACATCTTAACATAGGTTTGTCCAACTGATAATATTACAACTTACCTGGAACACTAACAACGGCAAGAATTGGATAGTAAATAGCATACACTAGCCCAGATACTGGTTCATGCATTTTTTTTGTCAGTGCAATCACGCCTCAATAGGCTTAACATATGGTTTACGGTAGTGTTTATATATAGATCAGGGAAGCCTCCAGTGTCACAATTAGGTGACATCATCATGGGTTTTCTCCCTGTCAAGATCCCAAGGGAAATAAATTGACTACAGATTCAAATACCACCACACCCCTTTTCAGGGGGATGAAGAAAAAAACGTCCAATCCATTAGAATATTAATGGGAATCTAACGATTAAAGTAATAAACTTGTTTCCTGTTTCAAAAACTCAGTTCAGTGCACATTGTGCCCACCGATCAAAGAAGGTTTTAAGAGTATTAGTGGGAACCGAGAACTCATTCCCCAGGGCCAGTCAAACATGGAGATTGCTGTGATGCTCCACTTGCGATGACCTTCTTCTTCCAAGTCAAGAGCTGAATTCCAAGAATATTGTTAGGCTTGTCACACTTTGAGGGGTGGCAAATAAATAGATTCGTTCAGCGGTGTGGCGTACCTTATCTTTTAGAATAAGGAGTTTGAGTGTGGGAGGATTGAATCTCTCTTTGGAGTGTAATCTCTGCGGTATATTTCCAGGGTATCACTCAGAGGCTTATTCTGTAAGTGTCTAGAAGGATATTGCATTGATACATCTTCTAGAAAATCACCCTTTGTAGCTCAATGGCGAGGTGCAGCTGAGAAGCAAAGAGTTTCATTAAAAGACCCCCTCCCTGAACAGAAGACTGTAATAATCTCGATAAAGATCACTGAAGAAACATTGATTTTAACTGGAGAAATCCAGACCGAGCATTCTTTCAGAACAGTGCCATCAGTTTAAGGTGAACACTGAATATTGGAATTGATATTTCCAAGTGTGAGGGAATATTTTTTGGGAAGGATTTCCACATATCGAGAACATAATGTCTGGAATACAGCTTCATTAATAAAACAATAGAATAGTATTACTGTGCAGAACTATTCGGCATGCCACTCTTGTGCTGGCTTTCTGAGAGACTTATTTTCATTCACTTCTCATTCCCCCTACATTTTTCACTCCATCTGCAAATACGCATCCATTTGCTTTTTCAAATATAATATGAAATCCACTTGCATCAAATTTCTGCTAAATGTCTGCAATATACTAAGTGGTCTAAGCTACTTCCTTTGTTCATTTGTGGATGATCTGAAATTGATGCCATGCAGTTACCCATATGTCAATCTTTGGCGATAGTTTCCCTCATTTATTATTTGCAAATACCATGTATGTTTGAGTGACATTTTCAGGTTTTCTATTTAACTGATTTTTTCTAATGAAAAGAGTGCAATTTGAGGAACATAGGAAGCAATATATGAACAAAACAAAGGTCCCTCAGGCTCATCTTTGACAATGTTACTAAGTGCATTATACAATGATGTAACTGTTGACTAATCACTGCAAAGAATCTCTAATAGTGTGATAAAGACCCAGATCGACAGCAAGGAAAGCCGCTAGTGATGGAAAGGTTTGAGAACGATGCATCCTAGATAAACATCACAGCTAAAAAGTATATCATGGATATCAGATCGGTGGATTGCAGTGTTGTATTGGATGAGCTTAGCCGTGGATGTGGGTAGTTCTGAAGCAGAGGACTTCAGCGCTGCTGCCGGGGTATTGTCTGGGCCCCTAGCTTTTTAAGGGACGAATGCATCTCTGCTGTTTCTTATGTAAGGTGGAGTGAACTGAATTGGCAGATGAATGACATTCATGATCAATAAAGACTGCGGCAGGAGCCGAGAAGTATCAGCCTTTTGTCCTTTCTAGCTGAATATATTGCAAGCACTTCAGCTTTGTCTTTTGAATTCTGTCCTCATTGATGCTGGGAATCACCATGGGGTTTCTGTCTCCCATTACTAGACAAATCAACCATGGTTAATCTGTACCTGATGTGTGAGGACATCAGAACATAGAGCTAATTGCTCGCAGTAGAATAGCGTGACTCTGTCTGTACCATACTGCTTCCACTGTTTAGCGTGCACGCATCTGATCTGTCACTTTCCCTTTAATGTCATGGGCTTTAGTTTTGATGCCTAGACAATGATGTGGTATTTGTTCAAAGACTTTTGCAAGTCTGCAAACACAACATCAGCCCTTCTGCCCTGATCAGCTCTCTCCCTGACTTCATATTAGTGGCTTACTCTTCATCAAATTTTATTCCATTGGGTATCAATTATCAACACTGCATCCTTCGCCTCTTCACCTGTTACATTGTTATGATCCCGGTCTATATTAGTGCAGTTTGCGCCACCCCTCACTGCCCCCATTACAGCTCCTCTGTCGTCCTTGCCTCTTTCTTTGAATTATCTGCAAATTCTTCCCTTGATCTACTTCCTAATATTTGATGCCTTGCATTATGCACCCAGTAGTGTATTGGTCCTGCGATAATTCCCTAATACTAACCAAATATGCCATGTCTTTGGTTCCGCCACTATATCATCCTATCAGTGCTATAAAAGTTTTTATCAATGCCCCCTTCTCTTTTCTCCCCTGCCATTCCTGACTAACTTGTAGACGAGAATATTTAAGCTCCGAATCCTCTGCTTCTTTGTAGCATTTCTCTGTGTTACCATTACATCATAAAGCATAGTGGCGTCTTGTGCCTGATGCTCACCAACGTTGTTTAACACGTTCCTTTCATTTACCTACATTCTCCTAGTCCAGTCCGTCCCATATCAGAATTGTTCTTTACTTCAATGCTATTTTCCCCACTCCATCCTCTGTGTACCTCATTTCTGCTCTGTTGTCTGTTAATCTCGTGCCAATTCCCCGAACAAATTAGTTTAAATGGTCGCTCACAATACCAGTTATCATTTCCGTGAGAACATTGCTACCAGTTTCAGTGAGGTGCAACTCGGCTACCCCCTTGAACAGACCTCTCCGACTCGAAACGTGCCTCAAAGCTTCAAGAATTTGAAGCACTCTCTCCAACACCATTTTTCCAGCCACGCAGTAACCTGATTTATCCGACTATTTTACAATCTTTAGCATGTGGTGCTCGGAGTAATCCAAGCTGTAATTTCTGGCTGTGCTTTATAACGTCTTCCCGAGCTCCTTAAACACCGACTCAACTCTTCTTTGCTATGGCATTAGTTCCCATAAGGGACACAATTTCTCGCTGCACCTCTTCAACTCTCCAAATATTCTGCAACCTCTCAGTGATCTCCTGAATCCTGGCACTATGGAAGAAAAAAGTCATGTCAGACTCACTTTGGCGGTAGCAGAAACGCCTGCTTATCCCCATGAATATTACATTCCCTGTGATCACTGCATTTCAATACATTGTTGTGGATTCATTATGCAGTCATTTGCCCTGCACTGTGATGGATGTGGTTTCGGCTGCATTCCCTCAAGCAGTTATCAATCTCAATGCTGCAATGCAGTTCGGGTGTGCCATAAGTGCTGGAGGATTCCTGCAATGCCTGTCTCTTTCTACTCTGCTAGACGATCACCAATTTACTTTAGTTTTGTTTGTTTCTCGGGATGTGGGTGTCACTGGCAATGCCAACACCTGTTGTTCACTCATTAATTGCCCTTGAGAAGTTGGTGGCGAGCTGCATTCTTTAAATTCTGCAGTCTACCTGGTGCAAGGAATAGGAATGTATTTCCATGTCAGGATGGTGTGTGGCTTGGAGGGGAACTTGCAGGTGGTGGTTTTCCCATTGGTCTGCAGCCCTTATCTTTCCAGGTGATAGAGTTCGCTGGTTTGGAAGGTGCTGTCCAAGGAGCCTTGGTGAGTTGCTGCAGTGCATCTTGTAGATGGTACACACAGCTGCCACTGCGCATCAGTAGTTAAGGAAGTGAATGTTTAAGGTGCTGGATGGGGTGCCAACCAAGAGGGTTGCTTCGCCCTGGATGGTGTCTCACATTGTGAGTGTTGTTGGAGCTGCAGCCATCCAGGCAAGTGGGGAGTATTCTATCGCATTCCTCACTTGTGTCTTGTGGATGGTGGACAGGATTTGGAGTGTTAAGAGGTGCGTTACTTGCTGCAGAATTCGCAGCCCCTGACCTGCTCTTGTAGCCATATTATTTATATGGCTGGACCATTTCAGTTTCTGGTCAATGGTAACGCCAGGATGTTGATAATGGAGGATTCAGCGAGGGTAATGTCGTTGAATGTCAAGGGGAGATGGTTAACTTCTCTCTTACTGGAGATGGTCATTGCCTGGCACATGTGTGGCATGAATGTTCTTGACAATTATTAGCCCAAGCCTGAATTTGTGCATGTCATGCTGCATATGGACACAGGCTGCCTCAGTATCTGAGAAGTTGTGAATATCTTACAATAATCAATGAAAATCCTTCCCTCTGACCTTCTGATGGGGGAAGGTCATTGATGAAGAAGCTGAAGATGGTTGGGCCTAGGACACTACCCTGAGCTACCCCTGCAACAATGCCATGGGGCTGAGACGATTGGCCTCCAACAACCACAACCATCTTCTTACGTGCAAGGTATGACTTTAACCAGTGGCGAGTTTTTGCCCCGATGCCCATTGACTCCCGTTTTGCTAGGGCTCCTTGATGCCAAACTCAGTCTAATGCTGCCTTGATATCAAAGGCAGTCACTTTTACCTCACCTTTGGAGTTTCGCTCTTTTGTCCATGTTTCATCCAAGGCTGTAATAAGGTCTGGAGCTGATGGAACCCAAACTGAGCATCAGTGAGCAGGTTGTTGCTTTTTATGTGCCGCTTGATAGCGCTGTTTACAACATCATCCATCACTTTGCTTCTGAATGGCAGTAGACCAATATGCAGTAACTGGCCAGATTGGATTTGTCCTGCTTTTTCTGAACAGTACGGACCTGGGCGATTTTCTACATTGTCGGGTAGATGTCAGTGTTGTAGTTACAATGGAACAACTTGGCTCGGGTTCGCTCGTTCTCCAGCTAGTTCTCCAGCGCAAGTCTTCAGCGCTACAGCCAAGATATATATTTTTTAGAGATACAGCACTGAAACAGGCCCTTCGGCCCACCGAACCTGTGCCGACCAACAACCACCCATTTATACTAACCCAACAGTAATCCCATATTCCCTACCACCTACCTACACGGGAGGCAATTTACAATGGCCAATTTACCTATCACCTGCAAGTCTTTGGCTGTGGGAGGAAACCGGAGCACCCGGTGAAAACCCACGCAGTCACAGGTAGAATCTGCAAACTCCGTACATTCAGTACCCAGAATCAAACCCAGGTCCCTGGAGCTGTGAGGCTGTGGTGCTAACCACAGGATCAATAGCATTTCCATTATTCAGTGCCTTCAGCCCTTTCTTGATTTCACATGAAATGAATAAGATTGGCTGAAGATTGGCATCTCTGATGCCAGGGACCACAGGTGGAGGACGAGATGCATCATCCCCTTGGCACGTCTGGCTCAAGCCAAACACAGATGTGTCAGCTTTTTCTTTTGCTCTGATGCACTGGGCTCCTCCATCATTTGCCATGGGAATATTTGTGGAGCTTCCTGCTCCGATTAGTCGTTTAATTGTCCACCATCATTTTGGAAGTGGCAGAACTGCAGAGCTTTGATCTGATATGTTATTTGTGGGATCACTTAGCTCTATCTGTTGTAAGATTTTTCTGTTTCTTGACATGCACGTAGTCCTGCGTGGTAGCTTCACTAGGTTGACATATCATTTTTAGCTGCCTGGTGCTGCTTGGCTTGATGGTAATAACAGTGTGATGTATATGCGGATTCACGAGGTTAGAGATTGTGGTTGAATACAGTTCTGCTGCTTCTGATGGTCCACATTGTCTCATGGGTGCCCAGCTTTGAGTTGCCAGATCTGCTCTGAATCTAGCACATTCGGCACAGTGGTAGTGCCACACAACACGATGGATGGTACCCTCACTGTAAAGTCGGGACAGCCTTTTTGACAAGGATTGTGCGGTGGTCACGCCTACCATTACTGTCATGGACAGATGCATCTGCCACAGGTACATTATTGAAGGCGAGGTCAAGCAGGTTTTTCCCTCTTGTTAGATTCCTCACCACCTGCTGCAGGCCTAGTCTCACTGTTATTTCCTTCAGTGCTCTGCCAGCTCGCCCAATAGTCATGCTATCGAGCCACCCTTGATAATGGGCATTGAAATTCCCCACCCAGAGTACATTCTGTATGTTTACTATGTTTGGTGATTCGTCCAAGTGGTGTTCAACATGGAGGAGTTCTAATTCATCAGCTGAGGGAGGGCAGAAGGTGGTAATAAGCAAACGTTTCCTTGCCCATGTTTAACCTGATGCCATGACACTTCATGAGGTCGGGAGTCAATGTTGAGTACTCCCAGGGCAACTCTTTCCCGACTGTATGCCACTGTGCCGCCACCTCTGGTGGGTCTGCCCTGCTGGTGGGACAGGACATATCCAGGGATGGTGATAGAGGAGCCTGGGAATTTCGCTGTTCGGTGTTATTCGGTGAGCATGATTATGTCAGGATGTTGCTTGGCTGTCGATTTGCCAATATGAGCATACGAACATACGAATTAGGAGCAGGAGCAGGCTATTCGGCAAATCGAGTCTGCTCTACCATTTAATAATATCATGGCTGATCTGATTGCAATCTCAACTCCACATTCCCTCCTACCCACGCCAACCTGTTACCCCCTTACTTTTCAAGTATCTACCTACCTCTGCCTTAAAAATATTTAAAGGCTCTGCTTCCATTGCCTTTTCAGTAAGAGAGTTGCAAGGCCTCAAAACCCTCTGAGAGAAAAAAAAATCTTCTCATCTCTGTCTTAAATGGGCGACCCCTTCATTTTAAATCGTGATCCCTAGTTCTAGATTCTTCCACAAGGGGAAACATCCTTTCCACATTCACCCTATCAAGACCTCGCAGGATATTATATGTTTCAATCAAATTGATTCTTACTCTTCTAAATTCCAGTGGATACAAGCAAAGCCTGTCCAACCTTTCCTCATATGCAATCCGCCCAATTCCACGTATTAGTCGAGCAAGGTTTCTCTGAACTTCTTCCAACACATTTATAGCCTTCCTTACATAAGGAGACCAATACTGTACACAGTACCCCAGATGTGGTCTCAGCAATGACCTGTGTAACTGAAGGATAACCTCCCTACTTTTGCATTCAATTCCCCTCATAATAAATGATTACATTATATTAGCAATTCATGCACTAGGACACAGATCCTTCTGCACCTCAGATCTCTGTAATCTCTCACCATTTAGATAATATGCCTCTTTTTTATTCTTTTTGCCAAAATGGACAATTTCACATTTTCCCACATTATACTCCATTTGCCAGATCTTTGCCCAATCACTTAACCTATCTATATCGCTTTGTACCCCCATTATGTCCTCTTCACAATTTACCTTCCTATCTATCTTTGTGTCATCAGCAGACTTAGCAACCATACCTTCGGTCCCTTCATCCAAGTCATTTATATAAATTGTATACATCTGAGGCCCCAGCACAGATGCCTGTGGCACACAACTCGTTCCATCTTACCAAGGGGAGAATAACCCTTTTACATCGACTCTCTGTTTCCCGTTAGCTATCCAATCTTCTGTCCATGCCAATATTTTACCACTGCACCACGAGCTTTTATTTTCTGCAATAACCTTTGACGTGGCACTTTTTCAAGTGCCTTCTGGAAATCTAAGTGCAGTCCATACACTGGTTCCCCTTTATCCACAGCACCAGTTACTTTTTGAAAGAACACCAATAAATTGGTTAAACATGACTTCTCTTTCACAAAACCATGCAGTCTCTGCCTGATTACGTTGCTTTTTTGTCAGTGTCATGCGATAACGTCTTCTCGAAGACTGTTCTCAGTTTGTTTTCCCCGCTGGTGTTGAAAGACTTGGAGCCATTCCCGTGATGCTCCGCGCTTTCCCGATGCTCATCACAGCTTGTGAGGCAACCGGACATAATGTGATCCGATCAATTCAGTGAAGCATATTGGTTTTCTGGAGTGTTCCCGGCATCCCACACTCTATTGACCTGAGCGATTTAGGATGATGAGAGAAATCATGTATTTGTAAGTGCTGTATATGAGTCTTTAAAATGATCTTTCAAAATGCACAGAAGAAAGGGATCTTTACCGTGTACTTTCATCAATACGTGATATGTTCAGTCATGTTCACAACTGTATGACATTAAATGGTTAATATAGCCTAGGTTCATGATAGATAAGCACGTACACTCTTCTCGTGTTATAAATATTTGTCCAAACTGGTGAACATTAAACATTTGAAATAAAAGTGCATCTTACTGCTACAGGCACGGCCTTTTTAATTCTGTCATGCTTGGGTAAGGTGAATCATTTAATTCAGGATAAGCCTTAATTGTGTAAGCATTGCCGTTCTTAATAGGATTGTCCACTGTAAACTAATAGCTAATTGTCCAGAATTAAGACGTGAAACATGCATCGTTTCTTGGGAAATTGTTACTTCCTCGAGTTAATATGGACATCCATGTGATCATATGGTCCTCAGGGTAGGAAAAATTAAATTGTAATGATTTTATATGGCAGACGGCTGCTAGAATGTCGGTAGCGTATTCTTGAGCAGAGATAATCACTGATCAATAAAATATACCCGGCAAAATGACTGAGTCTGGCACTGCAGGAAAAACAGATTTCAAATTAGTATAGCTTCATCACTTTAGGTATATTGTCCAAGTCAGTAAAAGCACGCTTGATCCACAAAGTATTTCAACTAAATTCTGTTGAACTAAGCTTCTGTAAGTGCATTTATTTCTGCTTCCAAAATCACTAATTACACTAAGAAATTGGATAATCAACATTTATTTAAAGCAAAAAATAACAACTCATGCAAATAGCGATATCTAATGGATGCTGTATACTGTGGTTGTAAATACATTAAATTGCTTAATGTGCTCAGGAAAATAGATTTATGTGTGGAATATTGAATGAGCTATTTTGCTACCCAATAGAATTCAGTTTATGGCCCATAAAACATATCGTTACAAATATCCAGCAGAAGCATTTCATCTCATTGTACTGTCAGAAGGACATTGATGCTTTGGATTTCACTATTCGTGTTGCCAAGATCTGAGTTTTGCATGCACTGACTGTTGCATGTCCAGGTCAATTTGTAGGTATTTGGCCAATTGGTGCCAATGAAACAATTTTCAGGTAGAATGCAGGACCATATAAATTGCACTGGGAAGTGATGGTGAGTGGTGAAGTGCAGATATTTCTTCTTTTCGTAATATGAAACAGAAGAGACCTCAAAATATGCACAGGCTAATTCCAGTTGGCTTGCATAATCAAAAAGATATTGCTTAAATCTTAGAAATTTGAGAGAAATGCGAGATCATGTTGCCCATTGAGTCTGTGCCATTAAAAGGTAGGTTCGGCCTCGCTAAACACATACCAGACAGTATTCTATCTTGGTTTCTCCACGTGTACACCAGCACCATCATCTCATACCTTGGAGTCGACCTTCTCCTTGAAACTTACCAATTTTCCCTTCAGGTCGTCAATTCGGCTTTTGGTTTGATGGATAGTCTGAGCGCCATGCGAGAACGAATACACATTTAGCAGGCATTTTATTTGGAAATTCTTAACCTGTGTAATGGGTTTACACATATGTAGTCATTATAGTCACAATATAATCTTTTGTTCTGTAAAGTTGTGCTGCTTTGAACGCAAAACAGATTTTTGTCCTTTTTGTGTTTGTGGTCATTCGGTGACAATAGAATTATAATAAACATGATGGAGGTATTATGAAGGAGAATATCGTGAAATGTGTCACATTTCGCCCTGAAACCTCTGAGAAAAACAACATTTATTTTATTTTCTGAGATCGACCTCGAAATTGACACATGTTAATGTAGAGGGAGCTGCAAAGAACTGCAAGGTTCACCCTTATACCCCCTGTAAACAGGCAGGCAAATTATTATTTTCACAAGACAATATCTGCTATAAGACAATTGAATTATAGTATTGGAAAATCCATAGCTCTTTATTTGCATAAAAATGAGCCAATTTGATTCACTGGGTATTTCGCAATTTTCTTTAACTCCTTCCTGAATTTAGTTAGGGTCACTGCATAAATAAACGTATTTGTTCAGCAGCTTAACAGCAGCAACATTTATCCAGTTTCTTGAATAATATTAATCCGGTCATTGCAACATGTGTAAAAAAGAATTAGCAATTCTATAATACATATAGTGGATCATGTACATCAACCACAACAGGATACAATTGCGTGATATACTGAAGAGTAACATTATTGATTTTCTCCCGTTTTCCATCTCAGGATCAAGATTATTTTCAGAGATGATGATGCCACACAAGGTCCTGTGGAATCTGTTGGCCACGAATATCTTTCTCGCTGTCACAGCAATGAGCAGCAAAACAACACAAAATGGCAGAAAAGGCTGATTATGTGGCCGAAATAAGAAAATGCTAGCCATCGGGGTGAGGTATAAAAGCTTGGACTTATTCAAAAATACGAGGATAGTTTTTTAATTGTGTTCAAAGATTCAGATACAAAGTACCAGGGGATTTAAAAAAAATCTGCTCAGGGTGAGCACGGTGCCTCCAACCGCAGCAGTTTATTTCGTGCAATATTTTGTTTTCAGCTTCTGGCAACAAATGGCTATGAAACGATCAAAGGTGAATGCCATGGTTAACCAGACAAAAATGTCTCTGTTGCAGATACTAGAACAGTTTTTGTCCGAAATACCGGTGTAAGCAACAGATGATTTCCAGAAATGGCAATGATTGGATTGAGTGTAACGCCAGTGTTCATGACCAATAGATCCACCGCTGCCATGGCCACTACTTAATAGATGACACATTTGAATAGTCCGGACTTTCCCCAGGCCAGGATCACGATTGCCACGAGATTAGCTGTTGGGAAGGGTCGAAAACAAAAGATGTTATCTGCATTCATTAATGCAAATAACCAGAGTGTGTCCAAATTAGAAATTGGGCTGGAGCTTGACTTTGCTGGAGCATGCAAAATGGTGATAGCGATTCGCCAACTGGTTTCACATTTCGCTCCAGTAAAGACAATAGGAATAACAAGCAGAAGTGTTATGAAACCACGACCATCGCATTATCTCTCATTAAATACTATTGCACGATTTCAAGAAATGCACTACATCCAGAAAGGAAACAAATATTCGTGTGTGTATATATATTATATAGATATAGATAGATATTATAGTATATATGACAAATTGTAACATTTAAAAATCAATTAAAGATGTACATGGTTTGGGTTAAATTAGCATGATAATTGTAAGTCATAACAAGAAGCCAGTCTAACCAGGAAATCAAACATGGGTTTTCAAATGGACTGCAGTTACGTTTTAAAATAGAAATGAAAACAACTGAAGGATTCTAAGTTGAATGCCTTAAATTTAGTTGGAATAAATACTTTGACATAAGTAACAAAGCAAGAGAAATAAATAAGTAATCAGCTAATTGAATAAAATACAAAATATATCTCAGTCGCAAGCGAGTTTCGCATTAGCAGTACAAATAATAAATATTGAAAACGGAAATGTCATGAAAAACAGACACCTGTGATCCAGCTAAAGCATCTAATCCATTGTGTGGCGGAATATATAAACCAATAGATTTTGGATTGCTGCTTCAGAAACGCAATTGAAACATCAGATATGGCAAACATTTCTTTGAAGCAGTAAAGGGCCGCTAATTGATCGACGCAGCTGTCCAGACTTGAGGGATATTTCAAAGCGTCAAAACGTGGCACTTGTCGCCTTGTGACCAGAAGAACTAGTTTTGTCAACTTCACAAAACAGCGAGAAGTTAACGCAATTAAAGCAGAGCGACCATCAGTGACCACAGCGAAAGGTAGCTTATGTGAAATAACAATGTGGAGCTTTGAGGCAATGTCTGGGAATATAAATGATTGAGCTTCCTTTAGAAATAGCAAATTCATAACTGACACAAAAAGGAAGAGCCCACTACTTCCAGGGAGAATAGGTAAGTTATTAAATCAAACAAATATGCCATTGGCCAGGTAAGGTGGGGTGACCGCGTTGTGAGACGTTTAGCAAGACATCCAGACATGAAATCAGTTCACATTTGCGCTAAGATGACATTTGGAAGATTGAAGCCATTGCTTTCGGCCGGACACAAACTCTGTTACTCTGAAATCGATGTTATCCTCCTCACCGACCACTCTGCCAGATTTAACTAGACTTTTTTGTAACGCCTGTTGGCTCTTTGAGCTTCCTGCATCATATCCTTTTCTATTACCAAGATTCATTAACTCCAACATCAGTAATATTGCCCATCTGTGCCCCGTCTGAATACTTGTTGCTGAAATCCTCCATCATGCTTCTGTTAGTTCTACTCTAGTCCACATCAATGCTATCTTGGTTGAACTCCCATTTTATACCCTCCATGAGCTTGCACTCATTCAAAAGTCTGCTTCCTGTGTCCTAATTTGCACCATATCCCTTTCACCCAAGACCCCTGTATTTGTTGACCTATGCTGACTTCCCGTCCACCAACCTCTAGTTTAGAATTTTAAGCTTCATTGTCAGATCACCCCATGGCTTCTCCCCTTTCAACGCATCAATCTACTCCAGCCCTACAAGAATTTAAGGAATGTACCTGCCACCGACTCGAACTTGCCCATTGCCCATCATTGACAGTAGTGCATTCAGGTATTTAGTCCCTCGGAGCTGCTTAAACCTCTCCACCTCTCATTGAAACTTTGAGACCGTTCCTAAAAGACTGCTCTTTCACCAAATGTTTTCACGCTCACCTAATTTCGCCTTCTTTTCCTTGTTTACTACGTTTTTCTATACCTTTGAAGTGGGTGAGTACGTTTTGCTACTTAATGCTGTTGCATAATTGCAAGTTGCTGTGATTGATTGTGTTTGGGATTCATCTCAAACTACTTTTAGGACTATTTTGTTGAAAGAACCAAAAGTGTGATAGAACGTTTGCGAATGGCGTCTCTACCATATCAGACAAAGGATTTTATGAGCAACATATTTAAATTTTGCAATTTACTATCTTGCAGCTCATTGTTAAAAACATTGGCTGAGAGCATAAATTACATAAACATTTTTTTAAACCGGGCGATATTCATTTCATTGTTAAGCAAAACAATCAATTAAGCTATTTGATGAAATTGTACTTTATGAAAATACCAGTGAAACTATCATTCAAATTGGAAATCTAAATATCAATTGTTTAAATATTAATATTATCAATTAAATTCACGAGGTACCTGACCGACATCAATCGAGCCTGCATTGGAACTATTTATCAAAATGTAAACATCGTCTTATCTATTTAAAAAAAACACAAACAGCAAACACGCAACTGAGTTTAATCTATGCTCAGTTGGTCATTTTCGTACGACAACAGCAAATATTTATGGAGGATACCATGTAACAGCTGTAAAATTTTAAATGCGCAGAACTTCAGTGCCCCCTTTACGATTGATGAGCAAAACTGTTATGTTGCAGTATGTCCTCAAGGTAGATTGATTGAAAATCAGCTTAATGCTCCTGAGCTGTATTATTGGGTTCATGGGAAATCACCGGGTCTTTTTTTATATTAAGTTTCACTAACAGGTGAGGGGGGAGAAAGTGAGTGAGAGAGAGAGAGAGTGAGATGGGCCGAGAGAGAGAGAGAAGGTGACGGGTGGGGAAAGAGAGAGAGAGAGGGGCTGAGGAAGAGAGATAGAGAGAGAGAAGGTGAGGGAGAGAGAGTGAGAGAGAGAGAGAGAGAGAGAGAGACGGGCTGAGGAAGACAGAGAGAGACAGGGTGAGGGAGAGAGAGGCAGTGAGGGATGAAAGAGAAAAAGAGAGATAGAGAGAGGCGGGCTGAGGGAGAGAGAGGACAACAGGGCGAGAGAGAGAGAGAGAGAGAGAGAGAGAGAGAGTGGGGGGGGGGTGGGGGTGGTGAAGGGGCGGTGAAGAATAAAATGTCCCAAAAGGATGGTACAGGCTCGTGGGGCTGAATTTCCCCCTCTGGTCTTTCTTGGACCTGATTAATCCATAAACAAACAAGGTGGTGATTATCATTTTGAGCAAATAATATTGGATTGATTAACAATAGGTTCTCCTTTAATATTACTAATCGGAATTCACAATATTACTTGTGTGAATTTCGATAATTTGCTGTTTAATAACATCACCCAATAAATGAATATTGAAAGATTCAATGTAATTTTGTTTCCATCCCTGTTCAAACTCCTACTGGCTCACTCGCAGGTCTGAACCTAAGGAGCAGTTCTGGCGCTGCAGGGTCGCGTTAAGAAGTTGGGACTGACCCTCTACCTGCCCCAATCCTCCCATTCCCCTCCACCCCCGGATTCACAGCTTTGGGTCAGTGCTTTATAAACAGAGGTGTAGAGTATAAAAGTCAGGAAGTGATGCTAAACCTTAAGAAAATAATAGTTTGTCCTCAGCTGGAGTATTGTGTCCAATTCTGGGGCCACTCTTTAGCAAGAACATGAAGGTTTTGGTGAAGAAGAGATTTACTGGAACGGTTCTCGGGATGAGATTATTACCGTTACGATGACTGACTGGAGAGCTGGGGTTGTTCTCCTTGCAGCACAGATGCTTAAAAGTATATTTCCCTTTCGTGAAACCATGTTGACTTTGTTTTATTACACTATTACATATTTCTGAAGAGTGTGCAGGCACAGAGGGACATGGAGGTTCACGAGCACTGGTCTTTGAAGGTGGCAGGACATATTAGGACAGGAATTAGCTAAACATATGCGATCTTGGTCTCCAAAGATAGAAAGAGAGAGAAAGAGAGAGACGAGCATAAAGAGGGAGGGAAAGACGGGGGAGAGGCAGGCAGATTGTAGGAAAACTTGTACATCTAAACGCAATAAAAAAATCAAAAATGTGTGCATTGTTTGGGACTGTTCATTGAAAAAATATGGCCACACACAACAACTGAAGTCACCCATAATCCTGAATTGGAACTATATTGCACTTCCTTCACTGTCATGAGGTCAAAATCCAACTGCACATGGACTGCAGTGGTTCAAGAACATGGCTCACCACCACCGTCTCAAGGCCAATTCAGAATGGGAAATAAATACTGGCCTTGCCAGTGACAAGCATGTCACTCGAATCAATAAAAGAAAATTGGCACCGAGCCACTTAAGGAGATGTTCGGCAAGGTCAGCAAAATCTTGGTCAAAGAGGTTGGATTTGGGGAGCGTCGTTAAAGAGGAAAGAGAGGCGGTGAGACAGAGAGGTTTAGGAAAGGAATTCCAGAGTTAGGGCCTTGACAGCTTGAAGGCACAGCCACCAATTGTAGAATGATTCAAATTGGGGATGGTCAAGAGGTCAGAATTAAGAGGATTACAGATATTGGGGGATGATGGAGCTGGAGGAGATTGCAGAGACAGGGAGGGGTCATTTGTCGAAGACAGTTCCAAACTTCTACCACCATTTGTGTGTAGAGGTGTTTCTTAGTTTCACTCTTGAAAGACGATTGTTCGATTTTTAGACTGTGCCCTCGCCCATGAGAAGTGTTTCTCCATTTCTACCCCATTAGATTCCATTATTATCATGTAAACTTTGCTCAATTCACCCCTTAACCTTCTAGATTCCTGGGGTACAGAGTAAAACTCCGTCTACACTGTCCCATCAAATGATACCAAGCCGAGTGCAGCCTGGAGTCAGCTACAGAGTAAATCTCTGTCTACGCTGTTCCATCAAACGCTCCCAGGGCAGTTACAGTGTAAGATCAGATACAGAGTAAAGCTACCTCTATATATGCCTCTCTTTCTCCTCTTTCATCCAGACGGAGAGAGCAACAGTGAGAAAGAACATGGATAGAGATGGAGAGACAATAACAGAGAGAGGGAAGGATAGCAGTGGGGAGAGAGTGACAGAGGGAAAGAGTAAGAGACTGGGATGAAGAGTGTCGGTCAGTGTTCCTGCAAAGCTGCATGCAGTTGTATCTGTAAATGATTATTTGTTCTTTATTTGATGTTGAATTTATGCATTAGCCTGTAATCATTCAAAATAATTTTCTTTACATTTACTAGTCCAATGTTACAAGGGTTTACAACGTTGGAAAACGACCATTGACCACAAATTGTATGAAAGCTCTTTCATTTTTTACCTGCATATAGACTGATCAAGTCAAATTGTCAAGGGTAGCATGGAAGATGAATTTATAGAGTGCCTCAGGGATTGTTATTTAGAACAATACGTTGCAAAACCTACCAGGGAACAGGCTATTTTAGATTTGGTATTGTGCAATGAGATAGGATGAAAAAGAGATCACGTAGTGAAGGATCCTTTCGGGGGAAGCGATCAAAAGATGGTAGAATTTCAAATACAGTTTGAGGGTGAGCAACTCGGGTCTCAAGCCAGTGTCTTCAACTTAAACAAGGGCAATTACAGAGGTATGAAAAAAGAGTTGTCTAAACCGGGCTGGGAAGATAGACTACAGGGGAAGTCAGTAGATGATCAGTTGCAGACATGTAAGCAGATATTTCATAACATTCATCAAACATTTATTTCAGTCAGAATGAAGGACTCGAAGAGAACGATGACGCACCCGTGGTTATCAAAGAAAGTTAAGGAGAGTATAAAATCAAAAACAAAGGCGTACAGTGCGGTGAAAACGAGTGGTAGGCCAGAAAATTGGGATTTTTTTAGAGAGCAGCAGCGGATGACTAAAAAACTAATAAAGAGGGAGAAAATTGATTATGACTGTAAATTGGCAAGAAATATAAAAACAAACAGTAAGAGCTTATATGGGTATATTAAAATGAAGAGAGCAGCTGCAACAAGTGTGTGACCTTTACAGGATGAGACTAGAGAATTAATAACAGAGAACAGGGAAATGGTAGATCATTTAAACCAATATCTTGCATCGGTCTTCACGGTGGAGGACACTATAAACATCCCAACAATAATAGATGAGCAAGGAGTAAATGGGAGGGGGGAAGTTGTAACAATCTCTATCACGAGGGAACAGTTGCTGAAAAAACTGATGGGACAAAAGGCATTCAAGTCATCAGGACCTGATGGCCTGCATCCAAGGGTTTTAAAAGAAGTGGCTGCAGACATAGTGGAGGCATTGCTCATAATATACCAAAACTCACAGGATTCCGGTCGGGTACAATCGGATTGGAAAACCGCTAATGTGACACCCTTATTCAAGAAAGGAGGGAACCAGAAAGCAGGCAACTACAGACCAGTTATCTTAACATCTGTCAATGGGAAAATGTTAGGGTCCATCATTAAGGACGAAATAACAGGACATTTAGAAAAACACAATGCAATTAAACAGAATCAACATGGTTTTATGAAAGGAAAATCATGTTTGACAAATTTGTTCGAGTTCTTTGTGGATATAACAAGCAAAGTGGATAAGGGAGAACCAGCAGATGTAGTGTATTTGGATTTTCAGAAGGCGTTTGATAAGGTGCCACATAAAAGGTTATTGCACAAAATAAGAGCTCATGGTATTGGGGGTAAAATGTTGACATTGACTGATGATTAGTTAACACACATAAGGCAGAGAGTGATAATTAACGGGTCTTTTTCACTTTGAAAAGCTGTAACTAGTGGGGTGCCATAAGGATCGGTCCAAGGGCCTCCACTATTTATTATCTATATTAATAACTTAGAGGAAGGGACAGAGTGTAGTGTATCCAAATTTGCTGAATATACAAAAATAATTGGGAAGGCATGTTGTGATGAGGACACAAAGAATCTTCACAGGGATATAAATAGGTTAAGTGAGAGGGCAAAAAACTTGGCAGATGGTGTCCAATGTGGGAAAGTATGTGTTAATTCACTTTGGTAGGAAGAATAAAATGGCAATTTTTTACTTAGATGTAGATAGACGCCTAAATATTGCAGTACAGAGAGACCTGGGTGTTCCTGTGCATGAAACACAAAAGGTTAGCATGCAGATGCAGCAAGTAATTAGCAAGACAAATGAAATTTTGAAATTTATTGCGAGGGGGTTAGAGTTTAGAAATAGGGAAATCTTATTACAACCGAACAGGTTGTTGGTGAGGCCACACTGCGTGCAGTTTTGGTCCCTGTATTTAAAGAAGGCTATAGTAGCATTGGAGTCAGTTCAGAAAAGGCATACTCGGCCGATTCCTGGGATGAAGTGATTGTCTTATCAAGAACGGCAAAGCAGGTTAGGCCTTTATTCACTGAAGTTTAGAAGAATGAGAGAAGATCTCATAGAAACATATACGATTTTAAGGGGGCTTGATAGGGTAGATGTTTCCACTAGTGGGGGAATTTCGAACTAGTGGACAGAGTTACAGAAAAAGGGGGCACACATTCAAAGGTGAAATGCAAAGGAATGTCTTCTCCCAGAGGGTGGTGAATATGTGGAATTCTCTGCCTCAGACAGTTATGGAGGCTAGGTCACTAAATGTATTTAAGGAGAAGGTAGATAGGTTTTTGAAATATCGGGGAGTCGAGCCTTCGGTGGAGCAGGCCCGAAAGAGGAGTTGAGGCCTGGGATAGATCAGCCATGATTTCATTGAATGATGGGGTAGGCTTGAGGGACTGAATGACCTACTCCTGCTCCTATTTCTTATGTTCTTATGTTCTCACAATCTCCATCAGCTGGTGTCAAAAGAACAACGAACAGTACAGCACAGGAACAGGCCATTCGGCCCTCCAAGCCTGCGCTGATCTTGATGCCGCCGAAACTAAAACCTTCTGCACTTCCGGGGACCGTATCCCTCTATTCCCATCCTATTCATGTATTTGTCAAGATGCCTCTTAAATGTCTCCATCGTACCTGCTTCCACCATCTCCTCCGGCAGCAAGTTCCAGGCACTCAACACCCTCTGTGTAAAGAACTTGCCTCGCACATACCCTCTAAACTTTGCCCCTCTCACCTTTAGCCTATGTCCCCTAGTAACTGACTCTTCCACCCTGGGAAAAAGCTTCTGACTATCCACTCTGTCCATGCCGCTCATAACTTAGTAAACCACTATCATGTCGCCCCTCCACCTCCGTCGTTCCAGTGAAAACAATCCGAGTTTATCCCACTTCTCCTCATAGCTAAAGCCCTCCAGACCAGGCAGCATCCTGGTAAACCTCTTCTATAGCCTCTCCAAAGCCGCAACGTCCTTCCGGTAGTGTGGCGACCAGAATTGCATGCAATATTTTAAGTCTGGCCTAACTAAAGTTCTGTACAGCTGCAGCATGACTTCACAATTTTTATACTCTATACCCCGACTGATGAAGGCAAGCATGCCGTATGCCTTCTTGACTACCTTATCCACCTGCGTTGCCACTTTCAGCGACCTGTGTACCTGTCCGCCCAGATCTCTCTGCCTGTCAATACTCCTCAGGGTTCTGCCATTTACTGTGTACTTCCCACCTGCATTAGAACTTCCAAAATGCATTACCTCACATTTGTCTGGATTAAACTCCATCTGCCATTTCTCCGCCCAGGTCTCCAACCAATCTATATCGTGCTTCATCCTCTGACAATCCTCATCACGATCCGCAACTCCACCATCCTTTGTGTCGTCCGCAAACTTACTAATCAGATCAGCTCCATTTTCCTCTAAATCATTTATATATACTTCAAACAACAAAGATCCCATCACTGATCCCTGTGGAACACCACTACTCACATCCCTCCATTCAGAAAAGCACCCTTCCACTGCTACCCTCTGCCTTCTATGACCGAGCCAATTCTGTATCCATCTTGCCAGCTCACCTCGCATCCCGTGTGATTTCATCTTTTGTACCAGTCTGCCATGAGGTACCTTGTCAAAGGCTTTACTAAAGTCCATATAGATAACATCCATTGCCCTTCCTTCAACAATCAGCTTCGTCACTTCCAAAAAAGACTCAATCAAATTAGTGAGACACGACCTCCCCTTCACAAAACCATGCTGCCTCTCGCTAATAAGTTCATTTGTTTCCAAATGGGAGTATATACAGTCCCGAAGAATCCTCTCTAATAATTTCCCTACCACTGATTTAAGGCTCACCGGCCTATAATTTCCTGGATTATCCTTGCTATCCTTCTTCAACAAATTTCCAGTCCTCTGGGACCTCACTTGTAGCCAATGAGGATGCAAAGATTTCTGTCAACGCCTGAGCAATTTCTTCCCTTTCATCCCTCAGTATTCTGGAGTAGATCCCATCAGGCCCTGGGGACCTATCTACCTTAATGCTTTGCAAGACACCCAACACATTCTCCTTTCTGATAATGAGATGTCTGAGACTATCTACATTCCCTTCCCTAGGCTCATCATCCACCAAGTCCTTCTCTTTGGTGAATACTGATGCAAAGTACTCATTTAGTTCCTCGCGCATTTCCTCTGGCTCCACACAAAGATTCATTTCTCTGTCCTTGTGTGGGCCAACCCTTTCCCTGGTTACCCTCTTGCTCTTTATATACGGATAAAATGCCTTGGGATTTTCCTTAATCCTGTTTGCCAATGACTTTTCATGACCCCTTTAGCCCTCCTGATTCCTTGCTTAAGTTCCTTCCAACAGTCTTAATATCCCTCAAGGGATTCGTCTGTTTCTAGCCTTCAAGCCCTTCTGAATGCTTCCTTTTTCTTTTTGACTAGGCTTACAGTATCCCGCGTTATCCAAGTTCCCGAAACTTGCCAAACTTATCCTTCTTCCTCACTGGAACCTGCTAGTCCTGGATTCTAATCAACTGACGTTTGAAAGATTCCCACATGTCAGATGTTGATTTACCCTCAAACAGCCGCCCCCAATCTAAGTCCTTCAGTTCCTGCCTAATATTGTTATAATTAGCTTTCCCCCAATTTAGAACCTTCACCCGAGGACTACTGTTATCCTTATCCACAAGTACCTTGAAACTTATGGAATTATGGTCATTGCTTCTGAAATGCTCCCCGACTGAAACTTCGACCATCTGGCTGTGCTCATTCCCTAATACCAGATCCAGTACGGCCCTATTCCTAATTGGACTATCTACCTATTGTTTCAAGACGCCCTCCTGGATGCTCCCTCCAAATTCAGCCCCATCAAAGCCCCCAGCTCTGAGTGATTCCCTGTCTCATTGGAGTAAATAGCCCGCACACCATCGCCATCTGCTGGTGTCCTTGTCTCACTGCAGTTACTGTCCCCCTCTCACCATCTCCATCTGCTGGTGTCCCTGTCTGACTGCAGTTACTCCCTCTCTCATTATCTCCATCTGCTGGTGTCCCTGTCTCACTGCAGTTATTGTCCAGCTCTCAACATCTCAGTCTGCTGGTGTCTCTGCCCCACTGCAGTTACGGCCCCCTCTCATCATCTCCATCTGCTGGTGTCCCTGTCTCACTGCAGTTACTGCCCCTGTAACCATCTCACAATGAGAGGAAAATTTTTCACGCAGAAGAGACGGGCCGGTTTTTTTTTTAGAATTATAATTAGAACATTACAGCGCAGTACAGGCCCTTCGGCCCTCGATGTTGCGCCGACCTGTGAAACCATCTGACCTACAATATTCCATTTTCATCCAGATGTCTATCCAATGACCACTTAAATGCCCTTAAATTTGGCGAGTCTACTACTGTTGCAGGCAGGGCGTTCCACGCCCCTACTACTCTCTGAGTAAAGAAACTACCTCTGACATCTATCCTATATCTATCACCCCTCAACTTAAAGCTATGTCCCCTCGTGTTTGCCATCACCATCCGAGGAAAAAGACTCTCACTATCCACCCTATCTAACTCTCTGATTATCTTATATGTCTCTATTAAGTCACCTCTCCTCCTTCTTCCCTCCAACGAAAACAACCTCAAATCCCTCAGCCTTTCCTCGTAAGACCTTCCCTCCATACCAGGCAACATCCTTGTGAATCTCCTCTGCACCCTTTCCATAGCTTACACATCCTTCCTATAATGTGGTGACCAGAACTGCACGCAATACTCCAGGTGCGGTCTCACCAGAGTTTTGTGCAGCTGCAGCATGACCTCGTGGCTCCGAAACTCGATCCCCCTACTAATAAAAGCTAACACACCATATGCCTTCTTAACAGCCCTATTAACCTGGGTAGCAACCTTCAGGGATTTATGCACCTGGACACCAAGATCTCTCTGTTCATCTACACTACCAAGAATCTTCCCATTAGCCCAGTACTCTGCATTCCTGTTACTCCTTCCAAAGTGAATCACCTCGCACTTTTCCGCATTAAACTCCATTTGCCATCTCTTAGCCCAGCTCTGCAGCCTATCTATGTCCCTCTGAACCCTACAACATCCTTCGGCACTATCCACAACTCCACCGGCCTTAGTGTCATCCGCAAATTTACTAACCCACCCTTCTACACCCTCATCCAGGTCATTTATAAAAATGACAAACAACAGTGGCCCCAAAACAGATCCTTTTGCGGTATACCACTAGTAACTAAACTCCAGGATGAACATTTGCCATCAACCACCACCCTCTGTCTTCTTTGAGCTAGCCAATTTCTGATCCAAAGCTCCAAATCACCTTCAACCCCATACTTCCGTATTTTCTGCAATAGCCTACCATGGGGAACCTTATCAAACGCCTTACTGAAATCCATATACACCACATCCACTGCTTTACCCTCATCCTCCTGTTTGGTCACCTTCTCGAAAAACTCAAGAAGGTTTGTGAGGCACGACCTACCCGTCACAAAACCGTGCTGACTATCGGTAATGAACTTATTCTTTTCAAGATGATTATAAATCCTATCTCTTATAACCTTTTCCAACATTTTACCCACAACCGAAGTAAGGCTCACAGGTCTATAATTACCAGGGCTGTCTCTACTCCCTTTCTTGAACAAGT
Source organism: Heterodontus francisci (assembly GCF_036365525.1). Lineage (NCBI taxonomy): Eukaryota > Metazoa > Chordata > Chondrichthyes > Heterodontiformes > Heterodontidae > Heterodontus > Heterodontus francisci. The sequence continues at coordinate 18,885,541 of NC_090409.1, read as the reverse complement.
GGACAACATTTGCTATCCTCCAGTCTTCCAGCACTATTCCTGTCGACAATGACGAAATAAAGATCAAGGACAAAAGGCTCTGCAATCTCCTCCCTAGCTTCCCAGATAATCCTAGAATAACTCCCGTTTGGCCAGGGGAGTTATCTATTTTCACACTTTCCAAAACTGATAACACCTCCTCCTTGTGAACCTCAATCCCATCTAGCCTAGTAGCCTGAATCTCAGTATTCTCCTCGACAACATTTTCTTTCTCTACTGTAAATACTGTCTATGCTGTATCACTCTATTACTGTGATTTGCAGCGTTGTCCATGTTGCTGTGGGTCCAGGGTGGTTTTACTTGTCGTCCAGCTGAGCTTTTCAGTGACACCTTTTTGAGGAATAATTCACGAATTTTCTTCAGGGCACGTCCCGCCTCACTAGGTCAGATTATCAATAATATATATTCTCAGAATGAGATTGAAATTCATTTCAGGGCTCTGTACTGTGACCATTAAATGTACTTTCTGTCCTGTGGGGAGTATAGGGAATATAATATGAAATGGGATTTAATTCCTTTGTTTGAAACCCTTCAGCTCTTTCTATGATTTCACTAATTTAACAATGAGATTGTGAGGGGATTTCACCGACTTCTTCATCTCCTGTCTGAATTTCGTCCGGATCACCATGTTGGTGCAGGAACTGAGAAGCTGCAGCATCTTTGCTGTTTGAGTTGTGATAAAGAGAGGGCCAGTGTAGGAGCAATAATACCAAATAAACACAATTCACCTGTAAATGTTGTACACAACTCGGGTCAACCATAACAGTATAAAACTGCCGGATATACTGAACAGTAAAATAATTGATTTTCTGCGATTCTCCATCTCTGGGTCCTTGTAATCCTTTCCATTTCTGTGGTCCCGGAATCCTCTGCGGGCTTTACTGGCAAATAAAATGCATCTGACAGTCAGAACATTGAGCAGCAAAATCAGAAAGACCGGGAAACCAGTGGTTAAAATGTAGTCAAACAATTCAAATGTACCCCGTTTGGGGGAAGTATGGAAGCTCGGTTTATGGACACAACTTATGGGAAGATAATCAATAATGCATTTTTGGTCCTTTGTAAAGTACCAGGGGACAACTCTAATCAGCCCAGCACGCTCACAGTTCCTACAATCACAGCTGCCGGTTTGTCACTGCGATATTTTGTTTTCAGCTTCTCACAACAAATGGCCTCAAATCGATCAAAAGTGTAAGTGACTGTGACCCAGACAGAAACAACTGTGGCTGCAGAAAGCAGAGCAATAATGAACGAACACACAGGAGTAATTCTAAGGAATGAATCGGGGAAATAAATTTCAACAATCCAATTCAATATGGCATCAGGAATAACGGCCAGGAGCTCAGCCACTGCCATTCCCACCAGGTAGACGATGATACATTTGGAGACAGCGTACTTTCCTCAGGACAGGATCACAATCGCCATCATGTTAACTGGAAGAGAGAGAAAAGGAATCAGAGAAATTACTTATCAGACCTGGAGACAAAGCAGCAGTTTGATAGGATCTGGGCTGAAATTCCCAGCGATGTTGCAGCATCGAACAGTGGAAACTGATTCATTGACTTGGGCAGTGCTTTGTCAGTGAAATGTTTGAAACACAATTATTAATAATGAATTTGGAAATTGATGCATAAAGTGAATAACGTCAGCACCAGATCGACTGGAAGTATTGAGTGAGGATGCAATACCGGTGCAAAAATGAGAAGGGGTTTGACAGAGATCGGGCCCAATGGGTTAATTGGGAATTTGGCTCCAGACTGTTGGTCGGCAAAGTGTGAGGAGAGCGGGACGTGCAGCTCGGTAGTTGCTCTGGGTTCAGAGAACCGACAGGGAATGTTAACAAATGGAAAAGGGTCAAAACTACAGTGCTGAGCTTGAGTCCTCATATCAGCCATGAGATAGAATAGCAGAGCAGGCTTGAAGGGCTGAATGGCCTCATTCTGCTCCTATATTCCTGTATTCCGATCAGATTGGACGAGGCAGCTGGAGATGGAACCAGTGAGTGAGATTTGGAGAGAGGGAGAAGGAAAAGGATATGTTGGAGCTGGAGGGGAGACAGGAGCAGATGGGTTGGTAAAGTGAATAAACTGAAGCAATGGATGAACATTAGAACATAAGAAATAGGAGTAGGAGTTAGAGCCCACTCCGCCTTCAATGGGATCATGGCTGATCTATTACTTCAAAACCATTTTCCTGCACTATCCCCATAACCCTCGATGTTTTTTATATGTTCAGATCTATCGATCTCTGTCTTTCACATACTCAAAGACTGAGCCTCCATCGTCCTTTGGGGCAGAGAATTGCAAAGATTCAACACTCTGAGTGAAGAAATGCCTCCTCACCTTAGTCCTAAATAGGCTGGCCCTTATTCTGAGACTGTGACCCTTGGGAGGGAGGCAGAAGGACCGAGATGGTGGGACAGAGAGAGGGATGGAAACAGAGGGATAGACAGAGAGAGAGTGCATGAGGGGAGACAGAGACAGAGAGAAGGAGGGAGACAGGGAGGGTAGGAGTGAGACAGTGGGAAAGAGGGAGGGAGACAGAGAGACGGAGGGAGTGGGACAGACAGAGAGCTAGACGAGAGAGTGAAGGGAGAGAGGAAATGAGAGAGAGAGTGAGAGAGATGGAATTAACGAGGGAGAGAGGGATAGGAAGGGAGGGAGAGAGGCAGGGAGAGAAAATCGTAGAGAATAAGGGGGAGCCAGTGGAAGGGAGGAGAGAGAGAGACTGAAAGAAGAAGTGAGGGAGAGAAAGGGAGGTACGGAGTGGGAGAGAGAGAGACGGAGATGGAGGGGAGGTGGGGAGAGAGAGAGAGAGAGTGAGAGAGAGAGAGAGAGAGAGAGAGAATGAGTGAGACAGAGAAGTAGGGAGAGAAAGAGAGATATAGGTAGAGAAAAGAGGCAGCGAGATAATAAGGGAGAGACGAAGTAAGACAGAGGGAGAGAGGGATGGAGAGAGGGAGAAAGAGAGGGGGAGAGAGAGAGAGACAGAGAGACAGAGAGAGAGAAAGAGGGAGGGAGTGAAAGACGAAGAGAGGGAGGCATAGAGAAATAGAGAGAGAGCGGGAAAGAGGGAGACAGAGATGGAGGGAGAGGAAACGTAGAGAGGAAGGGAGAGTGAGTGAGATGGAAAGACCAGGAAGAATTGAAAAAGTAAACTTGTGTTGAATTTGTGAGTCTTGCATAGTGGAATGCTTTAGTATTTGCTGAGAATGTTGATCCAGTGCACTTTTGCCCCTGTGGGATGAATAGAATCTATATTAACTTATTACAGTATTAAGCTGGCGTTTGTGCTTAGTGTAATGTTTACAGTTTCCATTCATATAATATACTTTGCTGACTTTATTATCTGAAAACAGACATCAAATATCCACATGTTTTGCTATTTATGGCGGGGCAGACAGGTGAAGTGTTTATTTTGTCTGTGACTTAACTTGACACATACTGATAGCCAGCATGGCGGGAGATAGTGCTAGACAGAGAGAGATAGACAGAGGTAAAAAACTGTAGACATAGGTACAGATAGAAACGGAGAGAGAACAGAGAGGTATTGAGGGATAGAGACAGAAGCAGAGGAATTGAACGTGGCAGAAGACCATGAGACACTTTAGAAGCAGGGGGACAGGAAGACAGGCTGTATGGGGACGCTGGGTTAACGTTATGAGACCAGTGACAGAGACACACACACTTCCTCTATCCGTATAAAATTGAGGGAGCTCTCCTCTCCAAGTATAAAAAGGAGGGAGCTCCCCCTTGACATATAAAATGGAGGGACCTTCCCTTCTGCCTATGAAATCGACGGAGCTCCCTCTCTGCATATAAAATGGAGGGAGGTTCCCCTCAACGAATAAAATGGAGGGATCACCCCTCTACGTATAAAATGGAGGGAGATTCTCTTCTATGTATAGAAAATGGAGAGGGATTCCTGTCTATAGAACAGATGGAGGGAGATCTACTCTACATATAAAATGGAGGGAGTTCCAACTTTGTGCACAAAATGCAGGGGAATCATACAGACACCTCACCTATTTTAAAGTTTTTTCAACCATTTTTATACCAGAGACAGGACTGAGTGAATTATAAGCAGAAGCATGGTCAAGTACAGTCTTAACTGGTGCATTCGAGTGAGGAAGAAAGAGAGAGCGAGACAGGACGAAGGAGAGAGATGCAAAGTTATGTAGGAAGGAAGCTCTGAGCAGGACACAAAGAGGTTGCAAAGGGAGATGGGCGGGTTAAGTGAGTGGGCACGAAAGTGGTGGCAGGAATATCATGTGGAGAAATGCGAGGTTCTTCACTCTGTCAGGAAGAATAGAAACACAGAACATTTTTCAAATGGTGAGAAACTACTAAATGTTGGTGTTCAGAGGGATTTGGCTGCCCTTGTACAAAAATCACAGAAAGTTAACATGCAAGTACAGCCATCAATTAGGAAGGTAAGTGGAGTGTTGGCCTTTATTGCAATGAGGTTAGAGTACATGAGTGAGGAACTCTTGCTGCAATGGTGCAGGGGTTGGTGAGCCCACACCTGGTGTACTGTGGACAGTCCTGGTCTCAGTACTGAAGAAATGATATACTTGTCTTTGAGGCGATGTAGCAACAGATCACCAGATAATGGCAGAGCAGGCTTGAGGGGCCGTATGGCATAGTCCTGTTCCTATTTCTAATGCTCTTATGACAGGAAGGGAGAAAGGGACAAAGTGGTGTTGATAGAGGGAAAGACCCAGTGAGCGAGGTGGAGGGGTAGTGAGAGAAATGTGGGATGGATCGCACAGCTGAATACCTCACGAGAATGTCTACACAGAATTCAGAGGCAGTTCTCCAAAGTGCACTCACTGGAATGGTGTGGAGATGTATTTGAACCCTGTATCCACTGATTCACAGCTGAAATGTTACCACTATACAGAAGCCTTCTTCTAGAACATTGGTGCAAATGCACTGATGGATTTTTGTTTGAAAAATGATGACCAGGCCGGGTTTCACACTGACTCCAATGAACTCTCCCCTCAGCCTGGTAACTACTCATGGACTCGTGTCTAAGGGAACTGTTCAATGTTTGTGGTACAATTTCTCTCTATGCTGACGGGTTAATAGAGCAAATGGGATCCTGAGCTTTATAAACAGGTGTAAAAGTCAGGAAGTGATGCTAAACCTTTACAAAACAGTAGTTTGTCCCCAGCTGGAGTATTGTGCCCAATTTTGGGACCATACTTTGGGAAGGACATGAAGGCTTTGGTAAATGTACAGAATATATTTACGAGAACAGTTCCAGGGATGGGATTATTACAGTCACTCTCATGGACTGGAGAAGCTGGGGTTGTTCCTCTTAGAGCAAAGAAGCTTAAAATTGATTTACTAGAGGTGCTTAAAATTATGAAAGGTTTAAATAATGCAAACAAAAAAAAACTGTTTTTGATGGCTGAAGGATCGATAAGCAGAGAGCACAGACTGAGGGAGATTGGCAAAAAAAAAACCAGAGGCAAGATGAGGGAACCCGTTTCTTTTTAACAACACGTAATTTGGATTTGAAATGCACTGTCTGATAGGGTGGTGGATATGGATTATATAGTAGCTTTCAACAAGAAAATTGGACAAATAATTGGAACAGAAAAAATGAAGTGTTGGGGGAAGAGCAGGAGAGTGCGACTAACTGGACTTGTTCTCAAAAGAGACAGCACAGATTCAATGGGTCGAGTCGCCTCCAACTGTATTTTACTACTCTATAATTCCATGGTCCTCTTCTGAGAGAGAGAGAGAACAATAGATGGGTTGAGGGAGAGTGAGAAAGAGAGAGATAAAGAGACAGGGTGAGGGAGAGAGAGAGAGGGGCGAGGGAGAGAGTGAGATGGATGAGGGAGAGAAAGCGAGGGAAAGGGAGACGGGCTGAGGGGGAGAGAGAGAGAGAGAGAGGGTGAGTGAGACAGTGAGGAATAAAATGTCCCAAAGGGATGGGACCGGCTTGAGGGCCGAACGGCCTCCTCCTGTCTTTCTAAGGGCTTTAATAATATGATCTCCTGAAATGAACAATATCGTGATGGTCATTTTTAGCAAATGAAATAGAATTAATTTACCTTTAAAATGCTTTAAAATTATTCATCCGAATTCACAATATTACTTGTGTGAATTTAGATTATTTGCTGTTTATTAACATCATGAAGAAATGAATATTGAAAGATTCAATGTCAGTTTGTTTCCATCCTTGTTCAAACTCCTACTGACTCACTCGTAGGTCTAAACCTAAGGAACAGTTCTGTCGGTGCAGGGTCCCTTTAAGAGGTTGGGACTGAACCAGCGCTGCTCCCCTACCCCCACCCGCACCCCCTCGGGGTCGCAGCGCTGGGTCAAGGGTCACGGACTGCATGGAAACATTAAATGACTCATGACCCCCCCGACTCTAAAGACAAGAAAAGGAGACCAAAAATTCTTCTGAACCCCATGGAATCAGATTGACAATAAATTTAAACCCTGGGAGTGAAATACCATTGGAGAAAAGAGAGAACTTGATGTTTGCAAAAAACATTCTTTAAACAGGGGGAAGTGTTTGTGTTTATCTGTCTAAGTTGGTCAATGTGAATAGATGTGTCTCTGTGTGGTTTTCTCTCCTTCTCAGTCAGTGGGAACAGATGTGCCTGGATGTGCGTGTGTACGTGTTTGTGTGCTGATCTGTACAGGTTTGTCTGCCTGTGTTTATTTGGCTGTATTTGTGTCTGTGTGTGGCTTTGTATCTCTTTGTGTTTGTGTTTCCAATGCTGGATGTGAGGGTGGGAGAGGATACAGAATGATACTCTCTAATCTTCTTATTAAAGATCTTTCATCTTCAACAATTCTGATGAAGAAACAGAAATATCCTCCACGCAATGTCATGCAGTTGTATCTTAATACTTGCCGGGAAAAATGTGCCTCTCTCAAACACTGCCGATGTTGGGTTTATATGGGCTGATGATGCAAAGTTTGGTAAGACAGTAAGCTGTGAGGCGGACACAAAGAGACGGCAAAGGAAGATGATGGGCTAAGTGAGTGGGCAAGAAAGCTGCGGCTGGAATACTGTGTGGGGAAATGTGAGGTTCTTCACTTTTGGAGGAGGAACAGAAACAGAGAACGTTTTTTCAAAGCGTGAGAAACTGTTACATGTTGGTGTTCAGAGCGATTTGAGTGTCCTTGTACAGAAATCACAGAAAGTTAACGTGCAGGTACAGCCATCAATTAGAAAGCCAAATGGAGTGTTGGTCGTTATTGCAAGGGGGTAGAGTACAAGAGTGAGGAAGTCTTGCTGAATTGGTACAGGGTTTGGTGATCCCACACCTGGACTACTGTGTATAGTCCTGGTTTTAGTACTGAAGGAAGGATATACTTGTCATAGCGGTGAGAGGAGAGAGAGAAAGATGGAGTGAGGTAGAAGGCGTGAAATAAAAAGTCCCAAAGGCGCTCCACAGGGTCCCACAGGGTCCATTATGAAAAAGAATCGAACATCAAACCCACACAAGGAGAGATTAATGCAGATGACCAAACGCTTGGTCAAAGAGGCTAGTTTTAAGGAGCGTCTTCAAGCAGGAATGAGAGGTCGAGAGGCCAAGATGGATAGGGAAGGAATTATCTAGTATTAACAGGCAGTGGCATTAATTCCTGATTGTCGTTAGAGATTTGATAGGGAAGGGTATTAATGTATACGGAGACTGGACAATTCGATGTGGATAAGGAGCAAATCAGACATGACTTGATTGGGGCAGGCTCGAGGGGCCAATCGGCCTCATCCTGTCTTCGTCAGGACTTTATTAATATCACTGCAAATGCATTAATGGTTTTCGTTTGAAAAAATAAAGATGACCAGTTCACGGTTCCCTCTAGACCCCCCTAAACCCTCCTGCCAGCCTTGTAACGACTCATGGCTTCATGTCTAAGGGAACTGGTCAATGCTTCCGGTAGAATTTCAATCTTGGCTGATGGGATCCTGAGCTGTATAAACAGGTCCAAAGTATAAAAGTCAAAAGGTGATGATAAGCCTTTATAAAATAATAGTTTGTCTCCAGCTGAAGTATTGCGTCCAATTCAGGGATCACACTTTTGGAAGAAAGCGAAGGCATTGGTGAATGTACAGAAGATATGAATGTAATAGTGGCAGCAGTGTGTACCATCTACAAGATGCGCTGCAACGATGCATCAAGGCTCCTTCCACAGAACCTTCCAAGCCCGCGACCTCTACCACCTAGAAGTGGAGCAAATGCATGGCAAAACCACCAACTTCAAGTTCCCCTCCAAGCCACACACCATCCTGACTTGGAACTATCTCGCCGTTCCTTCACTATCGTTTGGTCAAAATGCTGGAACTCCCTTCCTAATAGCACGGTGTATGTAACTACCTCACATGGACTGCAGCGGTTCAAGAAGGCAGCTCACCACCACCTTCTCAAGGGCAATTAGGGATGGGCAATAAATGCTGGCCTAGCCAGCGACGCCCACATCCTAAGAATGAATAAAAACACCTAGAACGGTTCCAGGGATGAGATTATTACAGCTGTGCTGACGGACTCCAGAAACTGGATAAATCCCCAGGGCCTGACCAGGTGTATCCTGGGATGCTCTAGGAAGCAAGGGATGAGATTGCTGGGGCCCTGGCAGAGATTTTTGTGCATCATTAGCCATGGGTGAGGTACCAGAAGACTGGCGGATAGCTAATCTTGTGCCTTTATTTCAGAAGGGCAGCAGGAATAAGTCAGGGAACTACAGGCTGTTGAGCCTTACATCAATGGTGGGACAGTTACTGGAAGGGATTCTGCGAGACAGGATTTATATGCATCTAGAAAGGCATGGTCTGATTAGGGATAGTCAGCATGGCTTTGTGCATGGGAAATCATGTCTCACGAACTTGATTGAGTTTTTCGAGGAGGTGACCAAGATGATTGACGAGGGCAGGGCTATGGACGTTGTCTACATGGCCTTTAGCAAGGCTTTTGACAAGGTCCCGCATGGTAGGTTGGTCCACAAGGTTCGAACACATGGGATCCAGGGTGAGCTAGCAAATTGGATACAAAATTGGCTTGGTGATAGGAGGCAGAGGGTGGTAGTGGAGGGTTGTTTTTAAGATTGGAGGCCGGTGACCAGTGGTGTGCCGCAGGGATCAGTGCTGGGCCCTCTGTTGTTTGTCATATATATTGATGACATTTATGTGAATGTAAGGGGCATAATTAGTAAGTTGCAGATGACACCAAAATTGGTGTTATCATGGACAGTGAAGAAGGTTGTCTAAGATTACAACAGGATATAGATCAACTGGCAAAGTGGGCAAGGGAGTGGCAAATGGAATTTAACGCAGACAAGTGTGAAGTGATGCATTTTGGGAAGTTAAACCAGGGCAGGACATATACAGTGAATGGCAGGGCCCTGGGGAGTGTTGTTGAGCAGAGAGACCTTGGGGTGCAACTACATGGTTCCCTGAAAGTGGCAACACAGGTAGACAGGGTGGTGAAGAAGGCATATGGCATGCTTGTCTTCATCGGACGAGGCATTGATTGCAAGAGTTGGAACGTCATGATACAGTTATACATACTGTTGGTTAGGCCGCATTTCGAGTACTGTGTGCAGTTCTGGTCGCCACACTACAGGAAAGTTGTGATTAAGCTAGAGAGAGTGCAGAAAGATTCACAAAGATGTTGCCTGGTTTGGAGGGCTTGAGTTATAAAGAGAGATTGGATAGGCTGGGTCAGTTTTGCCTGGAGCGAAGGAGGCTGAGAGGGGACATGGTAGAGCTTTATAAAATTATGAGAGGCATAGATAGGGTAAATAGCCAGAGTCTGTTTCCCATGGTCGGGGTGAGTTAAACTAAAGGGCATAGATTTAAGGTGAGAGGGAGGAGGTATAAAGGGGATCAAAGGGGTAAATTTTTCACACAAAGAATAGTGGGTATCTGGAATGAGCTGCCGAAGGAGGTGATGGAGGCAGGAACAGTAGCGACATCTAAGAGGCATCTGGACAGGTATTTGAACGAGCAACGCGTAGAGGGATATGGACTTAATGCAGGCAGGTGGGATTAGTATAGATAGGCATTGTGGTCAGCATGGACGTGGTGGGCCGACGGGCCTGTTTCTATTCTGTACGACTCTATGACTCTCTAAGCTGGAGTATCTCTTCATAGAGCAGAGAAGCTTAAAGGGAGATTTGGTCGAGGTGTTTAAAGTCATAAAAGCTTTGGATAGAGGAAATACAGAGAAACTGTTTCCTACAGCTGAAGAATTGAAAACCAGAGAGGACAGATTGAAGGTAATTGGCAAAGAACACAGAGGTGACATGATGTGAAACATTTTTTTGTCGCACGGGTGTTTCAGATTTGAAATTCAATGTCTGATAGTGCGGTGGAGACAGATTCAATTGTATCTTTCAACAAGAGAGTTGGATAAATAATTGAAGGAGAAAAAATCAACAGGCACTTGGAGAGTTTGAGTTCATTAAGGAAGGCCAGTATGCATTTTTAAAAGGCAGAATGTACTTGACTGATCGAATTGAATTGTTTGATGAAGTAACAGAGAAGGTTGATGACGGGAATGCAATGGATTTTACATGGATTTTAGGAAAGCATTTGACAAAGTAGCAACTAAAATTCTGTTAACAAAAATGAGACTCATGGAATAGGAGAGCCAGTGTTGGCTTAGATAAAGAAAAAAAATTGTGAACGGGCAGCAAACAGCGAGTCATGGGAAACTGTTGTTTTTCAGAGTGGAAGACGGTAGATAGTGGTGTTCCCCAAGAGTCAATGCTAGGACCACTGCTTCTTTTGATATATATAAATGACCTGGATATTGGAACACAGAGTAAAATTTGCCGATGAAACCAAACTTGTAGGAAATGCAAACAGTGAGGATGATACCAATCGACAGGAAACAGGACATAGCTAGGCGAGCAGAATGGACATGCAGGTGGCAGATGGAATTTAAGACAGGCAAATTTGAGATGATGTATTTTTACAGAAGGGATAGGAAGAGGCAATATAGATTTAATGACACAGTTTGAAGGAGTGTTCAGGGACAAAAGGACTTGCGGGGACATGTGCATACATCTTTGAAGGTGGCAGGACATACTGAGAAAATAGTCAGCAAAGCATGTGACATCGTACGCTTCATAAGTAGGGATGTTGAGTGCAAAAGCATGGAAGTTATGTTGAACATTTACAAAGCCCTGGTTAGGCCACAACTAGAATATTGCATCCAGTTTTGGCCTCCACAGATTAAGAAGGATGTGTGGGCCCTTCAGAGGGATCAGCTGAGATAGTAGTTCCAGGGATGTTTTACCAAGTGGATTGCAAACAGCGACCTGAAGGTAAATGAGTGTCAGCGCAGTGACAGTTAGTGAGGGTTGAGAACAGATTTTTTCCCACATAGACAAAAAGGCTGAGACTCCCAAATATGGAGTCCCTGGACAGCAAGGAGCAAACCGGGTAGAATAAGGAACAAAAGGGAATCTTATGTCTGATACCAAGAGCTCAATACCATAGAAAGCCGAGAGCAGTGAAGAAAGTGCAGGGGTGAAATTAAAAAGCAAATTAGGAACGCAAAGAGAGGGCCAGATATTACCAAGCAAAATCAGGGAAAACGCAAAGATCGATTATAAATGCATGAAGAGCAAGAGTAGAACTAAGGATAGAGTATCACGAACCAAAATGGGAACATGCGTGCATGGAGGTTGGAGATGTGGCATGGTTCTTAATGAAAACTTCTTGCCGGTCTTCATAAAAGAGGGGAAGGATGCAGACATTGTAGTTAAAGCGGAGGAGTGTGAATTATTGGATAGGATGAACAGAGTCATACGGGAAATATTACGTTGTATGCCATCTTTGAAAGGGGATGAATAGTCAGGCATGGTTGGATTGGAGTCAGTTCAGAGAAGGTTCACTAGGCTGACTCCTGTGATGCAGGGGTTCTCATACTAGGAATGGTTGGACAGGTTGAGCCTATATTTATTGGAGTTCAGAAGAATGAGGGGTGGTCTTATTGAAACATAGAAGATTTTGAGGGGACTTTACAGGGCAGATGCTGGGGGCTGTTCCCTTAGTGGGGGAGTCTAGAACGAGGAGGCAGTTTAAAAATAAAAGGTTTCCAATTTATGACAGAGAAGAGGAGGAAATTATTTTCTCTCAGCGATTGCCTCGACTTTGGATTTCTCTTCCCAACGAGCAGTGGAGGTTGGGTCATTGAATATATTCAAGACTGTGTTGGACAGATTTATGATTGTTACATATTGTTATACTATCTGTAAAGTGTTAGGAAATAATTAGCTAGGAATTACTTGTTATGTCTAAGTGTTCCTTTGGAGGGGGCACATTCATGGCTACACTGCAGAGTCATGTTCGATGTAACACAAAAAATAATTGTACCAGTTTCTACAGCAGACAGAATGGTGCTGTACTAAACAGAATGACTCCAGCACTTCCAAGTCTAAAGTGACTATTTCCAACATTCTGGGAACCAGAAAAAAAAAAGTGGTAAGAGATACAGCATTGAATTTGAGGATTAAATGAAATGTGGAGAAGCCATTGGAATTGAGAGTCAGGTTCTAATAATGGATTTGTCAGTCACTCTTGTTGACAAGCTTCAGTGCAGAGACTGTGAGTGGGATCAGCATTCTAATGTTTTCAAACTGCAGAAAAGTTCCTCTCTGATTGGGGGTGGACAAGAGACATAGGATCTGGTGCAGTCCAGGGTGTAGTTTCTGTCCAGCTCCCAGCCTATGGAGTCAATCCTCTCATTTGCACCTTTCCACAAGGTCTGATTTGGAAAAATCAATCCTGGGACCGTAATGTTGAAAAATAAATGTTTCAAAGAAAAAGAACAAAGAACAAAGAAAATTACAGCACAGGAACAGGCCCTTCGGCCCTCCAAGCCTACGCCGATCCAGATGCTCTATCTAAACATGACGCCTATTTTCTAAGCGTCTGTATCTCTTAACTTCCTGCCCATTCATGTATCTGTCTAGATACATCTTAAAAGACGCTATCATGCCCGCGTCTACCACCTCCGCTGGAAACGCATTCCAGGCACCCACCACCCTCTGCGTAAAGAACTTTCCACGCATATCCCCACTAAACCTTTCCCCTTTCACTTTGAACTCGTGACCCCTAGTAATTGAATCCCCCACTCTGGGAAAAAGCTTCTTGCTATCCAACCTGTCTATACCTCTCATGATTTTGTACACCTCAATCAGGTCCCCCCTCAACCTTCGTCTTTCTAATGAAAATAATCCTAATCTACTCAACCTCTCTTCATACCTGGCGCCCTCCATACCAGGCAACATCCTGGTGAACCTCCTCTGCACCCTCTCCAAAGCATCCACATCCTTTTGGTAATGTGGCGACCAGAACTGCATGCATTATTCCAAATGTGGCCGAACCAAAGTCCTATACAACTGTAACATGACCTGCCAACTCTTGTACTCAATACCCCGTCCGATGAAGGAAAGCATGCCGTATGCCTTCTTGACCACTCTATTGACCTGCGTTGCCACCTTCAGGGAACAATGGACCTGAACAACCAAATCTCTCTGTGCATCAATTTTCCCCAGGACTTTTCCATTTACCGTATAGTTCACTATTGAATTGGATCTTCCAAAATGCATCACCTCGCATTTGCCCTGATTGAACTCCATCTGCCATTTCTCTGCCCAACTCTCCAGTCGATCTATATTCTGCTGTATTCTCTGACAGTCCCCTTCACTATCTGCTACTCCACCAATCTTAGTGTCGTCTGCAAACTTGCGAATCAGACCACCTATACTTTCCTCCAAATCATTTATGTATATCACAAACAACAGTGGTCCCAGCACGGATCCCTGTGGAACACCACTGGTCACACGTCTCCATTTTGAGAAACTCCCTTCTACTGCTACTCTCTGTCTCCTGTTGCCCAGCCAGTTCTTTATCCATCTAGCTAGCACACCTTGGACCCCATGCGCCTTCACTTTCTCCATTAGCCTACCATGGGGAACCTTATCGAACGCCTTACTGAAGTCCATGTATATGACATGTACAGCCCTTCCCTCATCAATCAACTTTGTCACTTCCTCAAAGAATTGTTTTAACTTGGTAACACATGACCTTCCCTGCACAAAACCATGTTGCCTATCACTGATAAGCCCATTTTCTTCCAAATAGGAATAGATCCTATCCCTCAGTAACTTCTCCAGCAGCTTCCCTGCCACTGACGTCAGGCTCACCGGTCTATAATTACCTGGATTATCCCTGCTACCCTTCTTAAACAAGGGGACAACATTCGCAATTCTCCAGTCCTCCGGGACCTCACCCGTGTTTAAGGATGCTGCAAAGATATCTGTTAAGGCCCCAGCTATTTCCTCTCTCGCTTCCCTCAGTAACCTGGGATAGATCCCATCCGGACCTGGGGGCTTGTCCACCTTAATGCCTTTTAGAATACCCAACACTTCCTCCCTCCTTATGCCGACTTGACCTAGATTAATCAAACATCTGTTCCTAACCTCAACATCCTTCATGTCCCTCTCCTCGGTGAATACCGATGCAAAGTACTCGTTTAGAATCTCACCCATTTTCTCTGACTCCACGCATAACTTTTCTCCTTTGTCCTTGAGTGTGCCAATCCTTTCTCTAGTTACCCTCTTGCTCCTTATATATGAATAAAAGGCTTTGGGATTTTCCTTAACCCTGTTTGCTAAAGATATTTCATGACCCCTTTTCGCCCTCTTAATTCCTCGTTTCAGATTGTTCCTACATTCCCGTTATTCTTTCAAAGCTTCGTCTTTCGTCAACCACCAAGACCTTATGTTTCCTCGAGGAATTTGAGGAGGGAGCTTCGCTCTTTCTGGGATCTGAGGGGAAACTTGGTGATTATCGCCATTGCCACTTGTGGGATCTTGCTGTGCATCAAGTGCATTGCAGAATTTCCTACAAGACAACAATGAGGACTCCTTAAAATTCAGCTGCCTGTGGGTCTGAGTGTGGATTTATTTGGGTTTCTCTCCATATTCCACTGGTCTTCTTTCCCCACACTTTTTCTATTTCAACCATTAATCACAGGAACATATGAAAGCAGGAAAAGGAATAGGCCATTCTGCCCCTCTAGGCTGTCCCGCCATTGAGTGAGATCATGGCTGATCCGCAGCCTAACTCCATATACCTGCTTTTGGCCCATATCCCTTAATATCTTTGCTTAATAAAAATCTATCTGTCTCAGACTTAAAATTAACAACTTTTCCAGCTTGAACTGCTGTTTGTGGGAGAGAGTTTCAAACCTCTACCACCCTTTACTTGAATAAGTGCTTCCTAACATCTCTCCTGAACGGTGTGGCCCTAATGTTTAGACTATGCCCCCTAGTATTAGAATCTCTAACCAGTGGAAATAGTTTTTCTTTATCGAGCCTGTGACTTCCTGTTAATATCTTCACGACTTCGATCAGATCACCCCTTAACTTTCTAAATCCCAGAGAAAACAGGCCTAATTTGTGTCATACCTCCTCGTAACTTAACCCCTGTAGTCCAGGTATCATTCTTGTAAACATACGTTGCCCTCCGTCCAAGGCCAATATATCCTTCCGAAGGTGTCATGCCCGGAACTGCTCACAGTACTCCAGGTGCGGTCTAACCAGGGTTTTGCACAGCTGCAGCATAACCTCTGTGTCTTTGTACTCCATTCCACTATATATAAAGGCAAACTTTCCATCACACTTTTTGATTATTTTCTGCACTTGCTCGTGACATTTTATAGATCAATGCACCTGATCCCCCAAGCCTCTTTGGACATCTGCTGTACTTAACCGCTTCCCATTTAGAAAGTACTCTGCTCTATCATATTTTGGACCAAAAGGGATAACCTAACACTTGCCCACATTGAAATCCATCTGCTACAGTTTTGCCTATTCACCTAGTCTGTCAATATTTCCTTGTTATTTTATGCTATCATCTGGACTGTCTACAATGCTGCCAAACTTTGTATCAACAGCAAATTTGGCTATATGACTGACTGTGCCATAATTCAAGTCGTCAATGAATTGTGTGAATAGTTGTGGCCCCAACACAGATACATGTGGGATGCCACTAGTCATATCGTGCCATTCACAGTACTTACCCATTATTCCTACTCTCTGTCGCCTACCACTCAACCAACGTCCTAACAATGTCAATAATTTGCCCTCAACGCCATGGGATTCTACCTTAGTTAGTCTCTTATGTGGGGCTTTATCAAATGCCCTCTGGAAGTGCATATATATAACATCCATAGTTATTCCCCTGACATTAGCCACCTTCTCAAAAAATTCAGTGCAGTTTGTTAGGCATGACCTTCCTGTCATGAATCCATGCTGGCTGTCCCTGATTAACAGAACTTTTTCTAGGTGTTCAGACACCCTATCCTTGATTATAGACTCCAGCAACTTCCTCACCACAGATGTCAGGCTAACTCGTCTATAAATTCCTTGGTTCCCCTTTCACCTTTCTTAAAAGGTGGAGTGCCATGTGCAACTTTCCAATCCAGAGGGACCACTCTTGAATCTAAGGAACTCTGAAAGACTGCAGTTCGGGCATTTACAATATGCTCCCCTACTTCCTTTAACACGCTCGGGATGTAAACCGTGAGGTCCTGGGGATTTCTCACTCTTTAGTTCCTTGTTACTGATGTTTTACTTACGACAAATTAATTAAGTCCCTGTCCCCTATTGGCTATTATTTTTTTCGGAACTTCTGGCAAGTTATCCTCCTTTTCAATTATAAATACTGAGGCAAAGTAATTGTTCAATATGTCTGCCATTTTCCCATTATCAATGACAATATCTCCATTTCTGGCTATTAGTGGGCCTGAAATGCTCTTGACCACCTGCTTTCCCTTGAAGTAGCTATAAAATTTCTTCTTATTGATTTTGATGCCCCTTGCAACTTTCCTTTCACCATCCCTTTTCGTAGCTCTTATGAGCTGCTTTGTGAACCTTTGATGGTCTTTGTATCTATCCCATTCGGCCGGATCTGTGCTGAGTTTTGCATTTTTATAAGCCTTTTCTTTTAGCTTTGCGCTATTCCTAATCTCTTTAGTTGTCCATAGCTGTTTTTTTCCCTCTGAAGTGGAGCTTTTTCCTCTCAGGGGTATATACTCGCTCTGTATTTCGTTAAATGTTTCTTTAAATATTCCCCACTGTTATTCAGTCGTTTGACGCATTAACAGATCTACCCAGTTTACCGTGGACAGTCTGTGTCTCATCCCGGTAAAATCAGTCTTACCCAAGTCTAAAATTCTAGTCGCTGATTCGTGCTTTTCACTTTCAAACGCTACCTTGAATTCGATCATATTGTGATCACTATTTGATAAAAGTTCACGCACAGTTAGGATAATAGTTAAATTTGACTCATTACTCATAACTAAATATACTATTTCCTGTCCCCTTGTTACATCTATGACATATTGCTAAAGGACGCATTCCTGTCCCAATACTGATGCCAGTGCCCTATGAAATGGAGCCCCTTTTCTCACACAACTCCTTTAGCCACGTGTTTACTTTCCTAATTTTCTTATGCCTATGCCAATGTGCAGGTGGTTCGGGTAATGATCCAGAGATTATAACTCTTAAGGACCTGTTTTTAACAAAGATTTTGTTCTTAGTTCCTGATAATCCCCAAACATGTCCTCTTGCCTCGTCTTGCCTATGTTGTTTGTCCCAACATGGACCACAACGACTGGATACTCTCCCTCATTCTCCAATGTTCTTTCAAGCCGGTTAGAGATGTCCCTCACCCTGGCACCAGGTAGGCAACATAGCATGTGGGACTCTCGGTCTTGCTTACAAAGAATGTTGTCAGTACCCCTAATTATGAAATACTCTACGACTACCACTTTTCTTTGTGCTCTCCCGCTTGAATTGCCTCCTGTCCCACGGTGCAGTGGTCAGTTTGCACATCCTACCTGCAGTCCTTTGCCTTATCCACACAGGAAGCAAGTATCTCGTACCTGTTAGACAAGGTCAAGAGCTGAGGCTCCTCCGTTCTGATTTCACAATCCCTCTACCTGCCTCACTTGCAGTCTCACCCTCCTGTCCCTGACCACTGGCCGAATTTGAGATACTGAATCTACGGGGTGTGACTGCCTTAAGAACAGTGCCCAGGAACCTCTCCCTCTCCCTGATGTGCCACAGTGTCTGAAGCTCGGACACAAGCTCATCAACTCTGTGCTGAAGATCTTTGAGCTGCAAACACTTGCTGCACATATGGTCAATGTGGCTCGCAATGGGATCTGCCAGCTCACTCATCATGCAGCTATGGCACATCGCCTGCTCTGCCATCTCTATTTTTCTTAATTAATTAATTAGCCAATAAAAAAATGCCACAATGTGATGTGTCGTTATTTTAAACGGTGACAGAAACATTTCAGAGGACGTTTTAAACAAGATTAAATCCGATATCGAGAGAAAAAGTAACAGATGTGGATGGTGGTGGGGGTGGTAGGCGGAGGGGGAGCAGGAGAAAGAGAGGGAAAGGATGTTTCAGTTTTTCAATCTGCAGGAATGTTCCTCTGTGTGCGATCCCTCAACTAACATCATGAATAACAGATTACCTGCATATTATAATTTTGCTGCCTTTGGCGTCTTGCTGTGCACAAATTGCCACCGGGTTGCAACAGAGATGACCCTTTCAAAATTAATTCATTGAGTGTCAACTGCTCCTGAGGGTCATGAATTACAAGAGCTAAATGTGAAGCCATATAAAGGCTTGTTATAAGTTCAAAGATGGAGTTTAACATTTTTTGAGGACTATGATGGGGATCCGGCTATTATCTCATTGTGCGATCTTGCTGTTCATACATTCCAGGCATCAATTCAGACATTATAGCACTGAGGCAGAAACAGACAGACAGAATAGTAGGGACAGTGAGAAACAGCTGGAGGTGGCAGGTTAAACCCCTAGAGAGAGAGAGGCTGTTTGAGAGTGTGGAGGTGTGGGGGTGGTGAGTGCGATGGACAGACAGAGCAAAATGGACAAAGACAGAGATAGAGAGACGAATAAATCCACAATCAAAACATTAGTAAACTGAATTTTGAAGTGGCATCTTACTGTGTCCAACTTGCCTGCAGAATTCCCTTTATTATAACAGTGACGGCATTTTAGAAGTGAATCCATTGTGTGTAAAGCTTTCCTAAAGGCCTGGAATTAAAGTCCTGAGCTTGAAGCCATTAAAATTCGCAAATAATGCTGGTGTTTTGGCAGTGCCGTAAATCTGAGGATTAAATGAAATGTGCAGCAGCCATATGAATTCAGAGTGAGGTTCTGAGAGTGGATCTCTCTCTCTCTCTCTCTCTCTCTCTCTTTCTCCCCATCTGTCTCTGAATGAGTGTAATGGGGGGAGAGAGATACAGGAGAGTGAGGGAAACATGAAGGGAATCAATGGAGGAGGAAGGGGTAACCGGCTGTTATCACACTGCTGCTTGTAGGATCTTGTTGCACACAAATGGCCTGCAGTGTTTCCAACATTGCAGCAGTGACGACCTCTTTAAAAATAATTTATTGAGTGCCAAATGGTTCCAATTCATTTCAATTCATTTTACTGAAGTTGCAGGTTCAGATTTATTTCTTTGTCTCTCTCCAGCTTCCTTTCCCTGTGTCTCTCTATTTGAACCTTTAATAGCTAAAGACAGGCATGCAATGTGATTTGTTGTTATTTTAAATGGACAGACAAAAATCTTCCATGGATCATTTCAATTAAGATTACATATGAGATATAGGTTAGAACAAAGATGGACAGAGAGACACACAGGGACGACTGAGATAAGGACGCACACACACACACACACAGACGTGACTGAGATAGGAACAGAGAGAGAGAGAGAGATAAAGAGACACGCACACACACACATACCCACACACAGAGGCAACTGAGATTGGAACAGAGAGAGTAAGATACAGAGGCACGGGGAGGGATGGAGACAGACACCTACATAGGTGACTGAGAAAGGAACAGAGAGAGTGAGATACAGAGGCACGGGGAGAGATAAAGAGGCAGACACACACACAGATCATACGGTCATAAAAATCACCCCCCTCCCAACCAACCCGCCACCACCACCGCCCCCCACCCCAAACACACACAGAGAGGTGGAGGTAAATATCTCAATCCTTTTATCCCTTTGTTTATAACTGTGATTTGCCTACATTTCTGTGTTGCTGAGAGATTGTCTGTATAACTGAGGGGGAATTCCTAGGCTCTTGCTGTGCTATTTTTTTGAAGTGCTGTTGCCTTTTAACCAGTTTGACTGGGGTCTGTTCTTGCCGCTGAGGTTTGTTGAAGAGACTGTGACTAGGGTCAGCACTGCTTTATATATTTATAATATTGCTAAAAACAGATTATCTGTAGACAATCAATTCACTGAGTGTCAAATGATGCTGAGGCTAGGAATCAAACGCCCTAAATGCAAAGCTGTCTAAAGGCTTGTTATCAGTATCCCGAGGGAGCTTATCATTTACTGGGGACTGTAATGCGATATCTTGCTATTATCATATTGTGGGATCTTGCTCTGCATAAATTGCCAGCATCAATTCCTACATTAAAATGCTGAGGCAGAAACAGATGGAAAGAAAAAGAGGGAGAGTGAGAAACAGCTGGAGGGGGCATGTTAAACACAGGGAGTGAGAGACACACATAGGCTGTGTGTGAGTGAGGGAGGGAAGGCAGAGAAAGATGGAGAAAGAGAGAGAGAGAGAGAGAGAGAAGTCCACAATTAAATCGTTCGTAAACTGAATTTTGAAAGGGCTCCATTACTGTGATCTTGCTGTGCGCAGCTTGCCTGCAGAATTCCCTTCATTGTAGCAGTGTCTGTATTTTAGAAGTGAATTCATTGTATGTAAAACTCTCCTGAAGGCCTGGGATTTAAGTTCTGAGCTTGAAGCTGGTATAACTACCCAATAATTCTGGAGTTTTGCATAGTGCCGTGAATTTGAGGATTAAATGAAATGTACAACAACCATTTGAATTGAGAGTGAGGTTTTGAGAGTGGATTTTTCTGTCTATCTTTCTCTTTCTCCATCTGTCTCTCTGAATGAGAATAGCAGGAGGGACAGAGAGGCAGGAGAGTTAGGGAAACATGGGAATGAGAGTGGACAAGGATGGGTAGCCAGCTGCTATTGCACTGCTGCTTGTTGGATCTTGCTGTGCACAAACGGCCTGCAGCATTTCCAGCAACAGCAACGACAACTTTAAACATGAATTCGTTGAAAATTTAATTCTTCTGTGAGTCACTAATCAAATGGTCGGTATTTGAAGGTTTGTAAAGGCGTGTTATCAGTCCTGAATAATGCTGGTGTTTTTGGCTGTGGGCTGAATTTGACAGTGAAATAAAACGCCTGGGTGGCCATTTGAATTCAGATTTTCAAGGATCGGAATGTGGATTTCTATCTCCATCCTTCTACGCGAGAAGGGATGGGGTTCACCAGTCTTTGTGTGTTTTTACAATGAGTAACAAATGTAGAGACACACACAGGGAAATAGAGGGAGAGTGAGAGAGAGAGAAAAAAAGCAGCTGGAAATGACAGCGGAAACACAGTGGCAGAAACACAAGCTCTTGCGGGTCTGCAGTGTTTCTTTACTGCCCAGCTGCCAGCCCCTGTAGAGAAACTCACTTCCCATTCCCCGCCCTCTGGCTCTAACCCTTGCCGGATGTCTGATTTATCATGATAAATGCTGGGGCAGTGATTAATTGTTCGTACTTTCATGTCAGTTTAAAGAGAGAAGTTCACAGTTTCTGGGAACAGAATGGAGCTGATTGCTGCGAATGTCTGTCTGTAAATTACAACAATGTTGTCCACAATGGGGTTTGGAGTGAAAAGTTTGCAGGTCATCAGGAAGCAGCTCCTTGTCATGTCATTGCTCAGAGCTGGCTGTGTTACCTGGACGAACAGGACAGTGGGCATGTACTTAGCTCCCAAATCCCTATATCACATTTCCAATCACATCCAATTCTCTGGCTCTGTATCAGGGGATGTTTGTAAAATGGGGATTCACTGAGAGATTTACTGGACCTGGTATTAGGGAAAAAGCCCGTCCAGGTGGTCGAAGTTTCAGTAGGGGAGCATTTCGGGAACTGTGACAATAACTCCATAAGTTTTAAGGTACTTGTGGAAAAGGGTAAGAATAGTCCTCGAGTGAAGATGCTAAATTGGGGGAAGGCTAATTATAACAATATTAGACAGGAACTGAAGAATTTAGATTGGGGGCGGTTGTTTGAGGGTAAATCAACATCTGACATGTGAGAGTCTTTCAAACGTCAGTAGATTAAAATCCAGGACCAGCATGTTCCTGTGAGGAAGAAGGATACGTTTGGCAAGTTTCGGGAACCTTGGATAACGCAGGATATTGTGAGCCGAGTCAAAAAGAAAAAGGAAGCATTCATAAGGGCTGGAAGGCTAGTAATAGACGAATCCCTTGAGGAATATAAAGACAGTAGGAAGGAACTTAAGCAAGGAGTCAGGAGGGCGCAAAAGGGTCATGTAAAATCTTTGGTAAACAGAATTAAGGAAAATCCCAAAGCTTTTTACACGTATAAAAAGAGCAAGTGGGTAACTCGGGAAAGGGTTGGCCCACTCAATGACAGAGAAGGGAATCTATGTGTGGAGCCGAAGGAAATGGACGAGGTACTAAATGAGTACTTTGCATCAGAATTCACCAAAGAGAAGGACTTGATGGATGATAAGCCTAGGGAAGGGAGTGTAGATAGTCTCAGTCATCTCATTATCAAAAAGGAGGAGATGTTGGGTGTCTTGCAAAGCATTAAAGTAGATAAGTCCCCAGGGCCTGATGGGATCTACCACAGAAAACTGAGGGAGGCAAGGGACGAAATTGTTGGTGCCTTGACAGAAATCTTTGCATCCTCATTGGCTGCAGGTGAGGTCCCAGAGGACTGGAGATTAGCCAATGATGTTCCTTTGTTTAAGAAGGTTAGCACGGATAACCCAGGAAATTATAGGCCGGTGAGCCTTACGTTATTGGTAGGGAAATTATTAGAGAGGATTCTTCGGGACAGGGTTTACTCCCATTTGGAGGCAAACGAACTTATTAGCGAGAGGCAGCACGGATTTGTGAAGGGGAGGTCGTGTCTCACCAATTTGAATGAGTTTTTTGAGGAAGTGACAAAGATGATTGATGAAGGAAGGGCAGTGGATCTTATCTATATGGACTTTAGTAAAGCCTTTGACAAGGTCCCTCATGGCAGACTGGTACAAAAGGTGAAGTCACACGGGATTAGAGGTGAGCTGGCAAGATGGATACAGAACTGGCTCGGTCATAGAAGTCAGAGGCTAGCAGTGGAAGGGTGCTTTTCTGAATGTAGGGATGCGACTAGTGGTGCTCTGCAGGGATCAGTGCTGGGACCTTTGCTATTTGCAGTAGTATCAATGATTTGCAGGAAAATGTAGCAGGTCTGATGGTCTGATTAGTAAGTTTGCGGACGACACAATGGTTGGTGGAGTTGCGGAGAGTGATGAAGATTGTCAAAGGATACAGCAGGATATAGATCGGTTGGAGACTTGGGCGGATAAATGGCAGATGGAGTTTAATCTGGACAAATGTGAGATAATGCATTTTGGAAAGTCTAAAGCAGGTGGGAAGTACACAGTAAATGGCAGAACCCTTAGGAGTATTGACAGGCAGAGAGATCTGGGCGTACAGGTCCACAGGTCACTGAAAGTGGCAACGCAGGTGGATATGTTAGTCAAGAAGGCATACAGCATGCTTGCCTTCATCGGTCGGGGCACAGAGTATAAATATTGGCAAGTCATGCTGCAGCCGTACAGAACTTTTGTGAGGCCACACTGATAATATTGCGTGCAATTCTGGTCGCCACACTACCAGAAGGACGTGGAGGCTTTGGAGAGGGTATAGAAGAGGTTTACCAGGATGTTGCCTGGTCTGGAGGGCCTTAGCTATGAGGAGAGGTTGGATAAACTAGGATTTTTCTCACTGGAACGACGGAGGTGGAGCGGCGACATGATAGAGATATACAAAGTTATGAGTGGCATGGACAGAGTGGGTAGTCAGAAGCTTTTTCCCAGGATGGAAGAGTCAGTTACTCGGGGGCATAGGTTTGAGGTGCGAGGGGGAAAGTTTAGAGGGGATGTGCGAGGCAAGTTCTTTACACAGAGGGTGGTGAGTGCCTGGAACTTGCTGCCAGGGGAGATGGTGGAAGCAGGTACGATAGCGACATTTAAGAGGCATCCTGACAAATACATGATTAGAATGGGAAGAGAGGGATACGGTCCCCGGAAGTGCAGAAGCTTTTAGTTTAGGCAGGCATCAAGATCGGCGCAGGCTTTGAGGGCCGAATGGCCTGTTCCTGTGCTGTAATGTTCTTTGTTCTTTGTTTGTTCTTTGATTGTTTATGTCAGTAAGTGAGAGAAATAGCCCTGAAGTGCTGTAACCAGCAAGGCTACGGACCATGTGCTGAAAGGTGGGATTAGATTGGGTGGCTTGTTTTTTTCGACCGGCACAGACACGACGGGCTGAATGGCCTCCTTCTGTGCCATAACTTTTCTATGGTTCTATGGTTTTACGAGCTTTTCAGAGGCTGGAAGCTCTGCAGCGAGTAACTCACCACCTGACTCCACAAACTCTGTCGAACTTCTACCAGACACAAGTCAGGAGTGTGATGGAGTACTCCTCAGTTACCTGGAAGGCTGCAGCTTCAACATCATTCAAGAAGTGACACCATCCAGGACAAAGCAGTTCGTTTGATTGGCTCTCCACTTACCACTTTCAACATTCAATTCCTCCACCACCAATGCACAATTTTTAGCAAGGTTTGCCATCTTAAAGTTGCACTGCAGCCACTCACCAAGGCTTCTGCTGCAACACCTTCCAAATGCGCAGTTGCTTCCACTTAGAAGGACAAGGGCAGCATATTCATGGGTATATTCAAGTGCCCAAACGGCACATCATCCTCCCTTGGAACAATATCGTTGTTCCTTCAATGTCGCTGGTCAAAATCCTGGAACTCCCTCCTGAAAGCACTCGGACTATACCTACACCACATAAACATCAAGAAGGCGGCTCGCAGCCACCTTTTCAAGGGTAATTAGGGATGGGCAATAAATATTGGCCTAGCCAGCGAATCTCAAATCCCGGGAAAGAATAAAAAAAAACTGTATGCGACTCAGTAACAAACTGTGACACATTTAGCAATCTCAGCACTGGCCAAATGGAACCTAACCCCTTCCCGCTGTGTGCCGAGCTCCCTACTATACTGGGTGTGATCGGATAACTCGACACAATTCAAGAATCGATATTCGGCCCTTGTTGCTGAATTTGGATCTGGTTATCAGAGGAAGTGAGTTCCGCAAAATGCTACTTGTCAATGCAGCCGAAGGCCCTTTTTGCTCTCAATGGGCTTTGGGTGAGTTTAATTAATTCAACATTCATCGGGAATGGAGTCTTGACTCTTTCTGAACTGTGTGGAGTGCAGTGCCATATTCGAGGAGATCAATTCACTCAGCACAGGCCGGGTAAGAAGCCTGGACTCTTTCTGCTTTCCCTCATTGTCAATCCAACAAGGAATCAGATTGGTGGATGCAATACGGGCTGTAAGGAACCTGGGTACTTTCTCTGACGCTCGTGTCGCACTGGTTGAGATCAGCCAAATAAGCACAGATTGGGTATGTAGTTTTGGCACTTTCTACACTCTATGTGCCTCAGTACCACTCCAGGTACGAAGAGGTAACACTACAGGGCAAGGATGCAAACGAGACCGTTTCTGGGAAGTAATCATCGTATCATAAGCTTTGGGTTAGTTATGGAAAAGGATAGGGAGCAATCCAGACCAAAAGTGCATAGGAGTACCAATTTCAATAGGGTGGTAAGGGATCTGGCCCAGGTAAATTGAAAAAAAAGGTTTGGCAGCAAAATGGCAATGGACCTTTTAAGAGGAGATCAATCAGTTACTGTCGAGGCATTTTCCAACGAGGTGTAAAGGTAGGACAAATAAAGCTTGGATGATGAAAGGGATAGAATAAGATGAAGCAGACAAAGGGTAGTTATGGTGCCTATGGCAGATGCCAGGTGGATAATTCAAGTAAGCTGACTACAGGAAGTTCAGAGAGAAGTTGAAAAAATTAATCAGTCGCAAAGTGAGTGCATGAGAAGAGACTGGAAACTAACATTAAAGGTAATCCAATTTTTTTATACAGGCGTATAAGTAGTAAAGTGGTAGTAAAAGGAGGAGTGACATCAAAAAGACGACTTGTACATGGAGATAGAGAGTATGGCTGAGCTACTAAACCAGCACTTTACATCCGTCTTGTTGTAGGGTATTCCCAAGCGCAGAGGCACCTGAAGTAAATATCATACTGTTTAAATGTTATTTGAGTAAGTAGATTCATATAATCCGAGTGCATATATATATATATATATATACACTCATATACAAGTTGAAAGTATAGCCACATATTGTTACAAAATGGAGTATTTACCTAAGGCATTGTGGGACAAGTTAGTTAGCTTGCAGCCTTGAGCATGGTACTGCTTAGCACAGACAATCAGCCTGACCATGCAGGGCCCCTCTTATCAGTGTATAAGACAGCTGCTTTGTGTAATTGCAGACTGCACGAAGCAATCAGGAATACAAGCTTGATAAAGGTAAAAGGAAGACTCAAGGATAGTTGATGGGGGGGTCTGGGAAACATCACAAGATGATCCGGGGGCTTGCACGAGCTGTTCACGTAGCCACATGATGACTAATGAGTAATCTAATTGGTAATATGTGCAATGGATGCATTCAATAACCGTTATGATTGGATTATGTCCAGCCAGGATGGGCTGAGTAACTGTATATCTGTTGTGGATTTTCCTTTGTTCGGTGGGGAGGCATTTGGAAAGACCAGTGACCTGCTCCCCGCTGCCGAAATAAACTGTTTGACATTGGAGCAGACCTCAGTGTCGAGTGATTCTTCCAGATTCATTCCCGCTAACAGTCTTTACTAAGAAAGAACATCCTGTCAAAGTCAGAATTAAAGAGCAGGTAATTGAGACAATGGATTGGCCAAGACTTCATGAAAGCCTGGCTGTACTGAAAGTTGATATGTCACCAGGGCCGGATGAGATGAATCCGAGAATACTTAGGGAAGTAAGAGGGGAAATGTAGGAGGCACTGGCCATAATCTGCCAATCCCCTTTGGATACAGGAGCGCTGTCAGAGGATTGGAGAATTGCCAATGTTACACCGTGGCTCAAGACAGGGTGGAAGGTTAAGCCCAACAACTACAGGTCAGCCGGCTTAACCTCAGTGGTGGGAAATCTTTTAGAAACGACAAATTAGGACAAAACTTACAGCCACTTGGACAACATTGGATTAATTAAAGAAAGCCAGCATGGATGTGTTCTGGACAAACCACGTTTAATTGATTTGAATGAGATTGTTGATGAGGTAAAAGAGCGGGTTGAAGAGGGGAATGAAGTTGATGGCGTCTACATGGACTTCCAAAAAACGTTTGAAAATTTCCACTAAACAGTCTTTTCACCAAGTTGGAATAAAAGGTAGCATGGATATGAAGTTGGCTGAGTGGCAGGAAACAGAGTAGTGGTGAACCGTTGTTTTTCAGACTGAAGGAAGTTATGCAACCAGATTACCCAGGGATCCATATTAGGACCACTGCTCTTCTTGATCTCTAATCATGACCTACAATTTGTGTGTCGGGTGCAATATCACAATTTACAGACGACACAAAACTTGAATATATTGTGAACTGTGAGGAGGATGGGGATAGACTTCAACAGGACATGGACGGGTTGATGGAATGGGTGGACACGTGGCAGATGAAATTTGATGCAGGGAAATGTGAAGTGATACATTTTGGTTGAAAGGACAAGGAGAGACAATATATAATAAATGGATATAATTCTAAAGGCCATGCAGGAGCTTAGGGATCTGTGGGTGCATGTGCACAAATCGTTGAAGTTGGCAGGACAGGTTGAGAAAGTGGCTAAGAAGGCATACCGTAACTTGGGAAGTATAAATAGAGGCATAGAGCACAAAGGTATGAATGTTATAGTGATATTTTAAGAACACTGTTCTGACCTCAACTGGAGTATTGTGTCCAATTTTGACACCACACTTTAAGAAGGATGAGAAGACATTAGAGAGGGGTGCAGAAAAATTTTACCACAGTGGCATTACTGGTGACTTACGTGGATACGTTCCAGAAGCTCAGAATGAGATTACATCTGGAGTACAGTTTGCAGTTTTGGTCTCCATACCTAAGGAAGCGCTTGCTTAGTTTAGAGATACAGCACTGAAACAGGCCCTTCGGCCTACCGAGTCTGTGCCGAACATCAACCATCCATTTATACTAATCCTACACTAATTCCATATTCCTACCACATCCGCACCTGTTCCTATATTTCCCTACCACCGACCTCTACTAGGGGCAATTTATAATGGCCAATTTACCTATCAATCTGCAAGTCTTTGGCATGTGGGAGGAAACCGGAGCACCCAGAGGAAACACACGCAGACACAGGGAGAACTTGCAAACTCCACACAAACAAGTACCCGGAATTGAACCTGGGTCGCTGGAGTTGTGAGGCAGCGGTGCTAACCACTGCACCACTGTGCCGCCCACTGTGTCTTAGCTATCGTGGAATAAAGATTGACTAGATTGTTTCTGGGATGACAGAGCTGCACGAAGTGGAGGGATTGAGTAGAAAACATATCTTTTCTGGGCTTTAGCATCATGACATGTGATCTCTTTGAAATGCATAAAATACTTAGAGGACGTGACAGTGTAGATGCTGAGAAGCTGTATCCCCTGACTGCAGAGTCAGAACTGGGGTCATAGTGACAGGATCTCTAGTTTGCCATTCCGGACCGAAAAAACGAGAGATTCTTTTTCCAGAGGGCTGTTAATCTTTGCAGATCTCTACCTCAGAGGTCTATGGATGCTAAGTCGCTGAGTATATTCAAGACTGAGATCGATATGTTTTGGAGCACGAACGGAATCAAGAGATATTGTGAGAGGGCTTGAAATAAGAGTTATGATAGAAGATTCACCATGATCGTGTTGAATGGTGAAGCATATTCACATGGCCTACTCCTGCCAATTTTTCTGCTGTTATTAAGTTGAAATTAAATTGTAATTCGAGCAAGTCCTTAGTTGCTCTGCTTATCGAAACAAAAATGCTGAACAAACTGTTTCAATGGATATATCAACATTTTCCTTAACTCTTCTCTGAATTTAGCCTGGGTCACTACATAAATAAATGTGTTCGTGCAGCAGCTCAGAAGTAGGAGCATATATCCTGTCTCTTGAAAGATATAAACAGGATCATCATAGCCTGTGTAAGAATAAGTATTAGTCATTCGATAATACATGTAATGGATTGTGTGCGTCAGCCATAACAGTATAAAATTGGCTGATATGCTGAAGAGTAAAATTATGGATTTCTTCCTGCTCTGAATCTCAGAATCAGGATTATTTGCAGAGCTGGTGTTGCCTTTCAGTGCCCTGCGGGCTTTGCTGGCCACTAATATATATCTTACCGTCAGAGCATTGAGAAACAAAATAATGAAAAATGGCAGAAAAGGAGTCGCTATGGAGCTTGAATAAGAAAATGCTTGCCACAACGGTGAGCTATAAAAGACTGACCTGATCCGACAATACCAGGGCAATTTGCTATCTATGTACAGAGGTTCATATATGAAGTACCAGGGGATGCTTCTTAAACAGCTCATGGTGAACACCATGCCTATAATTGCAGCTGCTCTTTCTTTGTTGCAATATCTGTTCTTCAGCTTCTGGAAACAAATGGCTATGGAACGATCAACGGTGAATGCGACGGTTAACCAGACAGAAATGACTTGGGTTGCATAAACTAGGACGGTTTTTGCCCGACATACCGGGGTAAGTAAAAGATAATTTCCTGGAATGTAAATGGAAATGATCCGATTGAGTATAACGCCTGTGATAACAACGATCAGATCAGCCGTTGCCATAGCCACCAGGTAGTAAGTGATGCATTTGGAGAGACCGCACTTTCCCCGGGCGAGGATCACAATTGCCACGAGATTAACTGGAGAGAAGCGTAGAAAACACGTGATTAAGTGTAGAGAAGGGTAGAAAACCAAACGATAAACATTAATACAAAGAACCAGAGTGTGCCCACTATAGAAAGTGGCTGGACATTGACTTTGTACGATTATGTGAAATGGTGATAGTGAGTCACCATCTGTTTTCTCTCTCCATTAAAGTCAATGGGAATGAAAATCAGTAGTGATGTAAAACCCCTGCCACCTCAATATCACTCATTGTACACTATTACACAATTTCAAGATTGATGCCTTTGTACTGCATCCCATAAGGAAACAAATTTTCCATTAAACATATATTTATATATATATATATATATATACATATATGCACATATATATTAGATACAACATATATGTCAAATTATAACATTTAGAAATGAAATAAAAGTGAAATAGCCAGGGTTAATCTTTCAGAATATTTATAAGTTATACGAAGAAACCAGTCTAACCAAGAACTCGAAGCATACGATCCATAGTGTGGAAGAATGAATAAACTGATTGAGTTCGTATTGTTTCTTCAGAAAGGCTATTGAAACATCATATAAGGCTAAAAAAAAAAATCTTGGAATGAGGATAGGGCCACTCACTGACCAACACTGCTCTTCAGATTCGAGGGATTTTTCAAAGCGCCAAAACGTAGCTCTTGTGGCCTTGTGGCCAGAAGAACTGATTTGTCAAACTTACAAAACAGCGAGTAGCAAGGGCAGTAAAAGCAGAGCGAGGATTAGTGAAAATGGCGAAGTGTAGCTGATATGAAATAACAATGTGGAGCTTTGATGCAATGTCTGGGAATCAAAATGAATGAGCCTCCTTTCAAAATGGCAAATTCATAGCTAACATAGAGAGGAGGAGCCTGGGATTTACATGGAAAATAGGTAAGCTATTAAATGAATCACATATGTCATTGGCCATGTAATGTGCGGTGGTTGTGTTGTCAGGCATTTTGCCGGACATCCAGAGCTGAATGTGTCCACATTTGCACTGCAGCAACATTAGGAAGACTGAAGACATTGCTTTCAACAGGGCACAAACTCTGTTGCTCTGAAATCGATTTTCCCCCCACCAACCAATACCCCAGGTTGAACTAGACGTTTGTAACCTCTATTGGCTCTTTGTCGATGTGTTGCGCCTCGTGCATGATATATTTTTCTATTACCAAGTTCCATTACATCCCACTTCCGTAATATTTCCCATCCCTGATCCATCTGAATCCATTTGGTGTTGATTTCCTCCATCATGCTTCTATTAGTTCCACTCCAGTACAATCAATGCTATCCTGGATGACCTCCCATCTTATACCCTCCAAAAGCTTATGCTCATTTAAACTTCTGCTGCATTTGTCCTAATTTCCATCAATCCCGTTCACCAAAGACACCTGTACTCACTGGCCAATGCTGACTCCACGTCCACCAACCTTTATTTCAGAATTCTATTCTTCGTGGTCAGATCTCTCCATGTCTTCTTCCTTCTCTAACTCAACAATCTTCTCCAGGCCTGCAAGACTGAATAATTTACTTTCTTCTAATTCGGACACCTTTTTCATTGTCCTATCATTTTTCAGCAGCGTATTGAAGGCACTTAGGCCCTAGGCTCTGGAACACTCTAACTAAACCTGTCCACCTAACCGACGTCTTATCTTTTTAAAATAATCACATGCATCAATAAAAGCAACAAAGTTGAATCAATAAAAGAAAAATACTGCGGATGCTGGAAATCTGAAATAAAAACACAAAATGCTGGAAATACTCAGTACGCCTGCCAGCATCTGTGGAGAAAGAAGCAGAGTTAACGTTTCAGGTCACTGACCCTTCTTCAGTTGAATCAATGCTCCGTTGCATACTCAAACCCTAATAGCACAACATTGCTCATTCTCGCAGTGCAACTATTATTATTTCTGGAGGATGTCACGCAACAGCTTTAAATCTTTACATGCGTCAAATTTCACTGCGTCTTTTACAATTGATAAGTAGAATTCATATGGCGCAGTTTGTCTTCATGATAGATTGCATTGCATGTAAGCTTAATGCACCAGAACTCTATTGATAGGTTCGTGGGCAAGTACAATATCTTGTTTCATACTACGCTGCAGAAATAGGGAAATCGAGCATAATTCCTCATCGCATCTGTCTGTTGATCTCAGAGGTTTTGATGTTTGTGATGCAACGAGACTCAGGAATGATGGTAGAGCAAGTAACGCAGCCGATGTTCTCCATCAGGACTAAAACGTACGTAAGTGGATGCGCCAGTGAGGGCAAATCTAATCAGTGAAATCACCTCCGTGGTTAAAAGTTTGTTAAGTCTCCCTATCACGTGGCATATGAAGAAGAAATTGGACATACAAAAGCTGGAAGAAACTATGGAACCTGAACACGTGAAGACAAGTGAGAACAATAATTTCTTCCGGAAGTTCATGACTGCTATGTTTGGGCTTTGGATGCTGACCTACACCCAATAGAAGCTTAAGCAACATTCAGCACCAATGAACAAAATTTATAATCTGATGAACAGTTCATTTTGGTTCTGCGATAACAAGTTAGTTGAAAGAAATGCTTGAAAATTCCAGTCAGTGTTGGAAATCAGAAAACCACATTTTCATTCAACATTAAATTGGAGATATAATTTAAGCAAAAGGCTAATTTAATCCTTGAATGGTTACCTCAGAATAAGTGATGACTTAGAAAGCACATCCACCCAGGCAGATTACGTTAGCAAATACGCAGCAAAAACAATGAAACAGTTTAAGGCAGGTTTGCACGGCTGGCAATGTTACAACTTACCTGGGACACCAACAGCAGCAAGAACGGGATAGTAAATCGCATACACTGGACCAGTTGCTGGCTGATGCATTTTCTCTCAGAAACGATTACGTCTCAACTGTCTCAACACAGGTTTGCAGCAGAGTCAATATATAGATCATGGAAGTCTCCAAAGAGACAGTTAGGTAATGTTTTGCTGAGGTTAGTTCCATGTGTTTGCACTAACAAACTGAGCGAGATATTTTTATTCCAATGCTTACGATTGAACTTTGTTAAAGGTTATTAGTTGTTTTTTTTCTTTATTGGAAACATCTAACGGACCAGTAACTATTTTGTTTACATTGGTTCTGAAATACAATTCAAAGGTAATACAAGCAATGTTTCAGATGGTTCTCATGCCCAGATTTGATCTTTGGAGTGTGTTGATTTTGCTGCGTTATCCACAAAATGATAGCGGGACTGATGAAACTGATTGACAGTCCACAAGCTGGACAGATTGAATATAAGCCCACTTGTAGCAGACATGGTCTCTTCAGACTACTAGAAAAGATCGGATGCCAGCTAAGTATCATCGCCTCATTCCATGACAATATGAAAGGCACAATTCAGCATAGCCGCGCCTCATCAGACCCCTTTCCTATCCGAAGTGGCGTGAAACATTGCTGTGTTCACGCATCCGCACTGTTTGGGATTTTCTTCTCCCTGCTGCTCTCTCATGCGTTCAAATCTACAGAAGAAGGAATTTTCCTCCACACATGATCAGGTGGCAGGTTGTTCAACCTTGCCCCTTTGAGAGCGAAGACCAAAGTATGGAAAGTCTTCATCAGGGAACTCCTCTTTGCTGACGATGCTGCATTAACATCTCACACTGAAGAATGTCTGCAGAGTCTCATCGACAGGTTTGCTCCTGCCTGCAACGAATTTGGCCGAACCATCAGCTTCAAGAAATCGAACATCGTGGGACAGGACATCAGATATGCTCCATCCATCAATATCAGCGGCCACGCTCTGGAAATGGTTCAAGAGTTCACCTACCTCGGCTCAACTATCACCAGTAACCTGTCTCTCGATACAGAAATCAACAAGCGCATGGGAAAGGCTTCCACTGCTGTGTCCAGACTGACCAAAACCATGTGGGAAATGGGGGAACTGACACGGAACACAATAGTCCGAGTGTATCAAGCCTGTGTCCTCAGTACCTTGCTCTATGGCAGCGAGGCCAGGACAACGTATGTCAGCCAAGAGCGTAGTCTCAATTCATTCCATCTTCGCTGCTTCCGGAGAATCCTTGGCATCAGGTGGCAGGACCGTATCTCCAACACAGAAGTCCTCGAGGCGGCCAACATCACCAGCTTATACACACTACTGAGTCAGCGGTGCTTGTGATGGCTTGGCTATGTGAGCCTCATGGAAGATGGCAGGATCCCCAAGGACACAATGTACAGCGAGCTCGCCACTGGTATCAGACCCAACGGCCGTCCATGTCTCCGCTTTAAAGACGTCTGCAAACGCGACATGAGGTCCTGTGACATCGATCACAAGTCGTGGGAGTCAATTGCCAGCGATCGCTAGAGCTGGCAGGCAGCCATAAAGGCGGGGCTAAAGTGTGGAGATTCGAAGAGACTTAGCAATTGGCAGGGAAAAAGACAGAAGCACAAGGGGAGAGCCAACTGTGCAACAGCCCCGACAACCATTTTTTTCTGCAGCACCTGTGGAAGAGTCTGTCACTCTCGTATTGGCCTTTATAGCCACTCATGGCGCTGCTCCACAAACCACTGACCAACTCCAGGCGCTTTCCCATTGTCTCCCGAGACAAGGAGGCCAAAGAAAAAAAGAAGAGCTTCCAAATTAATATCCATTGATCACTACTGGGAAGTTGTTATTGTGACCAATGGGTTAAAATATTGAACATCCTGGAAACATAGAAAATAGGAGCAGGAGTAGGCCATGCGGCTTTTCGAGTCTGCTCCGCTGTTCATTATGATCATGGCTGATCTTCCAACTTAGTAGCCTATTCCAGCTTTCGCCCCATACCCGTTGATCCCTTTAGACCCAAGAGCTATATCGAACACCTTTTTTAAAAGAATACAATGTTTTGGCCTCAATTCCACAGGATCACCACTCTCTGGGTGAAGAAATTTACCCTGTAAACTTAGACTATGACCCCTGGTTCCGGACTCCCCCACCATCAGGAACATCCTTGCTGCATCTACTCTGTCAAGTCCTGTTAGAATTTTACAGGCTGCACAAATATCCCCATCCTCAATGGTGGGGGAGCCCAGCACATCAGTGCAAAAGATAAGGCTGAGGCAGTTGCAACTATCTTCAGCCAGAAGTGCCGAGTTGATGATCCATCTCGGCCTCCTCCTGAAGTCCCCAGCATCACAGATGCCAGAATTCAGCCAATTCGATTCACTCCGCATGATATCAAGAAACGACTGATTACACTGGAAATTGCAAAGGTTATGAGCACTGACAATATTCCGGCAATAGTACTGATGACCTGTGCTCCAGAATTTGCTGGGCCCCTAGCCAAGTTGTTCCAGTCCAGCTGCAACACTGGCATCTACCCTGCAGTGTGGACAATTGTCCTGTACACAACAAGCAGACAAGTCCAGCCCATCCAATTACTGCCCAATCAGCCTACTTTGAATCATCAGTAAAGTAATGGAAGTTTTCACCAACAGTGCCATCAAGTGGCACTTGCTTAGCAATAACCTGCTCGGTGACGCTCAGTTTGGCTTCCGCCAGGGCCACTCAGCTCCTAACCTCATTACAGCGTTGGTTCAAACATGGACAAAAGAGCTGAAGTCAAGAGTTGAGGCGAGAGTGGCAGCCCGTGACATCAAGGCAGCATTTGACCGAGTATGGCGTCAAGAAGCCCGAGCAAAACTGAAATCAATGGGGGAATCAGGGGGAAAACTCTCCGTTGGTTGGAGTCATAACTATGCAAAGGAAGATGATAGTGGTTGTTGGAAGTCAATCGTCTGAGCTCCAGGACATCACTGCAGGAGTTCCTCAGGGGATTTTCGCTGACAATTTCACAATATTCAGCACCATTCGCTACTCCTCAGATACTGAAGCAGTTCGTATAGAAATGCAGCAAGACCTGGACAATATCCAGGCTTGGGCTGATAAGTGGCAACTAACATTCGCGCTACACAAGTGCCATGTCATGACCATCTCCAACAAGAGAGAAACTAACCATTTCCCCTTGACATTCAACGGCATTACCATCGCTGAATCCCCTACTATCAACTTTCTAGTGGCTACCATTGACCAGCAACAGAACTGGAATAGCCAAATAAATACCGTGGCTAAAAGAGCAGGTCAGAGGCCAGGAATCCTGCGGCGGGTAACTCACTTCCTGACTCCCCAAAGCCTGTCCACCATCTACAAGGCAGAAGTCAGGAGTGTGATGGAATATCCACCACTTTCCTGGATGGGTGCAGCTCCAACAACACTCAAGAAGCTCGACACCATCCAGGAAAAAGCACCCCACCTGATTGGCACTCCAGACACCACTCGAAACATTCACTCCCAGCACCACAGATGCACAGTGGCAGCAGTGTGTACCATCTACAAGATGCTCTGCAGCAATGCACCAAGGCTCCTTAGACAGCATCTTAAAAACTCGCGACCTCTGCCAACTAGCAAGGCAAGGAGAGCAAATGTATGGGAACACCACCACCTGCAAGTTCCCCTCTCAGTCACACAACATCCTGACTTGGAACTATATCGCCGTTCCTTCACTGCCGCTGGGTCAAAATCCGGGAAATCCCTTCCAAATAGCACTGTGGGTATACCTCCCTCCCATGGACTGCAGTGGTTAAAGAAGACAACTCACCACCACCTTCTTAAGGGCAATTAGCGATGTGCAACAAATGCTGGTCTAGCCAGCGACGCCCACATCCCATGAATGAATAAAAAAGGTAAAATAATTAAGGAAAACCTACAAGGATTTTTTATGGGCAAATTATGTTTAATTGACTTGAATAATTTTTTTTTGTTGAGGCAACAGAATGGGTTGAAAAGGGTAATCAGGTTATTGTGGTCTACTTGGACTTCCAAAAGGTGTTTGATAAATTTCCACTTGACAGGGTTGTCAGCAAAGCTAAATCCCATTGAATACAAGTTAACATTGATATAAAATGTTCTGAGTGATAGGAAACAGAGTCTGAAGGAAGGTGTACAGTGGGATTCCCCATGGATCCTTATTTGGAACACTGCTCTTCCTGATTTCCAAAATGACCTAGAATTGGGGGCGCAGGGCACAATTTCACAATTTACAGATGATAAAAATCTTGAAGTTATTCTGAACTATTCAGAAGAGACTTATAGACTTCAACAGGACATAGGCAGCTTGGTGGAATGGGCAGACACATGGCAGATGATATTTAATGCAGAGAAATGCGAAGTGATACATTTTGATCTGAAGAATAAGGAGAGGCAATATAAAATAATGGATATAATTTGAACGTGGCAGCTGGAACATAGAGACCTGTGGCTGAATTTTAATAGTTTGCACCTTTCTGGGCAGCGAGCTTAAAAAGGTGCATTGCACATGCATGAGACGTGTGCCGTCGATACGCCGTGCTATTTCGCGTGGTAGCTCCTTAACATGGAGAGTCAAAAGGCCCGCCCCCGTTGGCGTTGAGGGGGCGGGCGCTCCGTCCCCTGGACGGCGTCCAGCACCACCGTGCAGGTGCCGACGCCATTTTTAAAGGGCCCTTCAGTTAAATTTATTTTTAAATGTCCCACTGCTATAACAATGACAATAATATTTGAACTTAACATTGAATCACCTCTCCCATTCTGAGTACTCAATAAATAAATTGACCTGTCTCCCTAAAAAAACATTCTTTTGCTATGCCGAACTTGCCCCCACGATCTTCAGCACCTTTGATCCTCAACCCTTTCCCACCATCCACATCATACAATCGCAGCATTTTACCCCACTAACCCCGCCGCCCTGAACATTTCAATTCCCCTCACCCCTCACCAGAAGTGTCACGCTTCGTTCTCCGAACAGAGATTCAAAAGTGCGGGAGTTCTGGCCATGGACCGGAATATCGGCGTGGGATGGCCGTCAGGGAAAGATAAGTGCTTTTGCACGTATTTAAATTTATTGTAATGTTGAAATGAAGGCTCCACCGCTGAGCGGCGGGGAGGCTGAATCGAGGCCTCGCCACCTCTGTTAAAATGCGGCGGGGCCTTCACAGCATCGCGGCCTCTGGCGGGCCTCTTCAGAAGTATTTTCCAGGCCCCCATGCCACCATCCCCGACATCAGAGTGCTGGTAAAATCCTACCACTAGCAGTCTATGTGCACAAATCGTCGGAAGTGGCAGGACAGGTTGAGAAAGCGACTAATGAGGCATAAGGGATCTTGGGAAGTACAAAGAGAGGGAAAGAGTACAAAAGCAAGGACATTTTATAAAACACTAGTTTGGCCTCAACTGGAATATTGTGTCCAATTTTGGGCACCACACTTTAGGAAGGATGTGAAGGCATTAGAGAGGCTACAGAAAGGTTTTATCAGAATGGTTACATGGATGGGATACGTGGTACATTGGAGAAGCTGGGACTGTTCATCTTCGAGAACAGATGGTTGAGCAGAGTCTTGATGGAGATGTCCAAAACCGTGAGGCGTCTGGGCAGAATAGGTAGGCAGAAACTGTTTGCATTGGCAGAACCAGAGGATGGCGATTTAAGCTTAATGGCCAAAGAAACAAAGGCGATAGAGGGAGAAGTTTATTTCTTAATTCATTGTGTGGTTCGGATCTGGAATGCACTGCCTGAGATTGTGGTGGAGGCAATTTAATTGTGGCTTTCAAAGGGCAAATGGCCAATTGTCTGACGAGAAAATTTATTCAGAGCTATGGGAAAGGAAGGGGAGTGGTACTAGCTGCGTTGCTGTAGCAGAGAGCAGGCACAGGCACGAAGGCCTGTACGGCCTCCTTCTGTGCTCTAAGTATTCTATGATTCTATGTGGCTCATTACCACGATCAATGAAATGAACAACAGCACTGGCCGCTAACGAGTCTGCCTACTTATTTCTTTCAGTGAGGCTCAGTAGCAAAGGTCTGTGATCTTCCCATCAATTGGGGTCGGATCATGACTCTTGCTGCAGTGTGTGGGGCCCAGTAACACATTCAAGAGTATACCAGAGAATGAAGCCAAGGTACCTCCTGCTCCATGTCGGGCTAAATACCACACAGGATTTGATCTACTCGTCGCAGATGGCAGGGAAGGCACCAGGGTTCTTAAAGATCTCTGTGGAGCTCAGAGACATACGGAGTGATTTCATTTAAACTGCCACAGGCCAACGATGGAATTCTGTCCTATTCTGCTCAGTTCTGTGCTCAATACCACACCGGTTATTATCAACACACTTGGCACAATGTTGGCATGGAGTCTGGTTCCATTCTGCACTGTGTGTGACTCAGTACCACAGGGTATTAATTAACTAACAGCACAAAGTGTGAATGAAGTCTGGTCCCTTCCTGAGCTTTGTGCGTCTTAATACCACACTGGGAGAATTTGACTTACTCACCACAGGCCGAGGTTGGAATTTAGGGTCTTCCTGCCCTGTGTGGAGGTCAACACCACACCGGATGGGTTCAGGTAACATAGCACGGGCCGGGAACGGAACCTTAGCCCTTTCTACTCCGTGTGGGGTTTCAGTATCACAGGGATTGAGAGTAGTGTACAACACGAAGCCAAATTTATCTCGGCCCTTCATGTTTGTGTGCAGTTCAGGACCATGTGGAGAGGGGGAGAGTGAGGGAAACTATATCAGCTTGGGCAGGGACTGAAATCTAAGGCCTTCAAGCTTTTTATAGGGCGAAATAACATGTTGTGTGGCCTGAGTTATCAGCACAGGATGGAGATGTAAACTAGGCACTTCCTTCTCTTTGTGAGGCTCAGTGTTACACTGGGTGAAATCAGCTAACACAGCACAGGCTGGGTTTGGATCTGGGCCCTTTTTGCTCAGAGTGTATGGCGCAGTATCATTTTTAACAAAGGCCTTGCAGAAAGCCAGGGCCCTTCCTGCTCCACGTGGGAATCAGTGATGCACGTTGCAATTAGTTAACCACACATGACAGGAATCGATATCAGATACTTGCAGATATGTGTGGAAATCAGTACCATGCTGCGTGAGATCAGTGAACTCATTATGAGATGAGGGTAGAGTCTGGGACCCATCTACTCAATTTTGCTCAGTACCACGCTGGCGCGGATCAACTAACTCAGCACAGGATGGGGTTAGAACGTAGGGCCTCCCCGACCATATTGGGAACCAATAACACTCCAGGTGAGCTGAGCTAATAGCACAGACGGGGTATGGAACCTAGGTCCTTGCATTCTTCTGTGGGTCTCAGTAGCACACAGCCAGAGATCAGCTAACAGAGCAAGGCACGAATGGAACTTGCACATTCTCCCCATAACAACCAGCCTCTCACTCACACCAATCCACCCCTTCCCTAGAAAAATGCGCCCTCCCCACCCATCAATGCCCCTTACCTCCAGACACCCACCCACTCCTCTTCGATATATCCAGTCGCCCTCTCCTTCCATCAACGTAGATCCCTTCTACGGACACGTCCCAACTTGGATACACCTCTCTACACTAACCTCCCACTCCCGCGCACACCAAGCGCCCATCCTCGCCCACACAGACTCGTCTCACCCATAAAAACAACTGCTTCTCTCCAGCAGGAGTGGTCGACCTCCTACACAAGGATCCTCCTCCCCAACACGAACCCATGCCTTCACTCCACACGGACCTATATGCCCCCCGACACAGAGACACGTCCCTCCCTCACAAGCACGACACGCCACCCCAGTATGGATGCAGATCTGGAACAT
Source organism: Heterodontus francisci (assembly GCF_036365525.1). Classification (NCBI taxonomy): domain Eukaryota; kingdom Metazoa; phylum Chordata; class Chondrichthyes; order Heterodontiformes; family Heterodontidae; genus Heterodontus; species Heterodontus francisci. The sequence continues at coordinate 18,844,829 of NC_090409.1, read as the reverse complement.
GGGACCTTCTTGCTATGTGTGCACTTCAGTTCAATTATCTTACACATCTTAGACCAGGAATTGATGCTGACAACTTTCTACTCTGTAGCTCAGTCTCATACATTGTGTACACAGCAGCTTGAGTTGGCATTCGTGTTCTGGCACAGTTTTCTTGCCCACTGCAACACAGCGTACATTTGAATTCCTATATTTTTTATATGTCTATGTCTTACATGGAAAGAGAGTGGCATACACAAACTGAAGACACAACACTGCACTGCAAGTTCTGGCTTCACGGGGAAAGTCACTGCCCACAGCTGGGCAGGAATTAGTGGAGGGGCAAAGCACACCATAGATACCAGTTTACTAGAAGGCATGGTCATATATTAGCTCTGCCTCAGAGGTTTACGAGGGCCTAGATTACTGAACAAGACTGATAGGCATAAATGAGTGATGTTATTTGTACTGGTCAGCCAGCCAGTGGGCTTGGATGCAATTGTTCCGAGCGTGAAGGAGTCCAATTCTGTAACAGAGTGGCCGATCATGCCACCAACCTAAATTATATTATTTCACTTAAAGCAGACGGGGCAACATTAGAACCATTTGATCTTAGATGTCTGATGGAGAATTATTTTTTGCAAAACAATTGGCAAAATAAAACTGGCTGGTTGGCACTGAGACATCATTTATCTTTTCTTGATTGCATTAAATCCAGTCAAGGTAAAAGGTCTTGTTTTTTTCAAATGCATATCACTAACATCTGTAATGATGTTGCATAATTTATTCACTGGCGACGTTTCTCAAGTTATATATCAGGTACTGGGTTTACAGCATCCCAGTGCATGTCCCTGAAGCAATAATTTTGCATTTCGAATCAAACAGAAAATGCATGAACCAATAACGGGTGTCGTGTATGCTATTTATTATCCAATTCTTGCGGCTGTTGGTGCTCCAGGTACGCCATTTTATTGCCATCTTGTTCATTATATATTAAGAGTTTATAATATATACATAGAATTAGCTGGCACATAGAGCACAGGAAGAGGCTATTTTCCCCAGTTGGAGTCTCTCGGTGTTCTTGCTCCCCATGAGGCCCTTCCAATTCTCTTCATCTCACTCTATCATCTATTCCTTTCCCCCCATGTGCTTATCTAACTTCCTCTTACATGCATCTATGTTCACCTCAACCACTCCTTTGTGATAGCAAAGTACACATTCTAGCCACTCTCTGGGTAAATACATTTCCCCTGAATTCCCTAATCGGTATATTAATGACTATCTTATATGTTTATGGCCACAAATGTGGATCACACCCACAAGTGGAGACATATCTCCACGTCGGCCCAATGAAAATCTTTCATATAATGACCTCAGTTCTGTCGCCCCTCAGCCTTTTCTTTGCTGTAAAAATATTCGCAGTCTACTCAAACTTTGTTGATAGCTGTACCCCTTCAGTTCTGCTATCAACCTTGTAAATCTTTTCTGCATCCTCTGCTGCGCTTCTATATTCTCTTTTAAGTATGGAGATTAGAACTGTGCACGCTAATCAAAGTTGTCATTCATCTTTTATCTTTATGCATTCTCCATAGTCAGCTGTTCAATGGGACACATCACATCAGCAGCAACACGGGAAAACCTTCGTCAAAATAATGTAGGAACGTGATATTGGAACATTCAGCCCCATTCGTGTCATTTCAGGCGCAACTTCCAGGCTCATGCACAGTTCAGCTGAAATCACTGAAGCTCATTGCGACCAAATAGCATCAAAGAAGAAATGTTTTCAAAATGGATGCTGTTATGTATTAGGTCACTTTGAACCGAGTCATCGTGGTAGAGTGACATGTGTAACACGTAGAATGAAGCGAGAGAGGCCATTTTCTGAAACAATCATTCATTTACTACATGTCCACTAACATTTCCCCACGTTGTTTTCTCTTTTCCGAATATTTATCCACTTCAATGGATTCCGCATATGCCATCATCTCTGCGTGGTTCGTACCTTACCTATCACCACCATCCTACCATCCCGTTGCCCCTTCACCACCCCACGCCCACGACAAATAAAACACCTTCCTATGATTCTTTGTTGATGACTTTATATTATTTGTTCTATATTTCCTCAGTTAGCCCAGCAGAACAAATATGTTTTCACCCCCTTATGAATCTCATGAAAATCTTTCAGATGTCTGAACACTTTCACCAGAGCTCCCGATAAACTCTTATTTCCAATGCAACGAGTGGTAAATTCTACTGCAATCTTTGGCAATTGAAGCCACTTAGAGTCAGAGAATCATATATAGCACAGAAGGAAGTCGTTCAGCACATCGAGACCATGCCGACTCTCTGAGGATAAATTAAATCGATCCCACTCCCCGCTCTATCCTGTGGCCCTGAAAGTTTATTTCCTTCAAGTGACCTCCCAATTTCCTCTTGGAGCCATTGGTTGCTTCGTTTTCCACCACCCTTGTGAGCAGCGAGCTCCAGGCCATTACCACCCGCAGTGCAAAAAGGTTCTTGCTCACATTCCACCAGCTTCTCTTGACTGAAACGTTCGATCTGTGTCCCCTAGTCCATATATCATCAGTTAATAGGAGCAGTTTTTCGTTTTCTGACTTATCTAAGCCTGTCAGAATCTTGTGCACCTCTATTAAATCTCCCCTCAAGCTCTATGGAGAACAAACCCATCCTTTCCAACCTAATCTTGTCGCTGAAATTCCCATCCCTGGAACCATTCTAGTGAATCTCCTCTGCACCATCTCAAGGACACTCATATCCATCCTCATCTTTAACTGATCATCGGTATTAGATTAGCCGATTTCCTCTGCAGCCTCTCCAGAGCGTCTACATTTTTGTTCTGAGGCAGAGTTCAGACAACTGGCCAGGATGGTGTAAATGTTCAACTTGCCATCGGGAATATAACTAGCATGGCATATTAGCCGCCCATTACAGTAGCTGTTATGATTTCAATCTGGCTATTTCAATGGTACACTGCGGGAGGTTTATCTGTAAGTCATGGCAGCAGCAATTCCAATTTTGCAACCTTCATTTACAATAGTTTTGATTCATGCCTCCGACCCACTTAATTATATTTCATTTTAAATATTAATTTTCGTTTAACGGTCACCTGAAGCCTACTCCTGCTCCTATGTTCTAATGTTTTAAATGTACATTTTAGTTATTATTTAGCTTTATTTTGAAATTAACCTAACCAGTAGTTGGAAAGCTGACGCGATCGAGTGGAACACTGAATCCGAATGGGGTGCAACGTTGGGTGGTTTAGTAACAGCGTTCTACTCGATTCCGTCTGTGGGTTTGGTTTACGTTACCCTCAGTCAACACTTCTGGCATCATAGGTGGGTGGAAACGTATCCTTCTGCAGATGCCGCACTGAAACTTTGAATTTCAAACAAAATAATGAATTTTTCTACGGGGAGTCTAGTTAATAATTTCAATCTTCCTTCCAAAAGAACAAAGAGCAAAGAACAGTACAGCACAGGAACAGGCCATTCGGCCCTCGAAACCTGCGTCGATCTTGATGCCTGCCAAAACTAAAATCTTCTGCACTTCCGGGGTCCGTATCCCTCTATTCCCATCCCATTCATGTATTTGTCAAGATGCCTTTTAAACGTCTCTATGGTACCTGCTTCCACCACCTCCCCGGCAACAAGTTCCAGGCACTCACCACCCTCTGTGTTACGAACTTTCCTCGCACATCCTCTCTAAACTTTGCCCCTCTCACCTTAAACCTATGACCCCTAGTAAATGACGCTTCCTCCCTGGGAAAAAGCTTCTGACTATCCACTCTGTCCATGACCAGGCAACATCCTGGTAAACCTCTTCTGTACCCTCTCCAAAGCCTCCACGTCCTTCTGGTAGTGTGGCGACCAGAATTGCACGCAATATTCAAAGTGTGGCCTAACTCATGTTCTGTACAGCTGCAGCATGACTTGCCTATTTTTATACACTATGCCCCGACCGATGAAGGCAAGCATGTCGTATGCCTTCTTGACTACCTTATCCACCTGCGTTGCCATTTTCAGTGACCTGTGGACCTGTACACCCATATCTCTTTGCCTGTCAATACTCCTAAGGGTTCTGCCATTTACTGTATACTTCCCACCTGCTTTAGACCTTCCAAAATGCATTACCTCACATTTGTCCGAATTAAACTCCATCTGTCATTTCTCCGCCCAAGTCTCCAACCGATCTATATCCTGCTGTACCCTCTGACAATCCTCATCACTGTCCACAACTCTACCAACCTATGTGTCATCCGCAAACTTACTAATCAGACCAGCTACATTTTCCTCCAAATCATTTATATATCAAAGTGATTGATGACAACGTCATCAGGATGCGCCGCGGTGCGCACATGCGCACACGGTCTCAGGCCCTCTGCGCATGCGCTGCGGTCCGGATTGCCAGGACCATCTTGCGCATGGGCAGATGACATCACCGCGTAACGTCATCTTCTCGGGGAACACGCCGGGTTGGCCTTTGCGCATGCGCAAACTTGTCCTGGCAGATGACCGGAGCCCGTGTGCGCATGTGCGTCAATCCTCCGAAAGCTTCGGCGCGAGCATTTGAAAATGGATGGAGGAGAGGTTTCGTCGGGCATTTTATCTCAATTATTTAGTCATTTTGGACATTTGCTTCATTTTTATTAGACAGAGGAGATTGTTCCAAGGTAAGTTGCTCTGAAAATACATTTCAAGGGAGGAGGAAAGGGAGGGGGGGAAGGGAGGGGGAAAGGAAGGGAGGGTGGGAAGGAAGGGAGGGAATGGAGGGAGGTTTGGGGGGAAGGAAGGGAGGGAGGGAGGGACGGGGGAAGGGAGGAGGTAAGGGAGTGAGGGGGAGGGAGGTCGGGAGGGAGGGGGGAAGGGAGGTCGGGAGGGAGTGGGGAAGGGAGGTCGGGAGGGAGGGGGGAAGGGAGGTCGGGGGAAAGGAGGGAAGGGAGGTCGAGGGAAAAGGAGGGAAGGGAGGGGGAAAGGAGGGAAGGGAAGGGAGGGACGGGGGGAGCAGCGGAACGGAAGGGGTGTGCCTTTTTCTGTGCATGCGCCATAAACACAAGGTCTGGCTGATGAGATGGAGCCAATTAATTTGCCCAACAATTGCCCGGAAGCACCTTTCGGATGGAGGTGGCCACACGCTGGACATCAGTCGCGTGCCCCAATCCATGGATCCTGAGCGTTTCACCCCTTGGCCTAATGATCTGATGGACCATACATATGCCTGCCTGTTCAAAGCTCCACTTGCCCCACCTGCGGTACCCTCTCCTTGCTGTTCAGTTACACAGTCACCTGTTCCTGCACCCATCTGAGCAGTGCACATGGACACACAGTCACCTGTTCCTGCACCCATCCAAGCAGTGCACGTGGACACACAGCCACATGTTTCCCCATCCGCCCTTGAAACAACCATGCAGAGCCTTGTGAGACTCCGCAATTGCCAGCTGCTGACTGTCAAGCAGAGAAGGCGTCCAAAGGGGTCAAGCACTTGGAGAACATTCAGCAAGAAGAGACTGAGCAATAAAAGAAACAAGCATGCCATGTCCAGTGGTAGCACAAATGTGAATGCTCTTGCTGCGTACACAACTGGTGAGGTGGGAGTGCAGCCACACCATTCTCCATTCTCAGTGTTGCTTTAAGGCAAAGGTAGATAAGAGTGAAAGAAATGGAAGATGATGCTGATAGTAGTAGGCAGGATTAAATGGGAATGGATGGGAAGATGCACGAGTAGCATAACCACGAGCAGGGAACAGCTGGGCTAAATGGCCTGCTTTATGTTCATAGTCCAAAAGAAATGTGCTTCTTTTTCCAGCACCCTCACATCATTCATGTTTTCCCTGAGAGCAGCATTGAACCATCACGAGATAGGGGCAGTTACATCATCCTGACTCCTACAGCTGAGGTGGGTAATAAGTGCTTCATTGGCGACGTTATCAATTGGCGCCTTCACTGCAGAACTTAAAAAGGTGTGCGCAACAGTAATTTCAATGGATGGAGGGTGGCAAGCTCTGACTCTGATTTGCTTTATTTCTTTTCATGTAAAAAATGCCGTCGAGAAAACAATCCTCGAGTCTTCCGGTCAGCATTCAAGCAACGAAGGCAACTGGATCATGCTGCGGAGCTCATCACGATGTGGAAAGGAACATTGCATTTATGGATGAATTGGGAATACACATTGGGATGCGCTTGGGGAACATTCACCAAGAATAGACTGAGCTCAGACTCTTGTGACTTTGCCTTCTTCACATGGACAATACAGTAGTGGAATAGAGAGCCAAGCGTTCATTCACCACAAGGCTCTCCAGGAACAATCTCTTTAGCTGTGCATAGCAGAGACTCGGCCTGTCCGTCTAACGGGAATGCTGGACACAACACTCATGTATCCATGCACAGCAGTTCCTCGGATACTTAATGAACTTAATAAAACTTTTCAATAATTAAACCCAGAATTGTTGAGGTTTTGTTTTGCATGCTATTTCCCCGCCTTTGCAACTGCAGTTCAGATATTCAACTATGGTGGGGGGGGGTTGAGGTAGGGGAGTAGAGGGAGAGGTGGGTGAAGAGGGGGAGGGGTGGGGAGAGCAGGGAGGGGTGGGGAGAGGGAGCATGCAAAATGCAGGGACCAGACAGTTGCAATGCCTGAAGTACTGTGGATAAGGGGAGAAAGCAACTGGATTGGGCATCCGCAGCTGGAGGGAACGGCTGAATGGAGAGGGCCGGAAGCGAGAGGCCAGAGAGAGCCGCGTGGAGCGAGCGTGCGAAGACCTTGGTGTCACCGTGTCCAGGGACTGGCCAGTAAGTCTTTTGCTGTTGTGTTTATGGCGCATGCACAGAAAAAGGCACTCCTCTTCCGTTCTGCTGCTCCCCCCACTCTCTCCCCTTCCACGCCCCCTCCCCCCCACTTCCCCCAGCTCTCCCTCTCCCCCTCCTTCCCCCTCCCTCTTTCTCCCCCTCTCCCTCTTTCACCACCCTCCCTCTCCCTCTTTCACCCCCCTCCCTCTCCCTCTTTCTCCTCCCCATCCCTGTCCCTCTTTCTCCCCCCTCCCTCTCCATCTTTCTCCACCCCTCCCTCTCCCTCTTTCTCCCCCTCCCTCTCCCTCTTTCTCACCCCTCCCTCTCCCTCCCCTCCCTCATTCTCCCCCTCTCCCTCTTTCTCCCCCTCTCCCTCTTTCTCCCCCTCTCCCTCTTTCTACCCCCTCTCCCTCTTTCTCCCCCCTCTTCCTGTTTCTCCCCCTCCCTCTTTCTCCGCCCCTCTCCCTCTTTCTCCCCCCCTCCCGGCACCGCGACCGCTGCTCTCCCCGGCCGCTGCTCTCCCCGGCCGCTGCTCTCCCCGGCCGCTGCTCTCCCCGGACGCTGCTCTCCCCGGCCCGCTCCACTCTCTCACTCCGGCCATTGTATTCTGCCACGTGTTTGTTAAGTTTCATCTCTGTGATTCTTTGAGCAGCGCCATCTTTAGTCCTGGCAGCTACTGCAGTCGCAGGCTGTGACGTTTTCGTGGCACATGCTGTATTTGCGCATGTGCCAAAACAGCGCCACCTACCGATCGCGTTGTCAACAATTGCGCTCGTCAATTAATCTCTCCTGACCCCTGACCCATCACATACCTTTCCTTTGGTTCCCTTCTCCCCCAACCCTCGCTTCAGTTGCTTAAAACTTATTTCATTTCTAACCGTTGCTGGTTCTGATGAAAAGGCACCGACCTGAAATGTTAACTCTGTTTCTCTTTCCACAGATACTGCCAGATCTGCTGAGCATATCCAGCACTTTCTGTTTTTGTTTCATATTTCCTGCATCCGCAGTATTTTGTTTTTATTATAGTAAGAAACTTATTCCTGTATTCACTACTGGATTTATGGTGACGATCTTATATGTACGGCCCTTAATTTTGCAATCCCGCACACTTGAAAACTTATTTTATACATCTACCACTTCACATTTCGTCATCATGTTAGAGATCTCAGTGAATGTGAAGTATTTGAAAGAGAGAGAGTGACGGTGAGACTGTGACCAGAGGGAGGCAGAATGTAAATGGGTTGGATGCTCACACCAGTTCACAATTTAGTTTTACTGATTAGTTTAGAGATGCTTCTTCAATTTGCATCCCCAGTTAGTTTTACAGACCGCCACTGGATACATATACAGAAGGAATGCTTTCCAGCATTAGAAAACTCGACGGCAGGTAGAACAAAACTTATTTCAAAATTCTCTCCGTGCCGGTCAACAAGCACCTGAACATTTCTCCAGACAGGATGCACATCGTGGTCCAAGACCTGGATTCTGCTAATGTTTGCTGGAATAACACCACCTTCGCTTAGATTCTGATCCAGAGCATTCCTAAACGATAACTGTCATAAAAATGTCTAGATTTCGGATGAGTGGTCAGGTCTTAGGTTCGGTGCACTTTTACTGACTGGTTTAGTGATGTGTGTTTAAAATGAGGACCCAGGTCGGCTTAACTAATTGGTCTTGTATTTTGTTTTCAGACATTGAGGAGCATTTATTGAGGTGACGGTGTTGGGGTCCAAAAACTCATTCCTGAAAGGGCAATAGAGACTGAAGACATCAATGCACATTAAAACAAGCTTGGATATGCACTTAAAGTGCCTGCAAGTCTATGGACTAAGAGTTGAAAATGAGGTTAGGCTGGATAGCTGTTTTATTTGGCTTCACTGAGACTATGGTTCAAATGACTCCTTCTCTGCCGTACATTTCTATGATTCTGTGCCCCGTGTTGTTTTCATAACTAGTTTTTGTTTAGATCCGAGGCAGAATTTTGCTTTAACACTGGTTGTTCATTTGATCCATCCTCAGCCTCTTGCCATTGTCCAGATTCGGAACAAGTTAGTGTCTCGTCTATTCTTCCTTCTTTATTTTGTATATTTACACCAAGTGCTTGTGCAGCTCCAGTGCAGTGTTGTGAAGTATTCGGTTCTATTTAGAGCCCAAGTGATTGTGGTTACCGATTTCCACCTGGCTCCTGCTATCTGTGACGTCTTTGGGTGCAAATTTTATCGGCCAGTGAAATCAGAATGAGATTAATTGTGTTCAGGCAGCATCCGGTTAAACTATGTGCTGCATCCTGAAGGCATCTGTTATATTTGCAATTCCATGTTGAATCTGCAGTACAAAGTAAGAGCACAGAACACCAATACTGGAATATATCTACATAATAATCTAATACTTTTCAATAATTGCCTCATTATTGTGCTGTCTATCGGCGATCAATTGTTAACACTTTAGCTTCCGAGCTATGGGGTCAAATCCTACGACAGACGTGAGCACAAAATCAAAGTTGGCACCTCAGAACAGTATAGAGCACTGCATTATTGGTGGCGCATTCTTTCAGAGACGAGGACTCTGTTTACATCTCAGGTGGATATAAGAGTTTCCATGCCACTGTTCAAAGAGCAACAAGAGAGTTTCCCCATTGCCTTGAACAATATTTATCTTCAAACAGCATCACTAAACAGAGAACTGGGCTATGCACAAATTCATTACAAGGTTTCCTACATTACAAGTGTGATTGTACTTCAAAATTGCTTAATTGACTTTAAAGCACTTGGAAATGTCCTGAGGTCAACAAAGGTAAAAATGAAAATGCTGGAAATACTGAGCAGGTCTGGCAGCAGAGAACCAAAGTTAACGTTTCATTTCTGTGAACTTTGCTCAGAATGGAAGTTCTGATGAAAAACGGAAAACAAAGTTATATACGGTTCCTTTATCAGATTCCAAGTATTGAAAATAGGTCTGCCCCAACACACTAAATATTCCACCATCCACTACTAACAGCTAACTGGGGAATGAGGTCATACATTCCAACACACAGTGGACGTGGCATACTTTAAATCCAATTAATTCACAGAGTGTTCCAGGAAATGGCAATGAGCGTGTCTTGAGCAGTAAATGGAACATTAACCAGTATTCCTGGCATTTTCGTTGTGTTCAATTGAAGGCTCATTGTCCCATTTTCTACTGCAACATATGTATAATTTAACTACTGGTCACCGAATAGTATGAATTCTAGACTCAGGTGACCACGTGTGCCTGTGCACCCTACATTCTTGGCGCAATGTGATGAACACCACAAAACGGGCGCAATCGGTGGAAACTCGCCATGCCGATCTGCGAGCGTGACCAGTTTTGTTGGCGGGAATTGCTTCGGTTTAATGGACTTTTGAATCAGCCTAAAGATTGATGACAATAGGCATAAAGAGATTTGGGCGCAACTCACTTATTTTCAATATTCTGCAATCTCTAATGCTATTTTATATAGGATACCGTAGAATGTACTGTACAAAAAGCAAACCATTTGTCCCAACTCTGTGTGCCACTGTTTATGCTCGACACAATCTTCCGCCCAAACCACTTCATCTAACCCCACTAGCATATCTTTCTTTTCATTTCACCCTCATGACTTACCTAACTTCCCCTTAAATGCATCTTTGCTCGTCACATCAAGTGCTTAGTATTGCGACCGTTCCACAATCGAACCCTCCTTTGGTAAAGAGGTGTTTCCTGATTTCCTTATTGAATGTATTAATGACTAGATAATATTGCTGACCCTTAGTTTTGGACTCTCCACTCGAGTAAAACATTCCCTACGTCTACCCTCACCCTCTCAGCCTTTATTTTTCTGCAGCAACGAACAGCACCTTGAGCCATTTTTTCGTGATAGTTATAACCATTCGATTTCTCCAAAATGCACTGGTACCTGTAGATAAATCATATGGAAACACTAGCCTGTGAGTTGAGTGGTTTGGTGTTAAAGGTAGTGTATTGTGGCGCACTGCTGACAGTAGAGCAAGAAACAGAAAACAGTAGATTCTGCAAATCTGAGACACAAATAGAAAAAGATAGAAATACAAATCAGGTCAGGAAGCATGTTAATATGTCGGGTTCATATCCTTTGTTGGAACTGGGCAATCCCACAGAAAGGAATTATTGAATAATACGGCACAAAGGGAGGCCATTCAGTGCATAACGTTTCTTGAAGACTAATTTAATTTGTCCTGCTCCGCCACTCTTTACCCATTTCTCTGCACTTTTTCTCCATAAAGTATTTCTTTCATGTAATTTTGTGGGCTACTATTGAAATCCAGTCACCATACTATCAAGACGTGCACTCCAAATCCTAACCATTCGTTACATAAATGAGATCTACCTCGTGTTGCCTCAGCTTTATTTATTAAACATCAGAAATCAGTGACCTCTCGTTATCGACACTTCAGCCATTGGAAACAGTTTATCCTTATTTGCTCGGAATAAACCTTTAATGAATTTAAACATCTCTGTCGAATCTTTTCAGCTTTCTCTCTACTAAGGAGAACAACCACCATTTCTCCAGTCTATCCACATAACTGCAATCCCTTATCCCTGGACCCATTCTAGGAAATCTATTGTGTAGTCTCTCCAAAGCCTTTACGTCCTTCCTAAAGTGCAGTGATCATAATTAGACACAATTCACCCAGCTGGGGCCCAAGGAGTGTTTCCTATAGGTTTACCATTACTTCATGTGCTTTTTTGTTTTGGTCTGTATGCCTCTGTTTATAAAGATCAGGATCCTATATGCTTTAATAACTGCTCTGTAAATCTAGCCCGTTCTTTTCAAAGATCTGTGAACAAAGACCGCAGACCTCTCTTCTTGCATCACCTTTTACATGATAACAGTTTGCCAATTAACGGCATGTGAGAAAGAACAGAGAAGGGAAGTGCAGAAGGGGGAGAGAAAAAGTCATTGTCATCATTGGTAGAAGTGACCACCACCCAGTCCTTGTGTCATCCAACAGTTACAGTTTCATCATGGCGGTGGGGAACAAATGGCGACCCTGATCTGATATTCAGCTATATTGCAGGCAATGTCATTGAATATCTGGTGCCGTGTATAGTGGATGCCGGGTGTTATACTGTCTGATGCGCTGTAGCTCAAGGTGATTCACTACAACAAAATTCTGCCTTCACGTTTTTATATTCTCTCCATGCTCTCATGCGAAATGAGCAGCAGGCAAAGTGGAATATATTAAGAACACATCAGGCAGCTCAAAACGGGACATCCATCAGTTGCTTTGACATTTTAACAGCTGCAAAATTTGACACTCTGTATAAATGTGCTGTACATATATCTGTATGTAATATTCCATCAGCATAAATTATTTATACATTCCTTTAGAGATGTCAACTTTGCTACCTCTCCGGTGTAATCGGTGCATAGTTCTCCAGCAGGAAGAACACCGCTCTGAAGACGTTTACACATCAAAGAAACACTTATAATATTGATATGTCTGTTATATGTTGGTCACAGAATACGCTAATCTAAAACCTCTCCTGCTGTTGCCATCCATAATGGCCACACCATTTTCTCTTCAGGCTATGAAACTTCAGTCCTCATCGTGTCCATTTGCTTGTGAACTTTGGCTGCTGCTCTGCATCAGAGCCCATCACTTCCATTTCCATTTTATTATTTTCCACCCTCCTTTAATTTATTTTATCTCTTGTACTCTGCATGCTCAAATTCCAATCCTACACCTTCAGTACTCCTGGACTTTCCTACACTTCAACCGCCATCCCAGGCTTAACTCCATCTTTGATAAGCCGTCAGCTTCTGTCTGTGCCTCTCTGAGCATTCTCTGAAGGCCCCATTGAGATACTTCGCGCTCTCACCTCACTGGCAGCTCCCACAAATTCCCTACTCGATTCTCCCGCTGACATTCACGCTCAGCGTGCCAGCTGACAGTTATCTTGCCCGTTTCCGCCCTTTTCTAACTCACACTTCCCTGTGCTGATGCTGTGGACTCCGCCAGTGGTCCAATCATCAATGCCCCTCTCTGCATTGCGCTCCAGAATGTTGTTTCACTCACGAACAAAGACTTTGGAACCAATGAGCTTATTGTGAATGATTGCATCGACATCATGGTCTTCATGGTAACCTGACTGAAGGGTAATGACACCTTTCCCCTAACTGCAGCTCTTTCTTCTTCCAAATTGTCTTCCAAATTGCATAGTGCCTATATATCAGATATCTCTGCTTCCTGCTGTGACTACAGGTTCAACCTAAAATATTCTCAATGTCAAACCCAGTTCGCACCAGATTTTTCTTTCCACTGTTTAATGGAGGTCCATCCATTTGTTCAATTGATGCATTATCGGTTGTCTTGCAGAAAGAAATGATGGATATTGTCATGAAAACCTGAAGCACTGGCAGCAACTTGGTAACAGGGGTAGACATTCCAGCTCCTGGAAGTTATTTAATTATTGAATCAAATCCAATTAGCTGCTATTAATCCACAGCCTGTAACTGATGGTCTTTGTGTTACCGCCTGTTTTGCTCCATTGCACAACACGAATATCAGATCCCTTAACTGTGCAAGGATTCACGATACATAGATATTTCTTCTGTGAGTCTGGCAGGCTACTTTTATTTCTTTTTACTTCTTATTTGGTAAAGGTAACATAATGGCGATTGTGATTCTATCCCGAGGGAATTGTGGTCTCTCCAAATGCATCACTTGCCAAATGGTGGAAATGGCTGTTGCAGATCTACTGGTCGTTCTCACGAGTGTGCTGCTGAATTGAATAATTATTCTTTATTTTCCAGCCAGTTTTCTGTCCTTTACCCCGGTGTGCACTCTGAAATCTTTGCTGATTCATACCACCAAAGACAGTTCTGTCTGGTTAACGGTCACTTTCACCTTTGATCGATATGTGGCAATTTGCTGCCAGAAGCTGAAAAGCAGATATTGCAGCATGCAAACGGCAGGTGGCGTTGTGGTAGCGGTGTTTGCGCTGCGCTGTTTATGAAACATCCCCTGGTACTTTACAATCGAACCTCTGTATATCATTAACAATGTGCCCTGGAACTGCAATGTCAAATCTGACTATTACACAACAGCTCCTTGGTTAGCATTTTCGCACCTTTCCAAGATTTTAACCCCGCTCTTACCATTGGTTCTAATTTTGCTTCTGAATGCACTCACCGTGAGATCAATTATTGTGGCCAATAAGGTCCGAAGAAGACTCCGTGGCAAGAAATATGGTGAAGATGAAAATGATCCGGAGATGGAAAATAGAAGAAAATCCATAATTTTACTTCTTACAATATCGGGAAGTTTCATACTGTTGTGGATGACGTTTACCGTACATTACTTATATTTCCGAATTGCAAACGCTTACACAGGAAGCAAAGATACTTTCTATAGCTTTCAAGAAGCCGGTATATGCTTCTCCTTTTGAGTTGCTGCACAAACATGTGTATTTATGCAGTGAGCCAGAAGAAGTTCAGAGAGGAGTTCAAACATGCATTGAAATATCCTTTGATATGTTTCAAGCTGGTAACATATTTTTTTTGTTCAGTGCTCCAGGTATTTTTTATAATTTCGTGAGGGCATAATAAATAGGAGCATTGGTCGGCTATTCGGCCTCTCTAACCTGCCCCGCCATTCGATAAGATCATGACTGATCTGATGGTGGACTTATCTCCACTTTTCTGCCAGCACCCCATAACCCTAGACTCACTTGTCGATCAAAGATCTGTCCAACTCAGCCTTGAACCTATTCAATGACTTAGCCTCCACTGCTCTCTGGGGGAAGAGAATGCCAAGGATTAACAACCCTCTGAGAGAAGGAATTCCTCATCATCTGCGTATTAAACGGGAGGCCCTTATTTTGAAACTGTGCCCCCGTAGTTCTCGATTTCCCGACGAGTGTTAAAAACCTTCTGAGCACCTACCCCGTCAAGTCCCTTAAAGAGTGTTATATATTTCAATAAGATCACCCCTAATTCTTCTAAACCCCAATGAGCACAGGCCCAACCTGCTCAAACTATTCTCATAAGAAGATCCCTTCATCTCAGGAATCAGACTAGTGAACTTAGTTGTAGTTGTTGCATTGGGAGAAAATGGCTTTGAGAGAGCGTGACTCAGCAGACATGTTTTCTTTTCGTTGGCTCTTTCCAGTAATTTGCACAATTGATCTGGGACTATTGAGAGATTTATGTTTTCTTACAGTACCAATTGCCGAAATTGATTCTTTCTTGTTCAAAGAAAACATATTTAGTATACACTAAATCAAAAATATCCTGTTAAGTCTTTAATCTTCTCGAGGGCTTGAACAGCAACTTAACCTAACTAAGCATGATTTTTTTGAACAAGACGAGGAAGAATCCTGTGAGATTGTTTAATACGCCACGCCTCATATTTAATTCAATTGACTGGCATGGAACTGAATATCTGATGAGGCACAGAATAAAACATTATTGGCAGCGTCGGTGTAGCCTTAACAGTCTACTCGACAAAAACATAGTGATCACGAAAGGCCACAGAATACTTAAGTTGGGCCTCTGAGATGCGAAAATTTACTTCATCTTGTCAGAATGGTATAAGCGAACGTCAAAGCATTTGAATGTGTTCATATGCTGTCTCTGCGATAGAAATCAATCACTAACATAGAGCTAAGCTTAAGATTACAGCGAGATCCGTTCCAAGATATACGTTATATGAGGGAAATAAATTATTTATTAGGTAAAGAAGCACTCGGCTTGATTACAGATCGTGAAACCTCTAAAAAAGTACAATTTATTTGCACTCAGCAACACAAAAATCAAGGTCTTTCCTTTCCATATAATCAAACAGAGTTCTGAACTTTAATTCTTAATATTCTTTACAGCAGAAACCAGCCAACTTGTCCATTCTGGTATTTATGTTGCACGTGAACCTTCTTCCATCCTACTTCCTCCAGCAGTCTAGCCTTCTATTCCTTTCTCAATCATATACTAATCGTGCTTCCCTTAAAATGTATCTATGCTATTCACCACCAAGAGATAGGGAATCCCACATTTTAACTACTCTCTGGGTAAAGAAGTTTCCCCTGAATGCTTTATTCGATGTATTAGTGACCATGGTCTACAATGCAATGGTAAGTGGAAAATATGTATTGGAACCATGGTAAAAATAGAAGTAATCTGTTAATCACCGATTGTACTCCACAGTGGTGCCCCCTATAAAGAGATCAGAGCCGATTACAGCTCGTGAAGCTCAGCAGTTAAGAAATTTCACACTTCACTTGCAGTTAATGGGCAAGTTCATGGCAAGTTCACGCCACCAGATTCATTACAAATCGATTTTAATGGCAAATTACCAAACTGGACATGCTTCTTCAGTTGTAATTCAACCATTGCTTTAACTCGTTTTGCTGTTTCTCTTCCTCCTTTGTATGCTAAGGCGTTGCAAACCATCCTGCATTTTGTAAAACTGCTGGAATCCATTTGATGTCAATTACTTTTACAAAAAAGCTCATGATACAGTAATGTCACAGAAATGATTTGTCTAATGAGGCTCGTATGCAGCGAGCCAAATGGAGAGTGTATACTACAATAGTGTAGTGAATATGCTATTCGGCTAATTTTATGACAACTGGACGAATAGAACAAGAAAAAAAAAACTAAATCTCACTGGGCAGTTTGTGACTCAGTTAAAAAAAAAGCTGTGAGTAAGAGTAACCGCGACCTCTACCAACTTGAGGGACAAGGGCAGCACATACATGGGAACACCACCACCTCCAAGTTTCCTTCAAGTCACGCACCATCCTGACTTGGAACCATATCGCCGTTCCTTCACTGTCGCTGGGTCAAAATCCTGGAACTCCCTTCCTAACAGCACTGTGGGTGTACCTACCCCACATGGACTGCAGTGGTTCAAGAAGGCAGCTCAGCACCACCTTCTCAAGGGCAATTAGGGATGGGCAATAAATGCTGGCCTGGCCAGCGACTCCCACATTCCATGAATCAATAAAAAAATTACAGACAAGACCCAACAGGTTTAGGAAAGGGAACCTGCCGTCCTCGCCCAGTCTGGCCTATATGTTACTCCAGTTCCACACCGACATGTTTGACCCTTAACTACTGAAGAACCCATTTCATTGAAGAAAGCCACTGGATAGGAAATCAGCAATGCAACCAAACTCACTACTTGGCTGTCACCTCGGCACCAAATGATGTCATAACAATAACAGGCTTAAGTCAGTCGATCCTACGAAGTCTTGCTCATTAACATGTGGGGCCAGGCTCAAAAATGAGAGAGCTGACTATAAAAGTCGAGCACCTGCCGGTAACAGTCAAAATATCAGAATTGTACTGATCAGTCAATATCCTAGAGACTTCAATCACCATCCCCAAATAGTATTTCCACGAGAAGGACAGAGCCACCACAGGCACGGACGGTGTGACAAGCAGCAATGAGTTATTGACCCTGTGTCCTTTCAACATTTGGCCCGCTCTCGGTAAACTCTTACGGCCAGAGTTCAATAATTGACAATGAAACCTCCTCCTAATTTCCACCTAGCACGCTACATCATCTGATGAGTCAGTACTCTCCAGTGTGAACACCACTTGGTGGAAGCAGTAACGTTAGCAAAAGTGAAGCGTCTATTCTGTTTTCATTATTCATGACCGACAGGGGCTCGGAGGTGTCATCGCCAACAGAGTTGACAGAGGCCTGAAGGGCATCTCTGCATAGCTGTTCGATTGGTCTTTGGACAGGTGGTGAGTGAAGTATCAAGAGGGGAGGACCTACTTGACCTCGTACTCAACAATATACACTGACGAGTTGTGTCTGACCCTTACAGCACTTGTAGTACTGATCACACTGCACGGTCCTTGTGAAGACCAAAAATTGTAAATTCGTCTTGGTGACAGCCAGCAAACAAACGCAACTGCCGCTCTTTATACATCTGGTTTGATATTGAGTGCTATTGCAGTCAAACCAATTTAATATTATGTGGGATGCATAATGAATCTTTATTGCGGTACTGCCCGATTTGATCTAAACCCAAGATGATATTCTACCCAAATGTTTGGCTTCAGTCTGAATTTTCCTTGAATTCTTTTATGTAACACAAACATCATACAAACTGTGATACATTAATAGCCCCTCAAGCGGCTCAAAACTGTCCATCCATGAGGTGCTGTGGGCTATTCGGAGCTGCACTATTTGATATTGTGTACAACCTTGCTGCATATAAATGCATATACAATTTTGCATCAGCATAAATTATTTGTACAAAGATGGATATATGTCAGCTTTGATGCTTCCACGGTCTAATCGATCCATATTGCTCCAGTTGGAAGTATTATGCTCCTGAAGAAGACACACATGTTGTTGCAGAATTATAGGGTATAATATTGATATGTCCATTGTAAATTAGACACAGAAAACTGAGTTGCACCTAAATGTATTCACTTCAAAGCAGGTTATTTCTGACAGTACTATCATCCCCATGGAGACCACCAATATACCAAAAGAATTCAATGGACCGAGTGACCCCAAATTGGGAAACAGAAAACAAACAAACAAGATTTCACTTTTGCCCATTTTACTGTAGCACTCAAATCAAAACAAACATAAATTAAACACTAACTAACTTTAAATTATGGTCCACATCATCAGGATAGCACCAAACCGTCCCAAGGGACTTCAGGTCTCTGAACATTTTAGGTAGATCTCCAGATCCCGTCTCACATGATACAAATGCAGCTTTCTATTCAATGGCAATTTCTCTCCAATCCGATTTGCACTGATGCTATCTCTGCCAAACCCCGCACCCTTCCAGAACTTCTGAGGTTTTGCTGACAACAACGTTGGTGGTGTAGCTCCATTGATAACGTTTTAAGTCACCAAAGGCAGATGCCATAGTCACCAGTGGTCAGTCCTTAGTGCAGGTTCCTCTGCCAGCAGTCAAACCATTCCAGCCTACTGCTTTGTAGTCTGTTATAATTCCAAGAGTCTCCTCTAGAAACACAAAACAAATCTCAGCCTGTCTCTTTAAACAACAGCAGGCTGTTTTCTCTTCCTTCCACTGCAGTGCTCATCTTATAAAACTTTCAAACAATTGAAAGAAAATACAATATGTTCTTAATACCATCAACATGTTTAACAAATACCTTGTTATCCATTGTATAGGTCATATTTTAGAACCATAGAGTATTACAGCACAGAAGGAGGCCATTCAGCCCATTGTATCTGTGCCGGCCAAATAAAAAACAAGCAGCCCAATCTAATCCCACCTTCCAGAATCTGGTCCGTAGCCTGACAGGTTACAACACTTGACGTGCATGACAAGTGCCTTTTAAATGAATTGAGTGTTTCCGCCTCCACCACCGTTCATGGCAGTGAATTGCAGACAGCCACCACCATCTGAGTGAAAAAAGAATTTCCTCATGTCCCCGCTAATACTTCTCCCATTACTTTAAATCTGTGCCCCCTGGTAATTGACCGCTCTGCTATGAGAAACAATGCCTTCTTGTCTACTCCATCTAGGCCCCTCATAATTTTATACACCTCAATTAAGTCACCCCCTCAGCCTCCTCTGTTATAAGGAAAGCAGCCCCACCCAATCCAATCTTTTCTCATAGCTGCATCTTTCAAGCACTGGCAACATTCTTGTAAATCTCCTCTGCGATCTCTACAGAACAATTATGTCCTTTCTGTAATGTGACCAGAACTATAAGCAGCGCTCCAGCTGTGGTCTAACCAGCGTTTTATGCTGCTCAAGTATTGCATCCCTGCTTCTATGTGTTACAATCACAGATATCATTTACACCAAATTGTAATTCTTAACCAAAAACAAAATTAAGATTTATAGGATTCAGAAATTGCAAACTTTTCACATTTCAGAACTTTGCTTCACAGTGACATATTCTCCTTAAAGACTGGACACAGCATCAGCAATTACATTGCTTTTCCCTGCAATATGTAAAATTTTCAGTGTAAATGACTGTAACATTGAGCTCCAGCGAAACAACCTGAGGCGCTTTGTTCTGCACATTTCCAGAAACATGAGTGGGTTTTGATCTATATAAACCAATGTTTCCTCCTGACTATTGGCTACATATGCATCATACTGTTGTAAAGCCACTGCAAGACTTACAGCTTCTTTCAGGATGGTTGAATACTTTGATGTTTATTGAGCTTCACAGAGAAGTCGCAAACAGGCTGTTCCATACCAGCATCATCAACTTGGACTACCAACACTCCTACGCTTACATCACTGGCGTCAACAGACATTTTGAATGGTCTATTTAAATCTGGAGCGACAAGAACTGGATATTTTATTAAAATGGCTTTTAAGTTCTCAAGTGCATGGCTTTGACATTTCGAACTTGGCGTTCTACTTTCATAGATGAGTCAATGCGTTAGCTACTGTGCTGAAATAGTGATCAAATTTCCTGCAGAATCCACACACGCCGAGAGATCATAATACTTATTTATTTGTTGTGGGCACAGGAAAATCTATTCTTCCATGAAGCTTGGCCGCTCATGGGAATACATGACCTTAATCCATGATATGTCCTAAGCAAGTCACTTTGGCCTTGGCAAACGCGCTCTTTGCCATGTTTCAGACGAGGATAGTCTTGGCCAGCCTGTCAAATAGGGCTCTTAAATGTCGGACATGATCACTCCACATGTTGCTGTACACCAAAATGTCATTGATGTGCACAACAGAGTTTCTTCGACGGCAATTACCTGATTGGTCAATCTTTGAAATGTGGCCAGTGCATTGTTCAGATCAAATGACATGAATTTAAGCTGGAAAAGATCATCTGGTGTCACAAAAGCAAGTGTCTATTTGCCTTGGTCAGATAAGGGGACTTACCAGTCTCCTTTAAGTAAATTAATTTTTCTAAAAAGGTCCGAGTTCGCCTGCTTATCAAAAAAAATCTTCACACCTCGGGATCAGATAGGAGACCGTCTTTCTTAGTGCATCAACCTTTTGAAAATCTATGCAGAACCAGAATCGTCTGGTTTTGGTACTAAAACAATAGGAGATATCCAAATACATTCACTGGGTTTAATTATATCAAAACTTCACATTTACTAAATCTTCCCCCCTGAATTTGGCTAATTTACTGGTCCTGGATCTGTACTGGCTTTGTTTAACTCGTTTAGCTACCCCCACCTCAAATTCAATCATCACCAGAGAAGTACGATCTGGCTTATTTACACATCGAGGCTTATACTCCCTTACTCCATCAGCTATGCCTTCCTCTGCTGCTCAGGTAAGTATTGTAGCACCTCATCTAGATGCTCGAACGACTGTCTATGCCCCAGCTTCAGAACAAGAGGTTCAATCTGGGAACACTCAGTCTCAGAATCGTCATATGGCTTATCACGTGTACCAGTGTCCACCATCTACTCTGTCTATCGCCTGTGATGCACCTACTGGCTGACTATGCTCACAGTCATTGTACCACCTCAGCAAGTTTCAGATGACACACCCTTTGAATTTTCCGTCTGCTTGAGGTACTAAACAAATAGTTCACCTCACTGAGTTTTTTTTTACACTGAACCTAGTTTTCAATGGTTCTCTCGGCAAAGATAACAAAAAATAGGATTGTTTCTCTGGGTTGATAACTATGTGCCTTAGCTGCTCTATCTGCCTGAGTTTCATCTCCAACTGACAAAACGTGAGACGTACTGTGGCCATCTTACAAGCTTTTCAGAGTGTTCCTCAGCACTGTGATACATAGTATGAGGGATGTTTTCTCCTCCTGTGCCAAAAATCTCTCTTTAATAAGTTTAAGAGGAGCCCTAATCTGAAGTCGACAGACCAATTCGAAGGGACTGAAACCAGTAGACTCATTTGGCATGCCCCTGGTTTTAAATAATAGAAATAACACCCCTTTCTCCCAATCATGGGTATATTCAAAATAATAGACCTTAATGAAATCCTTTACAGTTTGATGATATCCCTCCAAAGCACCTTGTGACTGTGGGTGACAAGAAGACGATTTGAGCTGCTTCACTCTCAAACTACACATGATCTCTTGAAATGCAGCTGACATGAAATTTGACCTCTGGTCAGACTGAATGTCTTTTAATAACCGATAACTATTGAAAACTATGCCAACTCCTAAGTCACAACTTTTGTTGCGATCCTTTTCAAGGATACTACCTCTGGAAATCGAGTGTACAAATGCATGATGGTCGGGAAATACCTACAGCCCGACTTAGTCGTAGATAAGGATCCAACATACTCGACAAGAACCCAACTAAAAGGTTCGTCAAATGTACGTATTGGCAAAAATGGGGCTGGCTGAATTGAAAGCTGTGGCTTTCCAATCATTTGACACATTTTACAGAAGTTAACCACATCCCTGTGCAGCTTCAGCCAGTAAAACAAAACAGAATTATAGTAACCCATATCTTCCGAATACCCAAAATAAACTGCAACTGGAATCGCAGAGGACATTCTCAAAACTGCACTGCAGTAGCAAGGAGGGACCTCTTTAGAATCCCCGATTGTAATTGACTGTGCCTTTTGCTGCCTCGGCCCTGTACTTGGAATTACTTTTTAAAGTTCTCTGCCTCTCGAACTCTCTTTCCTTCTCTAAGGTACTCCTTAAAGCCTACCTCTTCGACCAAGCTTTTGTCATCTTCTGTAATATATCTCCACGTAGCTGGGTGTCACATTTTGCCGAATAATGCCTCTGGGAAGCACCGTGGAACGTCTTATTACGTTAGAGGCACTAAATAACTAAAATTTCTTGTTGTTGCTGTTGTTGCAAAGATGACCAATCCCACGTAATAGGTCGTTTCTCAGTCTTTTCCTTTATTAAGTTCCTGCACTCACAAGCCCCTAGTTGGTGTACTGCTTTGAAAAACGAATATTGCTCCTCCTTCAGAGTTCCACAACTTGTAATGTGCCTAATCTGAGTTAATAACTGACAAGTAATTGGTTCACGTTGGAATTTTGAGATGTTATGCATTACTCCGCCTTGTCCCAATCACAGAGTGTTAGAGGCATAGCGTCATTCGCGGCATTGAAAAAGGCCATTCAGACGTTGTAGTCCACTCTGGCTCTCCGGAAGTAATCCAGTCAATCCCAATCCTCCGCTCGATAGCCGTATGCCTGAAAGATTATTTCCTTCAACTAGCAATCAAATCCAATTTCCTTTGACATAATTGATAGTCACTACTTCCACAATCCTCGTGGGCAACGAGTTCCAGGTCATTACAACTCGCTGTTTGCAAAAGTTCTTCCTCGCATTCCCCCTGCATCTCCTCACAAAATCATCAATCTGTGTTCCTTAGTTCTGTATCATCAGTTAATGGGAAGCGTCTTTTTTCTTTGTCTATCTCATCTAAGCATATCGTAATCTTCAACAGTTCCATCAAATCTCATCTCAATCTTCTTTGCTCGAGGGAGAAGAACACCAGTTTTTCAACCTAACATTGTAACTAAAATCCCCCATCCCTGGAACCATTTTGGTAAATCTCCCCTGCATCCTCTCAAGGACCCTCAAATTCTTCCAAAAGTGTGCTGACCAGAAGTGGACGCAATACTCCAGTTTTGGCCTAACCAGAGCTTTATTTGGTTTCAGCCTGCCTTAGCTGCTGTTGTACTCTATGCTGCTTTTTATCCAGCCCAAGATAACCACGCTCTCAATATTCCGTGCCATGTTTTAAGATTGATGCACATGCACCCTCAAACCCTTTGTTCCTGTACACTCTTTAGAACTGTGTCATTAATTTTATATTGCCTCATCCTATCCCTACGGCCAAAATACATCACCTCACTTGTCAGTGTTAAATTCCATCTTCCATTTGTCTGCCCATTCTGCTAGGTTATGTAAGTCCTGTTGCGTATGATTCGTATCATCCTCACTGTTTGCCAACTCTCCAAGTTTGGTATCATCGACAAATTTTGAAATTCTACTGTCTGTTCAAGATCCAAGTCGCTTATATAAAGCAAAATTGCAGTGGTTCTACTTTTGGCCCTTCGGCACCACCGCTGTTTGCTACCTCCAGTCTGAAAACCAACTATTTACTGCGATTGACTGCTTTGGATGCGGAAGCAAATTTTTATCAAATTGGACACTGACCTTTCTTTTCTATGAGCCACAATTTTGTTAACCAGCCTTTTATGTGGTACTTTATCAAATGCTTTCTTAAAATCCACATAGGCAAAATCTGCCACAAGCCTCTTCATCAACCTTCTCTGTTACTTCAGGGAAAGAAAAATCACTTAGATTTGTCAAGAATGATGTGCTTTTTGCAAATCCGTGCTGGCTATCTTTAATTAACTCAAACCTCTTCAAATGCCTGTTGATGTTTCCCTTATTATTGTTTCTAAAAACGTACCCACCACTGATGTTCAAATAACTGGCCTATAGTTGCTACATCTTTCCTTACATTATTTCTTGAATAAGGGTGTCAAATTTGCCACTCTTCAATCCTCTGGCACCTGCCTCATCTCTCACGAAAATTTGAAAGCTATGGTAAGCCCTTCGCTATCTTCACCCCCACTTCCTTTAGCAACCTGGGATGCAAGCCGTCCAGACCAAGTCACTTATCTACGCTAAGTATAGCCATCCTTTCCAGTTCCTCCTCTCTCTCAATTTTTGCCCTAACCATTTTGTCTACTCCCCCTACCTCTACCAATATTTTTTCAGATTCCCAATCATTAGTGAACACTGAGAATAGGTATCCTAGTCTTGTCATTTTCCTCTAAGCATATACCACCCTCTTTGACCCTAGTAGGCCCTATTCCACCTGTTACTACCCATTTACATTTTTATTCTCTGGCAGAGGAGTTTAGGGTTCCCTTTTATGTTGACTGCCATTCTATTCTCATATTCCCACTCTGCCAGCCTTATTTCCCTCTTCACCTCCCCTCTCAACCTATTGTATTTGACCTTTATCGCCATTGAATAATTCAAGTGGCATACAGCACTCGCTTTTTCTGTTTCATTATCTTCTTTTGGGCCTCCTTATCTCGAGAGACAATGGATATGCGCCTGGAGGTGGTCAGTGGTTTGTGAAGCAGCGCCTGGAGTGGCTATAAAGGCCAATTCTGGAGTGACAGGCTCTTCCACAGGTGCTGCAGAGAAATGTGTTTGTCGGGGCTGTTGCACAGTTGGCTCTCCCCTTGCGCCTCTGTCTTTTTTCCTGCCAACTACTAAGTCTCTTCGACTCGCCACAATTTAGCCCTGTCTTTATGGCTGCCCGCCAGCTCTGGCGAATGCTGGCAACTGACTCCCACGACTTGTGATCAATGTCACACGATTTCATGTCGCGTTTGCAGACGTCTTTATAGCGGAGACATGGACGGCCGGTGGGTCTGATACCAGTGGCGAGCTCGCTGTACAATGTGTCTTTGGGGATCCTGCCATCTTCCATGCGGCTCACATGGCCAAGCCATCTCAAGCGCCGCTGACTCAGTGAGGTGTATAAGCTGGGGGTGTTGGCCGCTTCAAGGACTTCTGTGTTGGAGATATAGTCCTGCCACCTGATGCCAAGTATTCTCCGAAGGCAGCGAAGATGGAATGAATGGAGACGTCGCTCTTGGCTGGCATACGTTGTCCAGGCCTCGCTGCCGTAGAGCAAGGTACTGAGGACACAGGCCTGATACCCTTGGACTTTTGTGTTCCGTGTCAGTGCGCCATTTTCCCACACTCTCTTGGCCAGTCTGGACATAGCAGTGGAAGCCTTACCCATGCGCTTGTTGATTTCTGCATCTAGAGACAGGTTACTGGTGATAGTTGAGCCGAGGTAGGTGAACTCTTGAACCACTTCCAGAGCGTGGTCGCCAATATTGATGGATGGAGCATTTCTGACGTCCTGCCCCATGATGTTCGTTTTCTTGAGGCTGATGGTTAGGCCAAATTCATTGCAGGCAGACGCAAACCTGTCGATGAGACTCTGCAGGCACTCTTCAGTGTGAGATGTTAAAGCAGCATTGTCAGCAAAGAGGAGTTCTCTGATGAGGACTTTCCGTACTTTGGACTTCGCTCTTAGATGGGCAAGGTTGAACAACCTGCCCCCTGATCTTGTGTGGAGGAAAATTCCTTCTTCATTATAATATTATAACATTCATCGCCATCGTCATCCCAGTAACCCTGTTTTTGGTTGCCCTACATTTCGTCCTTGTTGCAATCTATTTAGCCTGTACCTGAAACATCTCTTCCTTAAACATAACCCGTTGTTCTGTTACAGCTATTCCAGTCAGACTTTGATTCCTTTACATCGCATTGAAATTAGCTGTCTTCCAATATAGCCATTGTACTTTACATTATTCCTTATTTTTCCGCATTACGAGTCCAAGCCTCATGATACGATGTTCATTCGTACTTCATCACAGAGTCGTGGCCAGCTTCATTTCCCAGCACCAAATACAGGAATGCGTCCGATCTAGTTGGGCCAAGAACATACTGATCAAAGAATTCTCCTGAACAAAAAACCGAAATTTCCACCATCATTTCCCTTTACACTGAAATTATCCCAATGGCTATTTAGGTAATTACAGTCCACAATATCATTATTCTAGTTCTTGCACATCTCTATAATTTCCCTTCATATTTGCTCCTCCATCTGTCTCTCAATATTTGGAGACCTATAAAATATACCTAGCTGTGTGATCATACCCTTTTTGCTTCTTAACTGAAAGCAAATGAATTCTGTCATTTCCCCCTCAAGGCCATCCACTCTTTCTGACACTATAATATCTTCCCTAATCCGTACTGCAAACTCAAATCCCTTTTCTCCATCTCTTTCTATTCTGAACAATTTATAACCTTTAGCTTAAGTGGCCAGTCCTCATCATCTTTCAGCCACGTTTCTGTTATTTCCACTGCATCACACTCTCATAATGGTATTAGTGCTCATAGCTCACCACGCATACTCACCACACTTTGGACTGGATTTTGTTCCAAGCCCAACGTAAAGTTCTGTGGTGGAGTGGGTGGGGGAGTGAGCTGGAGAATTGGAGCAGTGGCTGCCATAGAACCCAGTGCCAGGATTGCCAAGTCAGATCTTCCTCGCGGCTAGGAAGCTCCATGGCTGCTCCTGTGCCACTCTGCAACAGAACCCTGCTTTCGATATGTTAACTACTACCTTGTATTAATTTATATGTGACCTGCAGTGAACTTATCTTCAGTTCCCAATTTTCAGTGCAATGTGCTGCACTTAAGCACCTTCAGATTCCTGTCCAGGGAAAGCTGGCACCAACGCAGTCGGGAAGGAGTCAACTCTGCATTTTTTTGAACTGTGTGCAGGTCCGGCCACCTTTGAAAAATGGCGCCAGCACCTGTGCCCGCATCAGGTGACACCACGAATGGAGTTCGCCAATGCCACACCGCCACGTCATTGGGGAGGAGGCAGCCACAATGAATATGCAAAGTTGCCACCTGCCACAGAATCACGGCGGTGTGGGTCCCGCGAGGGGCAGCCGCAATTTTCTGCAGCAAAATCCAGCCCTTTGTCTGTTTACATACACACACCTTAGTGCCGCATTTGTATTCCCCATAGTCCTTCTCAGTCAGTTCACATCTAATATGGAACTAGACCCTTCTCCAGTTCTGTCCAACACTTGCATATTATGCACCTAATTCGCTATTGTACTTATGTATGCTAGTGCCCATTACCCTGCGAATAACACTGAAACCTCCCCAACCACACGAGTGAACATCCCCGTGAGAACATTGTTCCCAGTGCTGTTGAGGTGTAACCAGCCCCTTTTGCACAGGCGGCTTCTGCGCCAGAACTGGACCTAATGCCCCTAGAATCTGAAGCCATCCCTCCTGCACCATGCTTCAAGCCAAACATTGATAACCCTTATCTTCCTTTCTCTCCGTGAACTAGCACATGGCCCTCGGAGTCATCCAGAAATTACTAGCTGCGGTCCTACTCGTTATGTCCTCCCTGGATGCTGCAAATCTTACCGTAAGGATTCAAAACCTGCCCTGTGACATTTGATAATATTGACCTGACACCTTTCGAACATATTTCAACAATTAGCACAAAGCATTCAACCCTCAAACTGCGAAAAGCTCCCATACAGCATGATGTCTTTATATACTGCACTGTTACTTAGACAATTTTGATTAGCAAATATTCAAGGACATTTTCAGATGTGAGTTTATATTTTAGTGACTTGGTAGAATAGAAAGAAAAATGTTTTGGTTTTGTAAACTTTTTGCAACACTTTAGGGTGGAGTCATCCACTGCATTCCAGACTCAATCCATGCAAATAATTTTCAAGAAGCAGTGGTTTGAAAAGTTTAGATTGCTGCAACGTTTTAATCCTTCAAACTCAATATACACTCGCTTATCTGTTTCTGCATTTATATTAGTATAATGACCACTTGGGATCTTGTACACCTCGCTGCAATCATTTTCATGTAAAATGAAGCTTACACAACACAATGATGATACAATTAATGACAGAGTTATGATTTCTCCAATCCAGTGTATATGAATTTAAACAATAAATCTCAGCTTCACTGGATGTCCTTTACCCTGGCTCCACTAAGATCATCTTGACACAATAAGCCATGGCTAAATGTTTGTAACCTTGGACATTCTGTTTAACACTGAGCTGAGCTTCGACTCAGACGTGGAGTATCTCATTGGAATGTACCATACACATGTCTGAACATCGTTTTACTGGCCACTGTAGTTATCTGATATTCTCTGTCTCTCTCTCCGGCCCACATTAGACAAACACATACACAGGCACACATATGCGCACACATGAGCACATAAATATGCATACTTATAACAATAGATACACAGGTATGCATGGATATTTATATGTTAATATTGATATAACTATACATGTCAGGTTACATTGCTGAATAAAACATGACAGCACCTCTCATAATGTGTTTGTTTAAACAACTGTAACTAATTTTCCCAATGATTACATAACTGGGTCACACTCAAGTATATAATAGAGAGTCTTCAAACGATTCAAGAAGTGGTTTGAGGGCTTGTGCGACTAACCATCGAATCTGACAGAGAATGCATGAACCAGCAAATGGCCTGGTATATGCTATTTGTTATCCTGTTCTTGCAGTGATCGGAATTCCAGGTAAATGATTATATTAGTAGATTGTTCATTACACATGGAGATGTTTAACTGATTGATCTTCCTAAGTATCAGTTATGCAAATCTATCTGTATTGACATGGCTGCTAAAGTATTCTCGTTGCAGACTTTTATTTTGTTTCCTGAAGGTACGTTCAGGCTTCAGGGTCACAAATATTCAAATTAAGCTGAGCCATCTGCAACAGCACATATCAGGCAGTTGGGACGATGGGACTGAGCAGCGGGTCTGTGAGAGAGCACGGGATCTGGAGAAGGAATCATTCTTTTGGGAGCAGTAAACATCTGGTCGATGGGACTGAGTACATGGTACGGGAAAGTGAACGGCGGATATCAGGAGTAAGCACCACGTCCATGGGAATGAGGCCATGGTCTCGGAAAGTGAACACCGAGAATCAGGAGTGAGCATCGGATCTCGTGGAGTGAACACTGGGTCTGTGGGACTGAATAACGGGTGTGACATCGTGAGCACCGGGTTGGTGGGAGTGAGCAACTGTTCTCGGGATCTGTAACTGAGTACCTGGTGTCTATGAATGGAACTGATTTCTGGGACAGTGGAGCTGAGAATGTGGTCTGGTGAAATTGAACTGAGCATAGGGTGCGCAGCAATGTTACTGAGCACCAGGTCTGGTGGAGTGGAACAGAGAACCAGATCTGGGAAAATGTGACCAATCATTGTGTTTGTCGGAATGTGATCTGGGTTGTGCGGAAATGAAACTGAACCGTGGGTTTTGTAGAGTAGTACTTCCCATCGTGTCTCGCGGAGTGGAATTTAGCCACCATGTTCGAGGAAGTGGGATCAACACGGGGTCTGGTAGAATGTGAGTTATGGCCATGTCTAACTTCCGTGCTCACTGAGGCAAGAAATCTCCTTCAACAATAAAAAAACGCAACCATTATCTACTGCTGTTTGCTATCTCATTCTTGCGATGGTCGGTTTTCAGGGTGATGGATTCCACAAGCAGACTGTTCATTACACACAGGAGCATAAGAGCAGGAGTAGTCTAATCAGCCCGTCACGCCTGCTCCGCCATTCACTTATATCATGGCCGATCATCTGCCTCAATGCGACTTTCCCACGTTATCCCCATATCACTTGATGTCATTAGTACCTGGATATCTATCGATTTGTCTCGAATATGCTCAATGACTGATTTCCACAGCCTTCTTGGGTGGAAAATTCTAAAGATTTTCCACATCTGTTTAAATTGCTTCCAGTACATATCTACCTTTCATAGGGATTCACATTCAGCTACATACCATTGCGGAGAGCGAAGAGATGAATATTTATTGCTGAATTCATTCAAAGCACTTGGGCAATGTGGTATTGCATCACACCATGCATTCCCTTTCCCTGGTAGGTAGTGTTCCATTTGGAATGAATAACAGGTGGTGTGAAGAATAGATGGTCCATGTGGCACCGCCTGTTCCCACTATTGCACAGCACGAATTTCAGGCCCTTTAAAAATCGCACAAATTCCCAATGAACTGATGTTTTTCTTCTGTGATACCGGCTTGTTATTTATTTTTTTCTTTCTAATGACAGGTAACATAATGGCGATTATGATTCTATCCCGAGGGAAGTGTGGTCTCTCCAAATGCATCACTTGCTACCTGGTGGCGATGGCTGTGGCGGATCTACTAGTCGTTCTCACTAGTGTTTTGTTGAATCGAATAATCGCTGCTTATTTCCCAGTCAGTTTTCTGTCCATTACCCCAGTGTGTGCTCTGAAAACGTCACTGGTTTATGCTGCCAAAGACAGTTCAGTCTGGTTAACGGTCGCTTTCACCTTTGATCGATATGTGGCGATTTGCTGGGGGAAGAAGCTGAAACACAAATATTGCACCAAACAAACGGCACGTGGCGTTGTGGGAACGGTGCTTGCACTGAGCTGTTTACGAAATATTCCTTGGTACTTTTCATTGGAACCTCTGTATATCAGTAACAATATACCCTGGTACTGCAACTTCAAATCTATCTTTTACACAACGCCTCCATGGATAACATTTTCGTACCTTTCCCATATTTTAACCCCACTTGTACCCTTAATTTTAATTGTATTGCTGAATGCACTGACTGTGAGATCTATTGTTCTGGCCAATAGAACCCGTAGGGCTCTCCGTGGCAAGCAATATGGTGAAGAGGAGAATGACCTTGAGATACAAAAACGAAGAAAATCCATAATCTTACTTCTAACTTTATCAGGAAATTTTGTTACCTTGTGGATGACGTTTACTGTACATTACTTATATTTCCGAATTACAAACTCTTACAGTTACACAGGATACAATGACCCTCTCTATATCCTTCAAGAAGCCGGGTACATGCTTCTCCTTTTGAGTTGCTGCACAAACACCTTTATTTATGCAGTGATCCAGAAGAATTTCAGAGAAGATTTCAGACATTCATTGAACTATCCGTTTAGATTTGTTAAACTGGTTAAATGGTAGCATTATCCTTGTTTGCTTCAACCATTGTTGATGTATTTGTTGGGTTTGGGAGAAAAATGGCTTTGGGCAATACTGAATCTCTGGGCATGTTTTAAACCCGTTGGCTCTCCAAATAATTAGTAGAGTTGGTCCGGTGCAATTGGGAGACGTCTATTTTCTTACAGTAACAGTAGCTGAAACTGATTGTCCCTTGCTCAAAGCAAATATATTGTTATACCTTAAATTAAAACTATTCGGTTGGGGATTTAACCTTCTAGAGTACTTGAACAGCAGCCAGTCCTAACGAATAATAATTTGCTTCAATAAGACGAGGAAGAAACTTATTGGATTGGTTGATATTCATGCCTGGTAATCAATATAATTGACTGGAATGGAACTGAATATCAGATGGTGGGTATAATAGACAAATATTGGCGGCGGCCTGTCTCGTTTTCAGTGTCTGTACCGCAATCTATACCATTTTCGTGGCATTAGAAGTTGCATCAGAGTTTTTGGAAAAGCAGAATGTTTCCCTCAGTGACTTGATAACTTTAAATAAGAAGAAACTAAAAACAATGGCGGAAAAATTCGAGTTAGAATTGGAGTCAGGTGCCAAGAAAGCAGAGATAATCCGATTTGGAAGGCTTAACGAAATATGCTGCGACCTGTGGAGCGACTGGACTGAATTAACAGTGCGTTTTTCCCACCACGATCAGAATTATAGATTTTATAGGGGGCTTTGTCCTGCATGGTTGTAACATATTTTCATTGGATGCTCGTCTGCGGTCGAGTCATATTCAATTAGGTGTCTCGTGTCTGGGATCAGGATCAGAATAATTTGAAAGGCTCACATTTGGAATCGTATTAATTGTTTGTCTTTGGGATAACATACAAATTGGGGTATTGCTCTCGCATCTGGGAACATATCAATTGGAATATTGATTGTTGGTATCCTAAAGTAATGCCAATTACAAAAAAGAAAAGGAGCCAGGATCATTGTTTAATAAGGTACACTTACCATTATACCATTGTAATGGCAGTTGCAGCAGAGCTTTTGGGAAAGCAGAACGTTTCACTGAGTGACTTGATAACTTTAACCAAGAACAAACTAAAAGAATTGGCAAAAAAATGGGGTTCGAATTGAAATCAGGTTCCCGAAAGCAGAGATAATTGACATAATAGCCCAACATCTGGAATTAGAAGAAGAAGGAAAAGATGAGAGACAAGAAGGTCATAAGTCAGAGAGTGATGCTGTAAAATTGTTTGGAATTCAATGAGAAATCAGAAAACTTGAAATTCAGCGAGAATGTGAAAGAGAAAAGGGTGGGGGTGGTGGAAATTGAGGCTAAAAGAGATGAAACTAGGACAAAGGAGTAGTTTTGAATCCAGGGTAAATTGTGTTCAGGAAGAATATGAATCAGCTCAGGGCCCAGCGAAAACTTGTTTAAATTTATACAGGCTCTCTCTAGGTTCGAGGAAAGGGACAGAGAGACATTTTTTTTCATTTATTTTGAGAAAATAGCAAAGCAGATGAAATGGCTGAAGGAAAGCTGGACGCTGCTTATGCAAAACAGATTGGTAGGCAGAGCTCATGAGGTCCATGCCATGCTTGCTGAACAGGCTTCTGCAGATTATGAGATAGCAACAAAGGTTATCCTCGCTGTGTATGAGTTAATCCTGAAGCTTACTGTCAGCAGTTCTGGAACTTATGGAGATTAGCTGGGCAGACAACGTAGAATTTGAGAGGGTGAAGCAAATTAATTTTGACCGTTAGGTGCTAGCATTAAAGATGCAATCCGTAAGAGAACCTTCGAAAAGTTTAAAAACTCCATTCCTTCAGACGTGAGAACTCATGCAGGTAACCTGAATGTTTTCAAAGCGAGGCAAGCAGTGGGAATTGCTGATGATCTTGAGCTTGTGAATAAGCTAAATTCGTTGGTCCATCACCCCCATAAACTCGAGAAGGATAGAAAGTGGGAGAGTGAAACGAAGGCAAGTAGCCAGGGGCAAGAAGAAACAGCTGGGAATGCCCCAGGATTACTTCCTCAGGTTAGAAAGGAAGGTGCTGAGGTTAGAAGTGAGGTTCACAAGTCGAGGTATTATCATTACAACAAAACGGGTCATCTTCGTTCAGAATGCTGGAAATTGCGAGGTAAATCCATTGTACTTGTTGACGCAAAGTGTAGAGGAAAAGACTCTGACTGAGAGTATAGCAGACCAGGCTATATCTTTAATGACAGTTGTAAAACCAGATACAAAAACAAAAAGGAGTGTAGAGGTTAAGAATAAAATACCCGAGAGTTATAATGAATTTTCGTCAAAGGGGAGAGTAACACCATATCCTGTAAGTGAGACAGGAAAACCTATCATTACACTCAGGGATACATGTACACACCCAAACATTCTTGCTGGGAAAGATGACTTTTCACCGGAGAGCACCTGAAGTGAAAGCTTTAGTTCATGGAATTGGCGGTGAGTATATACCCGTACCTTTACATAAAGTATGCCCAGAGAGTGACTTAACATCTGGTATAGTAATTGTAGGATTGGCCTCAGTTTGCCAGTAGAGGGAATTGATCTCCTCCTAGGAAATGATTTAGCCAGATCAAAAGTATCTGTTTCTCCTATAATTACAGAGGAACCAAGTGAAATTAAGGAAACGGAGCAATTACATGAACAAGTTCCGGTAATATTTCTTGCATCTGTAGTCACCCGAGGAATGCCTAAAAAAGATCCATTGTCGGAGGTAAAAGTGGTACCACAAACAAGGAAAAACCTTATTTGGGGGATTTCGATCATTCAAATGAGTTATTTAACAGATCGTCTATCATTGCAGCGCATTAAGCTGATCCAGAGATGTACCAAAGGGCATAGTCGACTCTGAC
This sequence comes from Heterodontus francisci, assembly GCF_036365525.1. Lineage (NCBI taxonomy): Eukaryota > Metazoa > Chordata > Chondrichthyes > Heterodontiformes > Heterodontidae > Heterodontus > Heterodontus francisci. The sequence goes on along the minus strand of NC_090409.1, from coordinate 18,810,656 downwards.
AGAAGCAGGGCGTAAGGAGTTCCAGAAGGCTTTTAAATGGCAAACAGGGTTTTGAGGAGGAAATGGAGACCGCCTCAGAGTCCTGCCGACAAAGACTGGGCAGTTGTTGAAGAGAAAGTGGTACCACTTAAATACCGCCAGGGATTGTGAAGGTTAGCACATGCCATTCCTTATGAAGCACATAGGGGATTTGGGAAGACTAAATCACACATAAACCAACAGTAGTGCTGGCCAGGTCTTACAAAGGATGTGAGATTATTTAATAGGATATGCTGTACATGTCAAACGGTAGGAAAACCAGAACCCTACCATAAAACCGGCACCACCAGTTCCCATACCAGTGATTGAGGAACTATTTGGCAGAGTATCGGTAGACTGTGTAGGACCCTTGCCAAAAACAAACGCAGGTCATCAATACATACTTACTATCATTGATATGGCTACTCACTTTCCAGAGGCCATTCCTTTGAGGACAATTACTGCTAGAATAGTAGTATAAAAATTAACCCAATTCTTTAGGAGATATAGTTTACCACCTAAAGTTCAGTTAGATCAAGGTTCTAATTTCAAGTCTAAGATATTTCAAGAAGTAATGGGCAATTTGGGAATTAGACAGTTGAAATCATCAGCATATCACCCACAGTCACAGGGAGCTTTAGAAATATTTCTCCAAACTCTCAAAACAATGATTAGAACATACAGTCATGAATATCCACATGACTAACATAAAGGACTAGATTTTCTTTTATTTGCCACCAGAGACTCACCGAATGGGTCCACAAGCTTCAGTCCTTTCGATTTGGTTTACAGACATGAAGAAAGAGGCTCTCTAAAACTTATAAAAGGCAGATTCTTGGAACAACAGAATTAAACTTCGATACTGGACTATGTGTCTGTGCTCTGGGAAAGGCTCATGAAATCTGGCGGTGTGGCTCAGGAACACCTTAAAGCATCCCAAGACAATATGAAAAAATAGGCAGACAAGTATTTAAAAGTCCACGATTTTTAACCAGAGGATTAAGTATTAGTTTTGCTACCGTTACAGGGAAAACCATTAAAAGCACGGTTCAGTGGCCCATGGAGAGTGATCAAAAGAGTGGGTAAGGTAGATTACTTGATTTACTCCCCGGTTCACTGGAAGAAGAACCAGTTGTGTCACATCAATGTGCTAAATCAATATTATCGCAGGGAGGAGGATAAGCCATTGCAGGTATGTCAGGTAATCGGGACTGTTGAGAAGGAAAAGGTTAATAAGGATGAGGCAGAAGCAGGAATTGTAAATTCTCTGATTGAAGCTCCAACTATCAGATTAGCGAATGCAGAATGGCAAGAAAAATACACCACGTGCCTTTGCACTTCGAGGCAAAACAACGTGAAGACCTAATCAGGTTTTTTGCAACGTTTGAAAAAGTTTGTAGGGATAAACCGGGATGTACAACCTTAGCCACACATGATGTGGGTACTGTTCCTTTAAAACAATATCCTTACCACTTGAGTCCGGACAAACAGGGCCAAGTGAAAGCAAAGATCCCGTACATGCTGGAAAACAATTTGATCAAATCTAGTGAAAGTAGCTTGAGTTCATCGGTAGTTCGAGTACCAAACCCTAATGGGTAAACCCAATTTTGCATAGACTATAGTAATATCAATGCGGTAATGAAGGGAGACTCCGACCCAATTCCATCATTAGAAGACTGTACCAAAAGAGTAGACAGCGCTACGTTTCTTATTGAGTTCGACTTGTTAAAGGGATACTGGCAATTTCCTTTGACTCCTCGAGCTAAAGAGATATCAGCTTCTGTAACACCCGACGGTCTGAGTGAGTGGGCAAAAACCTGGCAGGTGGAATTTAATGTTGGAAAGTGTGAGGTCATGCACTTTGTCAGGAAGAATCCAAATGCAGTCTATTACTTAATTGGAAAGAGACTCCAAACGAAGTGCAGCACAGAAGGATCTGTGTGTTCTTGTGCATGAAACACGAAATGTTAGCCTGCAAGTGCAGAAAGTAATTAAGAAGGCAAGTGGATTCTGGCCTTTATTGCTAGGATGTTGGAGTTTAATAATAGGAAAGTCTTGTTGCCACTGGACAGAATTTTGGTGAGGCTGCACCTGGAGTACTGTCTAATTGCCAAGTCCAAATCAGTAATGTCAATTGTGAACAACAGTTTTAACATGACCAATCCTTGTCAAACACTGCTCCAACCTTTTGCCTGTCTGAGTGGCTATCCGTTATGCCAAGTTTTGTTTTTGGTTTTGTAGCCAGCTTGCTAACCTTTCTGCTACGTGTACCCTGACTTTACAGGCTCTGATTTCAGACGGGAGTCTATTGTGTAGTACCTTATTAATGGCATATTTGAAATCTAATTCTATGCAACTACTACCTTGCACTTGTCCAATATTTATTTCACTTCATCAAAGAATTCAATACAGTTTTGTCAAGCATGGCCATTTGCAGCACTTGTTGACTGCAGTTTGTTATATTTTAGGTCGTTGCCATCAATGTTAAGCTACCTGGTCTACAGTCCCCTGGAATTGCTTCATATCCATTTTTAAAATGCAGGTATATCATGAGCTGGCTGCCAGTGCCCTGACACTACTACATTTTCCATTTTTTTAGTGTCCATGTAATAGTGCTCCTGCTACCTCGTCCCTTTTAAAGTGGTGCTGCATCAGCGAGACCTTCTGGTGTATGCACACAATTCTTTGAATGTGGCAGGCCAAGTTGAAAAGTCAGTTGAAGAAAAAAAAACATACGGATCATGGGCTTTATATATAGTGTTATGGAGTACAAAACCAAGGACGGTATGCAAAACGTTATAAATTACTGAATAGGCATCAACTAGTGCATTTCAAAAAGAAATTGCATGCATACCTGGAAAGTAGACATGTGCAGGACTTTGAGGAAAGACCAGGAGATTGGAACTAATTAAATGCTCTTCCAAATTCAGCGTAGGCATTAATGGCCTCCTACTATGTAAAAAATTCCATGATTCAATGATTGTAAATCTGTTGCTGAAGTCATTCCGTTCACGAACCACTCAGAAGGATCTGCCTTGTTTCCAGAGGTCGGAAACAATTTGAAACTTCTCAGTGCTGGTGAGTGAACGTGCCCGGTTCCAGTGCTGATGCCACAGATCATTCAATTTCCATTGTATATCGGGCATTGACTGAGGAAGTCTGTTACACACGCTTCTTCTCTGGGTCTGCACGACATATACATAAATACATATGTTCTGTTCGAATTATTCTGATTGGGATAATCCCTCCATTAGTTCCTTTAACTTCCAGTGAAGCAGATTGTTAATCCCAACAACGTAACCATTGTACTTTCCTCGACACATTTTCCCTTATCTATGTTATATTTCTGACATTTCCTGTGTTTCCCATTCTATTTATAGTACATTACTCTTTACAAATGCAGAATCGTGCCCAGTTTGGCAACTCATACGAAGAATTGCAAATACATTCTGATTTAGTACAGGCAGCATAGAGGCTAAGAACAAGAGTAGGCAATTCAGAACCTACATCCTGTTGCGCCTAATCATTTTATCATCGCTGATCTGCACATTAACACAACTTACCCGGCTTAGTTCCATAAAACCTAATGCTTTTGACAGAAAAAAACTCCGTTTTGAACTGCTCAATTGATCCACTGATTTACACAGATATCCACTAATATAAAGTACTTCTGCATGTCTATCTTCACAAGGAACCTCAATTAACCATCTTAAACACCTCAATTAGATCGTCCCTTAATTCTGCCAAAGGCAAGCGACTAAGAGTCCAGTCTGTGAAAATGTTCTTCATAATTTAATTCTTTTACCTGCATTATCGTTCTGGTGAAACAAACACAAAATGTTGCAGATGCAGGAAATATGAAATAAAAACAGAAAATTCTGGAAGTACTCAGCAGGTCTGGCCCAGAAGTTGTGGACAATGAAACAGAGTTTACGTTTCAGGTCCCAGTCCTTTCTTCAGAAATTGGAAAAGTTGGAAATGTAATACATATAGAACGAATGAAATGGGGAGGATGGGAAAAGGAACAACAGGGAAGGTCTGCAATAGGGTAAAATACAGGAGAGATAAATTGACAAACATTTTCATGGTGCAAAGCCAAATACAGTGGTAATACGATAAGTAAAGAGATAAAGATATATGCCTAGCTTAGGTGTGAATGGCTGAATCCTGAATATCTGCTGTTCGAATACAAAGTGAAGAAAACAACATAGAAACGAGAGAACAAAACAGACCAGTGAAGAAAAGTGAAGCAAATGGGGTCAGAGAATAGGACCTTATAATTGTTGAAATAAGTGTTGATTCCAGAAGGCTGTAAACTGCCCAGTAGAAAGGTGAGGTGCTGTTTCTCTATACTGTGTTGTGATTCATTCGAACAGTGAAGGAGGAAAAGGACAGAAAGGTTAGAGCGGAAGCAAGAGGCAGAATTAAAATTACAGGCGACTGGAAGCTCGGAGTCCTGTATGCAGACTGAGCAGAGGTGTTCCACAAAGCGATCATTCAGTCTGTGTGTGGTTTCCTAAAGTGGAGGCGACCACATGGTGAGTACTGAATGCTGTATTTTATGTTACAAGAGGTACATGGAAAGTCACCGTTTCATCTGGAATGAGAGTTTGGGGTGATCAGGAGTGAGGAGCTAAAAAAGCAAGAATTTCATCTCTTTTGCTTGAATGCAAAGGAGTCATTAGAAGGGGATTGGGTGTTGAGGTTGATTGTCGAGTGGGAAGGTAACCATGGAGGGAACAATCCTTTTGGAATGCTCTAAGAGGAGTGGAGGGGAAAATTTGTTTGGTGGTGAGATCTTGTTGGAGGTGGCAGAAATGGTGGAGGATGATCCATTGAGTATGCAGGTTCATGGGGTGAAAGGAGAGGACTAAGGAGACCAATTGTATTTCACAGAGGGAGGAGAAAGTGTGAGAGCAAAAGTGTGAATAAGAACGGACACAGTCACAGGCCCCGTTGAGGAGGCGGGAGGGTGTGGGGTCGGGGGGGGTGTTGTGTGGATAGAATTCCTCGATTTAAGAAAAAGGAAGGCATATCAGAAGCGTTCGTGTGGAAAGTTGCATTGTCGAAACAGAAGCAATGGGGGTGGAGAAACTAGGAGAATGGAATGGAGTCCTCACAGGAATTAGGGTGCAAGGAAGTGTAGTCAAGGTAGATGTGAGAGTCAATTGACTTACAGTCAATATTTGCTGATAGCCTTTCACCAGAAATGGAGAGAGAAAAATCATGGAAGGGAAGGGAAGACATGGAGATGGACAATGTGAAGGGGAGAGAAGGGCGAAAACTGGAAATATAGTCGAGGAAATTTTCCACTTCAGTGCGAATGCAGAAAATTCAAGACAGTCATAAAGGTAAAAGAGGTCAAACACCGTGTCTGAGTAGAACTGGAACAAAGAATGTTCCACGTGTCCCACAAAATGTCCCACGTGACCCATGACCCCATAACAATACATTTTACTTGGAGGAAGTGAGTGGAGTTAAAAGAGCAGTTGGTCAATGTGACAACAGTTTCAGACAGGCCGAGGAGGGGTATGGAGGATTGCGACTGATTGGGCCTGCGTTCAGGAGGTGGAGAGCTCTCAGACCGTCCTGCTGAAGGATGGAGATGTAGAGGGATTGGACATCCATGGTAGAAGGGAGATGGTTAGGGGCCACCAAACTGGAAACTATTAAAGTGAAGACGGGCATCAGTGACTCACGGATATAGGTTTGAAGGGATTGGAATCGAGAGAAAAGGAAATCTGCTCAGTGGGACAGGGACAAGCTAAAACGATGGATCGACCAAAGTTATCCTGTTTGTGAATTATGGGAAGGAGGCAGAGGTTGGGGAATTATGAGGTTGGAGGCCTTGAAGGGATGATCTCCAGAGAAGATGAGGTCAGTGACATTCCTGGATAGAATAGCTTGACGTGCGATGTTTGGTCATAGTCCAGAAAGAGGTATGAGGACGTGTCGGGGAATTGGTGCTTGGCCTCTGCAAGGTAGAAGTCGGTACATCAGACAACTGCAGCATCGCTCTTGTCAGCAAGTTTGATGACAATGTTAGAGTTGCACAAAAGAGAAATGAGTACTGCAAGTTCAGAGGGAAATAGGTTAAATTGAGTGAGGGGAGAAGAGAAATTGAGGTACCGATTTCATGCCAGCAGTTCTCAATGAACAGAACTAGCGAGAATCAAAATGAAAAATGCCAGAGGGAAGATTGAAGGTGGAGGGAGAATATTGGAGACAGGCAAAGGGGCCAGCTGTGTGGAGGGAAGACCCCTGCCCAAGGAATTCGATACAGATGTGAAGATGATGAAAGAATAGCTCACCATAATGCCAAGCTTGAATTTAATTGAGGTGGAGTTATAAGGAGATGAAGCTTTGGCCTTTGCTAAGATCAGATCGTTTAGGGTCAGATAGTGGAAGATCGGATTTTGTCATGGATACACAGCGAAGGGTAAGATGGGAAGAAGGGATGGGGTCACTAAGAAGTGATGGGGAAGAATTATCCAGCGGGGTGTTTGTGTCCATAGTTACTGAAGCTTGCAATCCTTCACTCCAGAAAAAAATAAAAATAATTGTTTTCTTAAAGTGAAGGACGGGATGAAGGATGGAATGAAACTGCAGTCCAGGACAGGTTTGAGATAGAGTGAGTCGTTGCATGTTGTGGCATATGGCATTGAGTGTGAATCTCAGGATGTGGCAAGAACGGCAATGATGTCTGTTTAAGTGATATCTGTAATTGCGGGTGAATCTGAAACAAGAAGGGTGATATTTTAATAAGAATTCACGTGGAATAAGTCGAAGCCAGAGACAGTTGTGAAGGAAGGAGATATGGCCATGAAAGCGTGAGAGGGAAGTAGAATACAATGAAAGTGAACAATATAGTAAAAGCAAATGGAAATCGCTTCAGGGTGAAAAACAGAATTTCTTCAAGGCGGGTATTCTTGGAAGAGAAGAGGCAGTGAATTAAACATTAATGAAACACATTCTGGTGAATTAACGCTGCACCTCTCCAAGGTTAATATATCTTCCTCAAGTGTGGTGCTCAAAATTAAGCGCATTACTCCAGATGTGGTCCAACCATATCTTTATATGATCAGAGTTGTGCACTTTCGGACCATAAATTCCGCCTCTCTGTAGCCCAGCTACTTTGACAGCCAGACAAACATTCTAGTGTGAGGTTCAGACCCTTAGATGCTGCATGTAGCTTGAGTTATTGCGGGATACTCCAGAGCTATTTAAATAATCTTAGAAACCAGAAAACAGCGGGAAGTAGATTTAAAGATCTGTTGTCATATTACTCTACCCACTGCATATAGTGACGATGTGATTAATATTACAGGCAGAAACCTGTGGGCGGATTCATCAGGGGGAATTGCAAGCCTGTTGTTTTAATCTGCATACACTTAACAAAATTAGAAATTCATGAACACATGAGCTTGTACTTGTTGCAGAATTTATAAGGCTAGTGACGTCTCACTGGCATTGTGATAACATGCCAACATTTTCTGGTAATTTTTAATTAAAAGTAGCATGTTAACCCATTCAGACCTCAGATTATTTTTAGACCTACCGATGAAATTTAAAGGATTTTTGAGCATGAACGCCTCAATCTCTGAGCTCCGCCACAGCTGCCAATTTCACACCATTTACAAAAGACTCTGCTCCATCTAAACCCCGAAGTAAATGGCATCACGGTCCCCCACATTAAAGTCCATCGACTCTGACCTCCATCAAACAGATGCACTTCCTGTAAGCATGGTCATCCAGGACACCTGATGTGCCCTCATGGAGGCAACCAGTTTGAGTTGTCCATCCATTCTATTTAGAGTGCACTTATACATTTTCTCCTCTCACTTTTTATGATTTATCTTAGTAACTTTTTAGTCCTTATTCATTACTTATTAATATTTATGCATATCAGTTCCTTGTTATACGATTTCGGAGCATTTAGTGTTTATATTCCCGAATTAGATTATTTTATACCCTTAGAAACATTCCTAAATCCTTGTCCCAAATATGTGTTTATTAGATGACAAAGTTTTATTTTTAGAACTAATCATCACTTGAGGTCTAGATTATAACTTGTAAATTTTTCAGCTTGATTTCAAATCAGTTAGCAATTTAAAAAATGTCCTATTCCTTTTAATTAATTACACAATTATATGTTTATCATTTTAGGTAAGTATTTCCCAATCAATAATAATCAACTATAAGGAATGTCCATTTTGTAGAGATAAAATGTGCAATGCGTGTCAATTATTGGGAATTTATTGCTTCCTCGAGATAATATGGAAATGCCTGTTAACATATGTTCTTTGAAGCAAACAAAAGCTCAATTGTCACTGAATTGAGACAACAGAGAGATGTTGGATTGTATGTAGGATATCCTTCAGCAGAGCCCTTTATGAAGAATATTTAGCAGGAAACAATGGATGCCACTGTCACTGCACTTAGAACAGCTTAAGTGCCATCATGGGAACAGAGAATGTTTACAGTACAGAGAAGGCCACTCGCCCCGTCCTGTCCGTGCTGGCTCTCTGCAAGAGTAACTCACCTCTCACTCTCCCACCATTTCCCCATCGTCCTGGAATTTATTTTCTCTTCAGATAATTTTCCAATTATTTTTCTCGACATGTAATTGTCCAATTATTAATCACAGCTCCTTCAAAAGCCATTATTCTCTCCGTCTGGAAATTCACAATTGGTCTGTCAGTTGCTGAATATAAATTTAGTTGAAATAATCTTCTGTAAGGGCGTTTACTTCTGCTGTCTGAAGTCACTGAATACACAAAAACATGGGTATTCAATATCCCAAGAAACCAAATATAGCAACCCATTCAAATGGCGGTGTCAAAGAGATGCAGTCATTCTTTTGTGTGTAAATACATTTTTTTTTAAAAGATTCTTCAACGTCCTGAAGCCAAAAAAATTTCTGTGGACATTTGCGACTCCGAATTTGTGACTCAAATGGAGCTAGTGCCCCATTAAATACACCGATACGGATAGCCAGCAGAGGAATTGCCTCTCATTCTACTTTCAGAATGACATTGTTGCTTTGAATTTAAACATTCGCGTTGCAACAATCTGGGGGAGTGCGCACCAACCCCCACAGTGTGTATGCATTTCTAGCTATTGAGATGCAATCGAATCTTTGTCTGGTGGAATGTAGCACCATATAATTTACACCAATACCCAACAACGAGCAATGGGGTGCAGATTTACTTCAATTCTTCTTTTGGCACCGGAAGCAGCAAGAAAAGCTGAGGTGATACCAGAATGTGCACAGACTGATTTCAGCTGGCTTACATAATCAATGAAGTTTATTTTCTTATCAAAGAAGATTAAAACAGAAGTTTTCAGACATTTGGCCCTTCGAGACTGTGCCAGTAAAACGGTGGCTTTGTCCCAGCTAGGCAAACAACGGGCAGTGATCCATGCTATGAAATGTGTATACGAGCAACCTCGGAGGGAGCCTACCCTTCAATCTTAAAAAGTCTCATTTAAGTTTCAGTAGCTCGAGGGTGGTGGTGCGAGAGACAGTATGAACGTCCTGACAGGCGACTTTACACTCCATGAGTACACATTTGTGAGGCATTTTATTTGAAATGTTTTACCATAATGATGGTTGTCCTCATATGTAGGCTTCCATCGAACAAAGTCATGTTTTGTTAAAGGAAGCCCATAATGTGTTCCAATTATTATAATGTCCGTTATTCCTTCATTTGTTCTTGATCATGTGGTGGAAATAAAATTATTCTCAATACAAAGGACGTATTATGAGAGAGAGAGTAAAATGTAGTTATTTCGTCGTAAGCACTGTCATCTCTGAAAAAGCCAACAGTTAAAAGTGTTTGGTTGTGTTCTGAATTAGACGTCGTACCCCTGCCATTTTATTTTACTTCAGTCGATTGACAGGGAACTGTAAAAAGTCACTTCAAGCATTTATACCTGGAAGCAGACAAGTATGTAATGATTCCTGCAAGGTGATGTCTGGTATATGACAGTTGGAGTTATAATACCAGCAAGTCCATAGTTCTTCTAATGCTGTAAACATGTAACAATTTGATTCACTGGATATGTCACCATTTTCTTTAGCTCATCTCTGAATTTAGTCTGGGTCACTGTATAAATAAATGTGTTCGTGCAGCAGCTTAAAAGCAGGAGCATATATCCAGTTTCTTGAAGGATGTAAACCGGATTATTGTAACCTGTGTAAGAATAAGCATTAGTAATTCTATAATACAAGTAATGGATCGTGTGTGTCAGCCACAGCAGTAAAAAATTGCCGGATATACTGAATAGTAAAATTATGGATTTTCGCCTGCTCTCCATCTCAGGATCAGGATAATTTTCTGAGCTGGTGTTGTTCCTCAGTGCCCTGCGGGATCTGCTGGCAACTATTATATGTCTTACGGTCAGAGAATTGAGCAGCAAAATAATGAAAAAGGGCAGAAAACTCGTCGCAATGCGGTTAAAATAAGAAAATACTAACCAAACAGGTAAAATATAATAGCTTGATCTTATCCGGCAATACCATGGCACTCCATTAAATATATATAGAGGTTCATATACAAAGTACCAAGCGATGTTTTTTAAACAGCCTAGAGCTGGCAATGTGCCTATAATGGCAGCTGCCGTTTTCTTGGTGCAATATATAATTTTCAGCTTCTGACAGCAAATGGCTATGCATCTATCAACGGTGAAAGCGACTGTCAACCAGACAGAAATGTCTCTGGTTGCATAAGCAAGGGCGGTTTTGGTCTGACATACAGGAGTCAGGGACAGATAATTTCCCGGAAAGTACATGTCAATGATCCGATTGAGTACAACACCAGTGATGACAACCAGGAGATCAGCCACTGCCATGGCCACCAGGTAATAAGTGATACATCTGGAGAGGCCACACTTTCCCCGGGACAGGACCACAATCGCCACCATGTTAACTGCAGGGAAGGGAAAACAAGCAAGTCAATAAATATTGGCAGATTGCCAGAATATTCTAATATAATAAGACACTATAAGTTTGCTGGCAAAATGCATTCATTTCAGAACTTTGTTACTGCATTCCATGTGGAAATAATGAGCTAGCATTGCCGAGTAAATGTAGGTTGCAAATTAAAACGATTTCAGCCGAGGTTCAATAGGTAAAACTCTTGCTTCTGAGTCGGAAGCATTTGGTTCAATGTGGCGCTTCATAGATTTGAGCGAAGATTTGTCCGTAACGCTGGTTTATCAAAGATGAGACAGTGGATGACCGGCTGCAGGGAGGGAATTCGGTCTGTGAATGTACATCAGGCTGGAAGGTTTGGACATGTGGAAAGCGTGGCTGAATGACCACTTGTGGTCTCTGGATTCAAGGGAATTTGTGACTTCACGGACTATTACAAGTGACAAATCGTTTATCCTGCAAAACCCGTTGCCTTTTTCCAACCACTTCTTAGATGGTGGTGATATAAAAACGTTTACATGCACTCAGCTGCTCTGTGCAATTAATAGATGAAAGCAAATGTCGCTCTATGCTCTCCACGCAGATTGTACTGTAAATTCGAGTAATGTCCCTGGGCGTTATTGATGGGTCAGTGGGTAAGGTTCAAGTCTTATGCTATTCTGAGTTACACATTTATGAAATATTAGGATTTTTCTTTGTCTGATCCGACCGCTGATTTCGGGGGCTGTGATGCAGGTCGGCAAACTCAGAGATGCCAGCAGAGGCAGGAATGCTAACAAATAATCTTGATATCAGCAGCACGAGTGGAAATCACCTGAGTGTGAGAGATGAGAGAAGACATGATTAATCTTGTCCCTAAAATGATCTCCATGGACAACGGGCTGTTTAATCTGCCTATTAGGGGAGGCGCATGAAGAACAGGGGAGGTATCTGAAAGCTGACAGCGCCTATCAGACCTAATAATCGAACAGAAGTTGAAAGGAATTGCGTATTACCTTTGATCAACTATGTGCTGGCACCATCGGCAATGTCTTACAGATTACAATTACTAATTAGCGCTTTCAATTGGCTGCATAACCCAATACTGACCAAAGGTTTTGCATGATAAAGTACCTATTGGACTGTCGTGATTGTTACTTGTACAGCAGTCGATTTGTGTCTGTGACATAATGATCAGATTAAGAATCAGCTTGCCTGTTTTGTCCGTGGTGTTGGGTGAACAACGTCACTGCAGCATTGACTTGATACCCACCGTAACTAAATCAGCAACTCTCGCTTGGAAAGAAATATTGTTATATCACAAAGCGGTGTTTGATTCACATTGCCATCTGTTTATAATACATAGCATCCCATGCAAGAACAAAGAACAAAGAACAGTTCAGCACAAGAACAAGTCATTCGACCCTCGAAGCCTGCGCCGATCTTGATGCCTGCATAAACAAACACCTTCTGCACTTCCGGGGCCCATATCCCTCTATTCCCTTCCTATTCATGTATTTGTCAAGATGTCTCTTAAACGTCGCTATCGTATCTGCTTCCACCACTTCCCCTGGCAGCAAGTTCCAGGCACTCACCACCCACTGTGTAAAAAACTTGCCTCGCACATGCCCTCTAAACTTTGCCCTTCGCACCTTAAACCTATGTCCCCGAGTAACTGATTCTTCCACCCTTGGAAAAAGCTTCTGACTATCCACTCTGTCCATGCCGCTCATAACTTTGTAAACCTCTATCATGTGGCCCCTCCACCTCCGTCGTTCCAGTGAAAACAATCCGAGTTTTTCCAACCTCTCCTCATAGCTAATGCCCTCCAGACAAGGCAACATCCTGGTAAACCTCCTCTGTACCCTCTCCAAAGCCTCCACGCCCTTCTGGTAGTGTGGCGACCAGAATTGCACGCACTATTCTAAGTGTGGCCTAACTAAGGTTCTGCACAGCTGCAACATGACTTGCCAATGTCTATACCCCGTGCCCCGACCGATGAAGGCAAGTATGCCGTAAGCCTTCTTGACTACCTTATCCACCTGCGTTGTCACTTTCAGTGACCTGTGGACCTGTACGCCCAGATCTCTCTGCCTGTCAATACTCCTAAGGGTTCTGCCATTTACTATATACCTCCCACCTGCATTAGACCTTCCAAAATGCATTACCTCACATTTGTCCGGATTTAATTCCATCTGCCATTTCTCTGCCCAAGTCTCCAACCGATCTATATCTTGCTGTATCCTCTGACAATCCTCATCATTATCCGCAATTCCACCAACCTTTGTGTCATCTGCAAAGTTACTAATCAGACCAGTTACATATTCCTCCAAATCATTTATATATACTGCAAACAACAAAGGTCCCAGCACTGATCCCTGCAGAACACCACTAGTCACATCCCTCCATTCAGAAAAACAACCATCCACTGATACCTACTGTCTTCTATGACCGAGCCAGTTCTGTATCCATCTTGCCTGCTCACCTCTGATCCCGTGTGACTTCACCATTTGTACCAGTCTGCCATGAGGGACCTTATCAAAGGCTTTACTAAAGTCCATATAGATAACATCCACTGCCCTTCCTTCTTCAACCATCTTCGTCACGTCCTCACAAAACTCAATCAAGTTAGAAAGACAAGACCTCCCCTTCACAAAACCATGCTGTCTCTCGCTAATAAGTTCGTTTGTTTCCAAATGGGAGTAAATCCTGTCCCGAATAATCCTCTCTAATAGTTTCCCTACCACTGATGTAAGGCTCACACGCCTATAATTTCCTGGATTATCCTTGCCACCATTATTAAACAAAGGACCAACATTGGCTATTCTCCAGTCCTCTGGGACCTCATTTGTAGCCAATGAGGATGCAAAGATTTCTATCAAGGCCCCAGCAATTTCCTCACTTGCCTGCCTCAGTATTCTAGGGTAGATCCCATTAGGCCCTGGGGAACTATCTACCTTAATGCTTTGCAAGACACCCAACACCTCCTCCTTTTTGTTCATGAGATGACTGAGACTATCTACACTCCCTTCCCCAGGCTCATCATCCAACAAGTCCTTCTCTTTGGTGAATACTGATGCAAAGTACTAATTTAGCACCTCGCCCATTTCCTCTGCTCCACACTTAGATTCCCATCTCTGTCATTGGGTGGGCGAACCGTTTCCCTGGTTACCCTCTTGCTCTTTATATCCGTATAAAAAGCCTTGGGATTTTCCTTAATCCTGTTTGCCAATGACTTTTCATGACTCCTTTTAGCCCTCCTAACTCCTTCCTTAAGTTCATTCCTACTGTCTTTATATTCCTCATTTGCGTCGGCTGTTCCTAGCCTTCCAGCCCTTACAAAAGCTTCCTTTTTCTTTTTGACTAGGCTCCCAATATCCCGTGTTATCCAAGCTTTCCGAAACTTGCCAAACTTGTCTTTCTTCCTCACCGGAACATGCGGGTCCTGGATTCTAATTAGCTGACATTTGAAAGACTCCCACATGTCAGATGTTGATTTACCCTCAAATAGCCACCCCCAATCTAAATTCTTCAGTTCCTGCCTAATATTGTTATAATTAGCCTTCCCTCAGTTTAGCACCTTCACCCGAGGACTACTCTTATCCTTATCCACAAGTACCTTAAAACTTATGGAATTATGGTGACTGCTCCCGAAATGCTCCCCCACTGAAACTTCGACCACCTGGCCGGGCTCATTCTCCAATACCAGGTCCAGAATGGCCCCATCCGTAGTTGGACTATCTACATACTGTTTTAAGAAGCCCCCCTGGATGCACCTCACAAATTCTGCCCCATCCAAGCCCCTAGCACTAAGTGAGTCCCAGTCAATATCGGGGAAGTTAAAATCACCCACCAGCACAGCCCTGTTACCTTTACATCTTTCCAAAATCTGTCTACATATCTGCTCCTCTACCTCCCGCTGGCTGTTGGGAGGCCTGTAGTAAACCCCCAACATCGTGACTGCCCCGTTCCTATTCCTGAGCTCCACCCATATTGCTTCGCTGCATGACCCCTCCGAGGAGTCCTCCCGCAGTTCAGCAGTGATATTCTCCTTAACCAGGAATGCAACTCTCCCACCCCTTTTACATCCCCCTCTGTTCCGCCTGAAGCTTCTAAAGCCTGGAACATTTAACTGCCAATCCTGCCCTTCCCTCAACCAAGTCTCTGTAAAAGCAACAACATCACATTTCCAAGTACTAATCCAAACTCTAAGTTAATCTGCCTTACCTGTTATATTTCTCGCATTGAAACAAATGCACTTCAGACCACCAGTCCCGCTGTGCTCAGCAACATCTCCCTGCCTGCTCTTCCTCTTAGTCCTACTGGCCTTATTTATTATGTCCTCCTCATTTATTTCACTAGCTGTCCTACTGCTCTGGTTCCCACCTCCCTGCCACACTAGTTTAAACCCTCCCGCGTGATGCTAGCAAACCTTGCAGCCAGGATATTAGTGCCCCTCCAGTTTAGATGCAATCCGAAAGAGTAACACAAACAAAGAAATTACGAGAGACAGAGGAAGAAAGAGCGACGAGAAATCCAATGCACCAGAGCAAGACGAGGTGAAAATAGATATGACTGCTGTAGTCAAATCAATGTATTTACTGTATTATTTCAAAATAAATGAAGTAATGATTAACGTTTAAAAGTGAAGCTTGGATACGTTTTTACTAAAGCTATAAAGTTAATAAAAAACGAATTTTTTCTGAAGTATTTTAATCTTCTTCTTCTTTGGCCTCCTGGTCTCGAGCGACAACGGGTAAGCGCGTGGGGTGGACATTGGTTTGTGAAGCAGCGCCTGCAGTGGCTATAAAGGCCAATTCTAGAGTGACAAACTCTTCCACAGGTGCTGCAGATAAAATTGGTTGTTGGGGCTGTTTCACAGTTGGCTCTCCCCTTGTGCTTCTGTCTTTTTTCCTGCCAACTGCTGAGTCTCTTCGACTCACCACACTTTAGCCCCGCCTTTCTGGCGGCCCACCAGCTCTGGCGATCACTGGCAACTGACTCCCACGACTTGTGATCAATGTCACAAGACTTCATGCCGCGTTTGCAGACGTCTTTAAAGCGGAGACATGGACGGCCAGTGGGTCTGATACCAGTGACGAGCTCGCTGTACAATGTGTCCTTGGGGATCCTGGCATATTCCATGCGACTCACATGGCCAAGCCATCTCAAGCGCCGCTGGCTCAGTAGGGTATATATGCTGGGGCTGCTGGCCACCGAGAAGACTTCTGTGTTGGAGATACGGTCCTGCCACCTGATGCCAAGGATTCTCTGGGGGCAGTGAAGATGGAATGAATTGAGACGTCGCTCTTGGCTGACGTACGTTGTCCAGGCCTTGCTGCCATCGCGCAAGGCACTGCGGACACAGGCTTGATACACTCGGACTTTTGTGTTCCGTGTCAGTGCACCATTTTCCCACACTCTCTTGGCCAGTCTGGACATAGCAGTGGAAGCCTTTCCCATGTGCTTGTTGATTTCTGCATCGAGAGACAGGTTGCTTTGAAAAACACTGTCTTTGTTGCAGAAAAATAAGTATAATTTCAATGGAGTATTATATTGAGTAAATAATGTAAAATTGGGATAGTTCAGCCATTTAGCGGTGACCACAGAATCGGTAGCTATTTCTCATACATGTCCACCCATTCAGATTAAATGTGCAGAACAAAACAAAGACAATTTAACACAGCTTTACGCAATTGCTGAGATTACCACTTACCTGGGACACCAAGAGCGGCGAGAATTGGATAGAAAATAGCATACACCTGACCGGTTACTGGCTCATGCATTTTCTGTTAGAAGCGATTAGGTCTCAACAACCTCAATATATGGTTGGTAGTAGAGTCTATATATAGATGACTGGATCCCCCAGTGACACAATTAGGCAACATCATTACCGATGGAAAATCATCTCGGCGTGTTTCTTTTTTTTTCTAATCTTTTAATAAAATGGTAAGGAGATGCTGGTTTCCCCAGTGTCATCAAACTAAAAGCAAAGAAAAGAGCTCCGGCTGAACCAATCGAAGCCATGTCATTAAATTGAAATGAAACTCGGCAAATTAAATATGATTATATCCTATCTCTACCATGTGCTCCAGACCCCGTGGTGTTCCTGCTTCGAGAAGGCCTCAAGCGTACTGTGAAATGCAGTGACTTCTTCTCCAGGTGCGCCAGAGAACCGAGCAAGCCGTGGAAGAGCTTGTGCTCATCCCAACTTTTTCAATGACAACTTAACTACACACGAGGTTGCCTTATTGTCACCATCCCAATATATCTAAATTTAGTCCGCCAATTTTAGAAGGACATAAATAATAAATACCCAAATCATAAGAATTACAAAGGGAATCATTAATTTAAATAGTATTACTGTTTCGGTTTCCAACGCTTGCTGCAATTACTGAGATGTCCATCAGTTATGGAAGGCTTCAATTGGACTGGTGGGCACTCAGAAGCGGACATTGCTGTCATGTTGGAGGCGTGATGATTGTCTTCTGCAAAGTCAACAAATGAAATCCAAGAAGATTATTCGGCTTGTTACACTTTGACTGGTGACATAAGATTGGACTCCTACCCTTGTGGCCTAGATCTTCTTTTGGAATAAGGAGATCGAGTGTGTGAGGCTTTAATAGCTATTTTGTGTATAAGTATTTGCCCGGGTAATGCTCAGAGGCCTAGTCTGTGAGAATCCAGAAGATCCAGAACATTGAAGCATCTCCTAGAAAATTGCCTTCTCTTGCTCAATTGATAAGGTACAGATTGGAAGCTCTCAGTAAAGGCCACTAAAAAGGCGAAATCCAGACGAAGATTTATTTTGGAGCAATGAAATCAGTTTTAGATGCACAATGAATATTAAGTTTGGCATGTCGAAGAGTGGGGAAGCACTTTTTCAAAATGATCACCATCCTCCTTGAATCTCAAGTCTGGAAGAGAGCATAATTTGATAATAACAGGAATGTTAGTATTATATAGCCCGGTAGGCAGCTATTTGACACGCCACATCTGTGTTAGTTCTCTGAAAGACTTATTCCCATTCACTTGCACTTCCTCCTATGATTTCCCTCCTTTGCACAATACGTATTAATTTGCTTTTCAAATTTAATATCGAGCCACTAGGTGTCTGCTAACTTCTCTGTATCTTAGGATATTTTCATGCAATACACAAAATAATCTAACCCATTCACTTTTTCTGTTTGCTGATTATGTTAAAGCATTGTGATACAGTTGCGCATACATCAACTTATGAAAATAGTTCCCCTCATATTTCCTCTGAAAATTTCTTGTGGGTAAGACGAGATAACTGGATATCAAAGTGATCAAGCTTTACTTGCCTTTGCCCGGCTCCAGATTTGAAATGAAAACGTGTTAATAATGGTCCGAATGTAATAAATAGATGACGTCAGCGATCATGAGACACGGACCTGACCTGGGCGAGCAAAAGTGTACTAGCAGCTCTTGCAATTGGGCAGATCAAATCATAATCCAGCAATATGGGGTAAAATCAGTCTTCATCGGCTTTGCTAAGTAGCAGGAACATAAGCAAGGGTTTCTTGAACAATTAAAGTATAGAGGTATTCAGCCAGGGGCTTGAGACAATCCGGCAAATGAACCCACGTGGAAGGACTGCTGACAGAGGGACCACATGAATATGTGTTGCGCTCATTTATATTGGGGCCTCATAGTCACGTGAACAGCGTGCTTTCCACCCGGGGTGTAACTGCATTGTTGTTGCGCTTTGATACCATTGTTCAAACATGAGCATGTGCCAGTCTGGTTTATTCTGAATAAAATACAACCACTGCCAGATATAATTGTATCACCGTCAATCATTCTGGAACTTAGAGTGAAGCTAGTGTTAATTGGTGCTGACTCCCCAAATTCAAACCAAACTTCCAGCTTTTGCATTTTAACTCCCTCTAAAATTCTTAAAATGCTTGCAGGACCTCAACTCTTTTCCTTCCAGTGACATCGGTTCCCACATGGATCAATTCTGATAGTTTTACTTCCAACTTCAACATATTCTTCATCCTCTCAGTGATGTCATTTATCCTGGCACCATGGAGGGAATAAAAATAGCGAGACTCCAGTCGGTGGTAGCTGAAATGCTGGTGTATCCCCAGAATCTTCTTTGATCAATGCATTTCTTAACCACCCACAACCCCACGTTGCCTTCTGAGTCATCTGTCCAGCATTGCTGAAGATGTGGTTTAGAATGCACTTCTCCAAGATGTCGTCACCAGCAATGATATTCAGCGTTGAAACCGCTTTGAGAGTGCCACAGTCCCATATGCCTCCAGCACTGCCTGTCTCCTCATCGCCTGCCAGAGGTCAATGGACTGACTATACTCCTGAACTCTCTGTAGCTGCGGGGAGACAAGCTCCTCGAACGTGCGCTCTTTGTAGCTGATGGAAAGACTTTCGAGAGTTAAGAGAAGAGTCACTCTCGATAGAATACCCATCCACGGACCAGCTCTTCTAGCCACAGTATGTGTCTTGTCCAGTTCAGCTGCTGTTCAATGGGATGGATCACGATGCAGCAAGTAAGGGATTTGACGATGGCTGCGCCAGTATATTTGAAAGGGGACGTTGTTAGACGATCTCTTGCTGGAGATGATGACTTCCTGGATGAAGTATTGGCTAACTAACAGGAAACAGAGTTGGGCAAATGGTGCATTTTCTTGTTGGTAAACTTTAACTAGAGAAGTGCCACAGGGTTCAGTGCTGGTGCCTCAAATATTTCTGATCAATATTAATAACTTGCATGAAGGGATTGAGAACATTGTAACTAAATTTGCGGATGATACAAAGAACGGTAGGAAAGCACGTTGTGAGGAGGACACAAAGAGTCTGCAAAGAGATATGGAAAACGGAAGTGAGTGGGCAAAAATTTGGCAGATGGTTTATCATGTCGGAAAATGTGAACTTGTCCAATTTAGCAGGAAGAATAGAAAAACAGAAAATTATTTACATGGAGAGAGGCTGCAGAATATCTGTGGAAGAGTCTGTTTTTCCTCATTCATGAATCACAAAAGGTTAGCATGCAGGTACAGCAAGTAATTAGGAAGGCAAATGGAATGTTGACATTAATTGCAAGGGGGCTGGAGTATAAAAGTCAGGAAGTCTTGCTCCAACAGTACAGGGCATTGCTGAGACCACACCAAGAACACTGCGAGTAGATTTCGTCTCCTGACTTAAGAAGGGATATACTTGCATTGGAAGCAGTTCAGGAAAGGTTCACTAGGCTGATTCCTGGGATGAAGGTGTTGGTTTATGAGGAAAGTTTGAGCAGGTCGGGCCTATACACAGTGGAGTTTAAATGAATGGGAGGTGATCATATTGAAACGCAGAAAACTCTGAAAGGACTTGATAGGGTAGATGCAAATCCCCCCTTGTGGGAAATCAAGGACTAGGGTGCACAATTCCAAACATTAACGGCCGTCTCAGAGAGGAACATAAGAACCTAAGAAATAGTAATGCAAGAAATTTCATTTCTATTGGGCCTCCTTATCTCGAGAGACAATGGATACGCGCCTGGAGGTGGTCAGTGGTTTGTGAAGCAGCGCCTGGAGTGGCTATAAAGGCCAATTCTAGAGTGACAGGCTCTTCCACAGGTGCTGCAGAGAAATTTGTTTGTCGGGGCTGTTGCACAGTTGGCTCTCCCCTTGCGCCTCTGTCTTTTTTCCTGCCAAATACTAAGTCTCTTCGACTCGCCACATTTTAGCCCCGTCTTTATGGCTGCCCGCCAGCTCTGGCGAATGTTGGCAACTGACTCCCACGACTTGTGATCAACGTCACAGGATTTCATGTCGCATTTGCAGACGTATTTAAAGCAGAGACATTGACGGCCGGTGGGTCTGATACCAGTGGCGAGCTCGCTGCACAATGTGTCCTTGGGGATCCTGCCATCTTCCATGCGGCTCACATGGCCAAGTCATCTCAAGCACCGCTGACTCAGTAGGGTGTGCAAGCTGGGGATGTTGGCCCCCTCGATGACTTCTGTGTTGGAGATACGGTCCTGCCACCTGATGCCAAGTATTCTCCGGAGGCAGCGAAGATGGAATGAATTGAGACGTCGCTCTTGGCTGACAGATGTTGTCCCGGCCTCACTGCCATCGAGCAAGGTACTGAGGACACAGGCCTGATACACTCGGACTTTTGTGTGAGAAAATAGAAGCAGCAGCAGGCCATTTGGTCCCTCCATCCTTCTGTGTCATTTCATAAGATCATGGCTGAGCTGATTGTAACCTTAATTCCACTTTCCTGCCTGTCGCCCATAATCCTTGGAGATCAAAAATCGGTCTAACGCAGTCTTGCTCTCTGGGGAAGGAAATTCCAAAGGTTAACGATGCTTTGAGAGATTAAATTCCTCCTCATCTCCGTCTCAACCCTGTGGTGGAGGCAAATCCATTGACGAAACCGCTGAAAAGCTTGGTCCCAGAACTCGAACCTGAGGAGCACCTGCAATACTATCCTGCGGCTGAGAACTTTGGCCTCCAACAACCACAGGCAAAAGCTTTTGTGTTAGGTATGATTCCAATCAGTGGAGAGTTTGCCCCGTGATAGCCATTGACTTCAATTTTACTGGGGATCCTTTATTCCACACTCGGTCAAATGCTGCATTGATAGAAAGGGCAGTCACTCTCATCTCACGTTGGAATCTCCGCTCTTTTTTCCATGCTTGGCGCAAGGGGTCCGAGTCCAGCAGTCCTTGTGAAACCCAAAATGTGCTTCGCTGAAGACGTTATTGTTGAGTAACTGCCCTTGATAGCACATTTGACGATAACTTCCACCATTTTGCTGAATGAGAGTAGACTGATTTGGACGGGGTGTTGGTGGGGTGTGGGGGTGGGGGTTGGGGGAGCAGGTGCGAGTGGCGGTGGTGTAGTTGACTGTAATCGGCTGTTTTGAATTTGTCCTGATTTTTCAGCACATAATATATTTCAGTTTGTTTGGCAGATTAGGTCATGTAGCTCTTTCTGAAGCATGCTGCTTCTGCAATTTAGCCTTTACGGAGTGATGTATTGTACCTTCACCAGGTTGAAACGTATACCTTCTGGTACACCTGGTGCTGTTACCATGCTCTCCTCCATACATAATGGAACTATTGTTGGTCGCCTGTGTTAATGGTAATGGTAGAAGGAGGGATATCCTGAGCAAGAAAGTTGCAGATTATCACAGAATACAATTCCACTGCTGCTCATGGCCCACAGCTCCTTAGGAGTCCCCAGTTTTGAACAGCGAGAGCTGTTAGGAATCTATACCACTTATGACCATTTTAGTGCCACACTGCACGATGGAACAATGTCCTCAGTGTGAAAACGGGACTTTGTCTCCACAGGACTGTGCGATGATCACTCTTACCAATAACGCCATGCAACACACGCAAGGTTGCTGTTAGTGTTATGGTGGGTCTTCGTGGCCATGTATACCTCTAAAGTCACGGACAGATACATCTACGTGAAGTACATTGGCGAGAAAGAGGTAAAGTAGGTTATTCTCTCTTGTTGTTTCTCTTCCACCTGCCAGCAGCTGAGTCTGGCATTTTTGTCGTTCAGGACACATTCATCTCGATCTGTGGTGGTAATATCAAGCCACACTTGATGAAGGATATTGAAGATCCTCACCCAGAGTACATTCGATGCCTTTGCTACATTCTGTGCTTCGTCAAAGTGATGTTCAACACGGAAGAGTGGGAAGTCATCAACAGATGGAAGATGGCAAGTGACAATCAGATGGATATTTCCATGGCCTATTTGATTTGAACACTGTAATCTGAAACCAGAACTCCTGGATCCACCGACAGAGCAGTATAATCAGTTATTTGATATTTAGTTTTAGAGTTCATTTGGTAGTAGATTGTTAATTTAAAATGTTTTCAACAATAAGTCTTATCAAAGTGCAGTTCCAGTTTACAGGCTGTTCCCTTCTACGCAATGTTGAAACCAATAGTTCATGTTGAGCCATGATGCTCGAAGCACTGCCCATCCCCAAGGTATAGCTTAAATATGCAATATTCAACTTCTAACCAGGCCAATATGTGTCAATTAGCAACACATTACACTAAAAAGGCTAATGGTGTTGTCTCAAAACATATACATACAAATGCACGAATACAATTCAGGAGCAAGAAGTCTGGCTTAGCTGTGGTGACAATTTTAAGGAAAACCTGGACAAACATAATAGAGCCACTCTGTTCCCAGCCTCCCTGGAAAGAAGAGGGTAAGAGAACACAGCACGAAACATATCTTGGAATTCCATATTCTGTAAGATAATTGATTTTTATTCCCTTGTAATGATTAAGAAAAACTACCATAATCAAGTACCTTAATCTGTTTCGTTTAACAATTTGCGACCTCCTGATGTTAAAGGACTGAAGAATTTGGTGATGTGGACAATCTGTGGCTGCTCTGATATCGTCCATTTTATGCTACCACCAAATATTAAAATTTCCCCGCACACTCTATGATAGAATCAACGAATCCCTGATATGATAAATAAAAGCAAACTCTGCGAATGCTGGAAATCTGAAATAAAAACAAAAAGTGGTGGAAATACTCAGCATTTCTGGGAGCATCTGTGAAGAAAGAGAAGCAGAGTAAACGTGCCTGATATAAATTTTGAAGTAAATCTCCAGAGAGGCAATTAGGTAACATAATTAGATCTGTTAATCAATAATGTACAGAACAAAATTAGAAAGGTGGTTTTAATTGTTATTAATTTCAATTCACTTATAAAGACTTCAATGATTAAATACCAATAGATTGAAAGAGAGTGGGGATCAATCATTGCTAGTGAAGCACTAGCAACTAAAAGACACTGGGCTCATTAACATTGGGCGAATGACTTGTGGGGCACCTAACAGTTTTTTCACTGCAAATGCAGGGATTGATTTCTCTCAAAAACAGACTGTTCCAGTTGCGATCAGGTTATGACCAGAGTGTGTGATAACGTAGGTCTGGGAACTCGGTGTTGCAGCAGCCCTGGTTATTGCTGTGGGCTCCAGGTAATCCATTCTGTCCCGTCTGATGCAAACAAATAATTTACAACTTACATGTACTTGGTCTCCTGGGTTAATTGCAATGGAACTGGTTGCAATGTACGCCTGTCAGGTACTGATCACTTGTGACTGAAAATGTGAGCCGCAAACCTAAGATCATGATTTGTAGATTAACACAGGTTTTCTGCCTGACACGCCGTCCGGCCTCAGGTTACTGAAAAAAAAACTCGCCAAACTCTTCATTGCTGTGCATGGGAGTTAAAGTGTGATGTAAAGGACTGGATGAAGACTATTGGATGTAACCTAAAAGCTGCTGCTGATTCACTATCGCCCTTTCAAAGACCTGTACAGAAAAAAGAAAGACATGAAAGCAGCAATGTAATAATTCGTTTCAAACAAGTCGGGTGATGTTGGCCTCACATGAAAAGACAGAAGGGCAAGAGCCAACCGGCAGATTACCTTACAATTTGAAGATAATTCAAATGAAAAGAGAACGGGGTGTAGTGGAAATCGGCCTATCGATTTGCTTCATCCGTTTTTGGTTCTTACAGAAAACCAATTTCACCCTCAGGAGCATTTATTACCATCTCTACATGTCCTTGAGAAGGTGACGATGAGCCGAATGATCGATCTGCTGCAGTCCATGTGGTGTACGTACACACACACTGCTGTTAGGAAGGGAGTTCAAAGTTTTTCACCCAGTGACAGTGAAGGAATGGCGATAAAGTTCCAGTGGCACAGTGGTTAGCACCGCAGCCTCACAGCTGCAGTGACCCGGGTTCTATTCTGGGTACTGCCTGTGTGGAGTTTGCAAGTTCTCCCTGTGTCTGAGTGGGTTTCCTCCGGGTGCTCCGGTTTCCTCCCACATGCCAAAGACTTGTAGGTTGATAGGTAAATTGGCCATTGTAAATTGCCCCTAGTACAGGTAGGTGGTAGGGAAATATGGGGGACAGGTAGGGATGTGGTAGGAATATGGAATTAGTGTAGGATTAGTATGGATGGGTGTTTGATGGTCGGCACAGACTCTGTGGGCCGAAGGGCCTGTTTCAGTGCAGTATCTTTAAACTAAGTCAGGTTGATCTGTGCCTTGGTGGTGTTTCCAAGTCTCCACTATCTTTGCCCATCCAGGTTGTACAGATTGCATGCTTGGAAGTTGCTGTTGAAGAAGTCTTGGTGAGTTGGTGCGTTGCATCTTGCAAATGGCACAAATTGCTGCCACTTGGCGCTGATGATGGAGGGAGTAAGTGATTAAGGTAGTGCATGAGGTGCTGACCATGCGGGTTGCTTTGCCCTGATAGTGTCGAGCGTGTTGTGTGTTGTTGGCGCTGAACTCAACCAGGCAAGTGGAGAATATTCCATCACACTCCTGACTTGTGCATTACACATGGTAGTTATGATTGGGGAGCCTTGATGGTCCTGCAGGTAATGCAGATCACGAAGCACGTTTGCAATGGGAAACCGAACATGGTATAAGTTAGAATAGGGCAGCAGAGTTTTTACTGAGTTCAAATTTATGGTAGATGCAAGAATGGAAGGCTCACAAAGGCCACTGGACCAAACATAATATAATATAACATAATTATATTCAACAATGCAGCGAAAAACAACCGGCAGCATTTGGGAAAATTAACTGGGGACACGATTTTAGAGCGTGACAATTTTGACTAACCTCATATGTATGGTTATCCAATTGCAATAATCACTGGTGAGGTTATTTCTGTCACAATCCTAGATACATAGTCAACCAAGTCTTCACTTGGGCTCTATGCAAGTAATAAAATTCATGTAGAACTAAATAAGTAGGGAATGATGAAAGAAGGAAGCATGGAGAACGGAAAGCAAATCTGCAGTGAATTTTGTGTACTGTCCAATCTATTCTCCAATCATTCATGTGCCATTGTTATCACAGTTTAAATGTTTCAACAATTCATGTTAATGGCTGTATCAAAATGTACTTCCTCTCTGAATTGAGCCTGTATCACTGCGTAACTGCAAGTGTTTATGTAACAGCTCAGAATGAAAAGCCTATATTTGCCTTCTTGAAAGATAAAACTGGGTTTGATACGCTGAAAAAAACGAATGCTAGTCATTTTGAGCAAAGGTAAAATGTGTGACAAACGTCAAACACCTCGTATTAAATTGCCAGATATATGAAGAAGCAAAATATTGATTTGTCCTTTGTTTCCCATCTCAGGATCATTGTTATTTTCAGTTCTTATCTTGCCTCTGAGAGCCCTTCTGATTCGACTGGACACGAAAATATGTTTTGTAGTCAGAGCATTAAACAGTGAAGCAGAAAATAATAGAGTGAAAGTGGTTTTGGTAAGTTTGAACATTACAAAGCCTAACCATGATGTTGTTCTATAGCAGTTACACTTGAAGGTGTAGTACCAGGGTTATTGGTTGGCATCCTTCCATCTACAAAAGATGATGAACGCACAGCAAACAACCCATTTAGGTGAGGTGGCCTCTCTTAGTATACCTTTGCTGGTGGCTGTCAAGGCCAATCATTGAGAGGCAGGTTCTGCCGCAAGTGCTCCACGTGAAGCTGCGAAGTAATATCATGCGTTGTTCTTTCTGACGTTAGCGCCTATTGCGAAGCTGTTGTTGTCACTAGTCGTCGTGGTAGTACACACTAGTTCACAGGGTGTGTCTCCATTTCCCTCTTTTGCCAGCTCGTGACTTCCAGGCGCGATAGTTGACGTTTAGGACCTTCATGTCACATTTACAAGCATCCTTGATGTGGAGCTTTGGGCACCCCACTGGTCGCCTGGCCCGGGCTATCTCAACATACAGGAGGTCCTTTGGTTTGTGTCCATCTTCCATTCAGCGAACGTGTCCATCCATCGATGCCAAATCTGTTTGATTATTGTCAACACATTTGGGAGCTCTGCCTTTGAGAGGACTGCTGCATTCTGAATTCGTCCGGCGCTGCAGGATACATTGTTAATAAAATGTTTCTTCTTTCTTTTCTTCTTTGGCCTCCTTGACTCGAGAGACAATGGGTAAGCACGGGGAGCTGGTCAGTGGTTTGTGAAGCAGCACCTAGAGTGGCTATAAAGGCCAAGTCCAGAGTGACAGACTCTAAAATACAGAAAATACAGGATTTTAAATACTCAGTCCCATGGATGCTTCGTAAACAGATCACTACACATACCAAACCTTTAACAGCAAACACAATTCTTTTGGTGCAGTATTTGATTTTCGGCTTCTGGCAACGTACTCAATGATCAAAGGTAAAAGCGACAGTTAAACAGACAGAACTGCCTTGGGGGGTAGGCAGTAGCACAGTCTTGAGGCGATACACTGGCGTAATAGACAGAAATCTGGCTGGAAAATGAACTCTAATTATTGGATTCAATATTACACTAGTGAGAACAAACAGCAGATCCGCTCCAGGCATGGATACCAGCTGTTACGTGATACATTTGGAGCGAATGTACTTCCACTGGGCCAGAATCATCATGAACACCAAATTCGCTGGAATAATTAGAAAGTGTAGGCAATTAATGGTCAAACTGATTTCAGAGGAAACGACTCCAAGCTTTGTCATCAGTTTGTCTGACTATTGTCAAAATCAAGATTTAACCCTCTCAGGATTTCCTCTCCGATTGCTAAATATTAATGAGATTTGCTACATGATTGTGGAGAGGGGATGGTGAGTGGGTAAATGTGACTTTGTATGACCCAATGAATGTAAAGTGTAGAACAGGCTTCCAATTCCATATCACTTTTTTAACAAGATCACAGGAAGTCCAATATATCCCTCTTACATGTTGACTTTGTATGGTAGTGTGAAATTCGTGATGGCGAATCGAAACCCGGTTGTATTACACGTTTTACAGTATCTTACAAAGTTAAGAACCACAACATTGAATCTGCAAACCCATTGTAAAGGTGTTTGTTCTTACTTCATTTATTAAATAAAATCTGACTAATTAAGTATCCAAAGATTTAAAACACGATCATCATAAAACCCTAAACGCAAAATGCTGCAGATGCTAGAAATCTGAAATAGAAACAGAATGTGCTGGAAATGTTCAGCAGGTCAGGCAGCATCTGTGGAGAGAATTAACGTTTCAGGCCTGTAAACTTTCATTATAACACAGATCTGATGAAAGGTCACAGACCTGAAACGTTAACTGAAATCATAAATCGCTGTTCTGTTATTGATTAAGGTCAGGAATAATTCCATATATACATAATCAGTTGTTGATATCAGTTACAAAGCAGAACTGGGAGAACAAGAAGAAGGCATCCCCCTACTTGTGACAAACAAACACTGCAAAAACATAATTTGTCAACACAAACATAAACCTGCATTCCTCTATATAACCAAAACAGAATAAAGTTTTAATACCTGTTGCTAGGTCAGTGAATGTATAATATGAATGCAAGTTGAAAAGCAATTGTGAAGTAAATTCTAATTTGCAATGGGCCACCAACAGTGACAATAGACTATTACAATGGTGAAAAATGTAAAATAATGATTATTAATTGAACAGCTTCCATGACGAGGTGACTCTGCAACAAGGAGGCAAACACATGGCAATTACATTCAGGAGTCATAGAGTCATCGAGGCAAAACGGCACACACGAAAGCCATTCAGCTCATCGTGTCCATGCCGGCTCTCTGTAGAGTAACCCAATCAGTCCTATTCACCAGCTTGCCCCTAGAATCCGGTAAGCTGATTTTCCTCAAGGCCCCATCCAATTTCTTTTTGAAATCATTCACCATCTCCACTTCCATCACCCTCGTCGGCAGTGAGTTCCAGGTCATTACCATTTGTGTCATAAAACGTTCTTCCTCACAACCCCTCTCTTATCCAAAACCATAAACCTACATTATACACTCAGATAATGGAAATAACTTTTATTTGTCTACCTCTTCGAAACCTGTCAGAATCTTCCACACGTCAATCAAGTTTCCCCTCAACTTCCTTTTCTCCAAGGCGAACAACACCAGCTTCTCCAACCTAACCTTGCAACTATAATTCCGAGGACTATTCTGGTAAATCTCTTCTGTACCGTTTCAAGCATTATTCTGAAAGTGTAGTGATCAAAATTGGACATAATGCTCTACTCGTGGCCTAACCAGAGCTTGATAAAGGTTCAGCATAACTTCCCTCATTTTGTATTCAATACCTCTATCTATGAAGCCGAATATCACATTGCACGTTCCATGCTCTGTTTGGCTATCACTACCACACCAGCTGGGATCAATTGACGCAGCATAGCCGGCGGTAGGAACCTGGAACCATACCGCCTGAGATCAGCTAGCAGCACAAAATCGTTATGATTGTAAGATACCTCCTGTTCTCAGTGGGCTCAGTACAACGACGAAGTAGCTTATAAGATTGTCAGGAAAAGTGGTAGGCCCAACGATTGGGAGCAATTTAGAATCCAGCAAAGGATGTCTAAAGAGAGAAAAAAGATAATACGAATGTGACCTAACGAGAAGCATAAAGGCAGATGGTAAAATCTTGTTTAGGCTTGTGAAAGGGAAAAGATTCGCAAGGACAAATGTGTGTCTATTACAGGCAGTGACAGGAGAATTTATGAAGGAGAGTGGGGAAATGGCGGAGAAAGTAAACAACTACTTTGTGTCTGTCTTCATGGTAGAAGCTACGGAAATTCTCCCAGATGCTAGGCAACCAAAGGACTTGTGAAAATATGGAACTGAGAGAAATTATTCTCAATAAAGAGATAGTACTAGAAAAATTAACTGGATTGCGGATTGATAAATCCTTGGACCAGGTAAGCTACATCATAGAGTGTTAAAGGAGGTAGATATAGAGATAATGGATGCATTGGTGGTTATCTTTCAAAATTTTATGGATTGTGGAAAGATTTCTGCACACTGGAAACTGCAAATGTAACCCCACTATTTAGGAAAGGAGGAAGAGAGAAAACGGGGAACTGAAGACCTATTAGTTTGACATCAGAAGTAGGGAAAATGTTAGGATCCCTTATCAAGCATGTGACAACTAGACAGTTAGAAAATAATGATATGGTTTGGTAGATTTAACATCGATTTATGAAAAGGATATTATGTTTTACAAACCTATTACAGACTTTTGAGGATATTACATGGAGCATAAATAAAGGAAAACCAGTGGATGTGGTGTATTTGGATTTTCAGAAAGCTTTTGATAAGGTTCCACACAGGAGGTTAGTAAACAAAATTACAGCACAAGGGATTGGGAGTAATATATTAGTATAGATAGAGAATTGTTTAAAGGGCAGCAAACAGAGATTAGGAATAAACGGGTCATTTTCAGGATGGCAGAATGTTACTGGTGGGGTACTGCAAGAATCATTGCTGGGGTCACAGCTGAACACAATCTACATAAATGATTTGGATGTGGGGACGAATTGCAATATTTCCAAATTTGCTGATGACACAAAACTAGGTGGGAATGATAATTGTGAGGAGGATACAAGGAGGCTTCAAGGGGATTTGGACAGGCTAAGTAAATGAGCAAGAAGATGTCAGATGGAATATAATGTGAATTACTGTGAAGTTATCCACTTTTGTCGTGAAAAAACAGAAATACAGAGTATTTCTTAAATGGTGAGAGCTTGGGAAGTGCTGATGTCCAAAGGGACTTGGGTGTCCTTGTTCATGAGTCACTAAAATCTAGTATGCAGGTGCAGCAAGCATTTAGGAGGGCAAATGGTATGTTGGCCTATGCTGCAAGGCAGTTTTAGTACAGAAGTAAAGATGCCTTGCTGCAATTGTGTTGAGCCTTGCTGAGACCGTACCTGGAGTATGGTGTACTGTTTTTGGTTCCCTTCTCTAAGAAAGGATATGCATGCCATAGAGGGAGTACAACGCAGGTTCACCTTGGATGGTGGGATTGTTTGATGATGTGAGATTACAGAAACTGGGTCTGTATTCTCTGGAGTTTTGAAGAATCAGAGGTGACTTCAATGAAACCTACAAAATTCTTACTGGGTGTGACAAAGTGGATGTAGATAGGATGTTTCCTCTGGCTGGTGAGTCTAGAACCAGGGGACATAGTTTCAGAATAAGGAACGGGTCCTTTAAGACTGAGATGTGAAGGAATCCCTTCATTCAGAGGGTGCTGAATCTTTGGAATTCTGTACCCCAGAAGGCTGTGGAAGCTCAATCTTTGATCATGTTCAAAACAGAAATCGATAGATTACTGAATCCTAATGACATCAAGGGATATGGGGATTGTGTGGAAAATGGTGTCGAGGTACATGATCAGTCATGGTTGAATGGTGGAGCAGGCACAACGGGGCAAATGGCCTACTTCTGCTCCTAGTTCCTATGATACTATGATCCCTCACCCCTTGCCTGGAGCCCTAGCCTTGAAACTTACCAAGTTTCATGTAAGGTACATAACTCGGATATGTTCATATGAAGGACAGTGTAAAAGCCACGGCAGGCAACTGCAAACTGTGTAACTAGACATTTGTCAATAATTGTATTTGGAAATGCTTAAGTATTGAGAATGTAAGTAGGTAGAAATCCCACAAAATAAAACACATCTTATTAAACAGGCGAATGATTTGTTAGTATTATTATTAATACTCACTGTTTGAATCTTTGATCTTTGTGTTGACAACCTTTAATATCCTTTACAACATGAACATATTAAACAAAGATTTGCTTCTATTTCACTGAACTATGTCATGTTCAGCCTTGTAATTAAATAAGAAGTCAGTGGTTAAGTGAGTTTCCTTATTTCCTGAAATTGACATCTGCCCCTGCCCTTTAACTTGAATCGATGTACATGGAACTGCAAAGAGCCTGCTAAAATCATACAGAAAAGCCTTGTAAACGGGCTGAAACTTATTAGTTCTAAAACCAGGGGACACAATATATAAATGAGGGGGAGATATTTAGGACAGAGATGAGGAGAATTCCCTTTCCTCAGAGAGTTGTGAATCTTTGGAATTCACTACCCCAGAGGGCTCTGGAAGATTGGGTATGTTTAAAGCAGAGATTGACAGATTTCTAAATAGAAATGACAGAAGCTGAAATGAGGATAGTGTGGGAAAAAGGCATTGAAGTTGATGACCAGCCATGATCAGATCCAACGGTGGGGCAGGCTCGATGGGCTGAATGGTTTACTCTTGCTCCGATGTTCCTATGTTCCTGTGCAATCAGGCTGTCGAATCAGTATGTGTGCAACTAAAAAATAACAAAGGTTAGGAAACATTTGTGGGAGTTGTTTATAGACCCCGAATGGTGGTTATAATGTTGGTCTGAGTATAAACCAAAAAACTCAAGGAGCATATAACTAGGGTTATGCAATAAATATGGCGAATCTTTATACAGATTTGACAAAACAAATTGTCACAAGTATCTTGGAGAAAGAGTTCATTGAATTCATTTGAGACATATTGAAAGAATAATACGTCAAGCAGCCAACTATGGGGCAGGTTATTTAAGACAAGTATTGTGTCGTCAGACAAGGTTAATTTGTAACCTTATAGTAAAAGATCGTCTGAGGGAGAGTGATAACAATATGACATAATACCATATTGAGTTTGAGGGTTGAGCACGAAACTAGAATATTAAATGTAAACAAAGCCGAGTCGGTAGGTATGAGGAGCGAGTTGGAGAACGTAGATTGGAAAATTTCAATTTCATGTTATGACATTCAAAAATCAATGAAGGACATTTAAATAAACAATTGCTCATATTCAACGAATATACATTTCTTTGAGGAACAAAATGTTTATGAGAAATTAGGCTAGAGAAGTTAAGGATAGTATTTGATTAAGAGAAGAGGATTACAATGTTGTGAAAAAGGTAGTAAGTCTGAGGATTGTGAAGATTTTAGAAATCAGCAAAATGAACAAAGTTAATAGAGGGAGAAAATATAACAAGATAATAAACTAGCAATGAGTGTAAAACCAGATTGTAAGCATTTCTACAAGAGTTTCTATATGTCTGTAAAAAGGAAGAGACTAGCTTTGGTAAACCTATGCTGCTTTGAGGCAGAAACGGAAGACATTATAGTGGGGAGGGAAGAAATAGTATACATTCAACACTTATTGTGCCTATATCTTCACAGTAGAAGACACAAAAAACATACTGAAGAGAGTGGGAAATCAAGATTCAAACTAGACCAAGGAATTTAAAGTCATTGTTATTAGTTAAGAAAGTTACTGGAGGAATTGCTGGGACTAACAGCCAATGAATCTCCTGGATCTGATGGCTTACGTGCCAAGATTTTAAAAGAAGTGGCTGCAGAGATTTTGGATGTATCAGCTTTGATCTTCCAGAGTTGCCTAGATTCTACAACGGTCCATTGGAAAGAACTGGATTGCATTCTACCGTGCTGCCCAAGGAAGACAGAAGTCAGAAACTAGGGAACTATATAGCAGTTGGTCCGACATCAATTGAAGTGGAAATGATGGAAGTTATCATTAGGAACGCGTTAATAGGTTACTTAGAATCTAGCGGAGTTTCTTGAGGGTGTAACTAGCAGAGTTGATACGGGGGAACAGTAATTGTGCATATTGGAGTGTTCAAATACATTTCAAAGTTGCCACACATGAGTCTTCTGTAGAGGCATCATCCTCCTGGGATTGTGGATGAAATATTATCATGGATTGGAAATTGGTTAGCAGTTAGATAAACAGACAGTAGGAGTAAATAGGTCATTTTCAGCTTGGCAGGTTGTAACTAATGGGGTGTCGTAAAGATCATTGCTTGGTCCTCAGTTATTTCCAACTATAACAATGAATTGGACGTGTAATTTATCTTAGTTTTCCCACAATACAGAACTAAGCGATAAAGTGAAATGTGAGGAGGACGCAAATAGTCTACAAAGGGATATAGACAGGTAAAGTGAATGGGCAAGAAGGTGGCAGATGAAGTATTAAAAAAACGAAATGTGAAAATATCCACTTTGGCAGGAAGAATTGAAAGCAGAATAGTTTTTAAAGGTGAACGATTGATAAACAAAGGCATAATACGAAATAAATGACTTTATTCCCTTATACGGACTAAACCAAATCAGGAGTACATCCCTATGAATCTCCCTTTATTTAGTTCAAACCAGACAAATTCTTATAGACCCTTATTTGGGTCCAAAGAACTGAAGTAGTTTCCCCTCAAAGAAAAAAATCTAAAAGTGAATATTACCATCTTTTGGATAGTCTTTTTAAAAATAATTATGGCTAAGTCATTATTATCCCAGATATTATAAGGGTCTGGGAAACGCTCTTCAATACATATCTCTCCACTTAAAGAGACACAGAGAGGAGGTTCTTGTAGTTGTATACAGAATACTACATGAGACGAATTATCAGTTTTTATATCTTTATTTAAGAATTGAACATGTAATACACTTTTAAGTGGATAACTATATCACAATATCAAACATTACTATGAAATATAACACATAATCCTATTTATAACATAGAATTCAAAAGTTCAACCTTGTCAATGTTGCAGAGAAATATCTTAGAACATCCATCAAAATTTAAAGTAAACTTTTACCTTAAATTCCCCGAACAAGCCATAATGTGAGAGGTATTGCTGAGGATTCAACACTTCTAATTTTTGCTTCAGAAACGTTCCTATTTATACTGCTTCTGAGGTTTCATCTGACATTTTACAAACATCTCCACTTAATGTTTCACTGGAATTCCCCTGCTCTTGACGTTGTGAGCATTTATCTTGTCAAAATATTTAGAATTGTGTTCACTTGACCTCTTATTCCTGCAAGTATTATTCCATTTATTGTTTTGTTGGCTATAACTGTGTTGGTATGGTACTTGTAAGCAACCTTTTGAGCCAATTTGTTGACATCACCAGTCTCATAAAATAATAAAGTTTATAGCTACCTCTTACTCATGTCACACAGGATATTTCAATATGTGTTTATCCTCCAATTCCCTGGCAACAGAGACGCTGAAATGGATTTCCTAACTTCAAAGTTGAGTCTGGTTCACATTGCATTGTAACAGGGACCTTGAAATACCTTGACATTTGTAATTCTACCTTCTTAAAGGGAGATGTCACTGGGTCTTGAAAACTGACCATTTATTCAATCTCTAATTCTAAATGGTATAATATATTAACTATCCCTAAATTCTATCCAATTAAGCCTATTATACCTATATTCCATCGCAAATAAACGTTTCCATTCATAAGCATTTGGGTGTCCGTGTACAAACAATCAGGAAAGCAAATGCTTTGTTAACCTCTTTGCAAGGGGGGTTTGAGTATAATAGTAAGGATATTTTTCTGCAATTATATCGGGATTTTGTGAGAGCACACCTGGAGTATTGTGTACAGTTTCTTTTGTCAACTTTCCGAAGGAAGGATAGATCTACCTTGGAGCTGATGTAATGAAGATTCACTGTACTGATTCCTGGATGACAACTTTGTCTGAATAAGCAGAATGCTTATCAACTTTGTCTGAATCCTGCAGGATTTAGAAGAATGGGAGGTGATGTCATTGAAATATATAAACTTCTTAAAGGTTTGACAGCGTAGATGCTGAGCGACTGTTAGATGCTTCGGCATCTAGGACCAGCGATCAGAGTCTCGTTCAAAGTGCTTTGCCATTTAGGACTGAGAAGAGAAGGTTTTTGTTTTTTCGCCGCAGAGTGATGATTCTTTGGAATTCTGCCTCTCTGAGAGGGTTATGGATATGCAGCGGTTCAATGTTTTCTACAGATAGATTGATAGGTTGTTGGACACTAAGGGAGTCAAGGCATATTGAGCTAGGGCGGGTAAGTGGATTTAATCGAGAGCTTCAGCTATAAATTTATTGAATAATGAAACAGGTTTGTAAAGGCCACATGGCCATTACCTGCTGCTACTTCTTCTGCACTTAACACAAAATTGTGTTTTAGCAACTCCGTAGTTATTCTGCTTATCTAAAAGATCTTAACAATCTGATTCACTGGATATTTCACCATCTTCTTTGACTCCTCTCTGAATTTAGTCTGGGTCACTGCATAAATAAAAGTGTTGGTGCAGCAGCTCAATAAAAGAAGAACATATCCGGTTTCTTGAAGGATGTAAAGTGGATCATTATAACTTGTGTAAGTATTATTATCAGTGATTCGAGCATACATGTAATGGATCGTGTACGTCAGCCATAACAGTATGAAATTGCCAGATATACTGAACAGCAAAACTATTGATTTTCTCCTGTTCTCCATCTCAGGGTCAGGATTATTTACAGAGCTGGTGTTGCCCCGCAATATCCTGCGGGCTCTGCTGGCCACTAATATATATCTCACTGTCAGGGCATTGAGCAGCAAAATAACGTAAAATGGCAGAAAAGGGGTCACTATGCAGTCGAGACTATAAAATACTAGCCAAAGGGGTGAAGTATGAAAGCTTGATCTCATCCGGCAAAACCAGGGCAATTTGTTAATTATGTACAGAGGTTCATATAAAAAGTAAAGCGGGATGTTTTTTAAACAACTCAGAGCTAACACCGTGCCGACAACGGCAGATGCTGTTTCTTTTGTGCAATATTTAGTTTTCAGCTTCTGCCAACAAATGGATATAAAGCGGTCAAAAGTGAATGTGACGGTTAACCAGACAGACAGGTCTCTGGTTGTATAAACCAGGGCAGTTTTTATGCTACATATCGGAGTCAGCGACAGATAGGTTCCGGGGAAGTAAATGTCAATGATTCGTTGCAGTATGACGACAATGATGACAACCAGTAGATCCGCCGTTGCCATAGCCACCAGGTAGTAGCTGACACATTTCGAAAGACCGCACTTTCCCCGGGACAGGATCGCAATCGCCAAGATATTAACTGTAGGGAAGGATAGGGAGCAAGAGAATTATTGGCATACTTTAATGAAAAGAAGCAGTATGTGTACACATCAGATATTGGATTGATATTGACTTTGTGTGATAATGCAAAAAGGCGGTGGCGAGTAGAGTGGCTGTTTTACATCTCCCTCCATCAACGTCAATGGAAATAAAAAATCAGGAGCAATGTAAAACATGCTGCCAACTGACTATCACTGGTTTTACATCATTGTGCATGTCAATATCTACTTCTTTGTTACTGCATCCCGCAAGAGAATACATTTTCAAGTGAATGTAGTTTTCGAATTATAACATTTAGAAATCATATTAACTTTTAAATGGTCTGGGTTAATGTAAATTGATAGTTGAAATCATAAGAAGCAAGTCTTATCCGGAACTTAAAGGCAGTTATTGCTAACAAGCTATAAATAAGCTCTGAAATAAATATGAAACCCACCAATATTTTCTTTATTGAATACGTTAAAATGCATTAAGATAAAGGGTGGAACGGCCAAATCTAGAGCCCTCTGGGTGTCAAAGAACTTACATCTTATGATAAGGTAGAAACGGAAAGCTTATGTCAGACACTGAGAACTGAATTTTGCAGAAAGCTGAGAGGAGTATAGAAAGTGAAATAAAAAAGGAAATTTGGAAAGCAAAGAAAGTCTACAAAAGGATACTGTCAAGTAAGATCAATGAATCCCCAAAGTTATTTATCAATACATTAAGAGCAACAGAATAACTAAGGGAAGAGTAGGACCCAGAAAAGACCAAAAATGTAATGTGGGAGTGGAGGCAGAAGATGTGGGTCTGGCTCTCAATGAATACTTTGCGTCTGTCTTCACAAAAGAGGGGAACAATGCAGATATTGTAGTTAAGGAGAAGGAGTGCGATGCATTGGATGTGATAAACATAGGAAGAGAATTAATAAGGGGATTAGCATCCTTGAAAATGTATAAATCACCAGGGCTGTCTGAAATGTACCCAAGGCTGTTCGAGGGCCAGGGAGGAAATAGCAGAAGGTCTGAGCATCATTTTCCACTCCTCACTGCATACAAGTGTGGTGCTGGAGGATTGGAGAACTGCTAACGTTATATCTGTGTTTAAAAAGGGAAGGCGAGATAGACCAACCAATTACAGGCCAGTCGGTCTAAATTCAGTAGTGGGAATCTTGTTGGAATCAATTCTGAGAGACAGGATAAACTGTCACTTCGAAAGGCATGGATTGATCAAGGATAGTCAGCATGGATTTGTTCAGGGAATGCTGTGTCTGACTAACTTGATTGAATATTTTGAAGAAGTAACAAGGAGGATTGATGTGGGTAGCGCAGTTGATGTGGTCTACATGGATTGTAGCAAGGCTTTTGACACGTCCCAACATGGCAAACTGTTTAACAAATAAAAGCCAATGGGAGTCAAAGAAACGTAGCAAGCTGGCTACAAAATTGGCTCAGTGGCAGGAAACAAAGGGTGATTTTGAGGGGTGTTTTTGTGTCTGGAGGGCTGCTTCCAGTGGGGTTTTGCAGGGCTGAGTACTCGGTCCCCTGCTTTTTATTTTAACGATTAGAATGTAAATGTAGGGGTAGTGATCAAGAAATTTTCAGACGACACAAAACATTTTCTGCGTAGTTGATAGCGAGGAGGATAGCTGTGGACTGCAGGAGAAGGCAGCACTGGACTCGGCAGGTGGGTGGAAAAGTGGCAAATAGAACCTAACCCAGATAAATGTGAGGTGATGCATTTGTGGAGGTCAAAAGAGATAAAGAAAGATACAGTAAATGTGAGGATACTGAGAGGTAGAGGAAGTGAGTGACTTGGAGTGAATGGCCACAGATCCTTGAAGGTAGCAGGACAGATCGATCAGATGGTTAAGAAGGCATCTGGAATCCTTTACTTCCTTAGCCGAGACGTGGAATATAAGAATAGGGAGGTTATGCTGGAACTAGATAAATCATTAGTTAAGCCACAACTTGAATACTGTGTGCAGTCTGATCAGCTCATTAGAGAAATGCTGTAATTGCATTAGAGTACAGAGGATGTTGCCAGGACTGGAAAATTGCAGCTATGAGGAAAGATTGGATAGGCTGGGGGGGGGGGGGGCGTTCACCTTGGAACAGAGGAGGCTGAGAGAAGATTTGATTGAGGTGTGTAAAATTGTGAGTGGATGGGAAGGACCTATTTACCTTAGCAGAGGCGTCAGTGACTAGGGGCGTAGATTTAAAGTGGTTGGTAGAAGGATTAGAGTGGAGATGTGAAAACATATTTTCACCTAGAGGGTCGTGGGGGTCTGGAGGTCTGGACCTCACTCCTGAAAGGGTTTTGTAGAGGTAGGAACCCTCATCTCATTTCACAGGTGCCTGGATGCGCACCTGAAGTGCTGTTATCTGGAGGGCTATGGACCAAATGCCGGAAAGTGTGATTTGGCTGGGTGGCTAGTTTTTTTTTCCAGCTGACACAAACACCATGGACCAAGTGGCCTCTTTCTGTGTCGTAAACATTCTGTGACTCCATGGTGAATAATTTCCAATAACCAACAACTTGAAGAGCAAGAAATTATTTAAATATACTACAAAATACAACTCAGTAAGAGTTTCAGATTAACAAAGTAACTGATAAATAATGATCCATAAATTGCTTCCTGCAGTTGTTAATTTTACGACGGACACCTGGATTCCCCGCTAAAGCATGAGAACCGTAGTGCGGCAGATTAACTAAACTGATTAAATGATGTGGCTTCATAAAGGCTGTTGAAGCATCAGATACGGCAGGATGATATTGGGGACAAGAACGAGCTGCTAACTGACCAACACTGCTGTCTAGACCCGAAGGCATTTGGCACATCACCGATTATTCAAATTGGCAAAAAATAGTTCTTGTGGCCCTATGGCCAGAAGAACTAGTTTGGGAAACTTACAACACAGGAAATAGGAAGGATAGTAAAGAGTGAGTGGAGGTTAATGAACAGAGCTAAGAGTAACTGATGTGATATTACTTTGGGTGACTTGAGGCAATGTCTGGGGATCTATATAATTGAGATCCTTTTAAAAATATACTTCATAATTAACAAGTAATGGAAGGGATGATTACATGTCCTGTCACTTACCTGGATAATAGATAACTTGTTGAATCAAGCGAATATGTCTTTGGCCTTACAATGTAGGATGACCATATTGACAGACGTTTGAACAGATATCCAGTGCTGGATGACGCACAATTGTCAATAAATAAGCTATTATTTTCGGTCTAGAACAAACTCTGTTCCTCAAACACCTAATCTGTCTCCCACCCTAGCCATTTTCCAAGAAGAATCAGGCTATTTGCAACATTAGTGATCTCTCTGACCGTGAGTTCAGCCTGGGACATCATTTCATTTCTAATACCAAAATTCGTGTCTTCGCACCTCCAGAATATTGCCCATTCCTGCCCCTATCTGCTCCTGAAATATTCCACCATGCTTTTCTACCTCCAGTCTGGATTATATCAGTGCTTTACTGGCTAGCCTCCCATCGGTTACCTGCTCATCCAAAACTCTGATTTCCATATCCCAATTCTTACCAAGTCCCGTTCACCCACCACACCTGTGTCCACTGACATACGTAGCTTCTCAGCCCACCAGCAGTTCTAATCTCCACGTTTAGATCGCCTGTGGTCTTGCCCTTCGCTAACTTATCCATTTATTTCAGTTCTGCAAGCCTAAGACAATTTTACCTCCTTCTAATTCGGACCTCTTACCCATCGCCTGATACTGTCGATCAGATACTAAGAGGAATATTTCAAGATACATGGACGCAATTCCAGCAATATTAATGCTCTGTTAGTTAAAAATCCTTGAGCTCCAAATCTACTCAATTAACGCGGACTGCTAGAACACCTCCCACCGTAAGGCATAGTCTGATAATCGGTTATAAAACCAAGATTGAAAAGTCCTTTCCGAGACTTCAATTTCATTTGCGCTCATGTTATCATCAGCTGTAATCTTTTCCCACAAAGTGCAGCAAATAAGTCTGAATTTTTTGATTTATTTTAGGTAAGGGATTGCATGTGGAGCCATGGCAGAAAAATGGTTTTGAGGAGCAGAGGAGGCATGATGTCATTCAAAAACTGAATAAATTCCAGGAGCTGAATTGACTACTCCGCTTTCCAAATACTTTAGATTTTCACGTCAATCAACACTCTTGCTTCCTGCAAGGCAACCGTAAATGCCTGAAACACTTGAGAAAGAATCTTGTGCGAAGGGGGTTTGTTGTTAACACTATTTTAAGGTGAACCCATAGTCAAACCAAGAAGCTGAAATATCTGGACATGATTCCGTTGATTTCAAACGTGATTGCATTTTATTCCAGAGCAATAATTTGAAATGAGTGTTTTAGTTTAATTGCAAAATGCGAATCAATTTACTCAAGTATGCAACAAGAACTTAGAAGGTTAACTCAACTATTTCAGAAAAGAAATTTCTTGAATGTAATTCCTTATGTTACACACCGCGTTTCACAGACATTAGAAATTACTTCCATCATATTTAACACAGTTGTCATTATTTGCAAGAGTACAAATGTAATTATTTGAATACATGCATTGCAAACAGCTGGATACGAGATTGCAAATCCATGCGTGGACCAGACATTTGTCCATATTGGAGGAGCAAAACATTTCATTAAATCGATTACTTAAAATAACTGTATTTCCATTATGATACATTGTAGTCTGAACAAAATAAAGGAGGACTGTAGTGTGAAAACTGTAGCAAGCACATCGAAGTCGGTCTTTCACAAAAAGATAGTTTGCAAGATCGATCATAAATTAAACCTGCAATGAGCAATCTGTTAGTATAATCACTCACCTGGAACACCGACCACTGCAAGAATCGGATAGCAAATAGCATACACCAGACCATTTGGTGGTTCATGCATTTTCTGTCAGATATGATTGTCTCTATTCGTGCAAACTGCACAGGCTCCGACAAGTCTTCATGAATAACTTGCAGATTCCCCAATATATATTTGAGAGAAGCCTCTCGTGACACAATTAGGTAATCATGAGGGACATGCGTTACAGTTATTTTAACAAACAACAAGATGTGATGTCATGATATATTCAGTGATGCAACTATATCAATAAATATTATCAATGCATTTATGTGCCTGGTTATACTTCTGTGTATGTTTGTCTGTGTATGTGAATGAGAGAGAGAGCGAGTTGGTATCAGATAACTTCAAGCGCCCAGTAAAACTTTGGACATGCGCATTTTTACCAAAACTATAGAGCATATCTTTTATACTGAGTTCTTGTATGATAATCCTTCTCAATAAGATCCTCCATCTGAGATGAAGCTGAGCTCAACTTTAAGCAGAACGTTCAAGGTTAGCCACATTTAGCCTTTGCTTAAAGGTTCCACAGAGGAATTTAACGGAATCATGTTAATATACATGTGGGTGTTTGGATCCGCCAAACAGAATTACAATGATTTGAAGAACATATCAGAACTCCACGGTTTTGGGTGCTTGCGCAGGTTGGTTAGCTCTGTTGGCTAGAGAGCTACCCTGTGATACAGGGAAACGCTAACAGCACGAGTTCAATTCCCGTGTTGGCTGCAGCAGTTTATGGAAGCCCACCTTCTCGCCTTGTTCCACTCTTGAGGAGTGGTGCCGCTCAACCTACACATCACTAGCTCTTTCTCTCTAATTGGAAGAGATGTCGATGGCCATTTAGGTATGAACTCAATGGAAATGAAGAAGGGTTATTGATAAACGTGGTCTCTGTACAATTGTAAACTGGCTCCCTGCTTCCTATAGATATGAATAATGAAGGGGCAGAGGAAGCAGTGAAACCCAAGAGTAAACCAATGGATATCGCGTGTACAGCACATGAGAAGCTATTAGCGTCAATGGGGTTTACATTCATCAATCGGTCGCCGGTTTTGATCTCCACTCGATGTTCATTTCCATTGACATTAATGCAAAGAGAAATCAGCCGGAGTCTTACACAAGATACGGAGGGGTTATCGCCCATTTTCCGTTGCGGCACAAAGGCCGTTTCACTTGTTGTCTGTCACAGTGATTACCATAGAGATGGAATATATCAACAACATCCAGGACAGAAACAACATTTATGTGCAACAATTATCTCATGCGTTACCTTGGCAAGCATTTCCTCCTCCAGCAACATTGTGTGTGAGGTATTAGTCCCAATATTCTCTGCCTCAGAACATAGAACATA
The DNA here is from genome assembly GCF_036365525.1 of Heterodontus francisci. NCBI lineage: Eukaryota > Metazoa > Chordata > Chondrichthyes > Heterodontiformes > Heterodontidae > Heterodontus > Heterodontus francisci. Next base: position 18,767,744 of record NC_090409.1, on the reverse strand, counting down.
GAACATTACAGCGCAGTACAGGCCCTTCGGCCCTTGTTGGACAGTTGGACAATTTTTCGCGAAATTATTACATATCGACATTTCTAAGCATTATTGCTGCATTTCAAAAAGTCTAAAATTGAAATAATTTGAACAGGATGTGTGCAGCCTGCATATAGACCGGGCTCGCGCATATTTATCTTCACAATCGCTGGGCACTCAATATCGTGTTTTGGGGCCATGCCTCGTTGAGCTGCAGGTTGATCCAAATAAATTCTCTGCTTTTTCTCTACAACTCGATACCATAGACGAGAGAATGTAAACTGAAAGTAGAATGAGGGTTATGGAGGAGGAGATGCAATGGCCATTTTACCAATTTTAAGGCCAAGACCTTTGTGCAGTGTATTGGATGGATTCCGCTGTAACATGTGCATCTGCTGTGACGAAGGATAATTTATAATCTCGCCGTTTGGTCGTGACTATGTTCATGTTTATTTGCTTTCAACAAATGCTATCTGTTGACTCCGTGTCTAAGAATGAATCAGAGGCACACACATCAGTAATATGTCAGTAATATCATTGAAGAATTAATTCTTTCCTGACCTCCAAACAAAGGCCACGTGTCTTTCTTACGGTGGTTTTATAAATTGATGAATACAATTGCAACGTATTTGGAAGCCGAAACATAAAAGGCCTTTTAGAACTTAGAATTAAGGAGTGTTTGGGGCGGGGAGATGGGGAATGGTCTGAGTGCAGTGGGGTGGGCAGGGGGTGAGTTTCATCACTACTGCTGCAGAAAGCATCTATAATTGTTTAAACTGAGAATATACGCGAACAGAATAGAGAATATACTCCATACAGAGTTCTCACAGAGAACCTGGTGGGAAGGGGTGGAATAGAGTTTTCATGGGGAGAAAGGTAGGTAGAGGGGAAAACAATTTTTATTCACTGTGGGGATGGTGGGAAGGGGTTGAAGGGCAAAAGTTAGAAGGTAGCTGGGGAACATGGTAAGCTTTGTAAATATAGAGAAGAGAAATGAGCAGAGGGCGGGAACGGGGCGGTTGGGGATGGGCCCCCATCTACTATTTATTAATTGAAAACATATTAAGTATAACAAATCTTTAAAAAAATAAATTTGTGCGAAGGGCTTAAAGCCCTTTAAAAATGACGCCGATGCCATAGGCGGTGGGGACGTCGTCCCCAGAGACGAAAACAAAAACGTCGTCCCCAGAGACAAGGCGGCCGCCCACTCTACGTCATTAGCAGCGGCCGCTCCGCCCCTTTTTAAAATCAGTCTCGCCGCATAATATCGGCATAATATTGCGGGGGCTGTGTGTAGGAAAGCTGCCACTCACACAGCGCCCTGATAAAATCGAGCCCAGTGAGTTGAATTTCACCGGCCCCTCGTCATCGCGGGTCACAGTGCGTAGGATGGTAAAATGCTGCGGGAAGAGGCCCGCCTCGACCCGCGATGTGGAGAAGAGCCTGCCGCATCTTTCTGGCGGCGGCGGGACTATGGTGCCCCCACCACCCCTCCCCCGCCGCACGCTGCCCGCACCACAATTAGTATATGGTAAAGAGTACTTACCTTTACTGAGTATACGGCCCGCCACCCTTCCACTGACACTTCAGGATTTTTAGCTGTACGTGCGGCCGACACATACCGTCCCTTTTACGATTTGACAAGTAGGTGAGTACACAGAGGCAGGGGCTGTCGCCACCGATGGTAAGTTCTGTCATTCAGAGGTCTCTCTCAGCATTCTTAAAGGGAGGAGGGAGGGGAAATATTCAGGGGTCTCACTCTGTATTCTGAAATGGAGGGCGTCTGGGGATACCGGTGGGAAAGCTGTGCTGGCATGAAGGGAGGTACCGTGTACCATCCCTCCGTTAACAGTGTATGCCGTGTGTTTGTGAGGGGGAAATGTCACACTAGGCAACCTGTGTGTGGGAAGGGTGCCATAAAGGAAAGGAGCATTAAGGGAGATGGATGGTGGGGGCAATCGGTTCAGCTGGTATGATCTTCACGTGATCATGCTGTGCCACTCTGAGTGATGGCCACAATGCACAATGTCATGGAACGCCATCTAGTCGATCCAGAAAAGCAGTTGATGTACGTGTCAACACCAATCCATGTCCTGGTAGGAACCATCAAACACATGCAGGGTTTAACTTTTTTTAATCACATGGTAATAGGTATGGCGCATTATAAATTGTGTGATCCTCTACATGTGAGGATCCATATGCACCAGAGGCAATACCAACAGGCAGGTGCGTTCTACATGAAGGCCACTGGTTGCGAGCAGAAGCCCCCAAGGGGAGGTCTCCAATATATTTGCTGTGCCTCTACAGGCCCCACATCACATGCCATCGGATGTCAGACCACCAGTGTCAGCGGGGATTGCGAATATAGAGACGATATGACACGTTTCTGTCCCCTGCTCATGGATGACCTGCAGCCCATGGGCTCCGGTGGACATCCATGCCTTTGTAACTCACAGTGGCAGCGGTTCTCAAGGCTGACACCTCTATAGCCTATTAGGGGCCCACCAGAGACTTTTGTGTGGTCACACAGTCAGCAGTGCACCGCTGATCAGGGAGGTCACCAATGCCCTGCACCGGAGGGCGAGTGAAGATGTCTGATTCGGGACCATAGGGCCATTGGTTCAGGCAGCATTGCCAGAGATCCATAGGTTGTAATGTTCATAGACTGCACTCATGTGGCTATCAGGCCTACTGCCAAGCTACCACCTGCAGACGTCACAATTAAAGGAGCCCTCTCAGTCTAGTTGAGGCTGGCATGTGAATACCGCAGATGCTAGCAGAGAATGTGTGACCACTTCTGAGGCAGCTGTCATGCAACTATGTCTTGCGCCAGTCCCAGCTGCCACCGCTATTCACTGAACGTCCAGAGCTGGAGGGGTGGCTTCTTGGGGTTCAGGGCTATCCTTTGCAGACGTGGCACCCAACACCGGAGAGAGATTCCACCACTGCTGCAGAGGAGAGATACAATTCCAGCCACTGAGCTACATGAGCCACCATTGAACAGGAGATCGGCATGCTGAAAGAGCGCCTCCAATGCCTGCATGGAAAGGGTGATGCCCTGTAATAAGGGCTGAAAAGGCCAGCTCCTTTCTTTGCTGCTGTGAACAAAGATGCACCCTATAGGGACCAGGCCTGACTGATGAGAGAGACGTCAGCGGGATTCCTCCTCACACTATGAGCACGCTGAGTACCTACAACATCAAAGACGCATGGAAGGGCAGATGGTACCCAGGCTCCACACGCAGGGCTAGCAGTGAGGTCAGGATGTACAGAAGTGGCTTATCAGACAAAGGCTGACTGCTCCATAGGAACCAACATCAGATCTGTAAGCCACACATCACCCCCGCTCACCTGTTGTGCACCAGTCCACATCGGCAACACCCCTATTAGAGGCAGCAGCTGATGGAGCCAATGTGCATGTCACTGCATCCTTGGAAACGCTCATGAGTAATGGTGGTATGACAATGATGTTATTGCATACGTTGGCTCTCCTGAAGGGTCAACGATGCAAAGGGATGTAACACTGGCGCTACAAGCTTGCACATATTATTCACACAAAGAAAAGTACACACATGTTGGCGAGGAACATTTCGTGAAAGACGTATTTACATTACTGTGTCACCCGTGCATTCCCATTTGCCTCAATGAGTCCTCTGCAAACCTCTGTAATACCTTTTATTGTCTATTGAAGTCACACATCCTGGAATGGTCAAATTTAAGATTATTCACCCGGGTGCAGCACGCCTCCAAGAAGGAATGTTGTACTTGAGTGAAAGAAGAGGATCATAACTTCACAGGACTCTGGGACCCAGCAAGTTCGGTCTGTGGCAGCAAAGCAGAAAGTGCTGGGGTCACTCAGAACTCCTGGCAGCATCTGTGGGGAGAGAAGCGAAGTTAACTTTCAGGTGTGTGAACCTGGACAAGTTATCTCTGCTTCTCTCTCCACAGAAGTTGCCTGACCTACTGGGTTTCTGCACCACTTTCTGCTTTGCTGCCAGATTAACAGTAGCCTCACTCTTCAGCAGTCCCCTAAGTACTCTTTGACAGTTCTCAATGAAGCAGGTGCTGGGGTGCTTAATATAGGGCCACAGCAACTGCTGCTCAACTGTCAAAAACTCTCTAACTGCGCCGAATATCCTGCCTCTTCCCATGTAATATGGGGACGGCAGCTTGGTGCCGTGATTCGAATCAACAGAGAACATAGAACAGTGCAGCACAGTACAGGCCCTTCGTAAGACATGCCCTCCAGTCCAGGCAGCATCCTGGTAAATCTCCTCTGCACCCTCTCTAAAGCTTCCACATCCTTCCTATAAAGAGGCAACCAGAACTGAACACAATATTCCAAGTGTGGTCCAACCAGGGCTTTATAGAGCTGCAGCATAACCTCGCGGCTCTTAAACTCAGTCCCCCTGTTAATGAAAGCCAACACACCATACGCCTTCTTAACAACCCTATCAACTTGGGTGGCAACTTTGAGCGATCTATGGACATGGACCCCAAGATCCCTCTGTTCCTCCACACTACCAAGAATCCTGTCTTTAAGCCTGTATTCCGCATTCAAATTCGACCTTCCAAAATGAATCACTTCACACTTTTCCAGGTTGAACTCCATCTGCCACTTCTCAGCCCAGCTCTGCATCCTGTCAATGTCCCGTTGCAACCTACAACAGCCTTCCACACAATCCACAACTACAACAACGTTCGTGTCATCGGCAAACTTGCTAACCCAGCCTTCCACTTCCTCAACAAAGTCATTGATAAAAATCACAAACACCAGAGGTCCCAGAACAGATCCCTGCGGAACACCACTGGTCACCGAGCTCCAGGCTGAATACTTTCCATCTCCTACCACCCTCTGTCTTCTATGGGCCAGCCAATTCTGTATCCAGACAGCCAAATTTCCCTGTATCCCATGCCTCCTTACTTTCTGAATGAGCCTACCATGGGGAACCTTATCAAACGCCTTGCTAAAATGCATATGCACCACATCCACTGCTCTTCCTTCATCAATGTGTTTTGTCACATCTTCAAAGAATTCAATAAGGCTTGTGAGGCATGACTTGCACCTCACAAAGCCGTGCTGACTGTCTCTAATCAAACTATGCTTTTCCAAATAATGATAAATCCTGTCTCTCAGAATCCTCTCCAATAATTTGCCCACTACCGACGTAAGACTTACTTGTCTATAATTCCCAGGGTTTTCCCTATTCTCTCTCTTGAACAAGGGAATAACATTTTCCACCCTCCAATCATCTGGTACTACTCCAGTGGACAGTGAGGACGCAAAGATCATCGCCAAAGGCGCGGCAATCTCTTCCCTCGCTTCCCGTGATATCCTTGGGTATATCCCATCTGGCTTTGGGGACTTATCTGTCTCATGTCTTTCAAAATTTCCAGCACATCCTCTTAACATCTACCTGTTCGATCATATCAGCCTGTTTCACGCTGTCCTCACATTCGACCAGGTTCCTCTCACTGGTGAATACTGAAGCAAAGTATTCATTTAGGACATCCCCTACCTCCTCGGACTCCAGGCACAAGTTCCCTCCACTATCCCTGATCGTCCCTACCCTCACTCTGACCATCCTCTTGTTCCTCACATAAGTGTAGAACGCCTTGCGATTTTCCTTAATCCTACCCGCCAAGACTTTTTCATGTCCCCTTCTAGCTCTCCTAAGTCCATTTTCAGTTCCTTCCTGGCTACCTTGTAACCCTCTAGAGCCCTGTCTGATCCTTGCTTCCTTCTTCCTCTTGACTAGCTGTTCCACATCTCTTGCCATCCAAGGTTCCTTCACCCTACCATCCCTTCTTGCCTCATGGGGCCAAACCTATCCAGCAGTCGCAGCAAGTGCTCCATAAGCAACCTCCAGACTTCTGTCGTGCATTTCCCTGAGAACATCTGTTTCCAATTTATGCTCCCCAGTTCCTGCCTAATAGCCTTGTAATTCCCCTCCCCGAATTAAATATTTTCCCATCCCGTCTGCTCCTGTCCCTCTCCATGACTATAGTAAAGGTCAAGGAGTTGTGATGACTATCACCCAAATGCTCTCTGTTGGCGGGAATGAATCTAGAAGAATCACTCGACACTCAGGTCTGCTCCAATGTCAAACAGTTTATTGAGTTACGCCAGCGGGGAGAAGGTCACTGGGATGTCCAGATGCCTCTCCACTGAACAAAGGAAAATCATCCACACTTATACCTTTTTCAGACAGTTACTCAGCCCATCCTGGCTGGACATGATCCAATCATACCGGTTATTGATTACATACATGACACATATTACCAATTAGATTACTCATTAGGCATCATGTGGCTACGTGATCAGCTTAGCATACCCCTTGATCATCTTGTGATGTTTCCCAGACCCCCTTATCAACTATCCTTGAGTCTTCACAATGAATCCTACTACCTTTATCAAGCTTGCATCCCTGATTGCTTCCTGCAGTCTGCAGTTACACAAAGCAGCTGTCTTGTACACTGATGTGAGGGGCCCTCCTTGGTCAGGCTAATTGCCTGTGCTAAGCAGTACCGTGCTCAAGGCTGCAAGCTAACTAACCTGCCCCACAATGCCTTGGGTAAATACTCCATTTTGTAACAATATGTGTCTATACTTTCATCTTTTATATATATATATATATATATATATATATATATATATATGTATATGTGTGTATTTATTTAGTTGCAGCAGCCACAATTTTTTCCTTCTACAATCCCCCCTTTCGGTAAAGGACTACCCCTAGTCCTGTTAACCGACATACCTACTTTATTATCCCCGTTTTAACCCTGTCCGGTGTTCCCTGCCTCTACGTGCTGGCCAGTCACGTGATTTCAGGAATCCCGGTCACTTAAATCAAATCAATATGACCCAAATTATCGTGTCCCTTTGTGGTTAACCTCCTGTGTTGTTCCTTTACCAAAGCCTTTGCTTTCTTTCGCTTAGTATATTGCCCGCATGATCTGTCCATCCCTGTGCAGCCGGGGCACCTCTATGTTCTACATACTCCTCCTCCTCCTCTTCCACAAATTGCTCCTCCTCTTTCTCCCATGAGCTGTGTCCATCTAGCATAACACCCTTGTCAATGTCCAAACCGTGATTTCAGTTGCACTCATTCCGGCAAATGGAGTGTCTTCTAGCACATTCCTGATTTGTTCAATTTAGGTAGCGGAAAGATGGAAGTGTTGGATGATGTCGATGGTAATAAGACATTAGCAGAATTAAAAGGAGTGGAATTGCTCCAGTAAAGATTATTCCTGAACATCCCAGCTTTACCTGCTCTTGTCCCCTCTGTTACCTCGACCTGCCCCTTTCACACACCGGCTCACTTTTCCACAACTGTTTTATCAACATTAAACACTGCATTTAGCTGGAATGAGTTTGGCTGAATCCTGGCGTTTTATCACTGCTTTGACCGCAACCCCAGACTCCTGGGCAGTGCCTTTCGTGGAGTCGATAAGTTAACCGTGTCGGTTTTCATTCTTTGATGAACTTCAGTAACAGATGAATGGGATGTGTCACAACACGTTTCATCTCCTCTCTGAATTTAGCCTGGGTGAGAGCATAAATGCAGGTGTTGGTGCAGGAGTTCAGATACATCAACATGTCCCTGACCTTTGTGACTATTAAATTCGGACTCATGTCCAGCATTATTTCCTGACACACAATGTCCATCACTCTGGTCATCCACAGCACGACGAAGCTGCCCGACATGGAAAAGAGCAGGATGATGGACCTTCGCCGGTTCTCCATCTCAAGGTCAACTTGTTTCACATCATTACCTTGACTTCGGAATGCCTTGCAGACCTGACTGGCCATGACAATGTGTCTGACGGTCAGAGCATTGAGCAGCAAGTTACAAACATTGGGAATGAGAGGGGTTAAGACTGTAACAGACCACAGTGATTTTGTACACATTTTGCGAAGTGTGCACCCATTGTAAGGACCACGTGAGTGAATGGGTTCGTCGGTGAAATGGCGTGGAATATTTCTCAATTTGCTTACCATGCAGTGTCATTATGACTCGTGCCGCCGTTCTCTCTGTTCAGTACCGAACTTTCAGCCTCTGGCAACAAATGGCCATAAAACCGATCAGGGCGAAGGCCACGGTGAGCCAGACCGAGCAATCCACCAATGCAGCATTCATAATGCAGTTGAGGCTGCACACATAGTAATGGTTAAGGAATGAGAAGGGGAAGTCGAGGGTTCCCACGTACTTCAATGATGACCAGCAAGGTTGCCACTGCCACGGACACCAGGTACCGGCCTATACATCTAGAGATGCCGCAGCTCCCTCAGGACAGAATCACTGTGGTCATTATGTTCGCTGCCAGAGAAGGAAAGAAAGAGATGATGGTTACTAATTACAGTCACATCATGTGAAGTAGGATGGCACCAAACGTAGAAAGAATAGGAGAGGAGGCAAGGGAATCTATGGATGCTGGCGAGGAAAAGCCACATGAGCTACCATTGATCATCTCCCCGCTCACTCAATGAGTTTCGATTATCCATCCTTCCCCAGTTACTCAATGAATTCCTATTGTCTAACTCACTGCATCGTTAACTGAGCTGCAGTGGTCTAACTCTCCCCCTTACTCAATGAGCTCCCATTATCAAAAGCTCACACAGTCACTCAATGATTTCCTATTGTTTAACTGTCTGTATCATTGTCCAACACTCAATCAATGAGCTTCCACTGTGCAATTGTCAACATCAAGCATGAGTTTCAGTTGTCCAACACTCTGCATCAGTCATTCAACTCCTATTGACCAACTCTCTGCATCACTCAATGGACTCCTGTTGTCGAAATCTCTGTCACTTATTCAACGTGTTCTCATTATTCAACTCGCTCTGTATCACCCAAATAGTTTCCCGTTCCCAAGTCTCTCACTCAATGTGTAACCATTAACCAGTTCTGACAATCACCAGTGAACTGCCATAGCCCAAATCTCTCCATCAATTTATGAGCTTCCATTGTATAACTCACTCCATCATCAGTGGGGTCCCATTATCGGACGTTTTCCATCACGCAATGATGTCCTATTTACTAACTCCCTATTTCACTCAACGAGCTCTCGTTTATTTAAATTCTCTCCTTTACTGAACGAACGACCAGTGTCCATCACACAGTCAGTCACTCAACGTGCCCTTTAGTATTGTCGCATCCTCTCCATTGTCCATTGCTCAACACTCAATCAATGAGCTCCCACTGTCCAACCTGCTCCTACTTACTCGCTGCACTTCCAATTTTCCAACTGTCACTGAATGAGAAGTAATTTTACGACTGTTTCCATCACTCAACAAGCTCCCAATGGGTCAATAACCCATTGTGTTCATATTGTCCAACATGATACATCACTCTTTGAGCTCTCATTTTCCAAATCTCTGCATCACTCACTAACATTCCATTGTCGATCACTCCCTTACTCAGAGCTCTCATTGAAGAACTCTTTCTATCCTTCAGTGAGATCCAGCTTTCCAACACTCTCCATCGCTCAATGATTTCCCATATGCCCAACACTCTATCACAAATAGACCTTCAACTGTCTAATTCTCTACTAGTCACTCAATGAGTTCGTATTATTATCGCCAACTCCAGATCTCAAAAAACATACCTTTCCTGACTCTCCCATTGAATGAACTCATTGTGGAACTCACCTATCACTCAGTAATTGCTGAACTGTCTCCTTCAGAGCGTTCCCATTGCTCAACATTCTCCATTGCTCAATGAGCTTGCATTGACCAATTCTTTTTATCACTCAATGCTTTCGTATTGTTCAATTGTCCCCTTCATCAATGAGTTCGAATTAACTCACTGCTCAATGAGCACCCGTTAACCATCACTCTACATCAGCCAATGATCTCTCATTAACCAGATTTCTAATTCACATAATGAGTCGCCATCGTCTTCTCCCTCACTCAAATGGCCTCTCATTGACCAGCGCATTCCCATCTTCCACCTATCACAGACCTTTTGTTCTTCCTCCTTTCCATGTTCCTCCCAGGATACTTGCTTAAAACCTATCACCTCTAATATTTCCTAGTTCTGCCGAAAGATCATCAGCTGAAACATTAATTCTTTGTCTCTTCCCACGGATGCTGCTGACCTGCTTGGTATTTCCAATATGTTCTGTTTTTATGAGCCAAATTCTGCCCCTCCATCAATGAGCTCACAGTGCCTAACTCTGCCTCTCGCTCAATGAGATCCGACTCACCAATTCTTTCAATTACTTTGGGAGCTTCTATTGCTTTCAATGTAGTGGACTTAGTCAGGCTTTGTAATTCCTGTATTTTCTTCCCCTTTAACAGTTCCATCTGTCTGTCGGCAGACAGAGACTGCCCCACCCCCACACACTTGGGCAATTAGGGATGGGCAATAAATTCTGGCCGAGCCAGCGATGCCCACATCCCACGAACGTATAAGTAAAACAAAGGCAGGAACACAAACAGAGCAAAAATGCACAGTAACACACATAATGCACAGACACATAAATACGCACATAGACAACAACGCACGCACGCACTCACACTCATATAGCATGCGTTCATGACCACAATTAGACATATACATTTACTCACCCATATGATAGCATGTCGACATAAATAGTCGTACCTACAGGCACACAGGCTCACACACACACGTGCACTCTCACAACCAGACCATACACACGTGCCAACACATTTCCAGGCAACGAAAGTTTAAAGAGGAACCAACTCATTTAGTGACTATCTTCCAGTCACATCCCAGCCACACCGATCCCTGATAGAGAATGTGACAACATGCCCTGTACCAGTAAGCATGCCAAACCTCCCATCCTCGGAGAGAGACAGTGACGTGTACTGGAGCTGGAGACAGCTGCATACTCTGAAACACAGAGGTCAGGAGTTTGAAGCAGCTCTTAAAATATACCCAGGAGAATCCCACAGTGAGGCAGGGAGCTCAAGGGTCTCATACCAGCTGCAGTGAACGCAGCAACCAGACTCGGGTCTAGGGGAGAGTTTAACTTGACTTTGCACTGTGTAAAAACCACAAATATACTTTGTAATAATATCGCTTTACTGAGTTTTATTCGGAAAGAGGCTGTATTTATTTCATGTTTCATTCTCTGTTCCTTGTTAATGCAAGCTGACTTCTAGGATACACTCTCGGTGCTAAAGATAAAAGAAAGCAAGGGCTTGCTTTGCAGAAGCATCTATCATGCCCACAGGACGGGGTTTACAGCCGATGCAATATTTTTAAATAATTGTCGCTGTTGTAATGTAAAAAAACACGACATTCAGTGTCCGCAGAAGTTCCCACAGCAAAGTCATGATGAACAGTTAATCTGTTCTCATGATTATGGTTGGGGATTATTGTCGAGCACGACTTGAATCGGGAATGCTATCTGGGATTGTTTCACTGAATCCCTCACAGAGTTAAATCCTCAGAATTCACCAAGAAGCAATATACCATGACAACAGCCTGGTCAGTAATCCTCTGCTGACAGTAGTTCTGCAGTGAGTCTCTCAGTGTGGCTAGTCTCCCCCCACCAGCCTATCCCCACCAACCCCCACAGTGATCAGTCTCTGCACAGTCTCTTTATGGTCATTCCCCTGTGCTCAGTCGCCATGTGGCCACTTATGGCGTGGTCATTCGCACTGTGGTCTGCCTCATTGTGATCAGCTAATCATGGTCAGAGCCCAGTGTTCAGCATTACATACAAACATATGAATTAGAAGTAACAATAGGCCATTCGGTCTATTAAGCCTGGTCCAACATGATACATCATTCTCTGAGTTCACATTTTCCGTATCTCTGCGTCATTCAATGGGCTCCCTTTGTTCAAAGCTATGGATCACTAAATGAACTCATGCTGTTCAACTCTCTGCATCACTCAAGGAAATCCCATTGTCGATCTCTACCTTACTCAGAGTTCTCATTGTCGAACTCTTTCTATCCCTCAATAAGCTCCTAGCTGTCATACAATTCAGACTCCGACCCTTACCTCTCTGTCTATGACACATCGGCAAATTGCACGCTTCGAGAGTGCAGATTGTGGGTTGACTATTTCTTACTGATAATTTAGTTCTCAAATTAATCGGAGTTGCACACTGAATCCCTGGTATCACGAATTTATTAAGCATTAACATAATTCCACATACACTTGCAAGCAGTAGTCACAAGAAAACATTGCGAGTTTTAGCCGATGAATTCAAACACATTACAGTTTCCAGTTCGGTTTGCAAGATATGCACTATTCGAATTCTGAAGTAACTTTTCCTCTTCCCTTCTAGGTGCGAAATTGCATGTTTCTTAGCAGCACTGCATAGTTATTATTCAACATTAATTTAACTGTGCTGTTCTTGCTTCCATAGATGTGTAACTCACATCCTTGACTGCATGCCACAAATTAGTAGATCTACAGTCTTTCCAGGCAAGAGTTTAGATTACAGGCCTCTTTTCAAATGAAAGAGCAAAGGGACTAAATCGGCATGTTCTGTGTCTGTGACCTCTAACCATTTGGAAACATTACAATTTAAGAACCATGCCTCCCGATATAACCAATAAAAGCCAAAAGCTAGTATTGCCACAAAGTAGAGACAAATCTGTCCTTGCAAAGTTACAGCACAGAGGGAGCCCATTCGGCTCATCGGACCTTTGAAAAGGATATTTAATTCGTTCCATTTCCTTTGCCTTCCCACATAGCCCTGCAAGCATTTTCCTTTTTAAATATCTAACCAAGTCTTTTTTGAAAGTTACTATTGAATCTGTTCCTTTTCAGGCCGTGCATGCCTTTCATAACAACTCGCTGGTTATTTCTTCCCTCATCTCTCCTCTGGTCCTTTACAAAATTATTTGAAATCTATTTCCTCTGGTTATGGATCTTCCTGCCAGTGGAAACAGTTTCTTCTTCTTTACCATATCAAAGGCCCTTGGCATTTGAATGCCTCCATCTCTGCTTCCCTTTACCTTCTCTGCTCTGCAACAAGGAATACACGTGGACAAATGCATATTTGTGGGGGGGTGGGGTGTGGGGTACGTAGGTGGTAATCAGCATGATGTTTCATTTCCCATCTTTTACCTAATGTCATGAGACTTCATGGCGTCCCAGAGTAACTCTTTCCCTATTGTATACCACTGTGTTGCCACCGCCGATGGGCCTGTCCTGCTGGTGCTGGGGTTGATGCGGAGTAGTCCATCTGGTTTCATTCCTTTTCTTACACTTTGCAGCAGTTTAATACACCTGAGTGGCCTGCTAGGCCATTTCAGAGGGCATTTAAGGGTGAACATTGCTGTGAGTCTGGAGACACATGTCGGCCAGACCAGGTATGGACGGCAGATTTTCTTCTCCAAATGACATTAATGACGCAGATAGATTTTCACAGCAATCGACAATGGTTTGATGGCCACCATTGCAGCAGCTTTTCATTGCAGATTTATTAACTAAATTAAAATATCAACATCTGCTATGGCGCCGTCCCCAGAGAATTAGCCTAGGCATCGAGATTACTAGTTTAGTGACATTACCACTATGCCACTGCCTCCCATCAGCTTTAAAATCAATAACCAAATCATTTACATTAGGTACTTCCTGTTTTTCCCCCATTGTTGAAAAAATTGTGAAAAGGTAACAGATTTACTCCTGTCAGTGTGACGAGAGAAACAAACATGCAACTCCATCTGGCTGGACACTGCTGCTCATTTCACCATCAAAATGATGAACCACTTCATAATTAAGGCCAGTCAGTTTTCTGCATTTTCTGGGCAGTCACATCTTGGATTTCTTTACTGGCTCAGATTTTGTGAGGGAGGGTGGGGCTGAAATGTTAACCAGTGAACTGTCCCATCATTATCCCTCTGAAACTGACAGCAACGTCTGAATGTAGCGCATGCACAGATCAGTCAGAGGCCCTGATGTTGGGGCCTGACCTTCAGGGGTTCGCTGCAGGTTCCGCTGTGATTATATTTTAGACTTTTGGTTTTCCTTGTTGCGAAAACCCTTTCATATGGTTGCCTTTTTGGACAGCTTGATGACATCATACCAGCTCCACGCTGCAATTGCCCAGTAAAGAATGGTGCAATCAGTGGCATTACCACTGCACGGAATCTGAGACAAAAATAGCACCGCCCACGTATGTGGACGCTTCTGATGCACATTTCACACATATTTGGCTCTCTGGCAGCGAATGCGAGATGCATCTTGGAGAGTCAAAACTATACTTTGTTTAGGTTCTGCAAGCTCTGCACGGGTGACTATCACACCGTCGTTAATTAGCCTTGCAATATGCGTCTTTCACGTCAGAGATTGACCCTGTAGTGTAACAGTTTTTTTTCTAATTGAGTTAACTCTTTACATTCACACTCAAATACTTTTTATGTTCTAAAGTGAACCAACATTTTAAAAAATTTGGGTATGAGGTCGGGGATGTAAGAGTCAGGTATCTTCGTGGTAATGTTAATGGACTTGTAATCCAGAGGCTCGGACGAAAGCTGCGGAGACACGAGTTCAAATCCCATCACTACAGCTGGTGGAATTTGAATTCGATGAATTAATAAAGAATGCGATAAAAAAAACTCATCTCATTAAAAGTGACCAGAAAACTTATGGATTGTCATAAGAACCCTCTGGTTCAAATTGCTACAGAGAAGTCGAAGCAGAATATAAATGGACGGACAACCTGGCATCGGCCTAGAGACTGGAAATGACAAATCTGCTCTCTGCCCCATCGACACTGCAAATTCCTTCGTACAAACATCTGGGAATTGTGCCAAACTTGGGAGAGCTGTGACACAAATTAGTCGATCAACATCCTAACATAGTCATGCTCTCTGAATCACCCCTTACAGGAAATCCCCAAGATACCACCTTCATCTTCCCTGAGTATGTTTTGTCCCAGAAGCAGGGCAGTACCACCAAAGGTGGCAGCAGTTGGGAGGGAATTGTGTTGCGCGTTCTCAACATGGTCTCTGGATTTCATGAAGTCTCATGACATCAAGCCAAACATGGACAACCAAACATCTAGATGATTCGCACCTGCCACACACCGGCATCCCTCCCCACCCACACCCCCCGCGTCACAACCTGTCCCGCCCCAGATGATGAATTAGTACTCCTCCATGTGGAACATCACTTTGAAGAAGCACCGACAGTAGTAAGAGCATAGAATGTACCCTGCTTGGGGGACTTCAAAGCCCATGACCAAAGTGGCTCGGTAACACGACTATTCACGGTGCTTGTCGAGTCCTGAAGGCAGTATCTGCTTGACTGTGTCTGCTGAATGTGGTGAGAAAATCAACAAGAGGGAAAAAACCCTACTTGACCTGGCCCTCACCAATCTACCTGTGACAGATGCGTCTTTCCATGACAGTATTGGTAGCAGTGAGCACTGCACAATCCTTTTGGAGGCAAAGTCCCATCTTCACAACGAGGATATCCTCCATCTTGTTGCGTGTCAGTACCACTGTGCAAAATGGGGTAGATTCAAGACAGATCAAGCACCTCAAAACTGGATATCCATGATGTGCCGTGGGCCATCAGCAGAGAATCGTATTCCACCACAATCTGTAACCTTATGGCCCGACAATCCCTCCATCGAGCATTACCATCGAGTCATTGGACCAACGCTGGTTCAATGAAGAGTGCAAGAGAGAATGCCAGGAGCCGGACCTTGCATACCTAAGTTTGAGTTGCCAAACTGGTGAAGCCATGAAACAACATGTGATGGACAGGGCTAAGCGAGCCCACAACCAACAGGTTAAAGATCTGAATTCCCGTCACATCCAGCCATGAATGGTGGTGGACATATTCACAACTAATGGGAGGAGGCCACTTCACAAACACACCCATTTTGAATGATGGAGGCGCCCAGCACGCCAGTGCAAAAGACGAGGCTGACACATTTGCAACCATCGTCAGCCAAATGTGCCAAGTGTATCTCGGCCTCCTGCTGAAGTCCCCAGCATCACAAATGCCAGTCATCACCCAAGTTGATTTCAGGTGATATCAAGAAACGACTGAAGACACAGAATACTGCAAAGGCGATGGGCCCTGACCACATCCCGATTGTACGATGGAAAATGTATGCTCCAGAACGACGTGAGCCCGAGCCAACCTGTCCCAGTGCAGCTACAACAATGGCATCTACAAGATAATGTGGAAATTGCCCAAGTATGCCCTGCCTACTAAAAATATTAAATTGAATATTTTATTTCAACAGAGGATAACGTAGACCTTGAGAGTTTAGCTTAGAATATGTGACTATTTAGAAAATACATATACCAGAAACACGGCAAGATTATTCAAAATGCTTAAGACAGGTTTGCATGGCTGGCAACTTTATGACTTACCTGGGACACCAACAGCGGCAAACATTTGATAGTAAGTTGCATACACTAGACCTGTTGCTGGTTCATGCATTTTGTGTCTGAAGAGATTGCGTCTCAACTGTATCAACACATGGTTTGCGATACTGTCAATATATAGATCATGGAAACCTCCACGGGAGACAATTGATATTAATATTGGACATTTGCACTAACAAACTGAACAAGTTGTTTTTATTCTAATGTTTACAAATGAACATGTTTGAAGGGTATTGCGTGTTCTGTTCCTGTGGGAGAGAAGAAAAACAAATGACTAATTGCTATTTTGGTTAAATTGCCTCTGAAAATACAATTGAAAGATGGTACAAGCAATGTTTCACAATGGCTCTCAAGCCCAGAATCGATCTCGGGAGTGTGTTGAGTTAGCTGAGTTATACACAGAGAGATCATGGGGCTGAAGAAATTGTCTGACAGTCCACAAGCTGGACAGGTTGAAAATAAATGCATGCCGTGCTTCCAATTTAATATCCATCGATAGTGGTTATTTGATATTATGGTCAATAGGTGAAAGAACTGAATGTTAGTATAACGCTGCTGAATAACCTTACCCAAGGCTTAGCTCAAGCTTTTCCTTTTGCTCAATTAATAAGGTACAGTTGAAAGCATAACTGCACAATCGGCCCATTCCTGACCTATAAACTTTAATAATCTCGAGAACCATCAGTAAAGGGACATGGATTGCAACAGGATAAATCTGTTTTAGATGCACATGGAATATTAAAATAGATATTTCTAAGTGAGAGGCAAAAGCCTTTAAACAAAAAAAAAACACATATGCTTCCAGTACCTTACTGAATAAGAACTTCATATAAAATTGTGGCCCTTTACAGCACCATAGGAAGCTATTCGACCGATCAGTTCTCTACTGCTGTCTGTAAATATCACACTCATAACTATGACATTTTGCCTATCTTTTCTTTTCTTTTTTCTGAGATATATATCCATTTCCTTTTGCTGTCCTACCTCCTCATGAGAATGAGATGCAAAATGGTGCAAGTTATATTACAGTGATAGAAATCTCTCGTTAGAGGTCATTTAAAATACTGCATTCAGTTTTGGGCACTGAACACCAGGAACAATATGATGGTCTTGGAGCGGAGTACAGCACAGATATACTAGAATTATCCCAGACAAAAAAGTTTGAATAAAGAAAACAGGTTGCACAGATCCAGCTTGCATTCCTTTGAGTATGGACGATTGAGTGGTGATGTATATAAGGTGTTTGAAATGACGAAATGGGTGAATAATATATAGAGAGAAACAATTTCCTCTAGAACAAACAAAGAACAAAGAACAGTACAGCACAGGAACAGGCCATTCGGCCCTCCAAGCCTGCGCCGATCTTGATGCCTGCCTAAACTAACACCTTCTGCACTTCCGGGGCCCATATCCCTCTATTCCCTTCCTATTCATGTATTTGTCAAGCTGTCTCTTAAACGTCGCTATCGTATCTGCTTCCACCACCTCCCCTGGCAGCACGTTCCATGCACTCACCACCCTCTGTGTAAAAAACTTGCCTCGCACATCCCCTCTAAACATTGCACCCCTCAGCTTAAACCTATGTCCCCGAGTAACTGACTCATCCATCCTGGGAAAAAGCTTCTGACTATCCACTCTGTCCATGCCGCTCATAACTTTGTAAACCTCTATCATGTCGCCCCTCCACCTCCGTCGTTTCAGTGAAAACAATCCGAGTTTTTCCAACCTCTCCTTATAGCTAATGCCCTCCAGACCAGGCAACATCCTGGTAAACCTCCTCTGTACCCTCTCCAAAGCCTCCACGTCCTTCTGGTCGTGTGGCGACCAGAATTGCACGCAATATTTTAAGTGTGGCCGAACTAAGGTTCTGTACAGCTGCAACATGACTTGCCAATTTTTATACTCTATGCCCCGACCGATGAAGGCAAGCATGCCGTATGCCTTCTTGACCACCTTATCCACCTGCGTTGCCACCTGTGGACCTGTATGCCCAGATCTCTCTGCCTGTCAATACTCTTAAAGGTTCTGCCATTTACTGTATACCTCCCACCTACATTAGACCTTCCAAAATGCATTACCTCACATTTGTCTGGATTAAACTCCATCTGCCATTTCTCCGCCCAAGTCTCCAACCGATCTAAATCCTGCTGAATCCTCTGACAATCCTCATCATTATCCGGAACTCCACCAAGCTTTATGTCGTCCGCAAACTTACTAATCAGACCAGCTACATTTTCCTCCAAATCATTTATATATTCTACAAACATCAAAGGTCCCAGCACTGATCCCTGCGGAACACCACTAGTCACATCCCTCCATTCAGAAAAACACCCATCCACTGATACCCGCTGTCTTCTTTGACCGAGCCAGTTCTGTATCCACCTCGATTGTGTGATTGCGGAATATTGGAGCATCAAGTTAATGTTAGAGTTCGGAAAGGGTGATATCAGGGATGACCTCTGCACACGAAGTGTAGTCAAACTCGGGGCATTCACATTCAAACACTGTTGAGGCGATGTCAACTGAAAATGTTAAAACTGAGATTGAAAGGTTTTTGTTAGGCACGGGCATTGCAGATTGCAGAAACATGGCAGCAAAATGGCATTAAGGTACAGATTTAATTAAACAGTCCAGAAGAGGTGAATGGTCTACTTCTGTTGCTACGTTGTTATGTTTGAGATCAGATGACTGAAAACAGACCTCGGGTGGTACCTGTGCCCTTCTTGCTTTCTGCAACACAGTATCACACCAGCTGAGATCAGTTGACTCAGCACAGGCCTTGGTTTCAATATTTGCCCTTTTACTCTGTCAGTGTCTGAGTGCCATGCCAGATACAATGAGCTAACAGCACGGTGTGGGGATGGAGACTGTGCTCTTTGCTCTCTCTGTTTACTATATGAACGCAGTGGGTGAAATCAGCTGTCACAAGCTTCTTCTGCCCTTTCTGTTCATTGTGGCTCAGTCACACTCTGGTTTGGTTCTGCTAAGTCAACATTGTCCAGTGTGAGAAACGACTGTTTCCCAGCTTTCGATGGACAGGACATTTTTGTATTTTTGAATATATTCTTTCACTGGGGCCAAATGCGTGTTGCATCCCCGACTGTCAGTGTGTTGGTAAGAGGCCACCTCCGGGAGCCTCATCCCATTAAAAATGGCGGGCAGGTTCCCCTGAGGCTGCACACCCAACCAGAGTGCCTGCTGTATTAAGATGGGAGAGGTGGGCACTTCTCTGGCAGCAAGAAGAGTGACAGCGTGCCTCACCTTGGAGGCGTCCTCAATTGCATGCAATACAGTTCAACATTTTGAGGGCTGAAGCTGGTAGGTCACTTGGAGTGGAAATGAAATGCCTCTGGTGGATTTGCTTGACCTGTGCATTGGGCTTCTTCAACTTGTGGCCTTGTGATTGGGGCATGTTTTTTATGGTTCCTCTGGCCATCCTGTCTGCCACTGACTGACCACCTACACTGAGCTGCCAGGATCAGCGTTCAGTGGGAGGCCACTCCTTTGCCAAAAGGTCCGAGTGGAGTTCTCCCCATTCTCCTAATTATCTGGTTATTTGCTCATTATTGGATACGTGCTGCTGCCGGGTGGATGGCGAAACCTATTGTTCACCCACCTGTGTCAAAATCGCCTGAAGGCGGAAATGCGCGGGCCTGACAACCCAATGACAACTTGACAGATTTATCGCCTGGCCCTACTCTGTGGGTCTCATAAGATCTTGCTGAAATGTGGCCCAAATAACATGACAAGTGTGATGAGCGAATGGAAAAGGCTGGAATGGACCCTGGGCAGTTCCTTCTCTGCTTGAGGCTCAATACCATATTGGTATTGGGATGTAGAGGAGAGCAGAATTGAAGCTGTGCTGAGACCTCGAAGGTTTGTGGGGCTGCTGGAGGAAACACAGGTCGGGAGAGGTGAGTTCCTGGAGGGATTTGAAAAGAATGGATGGGGATTTTAAGATGAAGGCAATGACGGAGGCAGAGACACAGAATGTCAGCAAGCATAGGTGTGATACATGAATTAAATTTGGAGCAAGTTAAGACACAGCTCAGAGAGATTTGGATGAACACAATTTTATGTAGCGTGGAATAAAGGAGCCATCCATTATCGCATTAGAATAGTGAGGTCTAACAGTAACAAAGGCATGGGTCGGGTGTCAGCAGCAGATGAGCTGAGAGATGATTGGAATCGATTGGAAACGAAAGAAAATGTTTCAGTTTTCCCAATATTTAGTCAGAGAAAATTTCTCCTCATCTAATATTGGATGTTGGGCAGGTATTGTGACACATCAAAGACGTACAAGGATCGAGGAAGGTTCTGGTGAGATAGAGCTGTGTGTAATCCGAATATATGTGGAACCTGATGCGTTCTTGTATATGCTACCGCCGAAGAGTAGCATATAAATCATCAAGACAGAAGGGGGTCAAGAATAGATCCTGAGGAACTCCAGAGGGAGCAGACAGAGAGTGGGAAGTGAAACCATTGTTGGTGATTTGATGGCTAGGCTTAGCTAGATAAGAATGGAACCAAGCTGAGGACGTTTCACTCTGCTGGAAGATGGAACAGAGGCCTTGGATGAGGATGGTATGTCGAAAGCTGCTGATTGGTCGAGAGCGATGAGAAGGGAATTCTTTATAGTTCATAACTAATGCAACCCCGCCAGACAATAAACATGTGAGGAAGAAAACAGGCAGGTAGCGTTAATCTGAGTTCACCGGTGGGCCAAAAAATGAAATTTATCAGGAGGGACATGGAGACAGGGCACATCGTGTTTGACAATGATATTGGAGCTTTTAGATGGTGAAGCTAGCAGGGTAGCATTGAGAGGAACAGTGAATGGAATATACTTGGATTTTCAAAAGTATTCAACAAGCTACCACACAAGAGGGTGTTGCAAAATCTTCAAGTTCATGGGATCGGTGACAGCATATAACCACGGGTTGAGGTTTATGTAACAGACAGAAAATGGAAAGTTAGATTAAACATGCTGTTTTTGGTTGGCATGTTGGAATTCGTGGGTGCTGCAAAGATCAGGGCTTGGGCCTCAACTGTTTACAATATGCAGCAATGATATAGATGAGGGGACTGAATGTGATCTATCAAGTTTTCTGACGATACAAAGCTGGTGGGAAACGTAAGATCTGAGAAGGATGCAAAGAGAGTGCAAATTGTTATAGACAGATTAGATGAGTGGGCAAGGGTTTGGAAAATTGAATTTAGTGCAAGGAAATATGAAAATGTCCACTTTGATAGGAATAATCAAAACGCACTGTATTATTTAAATGATAAAATTAACAAACGTTAGTATCCAGAGGAATTCGATGTTCTTCTACGGAAATCCAAGGAAAATTGCATGCGGATGCAAAACATAATTAGGAAAGCAAATGTTTTTTTTTCTTTTGTTTTTTTTTAGAGAAACAGCACTGAAACAGGCCCTTCGGCCCACCGAATCTGTGCCGACCATCAACCACCCATTTATATTAATCCTACACTAATCCCATATTCCTACCACATCCCCACACCACCTACTTATACTAGGGGCAATTTATAAAGGTCAATTTACCTACCAACATGCAAGTCTTTTGGCTGTGGGAGGAAATCGGAGCACCCGGAGAAAACCCACGCAGACACAGGGAGAACTTGCAAACTCCACACAGGCAGTACCCATAATTGAACCCAGGTCGCTGGAGCTGTGAGGCTGCGGTGCTAACCACCGCACCACTGTGCCGCCCATTATTGGCCATTGTTGTAACGTATTTGTATTATAAGAGCTAGCAAGTCTTGGTATAAATATACATGGTTTTGATGAGATCACATCTGGAGTACTGTTTGCAGTTTTGGTCTCCATAGCTAAGGATGTCCGTGCCTCAGCTAATGTGGAATAAAGATTCATTGGATTGCGGCCTGGGATGAGAGAGCTGTACGAACAGGATGGAGTGACTGGAGAAAACCCACTTGTTCTGTGCTTTAGAATGGATGCTCAGTTGTTGAGTATATTCAAGACCAAGATCGATACGTTTTGGGGCACGAACAGAGTAAAGGGATACTGTGATAGGGCATGAAAATGGAGTTGAGAAAACTATCCGCCATGAACTTATGTGGAGCATGTTCGATTGTCCACATGACCTAATCCTGCTTCTTTTGTTTTCAGTTCAAAATTAAATTGTAATCGTAGCAATTCCACCTTTACTTATCAAATCAAAGATGCTGAGCAAATCTTTTTCACTGGGTATGTCAACATTTTCTTTAACTCTTCTCTGAATTTAGCCTGGGTCACTGCATAAATAAATGTATTCGTGCAGCAGCTCAAAAGTTGAAGCATATATCCGGTCTCTTGAAAGATATAAACAGGATCATCATAGCCTGTGTATGAATAATTATTAGTCATTCGATAATACACGTAATGGATTGCATGCGTCAGCCATAACAGTATATAATTGGCTGATATGCTGAAGAGTAAAATGATGGATTTCTTCCTGTTCTCCATCTCAGGATCAGGATTATTTGCAGAGCTGTTGTTGCCTCGTAGTGCCCTGCGGACGCTGCTGGCCACGAAAATATATCTTACTGTCAAAATGTTGAGAAGCAAAATAATGAAAAATGGTAGATAAGGAACCGTTATGGAGCTGAAATAAGAAAATGCTTGCCATAGAGGTGATGTATAGAAGATTGATCTGATCCGGCAATACCAGGGTAATTCGTAATTTATGTACAGAGGTTCATATACAAAGTACCAGGGGATGTTTTCTAAACAGCTCAGAACAACCACCATGCCTATAATTGCAGCTGCAGTTTCCCTGATGCAATATTTTGTTTTGATTTTCTGGAAACAAATGGCTATAAAGCGGTCAACAGTGAATGCGACAGTGAACCAGACAGAAATATCTCTGGTTACATAAACTAGGACGGTTTTTGCCCGACATACTGGTGTAAGCAACAGATAATTTCCAGGAAAGGAAATGGCAATGATCCGATTGAGTATAACACTGGTGATAACAACCAACAGATCCGCCACTGCCATGGCCACCAAGTAGTAGATAGTACATTTGGAGAGACCACACTTTCCCCGGACCAGAATCGCAATTGCCACGAGATTAACTGTAGGGAAGAGTAGAAAACAAAAGATGTTATTATCATACATTAATGCAAAGAACCAGAGTTTGTCCATATCAGAAATCCGGCTAGATCTTCACTTTCCACTAATGTAAAATGGTGATAGGGAGTTTCCAGTTGTGTTTTTTTTACTTCTCTCTCCATTAAATACAACAGAAAAAAACATCAGAAGTGATGTCAAACCGTTGCCATCTTATTATCCCTCATTTTTCTCTGTCACACAATTTCTCTATCTACCCTTTGCTGCTGCTTACCGCAGAGCAACACATTTTTGACTAAATGTGTCTGTGTATCTATACATATATAAACCCTTCTATCCTCCATTTGCTAATGCTCATTCAAAATTCTGCTTCCTATCTCAGAATTTGCATGAGGTCCCGTTCATCCAATACACCTGTAATCACTGACGTACTCTGATTCCCTGTCCACCAACCTCTGTTTTGGATTTCCAATCTCCGTGGTCAGAGTTTTCCATGTTTTCTCTCCTCTCAAACTCAGCAATCTAGTCCATTTCTTCGGCCAATTCGGACCCCTTGTCCATCGCCCCATCATTGGCAGCCGTGCATTTCAGTTATTTAGCCCCTAGGCCCTGGAACCCTCCACCTAACCCTTTTCATTTTTTTCCCTGAAACTTTTTGATGGCTCTAAAAAGATACCTCATTCACCATGTGTTTTGTTCCACGCCTAATTATCCTTCTTTTCCTCATTTTCTACGTTTCTCTGTATCTTTGAAACAGGTGAATACATTTTTATAATTAATGTCGTATAATTGCAAGTTTTTACTGTTGATTATGTTAGATATTAATCTCAAACTACTTTGATCATTATTTTACTGGAAGAATAAAGGGTGTAATAGAACTTTTGCTTATGGCTTCTCTGACTTATCAGATTAAAGATTTTAAGAACAACATATGTAATTTTGGCAATCTACTATGTTACAGCTCAATCTTAAAATAATTTGCTCATAATGATAACTACATATCTTTTCAATTCATACGATATTCATCCCATTATTAAGCGAAATAATCAATTTAGCTGTGTGATGAATTTGCACTTAACAAAAACACCATGAAAATATCAGTGAAGTTATAAATCCGAATATCAGATATTTAAATATTTATGTTATAAATTAAATTCACTGGGTATCTGACTTATATCAATCCAGCTGGCATTAGAACTACTTATCAATATTTAACTATCTCTTATCTTTTGAAAAAATCACTTACACCAATACAAGCAACTGAGTTTACTCAAAGCTCTGTTGCTTACTCGAATCCTAATAACGCAAGGTTGCTCCTTCTCATAGTCCACCTATTATTATTTTGGAGGATGTCATGCACAGCTTTAAAACTTCACATGTGCTGTATTTCACTGCTCCATTACAAATGATAAACAGAACTTGTGTTGTATTTTGCCCTCAAGATAGATTGCATTGCAGGCAAGCTTAATGCTCCTGAGCTGTGTTGGTGGGATCGTGGGCACGTACAATACCTTGTTTCATACTCTGCTGCACAAGCAGGGAACTGTAGGATGCTTTCTCGTCTCATCAGTCCGTTGATCTCAGAGTTTGTGATGTAGGGAATGCAACCGACTCTGGAATGCTGGTAGAGGAAGTAACACAGACAATGTTCTTCATCACGAGTAGAAAGCTTGTGAGTGGATGTTTTAGTGAGGACCTGTCTAATGGCTGAAGTCGCCTCAGTGTTAAAAGTCTGTTATATCTCTCCATCACGTGGCATATGCAGAAGTGTTCGGGCATACAAAGGCTGACAGAGACAAGAGAAACCGAGCAGGAGAAGATGTCGGAAAGCAATAATTTATTTGCAAGGTTCAATATTGCGCTACGTGGAATTTGGATGTTGCTTAAGCGAAATGGAGCACCTATCAACTCACATTTGTAATTAGATGAATGTTTCATTTTGGATGTGAGATAATAAGTTAGTTGAAGAAAGTGCTTCAAAAAATCCAGTCTGTGCCAGAGTTGAGATAACCATAATTTCATTAGTATAAACAGAGGTTAACATAGTCCTTGGGTGGTTGCCTCAGAATATGTGACTATTTTGAAAACACTTCTATCATATGCACAGCAAGAGCATTGAAACGGTTTAAGACAGGTTTGCACGGCTGTCAAGTTTACAGCTTACCTGGTACTCCAATAGCGGCAAGAATAGGATAGTAAATTGCATACACTAGACCAGTTGCTGGCTCATGCATTTTCTCTTTGAAGTGATTATGTCTCAACTGTCTCAACACATGATGTGTGGCAGTCAATATATACATCATGGAAACCTCCATTGAGACAATTAGGTAACGTTTCACTGATGTTCGTTCCATGCATTTGCACAAACTGAATGAGTTGTTTTTGTTCCAATGTTTTTGACTGAACGGTGTTAAAGGTTATTACACGGATTTGGATTGGAAACACCCAAAGGACCAATTACTCTTTTCGTTACATTGCTTAAGAAAATACAATTGAAAGATGATACAAGCAATGTTTTACAATAGTTCTCAAGCCCATATTCGATCTCTGGAGTCTGTTGATTTAGTTGAGTTATCCACAGAACGATAGTGGGACTGTTGAAATTGCCTGTTAGCCCACAAACTGTTCAGATTAAAAGTAGGCCCATGTAATGCTTCCAAATTAACATCCATTGTCCCCTCCTGGGTAGTGTTAATTTGTCATTATGATAAAGGTGTGAAGGTACTGAATATATGCACATTACTTCGGAATTGCCTTACCTAAGGCTTAGCATGTGGTGTTACAGATTTGTGATGAATAAGGTACAGTTAAGAAACATTGTTTTCCATAATCGGTTCATTCCTAGACAAAAAGCTTTAATGTTCCCAGTAAGCATCAGAGAAAGGACATAGATTGCTGGTGGAGAAGTTCAGAGAAAGCTTTATTATCGAAAATGCAATCTCTTTGCAGTGCACACGGACGATTAAAATAGTTATTTTTAAATGAGGGGCAAAATTGTTCAGACAAAGTCATCATCTACAGAGAAGACTTTACTGATCAAGAAATTCATTAAAACATTTTGGCCCTTTATTGCACCACAGGAAACTATTTGACCCACCACTTCTCTACTGCTCTCTGAAAGTCTTATACTCATAACCTTGACATTTTTCCTACGTTTTCTTTTCTGCTTCCTGATATATGTATCCACTTCTTTTTGCTGCCCTCCTCATGGGGCAGGGGTACAAAATATTACAGTGATAGAGAGGTCTCGCTTGAGATCATTTACACTAATGTGGTCCCTTCTGGGCACCGCACCTCTGGAAGGACAGAAGGGACCTTGAGGGTTGTGCAGGGCAGATTTACTAGAATTATACCAGTCAAAAGGAAGATAACAGGCTGCGCAAATTAGTCTAGCATTCTACTTAGTAAGGCCGTTTGAGTGTTGATGTAAATATGTGTTCGTGATGGGACTGCCATTTAAATTCTGGAACAGTCACTTTTAAGACATTTGCCTGCAAATTATGGCAAATCAATCGGGGGGCTTGGGATTAAGTGAACGACAGGAGGCCCTCAAGTGCCTTTGGATTCCCAGCCATTGAAAGGTGCTGGCACCGAGGTGAGGACTAACTAATCTGATGGGTAGGCAGCCATGACCTTCAATAGATACGGGGAAAGGGGAGAGTGAATATCCTCTGTCGGCCTGCGTGCTGTGCACTCTGCATAGGTGGGCTTGGTCTCGGGTGTTCTGCACGTGTGGTCTTGGTCTGGGTGGCAGTACCAGGTGGGCACGGTCTCAGGTTGTCAGCGCAGGTGGACTTGGTTTCAGCTGGCAAGGCAGGTTGGGCTGGGCGTCAGGTGTTTGGCAAGGGTGGCCATGCAGTTGGGTCATCTGTACTTGCAGCCATAATGTTGTGTCAGCTGAACGGGTGGCCATACTATTGCATGGGAGAGTCAGGTGCCCAAACTGGTGGGTAGAAGGTCGGTTGGCCATATTATCGGGTGAGACGTTTCGGTGACCATACTTCTGGGTGAGAGATCTGGGCTGCCATACTATCGGGTGAGAGGTTTGGATACTGAGGGTTATCAGTGCATAATCCAAGAGAGGTAGTAATGGTGAAGATGCCAAGGCAACTTCATCTTTGCAACGATAGTGGTTTGGAGGCCTACTGATCACCTGGCATGGGTCTCATGCGCCTATCTTTGTGAACCCCATTCCATTTCCCGTGGACCTCCACGACATGCACAACAGCAGCCGGCCATGCCAAGAAGAGCACACCTGCATCTGAGAGTTTACTGGCCTCGCATCAGTGCTACATCTGAATGTCCAAGTGACATTGCCAGTGAAGACTGTGGCTTTTCAGAGAGACCGTCGCTGCAGGACAACTTATGTCCTATGGGACTCAGTGGTCACCCAATGCCAGTGGCCCTGACTATCAGAGAGGCACTTAACTTTTATGCATCTGGATCTTTTCAGCGATCGCCAGGGTCATATTTGAGGTCTCTCAGGCAGCAGTGCAGTACTGCTTCAGGGAGGTGACCAATGCCCTTTTCAATGACTATGTGAACTACCAGACCAATGCTGACAATCAGGCAGAGGGCAATCAGCTTTGGGGCCATTGCTGGATTCCCAGAGACAAGGTATGATTGAGTGTGTGCATGTGACCATGAAGACACCAATGGACCAGCCAGCCAACTTTATAAACATGGATTTCATTCCATCAATGTTCAACTGGTCTGAGACCACCGAATGTATTTCCTGCAGTTGTGTGCCCGTTTTTCAGGAAGCAGCCATGATGCCTACATAATTAGATAGTTCCAAGTGCCACAGTTTTTCAGGTCCCTGCTTTACATAAGGGATGGATTCTCGGAGGCAAGCGCTACCCATGTAATACATATCTACTGACATCTGTGAGGAACCCTCGCACTGCAACAGAGGAGAGGAGCAACACTTGCCATGGGTTCACCTAAGCGACGATTGAACAGGCCTTTGGGCAGCTAAATATATAACTCCAGTGTCTGGATCAATGTGATATATTACTGCAGCATGCTCCAATGAGGGATTTACGTGTCGTGGTGGTCATCTGTGCTCTGCACAATCTGACCCTGCAGAGGGGTGAGGCCCTCCAGTCCAACCACCAGTCCTCAACTGTGAGGGGGATGCAGCAGCAGATAATGAGCAGGCAGTTCCGGATGTTTAAACCCTTTCACCAGAGGCCCGATACATCAAGCAATGGGATGAGGAGACAAGAGACAGTCTTATACTTACCCGCTTCCAGACACCATCATGCCTCGAAGATTGCAAGCAATAACGACATATTTAAAAGCATTCAGTCTGTTGCCTCCTTTCCATATGAGCTTTGTGCCTCACGCCCAGCTTACTCACGTGCTGTGGCCCATGTCAGATGCTTACCAAAGGAGGGCTGTCCCTACCTGGCAGCCAATTAAGAGAGAAGGGTGAAATCAGCATATTACAATTAAGGCTTGAAAAATTAGCATTTTCCACAATCAATGATAACTTCAATTACCAAACAACTTCATCCCACAAAACAAATGGCAAATGTCAAACAGCCGTGAAACCCCCAAGTCTGTCTAGGTCATTTCTTTTATATATTTTTGGGTGCTTCTATGTGGTGTGACCACTGCACTAGAAACTGGGTTGGAGGCAGGCTGATGATCAGGCTGCCCCTTGGCCTGTGGTGACTTCAATGATCGCCCTCTGGCTCTCTGAGGCCTGGGGGACCTCAGCTGCCTGACGGTCTCCTGTACAAGCTCAGGATTCTCCTCAGGCATCGCGGCAATTGGTGCTGGGCTCACTGGCAGAGGGACTGAGGAATCTATACACAGAGTGCCCTGAGGTATGCCCCCATATGTGGAGGCACGCTCTATTTTCCCCTTAAAGGCTCACTTGAACCACCCTACTGACAGAAAAGGATGAGGAGCTGGAGAAGAGTCCAGGCACCTCGTTATTCTCTCGCCTTGTCACGCTGCATTGAGCTCATGTCCAAGGCAATGATGTTTATGTCTGCAGCATCTGTGGGATCTGGGTCTATATGAGGATCGCCAACCTCACCATGGAGGAAGCCATGCACTTACATGCCGAGACATGGCAGCACTCTTGGCATGGATGTATCCTCCATCATCCATGCAGGACAGCACATTATCTCTAGTATCTCTGTTAGATGTTGCCTCACCTCGCTTTGCCACTCCAGTATGTCCTGTGCTATCAAAACCAAAGGCTTGCCATCAGCCTGCAGCTCAGAATGGGCCTGAGCACCCATAAGTCTGTGACTGTCAGAGGCCTCAGCAGTCCCAGTCAGTTGCTCAGGCGTGTGTGTGGTTCTCTTACAAGCTTGTGACACTGACTCTAAAGCCCATCATAAACCTACGAAGATGAACGTATCTGCACTGGTGCAAAGTACAGGAGAGTCATGTAACACTACAGCCTCTGACTGCTCCTCCTCATAGGTTGACTGCTGTCCCCCTTCGGATGGAGTTTCCCATGGAAGCTGACCAGCTTGAGAGAACACAAATATGGGTGGGTTAGGCTGTGCCAATCTCTTCATGATGTTCGTGCATGATATGGATCTATAGAAGTGTATGTTTTGGATGTCGATTGAAGACAATTCTCACTCTCTTGCATGGAGACTCACCATCCGCTATTGAATGGCTGCCCTGTGTCCCCGCTAAGTCCACTGCTTCAGTGTCAGTTGCGGAGACAGGCTGTATGTCTGCAATTTCTCCACCAGTCCACGAGGTGTGTTGGTATGGGCTCATTTGAATTTCCAGTGGAAAGAGGGAGATAGTAATACTTTACAGCAAGAGCTACAGGACAGTTTTGCTAGTGGCAGCCGCTAGTGCCCTACTAGGGTTTCCTATATGGCTCATCCTCTTGTCAGCTCTCAGAGTAAGTAATGGAGGTGAGGTTGGTAGGTTAGTGGCCTGTGGCTGAGATGCAGCCATGCAACTGGAAGGATGTAGTGTTGCCTATCCCACTTTTCCAGAGTCTTAGTGATGCCGCCCTCTCCATGTTGTGCTGCCTCCCGTGTAGCCACATGTTATCCGCAAAAGGAGAGTAGTATTGAACACTCACTTTGGCAAACTGAAGGAGGTCGTTCACACTCTTCCTGCCGTGCATCCATGTTCAGGCGGGAACTCCACGGCTGCTTACCTCCTCTGCAATCTCCATCGAGGCTTGCTCGGTCAGATGGGAGGATCTCTTCTTGCCATCCCTGGGGAAGAGGGCCTCTCACCTTTCCGTTGTGGCCTGGGGAGAATTTCCAGCGAGGCTTTGTTGAACATTGGGGCCACCCAGTGTCTTGCCTATGCCATACCGCGGCATCCGAGTATTGTAGGGGTGGGGGAGGTGGCGGGGTGGGTGTTCAGGAGTCACGCTAATAACAGTTTCAACAGTGAACAGCATATAACTCAAAGGCAGCAATGCAAGCAGGGTTTGTAGGGCTTTAAAGTGGCACCAGCAACTGCTTTGGAGTCAACTGACACTGCATGCAGAGCCTCGACTCACATCCCCATCACAGAACTGGACGGGACCCGCATCTCTATTATTATGATTTCTTGCCCACAGCATGATTGACTTGTTCCCGCCCTACATGTCAGGAGCAGCAAGGGCGCCCACATCCGGGTCCGTCACAGGAGACTGCACAGGGAATACTAAATACAACACTAAATGTGCATTGAAATATTCATTAAATGGAATTTGAACCGCCCAATATTTATATACTCTTTCAACAGGAATGAAAACACGATAGAGCATCTAATAAAATCCGTTAGCCAGTCATGACATTCCTATTTCACTAGTTTGAAAAACTGACCAAAACTTATAATTATTGGGAATTGTCCTGTACTTTCTGAAAGGAACTCTTTCACGATAAAGGCCAAATCTGTTTCGGTAATATTCTTGCTTCTCGCATCTTGAAATTCTTTGCTAATCACATCAAACGACTGGGGAGGTGAAGTATTCGGTGCCAATCGATTGTTTTGAACTTTGTTTATTTATTCAGCTACGTCACTGAGACAGGCTGGTAGCATGCCGTACATAAGCACTCCGTGTAACCAACTGCTATTGACTATGATGGCCTGGGATATCTAACATTTACTAAAAAGTTGAATACAGAACAACATCTTTCCCTCTCAAATACATACACATGCACAAACGTACAGTTATTTATGAATTATTTAGAATGTTTTGCAATATGCAACAAAAGGATAATGTCCATACTTGCAGCCACCTCCGACTCACCTAC
The DNA here is from genome assembly GCF_036365525.1 of Heterodontus francisci. Lineage (NCBI taxonomy): Eukaryota > Metazoa > Chordata > Chondrichthyes > Heterodontiformes > Heterodontidae > Heterodontus > Heterodontus francisci. The sequence continues at coordinate 18,736,050 of NC_090409.1, read as the reverse complement.
CACATCTTTGGCAGTCAATACAAGATGAAGATTTGGGACGTGAAACTGCAGTTAACATCGTTTTTGCAGTCGAAGGTGGGTGGTTTCATCAGCTACGCGATATAGTGGTGCAATCGGTGTGTTTTTGTCAGTAACCCTTTTGACACTAGCAAACAACCAATCCATTTTTTTTATTACTCATTCATGGGATGTGGGCGTCACTGGCCAGTCCAGCATTTATTGCCCATTCCTAATTGCCCTTGAGAAGGTGGTGGTGAGCTGCCTTCTTGAACCGATGCAGTCCATTTGGGGTAGGTACACCCACAGTGCTGTTAGGAAGGGAGTTCCAGGATTTTGACAAAGTGACACTGAAGGAACGGCGATATAGTTCCAAGTCAGGGTGGTGTGCAACTTGGACGGGAACTTGCAGGTGGTGATGTTCCATGTATTTGCTGCCCTTGTCCTTCTAGTTGGTAGAGGTCGTGGGTTTGGAAGGTGCTATCTAAGGAGCCTTGGTGCATTGCTGCAGTGCATCTTGCAGATGGTACACACTGCTGCCACTGTGCGTCAGTGGTGGAGGGAGTGAATATTTGTAGATGGGGTGCCAATCAAGCGGCTGCTTTGTACTCGCTGGTGTTGAGCTTCTTGAGTGTTGTTGGAGCTGCACCCATCCAGGCAAGTGGAGAGAATTCCATCACACTCCTGACTTGTGCCTTGTAGATGGTGGACAGGTTTTGGGGAGTCAGGAGGTGAGTGACTCGCCTCAGGATTCCTAACCTCTGACCTGCTCTTGTAGCCACGGTATTTATATGGCTACTCCAGTTCAGTTTCTGGTCAATGGTAGCCCCTAGGATATTGATAGTGGGGGATTCAGCGATGGTAATGCCGTTGAATGTCAAGGGGAGGTGGTTAGATTATCCCTTGTTGGAGATGGTCATTGCCTGGCACTTGTGTGGCGCGAATGTTACTTGCCATTTAACAGTCCAAGCCTGGATATTGTCCAGGTCTTGCTGCATTTCTACATGGACTACTTCAGTATCTGAGGAGTCACGAATGTTGCTGAACATTGTGCAATCATCAGCGAACATCCCCACTCCTGACATTATGATTGAAGAAAGGTCATTGATGAAGCAGCTGAAGATGGTTGGGCCGAGGACACTACCCTGAGGAAACCATACAGTGATGTCCTGGAGCTCAGATGACTGACCTCCAACAACCACAACCATCTTTCTTTGCGCAAGGAATGGCCCCAGCCAGCGGAGGGTTTTCTCCCTGATTCGCATAACCTCGGTTTTGCTAGGGCTCCTTGATGCCATATTCAGTCAAATGCTGCCTTGATGTCAAGTGCAGTCACTCTCACCTCACCTCTGGAGTTCAGCTCTTTTGTAAATGTTTGAACCAAGGCTGCAATGAGGTCAGGGTCTGAGTGGCCCTGGTGGAACAAAAACTGAATGGCACTGAGCAGGTTATTGCTAAGCAAGTGCCGCTTGATGGCATTGTTGCTGACACATTCCATCACTTTACTGATGATTGACAGTAGGCTGATGAGGCGGTAATTGGTCGAGTTGGACTTGTCCTGCTTTTTGTGTACAGGAAATACCTGGGCAATTTTCCATATTGCAGGGTAGATGCCAGTGCTGTAGCTGTACTGGAACAGCTTCGCTAGGGGCATGGCATTTTCTGGAGCACAGACCTTCAGTACTATTGCCGGAATATTGTCAGTGCACATAGCTTTTGCAGTATCCAGTGCCTTCAGTCGTTTCTTGATATCACGCGGAGTGAATTGAATTGGCTGAGGTCTGGCATCTGTGATGCTGGGCACTTCAGGTGGAGGCCGAGCTAGATCATCAACTCGGCACTTCTGGCTGAAGATTGTTGCAAATGCTTCCCCCATCCCCTTATTATTGCATACACGCTGTTTCCGGGTGGATGGCCTCTACTATTTTTCACCCACCTCTGTCAAAATCACCTGAAGACGGGAATGTGTGGGCCTGACAACCCAATGTCAACTTTACGGATTTCTCTCCTGGCCCTACTGTCAAGGTCTCAATCGATCTTGCTCCAATGAGGCCAATTACATGCCAAGTGTGATGAGCGAATGGAACCAGGTGGACTGGAACTTGGGCAGTTCTTTCTCTGCTTGGGGCTCAGTACCATATAGGGTAATATTAGCAAACTCAGCACAGACCGTGTCTCGTTCCAACCTACAACTCTACCCTCTGTCTGACAACATGGAAAATTTCCCAGGTATGTCAGGCGCACAAAAATGAACAGATACAACCCAGTCAATTACCGACCCAACTGTCTACTCTCAGAAAAGTGATGGAAGGTTTCGTTGACAGTGCTATAAAGTGGTACTTGTTCAGCAAGAGCCTGCTCCCTGAGGCTCTTTTTGGATTTCGTCAAGTCCACTCAGAGTTTTTATTTATTCATTCATGGGATGTGGGCGTCACTATTGATGTAAGCATTTATTGCCCATCCCTAATTGCCCTTGCGAAGGTGGTGCTGAGCTTCCTTCTTGAACCGCTGAAGTCCATGTGAGGTAGGTACACCCACAGTGCTGTTAGGAAGGGAGTTCCAGGATTTTGACCCAGGGACACTGAAGGAATGGTGATCCAGTTCCAAGTCAGGATGGTGTGTGACTTGGACGGGAACTTGCAGGTGGTGGTGTTCCCATGCATCTGCTGCGCTTGTCCTTCGAGGTGGTAGAGGTCGTGGGTTTGGAAGGTGCTGTTTAAGGAGGCTTGGTGCATTCCTGCAGTACATCTCGTAGATGGTACACACTGTTGCCACTGTGCGACGGTGGTGGAGGGAGTGAATGTTTGTGGATGGTGGGCCAATCAAGCGGGCTGCTTTGTCCTGGATGGTGTCGAGCTTCTTGAGTGTTGTTGGAGCTGCACCCATCCAGGCAAGTGGATAGCATTCCATCACACTCCTGACTTGTGCCTTGCAGATGGTGAGCATGATTTGGGGAGTCAGGAGGTGAGTTACTCGCCGCAGGACTTCTAGCCTCTGACCTGCTGTTGCAGCCACGGTGTTTATATGGCTACTCCAGTTCAGTTTCTAGTCAATGGTAGCCCCTAGGATGTTGATATTAGGGTATTGAGCGATCGTCTTGCCATTGAACGTCAAGGGGAGATGGTTAGATTCTCTCTTGTTGTAGATGGTCATTGCCTGGCACTTGTGTGGCACAAATGTTACTTGCCACTTATCAGCCGAAGCCTGGATATTGTCCAGGTCTTTCTCGATTTATACAGGGACTGCTTCAGTATCTGAGGAGTCACGGATGGTGCTGAACATTGTGCAATCATCAGCGAACATCCCCACTTCTGACCTTATGATTGAAGGAAGGTCATTGATGAAGCAGCTGAAGATGGTTGTGCTAAGGGCACTACCCTGAGGAACTCCTGCAGTGATGTCCTGGAGCTCAGATGATTGACCTCCAATAACCTTTGCACTAGGTATGAATCCAACCAACAGAGATTTTTCCCACTGATTCCCATTGACTCCGGCTTTGCTAGGGCTCCTTGATGCCATACTCGGTCAGCTGCTGCCTTGATGTCAAGGGCAGTCACTCTCACCTCACTTCTTGAGTTCAGCTCATTTTTTCCATGTTTGAACCAAGGCTGCAATGAGGTCAGGAGCTGAGTGGCCCTGACGGAACCCAAACGGAGCGTCACTGAGCAGTTATTGCTAAGCAAGTACTGCTTGATGGCACTGTTGATGATGCTTTCCATCACATTACTGATGATTGAGAGTTGACTGATGGGGCGGTAATTGGCCGGGTTGAACTTGTCCTGCTTTTTGTGTACAGGACATACCTGGGCAATTTTCGAACTTGCCGGTTAGATGCCACAAATGTTAGGTAAATGTTGCAGCTATATTGGAACAGCTTGGCTAGGGGTGCAGCAAGTTCTGGAGCACAGGTCTTCAATACTATTGCCAGAATGTTGTCAGGACCCATAGCAATTGCACTATCCAGTGCCTTAAGTCGTTTCTTGATATCATGCAAAGTGAATCAAATTGCCTGAAGTCTGGTATCTGTGATGTTGGGGACTTCAGGAGGGGGCCGAAATTGATCATCAACACGGCACTTCTGGCTGAACATTGTTGAAAGTACTTCTGCCTTATCTTTTGCATGAAGTGCTGGGCTTCCCCAACAGTGAGGATGGGGATATTTGTGGAGCCGCCTCCTCCAGTTAGTTAATAAAAGCAAAATACTGCGGATGCTGGAAATCTGAAATAAAAATAAGAAATGCTGGAACCACTCAGCAGGTCTGGTAGCATCTGTGGAAAGAGAAGCAGAGTTAACATTTCGGGTCAGTGACCCTTCTTCCGAACTCCAGTTAGTTGTTTAACTGTCCACTACCATTGACGACTGGATGTGGCAGGACTGCAGAGTTTAGATCTAATCTGTTGGTTATGGGATCGCTTAGCACCATAGCATGCTGCTTATTCAGTTTGGCATGCAAGTAGTCCTGTGTTGTAGCTTCAACAGATTGACACCTCATTTTGAGGTGTGCCTGGTGCTGCTCCTGGCAGCCCTCCTGCACTCTTCATTGAACCAGGGTTGGTCTCTTGGCTTGATGGTAATGGTATAGTGGGGGATATGCCGGGCCATGAGGTTACAGATTGTGGTAGAGTGCAATTCTGCTGCTGCTGATGGCCCACAACGCCTCATGGATACCCAGGTTTGCATTGCTGGATCTGTTCGAAATCTATCCCATTTAGCACGGTGATAGTGCCACACAACTCGATGGACGGTATCCTCAACGTGAAGGTGGGACTTCGATCCACAAGGACTGTGTGGTGGTCAATCCTAGCAATACTGTCATGGACAGAAGCATCTGTGGCTAGCAGTTTGGTGAGGACAAGATCAGGTTTGTTTTTCCCTCGTGTTGGTTCCCTCATCACCTGCCGCAGACCCAGTCTACCAGCTATGTCCTTTAGCACTCGGCCTGCTTGGTCAGTCGTGGTGCTACCGAGCTACTCTTGGTGATGGACATTGAATGCCCCCACCCAGAGTACATTTTGTACTCTTGCCACCCTCAGTGCTTCCTCCAAGTGGTGTTCAGCATGGAGGAGTACTGAGTCATCAGCTGTCGGAGGGCGGTAGGTGGTAATCAGCGGGAGGTTACCTTGTCCATGTTTGACCTGATGCCATAAAATTTCATGGGGTCCAGAGTCGATGTTGAAGACTCCCAGGGCAACTCCCTACCTACTGTAGACCATTGTCCCGCCACCTCTTCTGGGTCTGTCCTCCCGGTGGAACAGGACATACCCAGGGATAGTGATTGCAGTGTCTGGGACATGGTCTGCAAGGTGTAATTCTGTGAGTATGACTATGTCAGGCTGTTGCTTGGCTAGTCTGTGGGACAGCACTCCCAACTTTGGCACAAGCCCCAAATTGGTAAGGAGGACTTGACAGGGTCGACAGGGCTGGGTTTGCCATTGTCATTTCCGGTGCCTAGGTCGATGCCGGTTGGTCCGTCCTGTTTCATTCCTTTTTATTGACTTCATCGCGATTAGTACAACTGAGTGTCTTGCTGGGCCATTTCAGAGGGCATGTAAGTGTTAACCACATTGCTGTGGGTCTGGAGTCACATGTAGGCCAACCCAGGTCAGGAGAGCAGATTTCCTTCCCTAAAGGACATTAGTGAACCAGATCGGTTTTCCCAACAATTGGCAATAGTTTCATGGCCATCATTAGACCAGCTTTTTTAAAATTCCAGATTTATTAATTAAGTTCAAATTACACCTTCTGCTGTGCTGGGATTCGAACCCATGTCTCCAGATCGATACCCTGGGTCTCTGGGTTACCAGTCCAGTGATAATACCGCTAAGCCACCTACTCCTCTGTTGACCTCAATGCAGCTTTAACCCATGGGAAAAAAGAGCTGAAATCAAGAGGTGAGGTGAGAGTGATTGCTCTTGAATTCAAGACAGCATTTGACCGAGTGTGGCATCCAGGAACCCTAGCCAAATTGAAGTCAATGAGTATCAGTGGTGGAGGGGATGGGGGCGGGGGGGGGGTGTACTCGCAACTGGTTCCAGCCATACTTACAAAGATGGTTGTGGTTGTTGGAGTCAATCATCTCATTTCCCGGACGTCACTGCAGGAGTTCCTCAGGGTATTGTCTAAGCCCCACCTTTCTCAGCTGCTTCCTCAATGACCTTCCCACCATCACATTGTCAGAAGTCAGGAGGTTCGCTGATTGCACAATGTTCAGCACCATTCGCAACTCCTCAGATACTGAAGCAATCGGTGTCCATATGCAGCAAGGCTTGGATAGTAGTCCGGCTTGGGCTGATGAGTGGCCAGTAAACTTCGAGCCATGCAAGTGCCAGTCAATGACCAACACCAGCAAGAGAGAATCCGATCATCTCCTTTGACATTAAGTGGCATTACTATTGCTGAATATTCTTTCCGAACATCCTCGGGTTACCATTGAGCAGAAACAGAAATGGACCAGGCATGTACGTATTCTGGCTACAAGAGCTAATCAGAGGCTGGGAATTCTGCGGCGAGTAACTCATCTTCTGACTCCCTAAATCCTGTCCACCATCTACAAGGCACATGGTTGGACTTTGATGGAATACTTTCCAGTTGCTTGGACAAATGCAGGTCCAATAACACCAGAAGTTGAACACCATCCAGGACAAAGCAGCTGGTTTGACTGGAATCCTATCTACCATCAACATTCATTCCCTTTGCCACCGATGCACAAAGGCAGCAGTGGAAATAACACCACCTGCAAGTTCCACTCCAAGACACAAACCACTCTGACTTAGAACTATGTCACTGTTCCTTCGCTGTCGCTGGGTCAAAATCCTGGAACTCCCTTCCTAGCAGCACTGTAGCTTTACCTACACCACATGGACAGGAGCTGTTCAAGAAGGTGGCTCACCACCAATGGCAATTAGGGATGGGCAGTAAATATTTGGCTAGCCAGCGACACCCACATCCCGTGAAAGAATAAAAAAACTGTGTAACGCTGCACCACGCTGTCTGCGATTAGCAAGCTCAGCACAGGACAGATGGAATGTAATCCCTTCCTGCTCTGTGCCGAGCTCCCTGCTATACTGGGTGAGGTCAAACATCACGTCACAGACCATGGGCATATTTTGGCCCTTTTCTGTGGAGTTTGGAGCTTGTTATGTGCCTCGTTATCAGTCCAGCTAAGAAGAACTAGCACGACAGGGCAGGGATGGATACTGGGCATTTTCTTCGAAGTGTGTGTGGCCCAGTCGCAAATGCGACTGGAATGAAGCTGAGGTCGTTGCTGTTCCGGCTGAAGCTAAAAACCACAACGCAGATGATAGGAGTGCTTTCTGAGGGAATGAGATGGTTCAACAGGGTCAAGTGTCAGTAGGGAAATATTTAGGAGAAAGTGATCATAGTATCATCAGGTTCAGGTTCGCTATGGAAAACGGCAGGGAGCAACCCAGCGTAAAAATGAGCCGGAGGACCAGTTTTAATGCGGTGAGAATGCACCTGGCCCAGATAAATTGGAATAAAAGATTGGTAGCAAAATCGTAATGGACGAATGAGCTGTCTATAAAAAGGAGATGGTTCCCATCCATGAGGTGGAATGGGAGGACCAACAAAGCCAGAGCTCTCTGGATGATGAAAGGGATAGAGATTCAGATAAGGCATTTGAAGTGTAGGTCTGGTGCGTATGATAGATGCCAGGTGGATAATACAAGTGAGATGTAGGCTGAATATAGGAAGTTCAGTGAGGAGTTGAGAAAAGTCATAAGAGAAACAAAGAGAGAGTATGAGAAGTGTCTGGAAGCTAACATAAAAGGAAATCAAAGGTTTTCTATAGGCATATAAGTCGTAATGTGGTAATAAAAAGAGGAGTGGGAATGATTAGGCACCAAAAAGGGATTTGTGCATGGAGGTAGAGGGCATGCCTGAGGTACTGAACCAGTACCTTGTATTCGTCTTTACCAAGGTAGACGATGCTGCCAAAGTCATAGTGAAGTAGAAGATTATTGAGACACTGGATGGGCTAAAATTTGATGAAAAGGACGTATCAGAAAGATTGACTACACTTGAAGTAGATATGTCATCAAGCCCAGATGAGATGCATTCGAAGATACTTACAGAAGTCAGGGTGGAAATTATGGAGGCACTGACCAACAATCCACTTTGGATACAGGAGCACTGTCAGTGGAATGGAGAATTGTAAATTCCACACCCTAGTTCAGAACAGGCTGCAATGGTAAGCTCAGCAACTACAGGTCAGCCAGTTTAACATCAGTGATGGGATATCTTTTAGAAACGATGATCTGGGTCAAGATTAACAGCAACTTGGACAAATTTGGATTAATTAAGGAAACCAACATGGGGTCCGTATGGGCACATCATATTTAACTGACTTGATTGAGTTTCTCGATTAGGTAACAGAGAGTATCCAGGAGGATTATTGTGGTTAATGTAGTTTACGTGAACTTCCAAAAAAGGCTTTGATAAATGTCCACTTAACAGGGTTGTCAGCAAAGTTAAAGCTCATGGAATAAAAGGTAGCATGGTTATGAAGCTGGCTGAGTGACAGGAAACAGAGAGTAATGGTGAACATTGCTCCTTGTACAGAAGGAAGGTATACAGTGGGATTCCCCAGGGATCAGTATTAGGGCCACTGCTCTTTGTATTCACAAAAATGACCGAGAGTCGGTGTGCAGGGTACACTTTCAAAACTTACAGACAACACAAAACTTGAAAGTGTTGTGAACTGTGTGGAGGATAGTCACAGACTTCAACAGGACATAGTTGAAGGAATGGGCAGATGGAATGTACTGCAGAGAAATGTGAATGGATACATTTTTGTGAAAGAATGTTGAAAGGCAATATAAAATAAAGGATATAATTCTAAAGGATGCGGAGAAGCATAGGGTCCTGGGGGAAAATGCACACATCCTTGACGGTGGCAGGGCAGAATGAGAATGTGACTAAGAAGGCATGC